>NC_134354.1:343560062-344165869 GCF_048569485.1 Anomaloglossus baeobatrachus | reverse complement strand
ACCAGACCACAGCTGTCCGCTTTACCTTGGCTGGTGATCCAATTTGGAGGGGGACCCTACTTTTTTTGTGTAATTATTAATATTTATAAAATAATTATAAAAAAGAGCCTGAGGGGACCTCCACATTGGATCCCCAACCACGGTAAAGCTGCCAGCTGTGGTTTTCAGGCTACAGCCGTCTGCTTTACCCTAGCTGGCTATCAAAAATAGGGGGACCCAACGTCATTTTTTTTTTAACTATTTTTTTAATAGAAAAAATTAATGGGCTTCCCTGTATTTTGATTGCCAACCAAGGTAACGGCAGGCAGATGGGGGTGGCAACCCATAGCTGTCTGCTTTATCTGCGCTGAGAATCAAAAATACCGCGGAGCGCTACGTCATTTTTTTAAAGATTTATTTTTACAGCACTGTGATGTCCAGCAATCAAAATACAGGGAAGCCCATTTTATTTTTAGTTATTTATATAAATAATTAAAAAAAATAAATATGGGCTCCCGCTGCATTTTTTGTATTGCTAGCTAAGGGTAATCCAAGCAGCTACTGGCTGCTAACCCCCACTGCTTGGTGTTACCTTCACTGGCAATGGAAAATCCAGGGAAGCATTTTTTATTTTTTTTGCCAAAAAACTACAAAAAAAGGACGTGAGCTTCGCCATATTTTTGTATGCTAGCCAGGTATAGCAGGCAGGTGCTGGAAGAGTTGGATACAGCGCCAGAATATGGCGCTTCTATGAAAATGCCATTTTCTGAGGCGGCTGCAGACTGCAATTCGCAGCAGTGGGGCCCAGAAAGCTCAGGCCAACCTGTGCTGCGGATTCCAATCCCCAGCTGCCTAGTTGTACCTGGCTGGACACAAAAATGGGGCGAAGCCTACGTCATTTGTTTTCTAATTATTTCATGAAATTCATGAAATAATAAAAAAAGGGCTTCCCTTTATTTTTGGTTCCCAGCCGGGTACAAATAGGCAACTGGGGGTTGGGGGCAGCCGTACCTGCCTGCTGTACCTGGCTAGCATACAAAAATATGGCGAAGCCCACATAATTTTTTCAGGGGGCAAAAAACTTCTGCATACAGTACTGGATGGAGTATGCTGAGCCTTGTAGTTCTGCAGCTGCAGTCTGTCTGTATGGAGAAGAGCAGACAGCAGCTGCAGAACTACAAGGCTCAGCATACTCCATCCAGGACTGTATGCAGAATTTTTTTGCCCACCAAAAAAATGACGTGGGCTTCGCCATATTTTTGTATGCTAGCCAGGTACAGCCGGGTACAACTAGGCAGCTGGGGATTGGAATCCGCAGCACAGGTTAGCCCGAGGTTTGTGGGCGCCTCTGCTGCGGATTTCAGTCCGCAGCCGTCCCAGAAAATGGCGCTCTCATAGAAGCGCCATCATCTGGCGCTGTATCCAACTCTTCCAACAGCCCTGGAGCCGGGTGGCTTGTTGGGTAATCATGAGTTAATACTGGCTTTGTTTTACCAGCCAGTATTAAGCCAGAGATTCTTAATGTCAGGCACGTTTGACCCGGCCATTAAGAATCTCCAATAAAGGGTTAAAAAAAAGACACCACACAGAGAAAAAATACTTTAATAGAAATAAATACACAGACACATTAGAGACTCCATCTTTATTACCCCCTGTCAGCCCTCCACGATCCTGCTCTTCTGTCTTCTTTCTTTCTAGTGTAGTAGTAGTGACGATTTAGTGAGGAAGGATGAGATTCACCAGCTCATCACTTGGGGCTGGGGAACCTCCATCCTCACTACAATCATCACTAGTGTAGTAGTAGTGACGATTGTAGTGAGGAAGGATGAGATTCACCAGCTCATCACTTGGGGCTGGGGAACCTCCATCCTCACTACAATCATCACTAGTGTAGTAGTGACGATTGTAGTGAGGAAGGATGAGGTTCACCAGCTCATCACTTGGGGCTGGGGAACCTCCATCCTCACTACAATCATCACTACAATCGGGAAGCAGCGTGCAGCCTTCACTCCGTGAGTGATCAGTGCTGGCTGCTAGCGGTAACGCTGACAGACGCGTTACCATAGCAACGGTGCTCTCGGAGCCGCGGTTAGCGGTGACGTCACCGCTAACTGCGTTGCTATGGCAACGGCGATCTCCGTTAATGACCGGCTGTGTCAGCCGGTCCCTAACGGAACGGGGAGTCGACCGTGTGCTAGAGCATGTCGACGGTACACGGCGATACACATATGTGCACCGTGTACCGGAGAGATGCACTCGCAGGTCCTACATGACGTGTCGTAGTCATGTGACCAGTCTGTAACCAATGAGATAATAGCCAAGTGACTGGTCACATGGCTATTTTGACGTCACGATAGGTCCTGCATCTCTGCTGGCAGTGCAGGTCACCGGGAGGATTCAGCGATCATCGGATGGAATAGCGGCAGGAGACAAAGTGCAGAAGGGATCGCGAGGACCGGTAAGTGTTATGGCAATGTTTATTAACTGTTTGTGTACATTTATAATGCATTTTTATGTGTTTGTGATAGCCTCCCATTATAGCTTTTACGTTCGAGTTCGGTTCGTCGAACGTTCGACGAACCGAACTCGAACGGGACCCCGTTCGGCGAACCGGCCTCGAGCCGAACCGGGACCAGTTCGCTCATCTCTATTAATGAAACATTTACAATTTTTATTACATATTTTACCAGTTTTATTCCTACAAAGGAATTTTGCTTAAATTCAAGTTTACATTGAATGTGTTACTTTTTTCTACATAGTTTAGTTGTTTTCTTTTGTATTTATGGGAACTATATATTTTGAAAAAAACAGGATTTTTATAATATGGGATTATGTTTTCTGCTAAAAGGTCAATAAAAAAGAAACCCAAAATCGTAGTTCTCTTGGTGATGGAAGCCAAAATGTATTGTCATTTGGCAACTAAAC
Organism: Anomaloglossus baeobatrachus; assembly: GCF_048569485.1. NCBI lineage: Eukaryota > Metazoa > Chordata > Amphibia > Anura > Aromobatidae > Anomaloglossus > Anomaloglossus baeobatrachus. Next base: position 344,162,965 of record NC_134354.1, on the reverse strand, counting down.
CAATAATTTCATATATTAAAAGTCGATAGGAAATAACTTCAACTCCAAAAACGGATTGGTTTCACTAGGGAATAAACCCAGAATACTCTGCATGTGAAGCAGACTTGATGAACACCACACTAGAAAACCTGTGAAATCCTGCAAAGTAATGGCAATTAGAGACGAGTTTTGACCGCCAGGGGAAAAAAAAATAATTTGTATTTCTGTTGGTGATGGAAGCCAAAACATCCCATCATTCGGCAACAAAGCCAAGAGCTTCATATTTTCTAGTTTGATAGGGTATTATTTCAACACCAAGAACAGATTGGTTTTACTGGGGATTTAACCAAGGACCTTCTGCGTGTTAATGCTGAAGGAAAGTATTTTTGGTTAATGAAACATTTACAATTTTTATTACATATTTTACCAGTTTTATCCTACAAACGGATTTTGCTTAAATTGAAGTTTACATTGAAAATGTTACTTTTTTCTACATAGTTTAGTCGTTTGCTTTTGTATTTATGGAACCATATATTTTAAAACAAACAGGATTTTTATAATATGGGATTATGTTTTCTGCTAATTTCATATATTACAAGTCGATAGGAAATAACTTCAACTCTGAAAACGTATTGGTTTCAGTGGAGATTGAACCCAGAACGTTCTGCATGTGAAGCAGACTTGATGACCACCACCCTTGAAAACCTGTGAAATCCTGCAAAGTAATGGCAATTAGAGACGAGTTTTGACCGCCAGGGGCAAAAAAAAATAATTCATAGTTCTGTTGTGATGGAAGCCAAAACATCTCGTCATTCGGCAACAAAGCCAAGAGCTTCATATATTGTAGTTTGATAGGGTATTATTTCAACACCAAGAACAGATTGCTTTTACTGGGGATTGAACCCAGGACCTGCGTGTTGAGCAGACGTGATGACCAGTACACTATGATACCTGATGGCAAATTACTGTGTATTGGCAAGCAGAGCAGAATTGTGACTGACAGGGCCTTTTTATTGCTGAAGGAAAGTATTTTTGGTTAATGAAACATTTACAATTTTTATTACATATTTGACCAGTTTTATTCCTACAAAGGGATTTTGCTTAAATTGAAGTTTACATTGAATGTGTTACTTTTTTCCACAAAGTTTAGTCGTTTGCTTTTGTATTTATGGGAACTATATATTTTGAAACAAACAGGTTTTTTTATAATATTGGATTATGTTTTCTGCTAAAATGTTCAATAAAAAAGAAACCCAAAATCGTAGTTGTCCTTGTGATAGAAGCCAAAATGTATTGTCATTTGGTAAAGAAACCAAGAATTTCATACATTAAAGGTTGATAGGAAATTACTTCAACACCGAAAACAGATTGGTTTCACTGGGGATTGAACCCAGAACGTTCTGCATGTGATGCAGACTTGATGACAACCACACTTTAAAACTTGTGAAATCCTGCAAAGTAATGGCAATTAGAGACGAGTTTTGACTGCCAGGAAAAAAAAAAAATTCGTAGTTCTGTTGGTTATGGTATCCAAAACGTCCCGTCATTCAGCAACAAAGCCAAGAACTTTATGTATTGTAATTGCATAGGGTATTATTTCAACACCAAGAACAGATTGGTTTCACTGGGGATTGAACCCAGGAACTTCTGCGTGTTAAGCAGACATGATGATCACTACTCTATGAAACCTGTGAAATCCTGCAAAGCAATGGCAATTGGAGACAAGTTTTGACCGCCAGGGGAAAAAAAAAAATTCGTAGTTCTGTTGGTGATGGAAGCCAAAACATCCTGTTATTCGACAACAAAGCCAAGAACTTTATATATTGCTGGTTGATAGGGTATTATTTTAACATTAAGACCAGATTGGTTTCACTGGGGATTGAACTCAGGACCTTCTGCAAGTTAACTCAGGACCTTTTGCGAATTAAGCAGACGTGATGACCACTACACTTTGAAACCTGTGAAATCCTGCAAAGTAATGGCAATTAGAGACGAGTTTTGACCGCCAGGGGAAAAAAAAATAATTCGTAGTTCTGTTGATGATGGAATCTAAAACATCTCATCATTCGGCAACAATGCCAAGAACTTCATATATTGTAGTTTGATAGGTTATTATTTCAACACCAAAAACAGATTGGTTTTACTGGGGATTGAAACCAGGACCTTCCGCATCTTAAGCAGACGTGATGCCCACTACACTATGAAGCCTTATGGAAAGTTACTGAATATTGGCAAGCAGAGTAGAATTGTGACTGACGGGGCCTTTTTATTGCTGAAGGAAAGTATTTTTGGTAATGAAACATATACAATTTTTATTACATATTTTACCAGTTTTATTCCTACATAGGGATATTGCTTAAATTGAAGTTTACATTGAATGTGTTACTTTTTTCTACACAGTTTAGTCATTTGCTTCTGTATTTATGGGAACTATATATTTTAAAGCAAACAGGATTTTTATAATATGGGATTATGTTTTCTGTTAAAATGGTCAATAAAAAAGAAACCCAAAATCGTAGTTCTCTTTGTGATGGAAGCCAACATGTATTATCATTTGGCAACGAAAGCAAGAATTTTATATATTATAGGTTGATAGCAAATTACTTCAACAGCGAAAACGGCTTGTTTTTACTGGGGATTGAACCCAGGACCATCTGCGTGTGAAGCAGACGTGATGACTACTACAATTTAAAACCTGTGAAATCCTGCAAAGAGAAGGCAATTAGAGACGAGTTTTGACCACCAGGGGAAAAAAAAATAATTCGTAGTTCTATTGGTGATGGTAGCCAAAACATCCTGTCATTCGGCAAAAAAGCCAAGAACTTCATATATTGTAGTTGGATAGGGTATTATTTTAACACCAAGAACAGACTGGTTTCACTGGGGATTGAACCCAGGACCTTCTGCGTGTTAAGCAGACGTGATGACCACTACACTATGAAACCTATGAAAACCTGCAAAGTAATGGCAATTAAGACGAGTTTTGACCGCCAGCGGGAAAAAAGAATAATTCTTAGTTCAGTTGGTGATGGAAGCCAAAACATCCTGTTATTCGGCAACAAAGCCAAGAACTTTATTTATTGCTGGTTGATAGGGTATTATTTCATCACCAAGGACAGATGGGTTTCACTGGGGATTGAACTCAGGTCTTTCTGCGTGTAAAGCAGACGTGATTACTAGAGTTGAGCGCGGTTCGTGGTTCGTGGTTCTCCAGTTCTAGGCTCGAGTGATTTTGGGGCATGTTCTAGATCGAACTAGAACTCGAGCTTTTTGCAAAAGCTCGATAGTTCTAGAAACGTTCGAGAACGGTTCTAGCAGCCAAAAAACAGCTAAATCTTAGCTTGGTTTCTGCTGTAATAGTGTAAGTCACTCTGTGAATCAAACTATTATCACATTTCAGTGTATAGTGTGCGTGAACAGCGCCTTCAGATCACTGCTGTTTCTATAATGGCGATCGCCATTTTTTTTTTTTTTTTCTTGTCTTCCTTCCCTAAGCGCGCGCGTCTTGTGGGGCTGGCCAGCATGTCAGCCAATCACAGACACACACACACACCTAAGTGGACTTTGAGGCAGAGAAGCAACGGCATGTGTGATAGGATCTGCATGTCACATGTCCCTGCATTATAAAACCGGACATTTTCTTCACGATCGCCATTATCTGCCTTCTGCGTCTTTGGTGTCAGACATCACTGTCGCAGTTCCGTCCTTTGTCCTATCGCCGATACAGCTGTATGCGCTGCATACACAGCGTTAGACAGCTTAGGGAGAGCACATTCTAGCAGTCCTTTTAAGGGCTCGTACCGGCAGGGTCAGAGAGCCATAGGTGACAGGTCCTGCAAACAGCAACAGCGTCTGTGTAGCCCAGGTCAGGGATTTCCTCCCTGCATTTCACCATTAGGAGGGAATAGAAAGGCAGGCTTCCATTCCTCTACCCAGAGCACCACAATCCTGCCACTGTACCCTCTTGTCCTCTGCACACTCCAACTCATTCTAACTAAGCCATTATACTAGCAAACACTCAGTGTACCTAGTGGCATCCTATCTGTGGCTATTGGACTTTGCTATAGTCCCACTAGTGCAAAGACATTTGCAGAGCACATCTGCCTGCATTGCACACTCCAAGTTTTTTAAACTCAGCCATTATACTAGCAAACACTCTGTACCTAGTGGCATCCTATACGTGGCTATTGGACTTTGCTATAGTCCCACTAGGGCCAAGACATTTGCAGAGCGCATCTGCCTGCGTTGCACACTCCAACAAATTATAACGAAGCCATTATACTAGCAAACACTCAGTGTACCTAGTGGCATCCTATACGTGGCTATTGGACTTTGCTATAGTCCCACTAGTGCAAAGACATTAGCAGAGCACATCTGCCTGCATTGCACACTCCAACTAATTATAACGAAGCCATTATACTAGCAAACACTCAGTGTACCTAGTGGCATCCTATACGTGGCTATTGGACTTTGCTATAGTCCCACTAGTGCAAAGACATTAGCAGAGCACATCTGCCTGCATTGCACACTCCAACTAATTATAACGAAGCCATTATACTAGCAAACACTCAGTGTACCTAGTGGCATCCTATACGTGGCTATTGGACTTTGCTATAGTCCCACTAGTGCCAAGACATTTGCAGAGCGCATCTGCCTGCGTTGCACACTCCAACTAATTATAACGAAGCCATTATACTAGCACACACTCAGTGTACCTAGTGGCATCCTATACGTGGCTATTGGACTTTGCTATAGTCCCACTAGTGCCAAGACATTTGCAGAGCGCATCTGCCTGCGTTGCACACTCCAACTAATTATAACGAAGCCATTATACTAGCACACACTCAGTGTACCTAGTGGCATCCTATACGTGGCTATTGGACTTTGCTATAGTCCCACTAGTGCCAAGACATTTGCAGAGCGCATCTGCCTGCGTTGCACACTACAACAAATTATAACGAAGCCATTATATTAGCAAACACTCAGTGTACCTAGTGGCATCCTATACGTGGCTATTGGACTTTGCTATAGTCCCACTAGTGCCAAGACATTTGCAGAGCGCATCTGCCTACGTTGCACACTCCAACTAATTATAACGAAGCCATTATACTAGCACACACTCAGTGTACCTAGTGGCATCCTATACGTGGCTATTGGACTTTGCTATAGTCCCACTAGTGCCAAGACATTTGCAGAGCGCATCTGCCTGCGTTGCACACTACAACAAATTATAACGAAGCCATTATACTAGCAAACACTCAGTGTACCTAGTGGCATCCTATACGTGGCTATTGGACTTTGCTATAGTCCCACTAGTGCCAAGACATTTGCAGCACGTCTGCCTGCGTTGCACACTCCAATGAATTATAACTAAGTTACATTGTCAGGGATATTTATTCTTTATTATTCTGCTGTTAATAAAGCTAGACCACCACTGCAATCTTCACCACCTCTCAATTTTTACTACCACATTTTCAGTCCACAATCTTGTCGCAATCAACATGAGTGGCAAAATGACAGATGCTGGTGGAAAGGGGAAGAGGCGTGGTGGAAAAGGCAAAAAATGTTTTGTCAGTGGGGAAGGTGGCAAAGCTCCATTATCATCTGCTGAAGATAGACCATCTACTAGCAAAAGTAAGATGTCTACTACTTATTGTGGACAATCCGATGTGCTCCCTTTTTTACGGACACGAACAAGAGGAACAAAGGTAGATGATGGGCAAAAAAGGAAAATGCTTGAATGGATCTCAAGTGGTCCAACAAGTGCCCTCTCAGCCACTTCAAGTACCGCATCCAAAAAACACCATTCCTCTGAGTTGTCATCCCAATCACACTTGATTTCTCCCAGCTCTGAAGTCTCCATCAGCCCTGCACAGTATGGTGGAACTGAGATGGCTGAGTCTGCAGAGCTGTTCAGTCACACTATAGCCTGGGAATCAGAGGTCTGCTCCCAAGCTACAGTGAGTACAGAACAGGAAATGGTCTGCAGTGATGCCCAGAACCTTTGTGACTCAGATTCAGGCCGTGAGGACCAAGTTTCTGAGCATAATGTTGACCCTTTGTCACAAACTGTAACACCTGTGGTTATAGACAATGAGGAACATACTGATGAAGATGAGACGCAGATACCCGATTGGGATGACAACTTAAATATTCGGTCAGGGCAAGAAGAGGCTCGGTCTGAGGGGGAGGGGAGTGCAAACACAACAATTGATGATGACGTTCTAGATCCCACCTACTGTCAACCCCCAGTCAGGCACTCGAGGAGGTCAACAGAGTCGGTGGAGGAGGATGCAACCGACGACGAAGTTACCTTGCGCCTTCCTGGACAGAGTCGGAGCACTGGTAGCACGTCTACAACTGCATACTCAGCCACCACTCTGCCTATGAGCATTATTCGGGGTGGATCAACAGGTCGCATGGCCTCTAAGCCTTGCCTAGCCTGGGCCTTTTTTCACATCGAAAAAGATCGCCCAACTCATGTGATATGTAACATTTGTCATGATTCTGTTAGTAGAGGTCAAAACCTCAGCAGTTTGACAACTTCTTCCATGAATCGTCACATGAATAAATATCATAAGTCCCGGTGGGAAGCTCACCGTGCTGCAATGCCGGCTAGCGGAGCGAACCATCCACCGCCCGCCCCTTCCAGTGCATCCGCGCGCTCTTCATCTTCTAGGACTGTGGGGACAGCTGTCACACCTGTTTTTCCACGCAAAACTTCCACCACTGTAACCGCAACAGGCAGTTTGCTTGTAAGGTCGTCAGTTGGTTTGGAAGGGGAAACAAGTGAGTGTGTACAGCTCTCTCAGACATCGATAGCACCAACGTTGGATGAAGGCAACATCATGTCTCCGCCTGCACTTTCCTCACAAACCTGCATTTTTCCAGGGACACCCTACTCAACACCGTCTACACACAGCAGCCAGATCTCTGTCCCTCAGATGTGGTCAAATAAAAGGCCACTTCCTCCGACCCATGACAAAGCTAAGAGGTTGACTCTATCCCTCTGTAAGCTGTTGGCTACCGAAATGCTGCCTTTCCGCCTAGTGGACACACAGGATTTTAGAGACCTTATGTCTGTCGCTGTGCCCCAGTACCAGATGCCTAGTCGCCACTACTTCTCTAAGAAAGGTGTGCCCGCGCTACACCAGCATGTCGCACACAACATCACCGCTTCCTTGAGAAACTCTGTGTGTGAACGGGTGCATTTCACCACCGATACTTGGACCAGTAAGCATGGACAGGGACGTTACATGTCGCTGACTGGGCACTGGGTAACTATGGTGATAGATGGTGAAGGGTCTGCTGCACAAGTCTTGCCGTCCCCACGACTTGTGTGTCAATCCTCTGTCTGTCCAAGTTCCGCCACAGCTTCTGCATCCTCCACCTCATCTGGGTCCTCCACCTCCGCCCCAAGCCTGCCTGGTCAGGCCACCAGCGTTCTCACTGCGCAGAAGGAATCACGCACGCCTCATTACTATGCTGGCAGCCGAGCGCAACGGCATCAGGCGGTCTTTAGCTTGACATGTCTTGGTAATAAGAGTCACACAGCTGAGGAGTTGTAGTCAGCTCTGCGGTCCGAGTTTAATAAATGGTTGTCTCCACTCAACCTGCAGCCTGGTAAGGCCGTGTGCGACAATGCTGCAAACCTGGGTGCGGCCCTTCGCCTGGGCAAGGTGACACACGTACCTTGTATGGCTCACGTGTTGAACCTTGTCGTGCAGCAATTTTTAACACACTATCCCGGCCTAGATGGCCTTCTGAACAGGGCACGAAAACTGTCTGCTCACTTCCGGCGTTCAAGCGCCGCAGCTGAGCGACTTGCATCGCTCCAGAAGTCTTTCGGCCTGCCGGTTCATCGCCTGAAATGCGATGTGGCGACACGCTGGAATTCAACTCTACACATGTTACAGCGACTGTGGCAGCACCGCAGAGCCCTGGTGCAATACGTCATGACGTATAGCCTGGGCCAACGAGATGCAGAGGTGGGGCAGATCACCCTGATGGAGTGGTCTCAGATCAAGGACCTATGCACCCTTCTGCACAGTTTCGACATGGCGACGAATATGTTTAGCTCTGACAATGCCATTATCAGCATGACGATTCCAGTCATTTACATGCTGGAGCACACGCTAAACACTATTCGGAGTAAGGGGGTGGGACAACATGAAGGGGAGGAACTACAAGAGGATTCATATGTGCAAGGGACAACAACATCACCAAGATCCAGACGTTCATCATCACCAACGCAGCAGGCATGGGACCATGGGGAACAGGGATCGACAAGGGCGCATAGTAGCAGGCGAAATGTTGAGCAAGGTGCAGGAGAACATGAAGAAATGGAGGACGAACTGTCCATGGACATGGAAGACTCAGCGGATGAGGGAGACCTTGGTCAAATTTCAGTTGAAAGAGGTTGGGGGGAGATGACAGAGGAAGAAAGAACGGTTAGCACCTCTATGCCACAAACACAGCGTGGACTTGGTCCGCATGGCTGCGCAAGACACATGAGTGCCTTCTTGTTGCACTACCTCCAACATGACAGTCGTATTGTCAAAATTAGAAGTGATGATGACTACTGGATTGCCACACTATTAGATCCCCGGTACAAGTCCAAATTTTGTGACATAATTCCAGCCATAGAAAGGGACGCACGTATGCAGGAGTATCAGCAGAAGCTGTTACTCGATCTTAGCTCGGCTTTTCCACCAAACAACCGTGCAGGTGCAGGGAGGGAATCTCCCAGTTGTAACTTGACAAACATGGGACGGTCTCGTCATCTTCACCAGTCTACCCGTACCAGTAGGACCGTATCTGGTGCCGGTAACAGCAATTTTATGGAATCTTTTCATAATTTTTTTAGACCCTCTTTTGCAAGGCCACCAGAGACAACAAGTCTGACACATACTCAACGGCTGGAGAGGATGATACAGGAGTATCTCCAAATGAACATCGATGCCATGACTGTGCAACTGGAGCCTTGCTCCTTTTGGGCTTCAAACATAGAAAAATGGCCAGAGCTCTCCAGTTACGCCTTGGAGATTTTGTCGTGTCCAGCTGCCAGCGTTGTCTCTGAACGTGTATTCAGTGCTGCTGGGTGTGTGCTGACAGATAAGCGCACGCGTCTGTCCAGTGACAATGTGGACAGACTGACGTTCATCAAAATGAACAAGTCATGGATCCAGAAGGAATTTACTACCCCTGTGTCATCCTGGGGAGAGTAAATGCTTGTGGATTTGGAATGTGCTTGATGCAAATCAAAACATCCTGTTTGCAACTAGGGCCCAAGTGCTGCCACTGATGGGGTGGGTGTCTGTGTGGCCCAATTTTTGGAAAAAAGGGAGACTCCGCTTGGAGTAACCCTTGCTTGCTGTGTTTTTAAAAGAAGCCAAGATGAACAGAGCTGGGATCAGGAAAGACTTTGCTACCTACCCCGGTGTCATCCTGGGGACGGATAAGAATGGCATATTTTTGAATGTGCTTGATGCAAATCTAGCTGTGAAGTGTACAACTGGGGCACAACTGCTGCCACTGAAGGGGTGGGTGTGTGTGGGCCCAATTTTTGGAAAAAAGGGAGACTCCGCTTGGAGTAACCCTTGCTTGCTGTGTTTTTAAAAGAAGCCAAGATGAACAGAGCTGGGATCAGGAAAGACTTTGCTACCTACCCCGGTGTCATCCTGGGGACGGATAAGAATGGCGTATTTTTGAATGTGCTTGATGCAAATCAAAACATCCTGTTTGCAACTAGGGCCCAAGTGCTGCCACTGATGGGGTGGGTGTCTGTGTGGCCCAATTTTTGGAAAAAAAGGGAGACTCCGCTTGGAGTAACCCTTGCTTGCTGTGTTTTTAAAAGAAGCCAAGATGAACAGAGCTGGGATCAGGAAAGACTTTGCTACCTACCCCGGTGTCATCCTGGGGACGGATAAGAATGGCGTATTTTTGAATGTGCTTGATGCAAATCTAGCTGTGAAGTGTACAACTGGGGCACAACTGCTGCCACTGAAGGGGTGGGTGTGTGTGGGCCCAATTTTTGGAAAAAAGGGAGACTCCGCTTGGAGTAACCCTTGCTTGCTGTGTTTTTAAAAGAAGCCAAGATGAACAGAGCTGGGATCAGGAAAGACTTTGCTACCTACCCCGGTGTCATCCTGGGGACGGATAAGAATGGCGTATTTTTGAATGTGCTTGATGCAAATCAAAACATCCTGTTTGCAACTAGGGCCCAAGTGCTGCCACTGATGGGGTGGGTGTCTGTGTGGCCCAATTTTTGGAAAAAAAGGGAGACTCCGCTTGGAGTAACCCTTGCTTGCTGTGTTTTTAAAAGAAGCCAAGATGAACAGAGCTGGGATCAGGAAAGACTTTGCTACCTACCCCGGTGTCATCCTGGGGACGGATAAGAATGGCGTATTTTTGAATATGCTTGATGCAAATCTAGCTGTGAAGTGTACAACTGGGGCACAACTGCTGCCACTGAAGGGGTGGGTGTGTGTGGGCCCAATTTTTGGAAAAAAGGGAGACTCCGCTTGGAGTAACCCTTGCTTGCTGTGTTTTTAAAAGAAGCCAAGATGAACAGAGCTGGGATCAGGAAAGACTTTGCTACCTACCCCGGTGTCATCCTGGGGACGGATAAGAATGGCGTATTTTTGAATGTGCTTGATGCAAATCAAAACATCCTGTTTGCAACTAGGGCCCAAGTGCTGCCACTGATGGGGTGGGTGTCTGTGTGGCCCAATTTTTGGAAAAAAAGGGAGACTCCGCTTGGAGTAACCCTTGCTTACATTGTTTTTAAAAGAAGCCAAGATGAACAAGTCATGGATCAGCAAAGACTTTATCTACGTACCCCGGTGTCATCCTGGGGACGGATAAGAATGGCGTATTTTTGAATGTGCTTGATGCAAATCAAAACATCCTGTTTGCAACTAGGGCCCAAGTGCTGCCACTGATGGGGTGGGTGTCTGTGTGGCCCAATTTTTGGAAAAAAGGGAGACTCCGCTTGGAGTAACCCTTGCTTGCTGTGTTTTTAAAAGAAGCCAAGATGAACAGAGCTGGGATCAGGAAAGACTTTGCTACCTACCCCGGTGTCATCCTGGGGACGGATAAGAATGGCGTATTTTTGAATGTGCTTGATGCAAATCTAGCTGTGAAGTGTACAACTGGGGCACAACTGCTGCCACTGAAGGGGTGGGTGTGTGTGGGCCCAATTTTTGGAAAAAAGGGAGACTCCGCTTGGAGTAACCCTTGCTTGCTGTGTTTTTAAAAGAAGCCAAGATGAACAGAGCTGGGATCAGGAAAGACTTTGCTACCTACCCCGGTGTCATCCTGGGGACGGATAAGAATGGCGTATTTTTGAATGTGCTTGATGCAAATCAAAACATCCTGTTTGCAACTAGGGCCCAAGTGCTGCCACTGATGGGGTGGGTGTCTGTGTGGCCCAATTTTTGGAAAAAAAGGGAGACTCCGCTTGGAGTAACCCTTGCTTACATTGTTTTTAAAAGAAGCCAAGATGAACAAGTCATGGATCAGCAAAGACTATCTACGTACCCCGGTGTCATCCTGGGGACGGATAAGAATGGCGTATTTTTGAATGTGCTTGATGCAAATCAAAACATCCTGTTTGCAACTAGGGCCCAAGTGCTGCCACTGATGGGGTGGGTGTCTGTATGGCCCAATTTTTGGAAAAAAGGGAGACTCCGCTTGGAGTAACCCTTGCTTGCTGTGTTTTTAAAAGAAGCCAAGATGAACAGAGCTGGGATCAGGAAAGACTTTGCTACCTACCCCGGTGTCATCCTGGGGACGGATAAGAATGGCGTATTTTTGAATGTGCTTGATGCAAATGTAGCTGTGAAGTGTACAACTGGGGCACAAGTGCTGCCACTGAAGGGGTGGGTGTGTGTGTGGCCCAATTTTTGGAAAAAAGGGAGACTCCGCTTGGAGTCACCTTGCGGTGTTTTACATGATTTTAGAAGGGCGTGCCATGCCTATATCTGTGTGTCCTCCTCTTTTTCCTTGTCCAGCTGTTTTGTTTTCGCATGAGTATATGTCCTTGTCACTTTCCAATGTGTTTGAGTTGTTTGTCACCTTTAGGACACCTTTGAGGGTGTTTTCTAGGTGTTTTTCTGTGTTTGTGATTGCCTGCCATTGTTTCCTATGCAGTTCGAGTTCGGTTCGTCGAACGTTCGACGAACCGAACTCGAACAGGAGGTCCGTTCGGCGAACTAACCTCGAGCCGAACCGCGACCGGTTCGCTCATCTCTAGTGATTACCACTACACTATGAAACCTGACAAAAAAATTATAGAGTATTGGCTATCGGAGCCGAATTGTAACTGACAGGGCCTTTTTATTGCTGAAGAAAAGTGTTTTTGGTTAATAAAACATTTACAATTTTTATTTCATATTTTACTAGTTTTATTCCTACAAAGGGATTTTGCTTAAATTGAAGTTTATATTGAATGTGTTACTTTTTCCACAAAGTTTTGTCTTTTGCTTTTGTATTTATGGGAACTATATTTTTTCAAACAAACAGGATTTTTATAATATGGGATTATGTTTTCTGCTAAAATGGTCAATAAAAAAGAAACCCAAAATCGTAGTTCTCTTGGTGATGGAAGCCAAAATGTATTGTCATTTGGCAATGAAACCAAGAATTTCATATATTACAAGTCGATAGGAAATTACTTCAACATCGAAAACAGATTGGTTTCACTGGGGATTGAACCCAGGACCTTCTGCGTGTCAAGCAGACGTGATGACCACTACACTATGAAACCTGTGAAATCTTGCAAAGCAATGGCAATTGGAGACGAGTTTTGACCACCAGGGGAAAAAAAAAAAATCTTAGTTCGGTGGCTGATGGAAGCCAAAACATCCCATCATTCGGCAACAAAGTCAAGAACTTCATATATTGTAGTTTGATACGGTATTATTTCAACACCAAGAACAGATTGCTTTTACTGGGGTTTGAACCCAGGACCTTCTGCGCGTTATGCAGACGTGATGACCACTACACTATGAAACCTGTGAAATCCTGCAAAGTAATGGCAATTAGAGACGAGTTTTGACCGCCAGGGGAAAAAAAAAAAATAATTCATAGTTCTGTTGGTGATGGAAGCTAAAACAACCCATCATTCGTCAACAAAGCCAAGAACTTCATATATTGTAGTTTGATAGGGTATTATCTCAACACCAAGAACAGACTGGTTTTACTGGGTATTGAACCCAGGACCTTTTATGTGTTAAGCAGACGTGATGACCACTACACTATGAAACCTGATGAAAAGTTGCTGTGTATTGGCTAGCAGAGCAGAATTGTCACTGACGGGGCCTTTTTATTGCTGATGGAAAGTATTTTTGGTAATGAAACATTTACAATTTTTATTACATATTTTACCAGTTTTATTCCTACAAAGGGATATTGCTTAAATTGAAGTTTACATTGAATGTGATACTTTTTTCAACACAGTTTAGTCGTTTGCTTTTGTATTTATGGGAACTATATATTTTGAAACAAACAGGATTTTTATAATATGGGATTATGTTTTCTGCTAAAATGGTCAATAAAAAAGAAATCCAAATTCGTAGTTCTCTTTGTGATGGAAGCCAAAATGTATTGTCATTTGGCAACAAAACCAAAAATTTCATTTCTTACAGGTTGATAGGAAATTACTTCAACACCGAAAACAGGTTTGTTTCACTGGGGATTAAACACAGAACTTACTGCATGTGAAGCAGACTTAATGACAACCACACTAGAAAACCTGTGAAATCCTGCACAGTAATGGCAATTAGAGACGAGTTTTGACTAGAGTTGAGCGCGGTTCGTGGTTCGTGGTTCTCCAGTTCGCGGCTCGAGTGATTTTGGGGGCTGTCTTAGATCGATCTATAACTCGAGCTTTTTGATAAAAGCTCGATAGTTCTAGATACGTTCGAGAACGGTTCTAGCAGCAAAAAAAACAGCTAATTCCTAGCTGGCTTTCCGCTGTAACTCTGTGACTTACACTATTATAAAATTTCAGTGTATAGTGTGCGGGAACAGCGCGTTCAGATCACTGCTGTATGGATAATGGCAATCGCCTTTTTTTTTTTTTTCCTTGTCTTCCTTCCCTAAGCGCGCGCGTGTAGTGGGGAGGGCCAGCATGTCAGCCAATCCCAGACACACACACAGCTAAGTGGACTTTTAGCCAGAGAAGCAACGGCATGTGTGATAGGATGTCCATGTCACATGTTCCTGCATTATTAAACCGGACATTTTCCTCCAGCACGCCATTATCTGCCTTCTGCGTCCTTGGTGTCAGACTTCACTGGCGCAGCTCCTATCGCCGATACAGCTGTATACGCTCCATACACAGTGCTGGGCAGCATAGGGATAGCACTTTCTATCAGTCCTTTTAAGGGCTCATACCGGCAGGGTCAGAGCCATAGGTGACAGGTCCTGAAAACAGAGTTTAACAGCTACACAAGATGACAGCGTCTGTGTAGCTAAGGTCAGGGATTTCCTCGCTGCATTTTCCAATTAGGAGGGATAGAAAGGCAGGCTTCATTTCCTCTACCCAGAGACCCACAACCCTGCCACTGTACCCTCCTGCCCTTTGCACACTCCAACTCATTGTTACTAAGCCATTATACTAGCAAACACTGAGTGAACTTAGTGGCATCCTAAACGTGGCTATTGGACTTCTGTATAGTTCCAGTAGTGCACAGATATTTGCAGCACCTCTGCCTGCATTGCACACTCAAACTCATTGTTACTAAGCCATTATACTAGCAAACACTGAGTGAACCTAGTGGCATCCTAAACGTGGCTATTGGATTTCTGTATAGTCCCACTAGTGCAAAGATATTTGCAGCACGTCTGCCTGCATTGCACACTCAAACTCATTGTTACTAAGCCATTATACTAGCAAACAATGAGTGAACCTAGTGGCATCCTAAACGTGGCTATTGGACTTCTGTATAGTCCCACTAGTGCAAAGATATTTGCAGCACGTCTGCCTGCATTGCACACTCAAACTCATTGTTACTAAGCCATTATACTAGCAAACACTGAGTGAACCTAGTGGCATCCTAAATGTGGCTATTGGACTTCTGTATAGTCCCACTAGTGCAAAGATATTTGCAGCACGTCTGCCTGCATTGCACACTCAAACTCATTTTTACTAAGCCATTATACTAGCAAACACTGAGTGAACCTAGTGGCATTCTAAACGTGGCTATTGGACTTCTGTATAGTCCCAGTAGTGCACCGATATTTGCAGCACGTCTGCCTGCATTGCACACTCAAACTCATTGTTACTAAGCCATTATACTAGCAAACACTGAGTGAACCTAGAGGCATCCTAAACGTGGCTATTGGACTTCTGTATAGTCCCACTAGTGCAAAGATATTTGCAGCACTGCTGCCTGCATTGCACACTCAAACTCATTGTTACTAAGCCATTATACTAGCAAACACTGAGTGAACCTAGTGGCATCCTAAACGTGGCTATTGGACTTCTGTATAGTCCCACTAGTGCAAAGATATTTGCAGCACGTCTGCCTGCATTGCACACTCAAACTCATTGTTTCTAAGCCATTATACTAGCAAACACTGAGTGAACCTAGTGGCATCCTAAACGTGGCTCTTGGACTTCTGTATAGTCCCACTAGTGCAAAGATATTTGCAGCACGTCTGCCTGCATTGCACACTCAAACTCATTAGTACTAAGCCATTATACTAGCAAAAACTGAGTGAACCTAGTGGCATCCTAAACATGGCTATAGGACTTCTGTATTGTCCCACTAGTGCAAAGATATTTGCAGCACGTCTGCCTGCATTGCACACTCAAACTAATTGTTACCAAGCCATTATACTAGCAAACACTGAGTGAACTTAGTGGCATCATAAAATTGGCTGTTGGACTTCTGTATTGTCCCACTAGTGCAAAGATATTTGCAGCACGTCTGCCTGCATTGCACACTCAAACTCATTGTTACTAAGCCATTATACTAGCAAACACTGAGTGAACCTAGTGGCATCCTAAACGTGGCTATTGGACTTCTGTATAGTCCCACTAGTGCAAAGATATTTGCAGCACGTCTGCCTGCATTGCACACTAAAACTCATTGTTACTTACTAAGACATTATAATACCAAAAATTGAGTAAACTTAGTGGCATACAAGAAGTGGCTGTTGTACTCCATTAGTGGCCCATTGGTGCAAATCTATGTGCAGCACCTGTGCAGGACACCCTCCTGCTCTGTTTTTAATAAGCTATAATGATAGCAAAAAATACTGCCATTTAGTGGCATCATAGAACTGGATGTTGTATTCCATTATTGTCCCGCTGGTGCCAAGCTATTTCTAGTACCTGTGCAGGACACCCTCCTGCTCTGTTTTTAATAAGCTATATTGATAGCAAAAAATACTGCCATTTAGTGGCATTATAGAACTGGATGTTGTATTCCATTATTGTCCCACTGGTGCCAAGCTATTTCTAGCACCTGTGCAGTACACCTTCACGCACATTTTGCTACGCTAATGTTATAGCAAACTCAGGGAATTCATTGCTGCATTTGATAATTCGGAGGGATAGAAAGTGAGGCTTTCTTTAGCTTTTCCTTCTGTTCATAGACAGCATCTCCAAGTCCACACCCGAAGAGCAATTTCTCCTCCACGTGTAAGTGTGGAGAGGCAGCTAGTGCGCATGCGTGTGCCGATTTACCCCAGCTACAGCCTAACTACAGTGTTTCACCTAGTGAGTATGCTCAGCCTGACTGTGCCATTCCTGACGCTAAGTCTTCATTTCGGGATACAGCGCATGCTCCCACACTTAGTGTGAAAAGCCTCTTTGCACAGGTACTTGCATTCTGTGCCGGGTCTAAGTCCTGTTTTGTGCCGAGACACCATGCTAAAGCTGATAGTCTTTTTTCAGAGACGCTATTTCATGCAACTGACCATGCTCAGGCACTTACTGCATCAGAAACTAGGTCCGGTAATGAACTCTTTGGCCCTGCCCCTGATGTGGGGGGGCCCATATAGACCACAGGGCATCAGGTGTCCTGACGATGTGGCCAGGCCACTCCCAAATGGCTTGCAGAGGCCCGCCCCTATGACTTGTCACCTCATTATTGATGGTAAAACAATGACTGGTGAGGTGTTTGTGTTGTGGCCGCCATGATGTCATTATTGAAGTTGCGGTTCCAAATAGGACGCTAGTTATGCCACTCATGACGTGTCACTCTGCTTTTTTCTCCAGGAGGTGCATTGTGGTCCACCCTTGTTTGGGGCGGACCCAGGTTATAAAACGTGCTGGAGCCAACAAGGAGGTGCGCAGTCTTCTATTATGCTCCGAAAGAGCACACCTCCATGTGTTGAACCCATTGCGGCTTTAGGCCAGAGGTAGGCAGGGATAGGGCGTCGATGCAGGCCGCCTCCACAGTTGGTAACGCAGAACGGTTAAGACCAGCTCCTGTCCTTCAAGTCCTGCTTGTGCAGCCCAGTGGCATTAACAGGCCTGCTGCTGCTGATGCACCTGCTGTCCACAGGTGTGGCCCCAATGCACACGGTCAGCGTACTCAATGGCCCCTGTGATGTTAACAGGGAGTTCCTGGGCTGGGTGGGCGTGTGGACCCTGTGACGCTAACAGGGCTCCCAGTCTCAAGATCCGAGTGGCGTCTAACTCGGTTCAGGCAACTATTAGTTTCATAGCCACACAGATCTGTATCCTCCACCGAACCTTCCATTTGCCAAACTCTCCTTTTCCATCTGGGAGCACGGTGGACATTGACTGCTGATGGGGATATATACCTTTCTCTTTTTTTTTTCTTATTAATTTTCGTTATATACCAGTAACATAGTATATACCACCTTATCCAAATCTGCCAGTCCCACCGTAACAGATGGTGTTTCTTCATCAAATGTTACTTTTGCTTAACAACCAAACCCACTCACAAAAACTTTTTTCCCCTTTCCAACACACCTGTTCCCCTTTCCACCAGCATTTGTCATTTTTCAACTCATTTGGTATATGACCAAAAGTGCAACTCTGCAGGGACACCGTACTCAATGCCATCTCAGCCCAGCAGCCAGCCCTCGGTCCCTCAGATGTGGACAAGTAAAAGCCCATTTCCTCCTATCCATGACAAAGCATTGAGATTCACTCTGTGCAGCACTGGTGTTTACTGGAAAAGCAGATCTAAGAATCCGTACCACCTTTTGCAGATACTCCTGTATACGTGCGTCCCTTTCTATGGCTGATATTATTTCGCCAAATTTTGTCTTGTACCGGGGATCTAACAGTGTGGCAACCCAGTAGTTAGCATTACTTCGAATTCGTACAATCCGAGGGTCATGTTGTAGGTAGTGCAGCAAGAAGGCGCTCATGTGTCTTGTGCATCCAGGAGGACCAAGTCCTTGGTTTGTTGGTGGCAGAGAGGTGAGAATCGTGCCTCCTTCCTCTGCCCTCTCCCCCCAACCTCGCACAACCGAAATGTGAGCAAGCTCTCACTCATCTGCTGAGTCTTCCATGCCCATCGCAAGTTCGTCCTCCATTTCTTCATGGGCTCCTGCACCTTCCTCAACAATTTTTGCTGATACTATGCGCCCTTGTTAATCCCTATCCCCCACCATGACTGCCGCCTAGGTGCCGCTCAACGTATGGACCTTGTACATCTTATTATCCCTTCTGCATATGACTCCTCCTGTACTTCCTCCCCTTCCTCTTGGACCAACACCTGACTCCGAATAATGCTTACAGTGTGCTCCATCTTGTAGATGACCAGAATTGTCACGCTGAGAATGGCATCGCTAGTGCTAAACATCTTCGTCGACATTTGTAAACTGTGTAGAAGGGTGCATAGGTCCTTGATCTGACACCACTCCAGCAGCGTGATCTGCACCACCTCTGGATCAAGTTAGCCCAGGGTATACATTATAACGTATTTCAGCAGGGCTCTGCGGTGCTTCCACAGACGCTGCAACATGAGCAGATTCCAATTCCTGCGTGTCGGAACATCGCATTTCCGGCGTTTAACCGCCAGACCCTAAGACTTCAGGAGCGATGAAAGTTGTTGAGCTGCTGGGTGCGAAGGATGAAAGTGAGCACATAGCAGCGTGCCCGCTGCACAAGGCCATGTAGGCCGGGATGGTATTTTAAAAATTGCTGGAGAATCAGATTCAACACGTGAGCCATACAAGGCACGTGTGTCACATTGCCCTGACGAAGGGCCGCAGACAGGTTTGCATCATTGCCGCACACGGCTGTTAAGTCACCAACGTAGTCCACTCAATTAATTTGTACTCCGGTCGCCAGGTGACAACGTGTTCCTTTCGTGCATAGTGCTGATGATGGGAAAGGAGTCGATGCCTGCGGCGCAGGTGGACGCAGGTTATGGTCACCCACTGGGTTGCGTTACCTTGACAGATACAGAGCCACAGGCTGAATGTAGGTGGTGGGTATCTCACAGATGAAGTACCATCATTCAGCTACAACCAATGGGAAGACACCACACCCTTTTTTAGGCCCCTCCTGTCTGCAGACCACTGCCAGACAAAGCTATGAACCTTTTGTTACTGTTACCCCCAGTTCAGTTTTATGAGTTTGTGTGCTTGTTACCTGACTACTTTTCCTGCTTGCTGTTTATGTACCTCGTTGGCCGATCCGCATTTCACCTCTGCTTGTTTTCTGATTAAGTCCTGGCCATCCCATTCTGTTCCTCTTCCTCAATTAATGTTTTTGACCCTGCATGACTACTATTCTCTGGAACTGCAGCCTTCCACAGGTATTGATCAACTTGTTCCCTGTGTAATTCCAAATCACTGTATAGGGGTTAAAGGGTTTCAGGGTTCTGGGTGTCCAGCTTGGTGAGTGGCTTGCCTCTAGCCTATCCTTTACAGCCCATCTGAGTGTGTCGATCCAGGCAGGCGTTACACCGTGCCCTCTGCAGAAGGCCATGTAGGCCGGGATAGTGTTTTAAAAATTGCTGGACAACCAGGTTCAACACGTGAGCCATACAAGGCACGTTTGCCACATTGCCCTGAAGAAGGGTCGCAGACTGGTTTGCATCATTGTCGCACCCGACCTTCCCTGGCTGCTGGTTGAGTGGAGACAACCATTGATGAAACTCGGTCTCACTCTCCAGAGCTAACCGTCCACAATTCCTCAGCGGTGTCTCACATTTCCCCTACATTTCAAAGTAAACATTTGACCGCCTGATGGCCTTGAGCTCTGCTGCCAGCATAGTAAGGAGGTGTGTAGGATTCCTTGGGCGCAGTTACAAGGAAGGGTGGACTGACCACACAGGGTTTGGGCCAAGGTGGAGGAACCACACGAGGTTGAGGAGGCAGAAGCAGCGGATGAACTTGTACATACAGAGGAAGGATTGACACACAAGTCGTGGGGACGGCAAGACTTGTACAGCAAACCCTTCTCCATCTCTCACCATAGTTACCCAGTGCCCAGTCAGCAACATGTAACTCCCCTGTCCATGCTTACTGGTCCAAGTATCTGTGGTGAAATGCACCCTGTCACACACAGAGTTTCTCAAGGAATCGGTGAGGTTGTGTGCGACCTACTGTGGTAGCGCGGGCACGCCTTTCTTGGAGAAGGAGTGACGACTGGCCATCGGCTCTTGGGGCACTGCAATGGGCATAAGGTCTCGAAAATCCTCGGTCTCCAAAGGGTGTAAAGGCAGCCTTTCTGTTGCCAACAAGTTGCAGATGATGAAACTCAACCTCTTAGGCATGTCATGCCCTTCGAAAATCTTGTAAAACACAGCGAGGGGACTCCAACCACAGTCTCCCTCGTTTCCACTAATTGGGCCACACACACCCCACTTGACTGGCATCAGTTGACCCCCCTTTTGAAAAAGAAAAAGATGCTTTGCATGAAGCACTCTCAAAAATACGTGTGCCTTTCCCATCCCCTGGATAACCCAGGGGAAGAAAAGTCCTCTGAGAACCATGACTTGTTCATCTTGGTTCTTTTAGAAACACAGCGAGGGGACTCCAACCACAGTCTCCCTCGTTGCCACTAATTGGACCACACACAACCCACTTGACTGGCATCAGTTGACCCCCTTTTGAAAAAGAAAAAGATGCTATGCATGAAGCACTCTCAAAAATACGCGTGCCTTTCCCATTCCCTGGCTGACCCAGGGGAAGAAAAGTCCTCTGAGAGCCAAAACTTGTTCATCTTGGTTCTTTTAGAAACACAGCGAGGGGACTCCAACCACAGTCTCCCTCGTTGCCACTAATTGGGCCACACACACCCCACTTGACTGGCATCAGTTGACCCCCCTTTTGAAAAAGAAAAAGATGCTTTGCATGAAGCACTCTCAAAAATACGCGTGCCTTTCCCATCCCCTGGCTAACCCAGGGGAAGAAAAGTCCTCTGAGAGCCATGACTTGTTCATCTTGGTTCTTTTAGAAACACAGCGAGGGGACTCCAACCACAGTCTCCCTCGTTGCCACTAATTGGGCCACACACACCCCACTTGACTGGCATCAGTTGACCCCCCTTTTGAAAAAGAAAAAGATGCTTTGCATGAAGCACTCTCAAAAATACGCGTGCCTTTCCCATCCCCTGGCTGACCCAAGGGGAAGAAAAGTCCTCTGAGAGCCATGACTTGTTCATCTTGGTTCTTTTAGAAACACAGCGAGGGGACTCCAACCACAGTCTCCCTCGTTGCCACTAATTGGGCCACACACACCCCACTTGACTGGCATCAGTTGACCCCCCCTTTTGAAAAAGAAAAAGATGCTTTGCATGAAGCACTCTCAAAAATACGCGTGCCTTTCCCATCCCCTGGCTGACTCAGGGGAAGAAAAGTCCTCTGAGAGTCATGACTTGTTCATCTTGGTTCTTTTAGAAACACAGTGAGGGGACTCCAACCACAGTCTCCCTCGTTGCCACTAATTGGGCCACACACACCCCACTTGACTGGCATCAGTTGACCCCCCTTGTGAAAAAGAAAAAGATGCTTTGCATGAAGCACTCTCAAAAATAAGCGTGCCTTTCCCGTCCCTTGGGTGACCCAGGGGAAGAAAAGTCCTCTGAGAGCCTTGTCCACATTGTCAGTGGACAGACACGTGTGCTTATCTACCAGCAGACCCCCAGCAGCACTGAAGACAGGTTCCGAGAGAACGCTGGCTGCAGGACACGACAAGATCCCCAAGGCGTACGTGGCAATCTCAGGCAATTTATCCAGATTGGAAGCCTAAAATGAGCAGGGCTCAAGTTGCACAGTAATGGCATCGATGTTTCCTTGCATATACTCATATATCTGTGTGTCCTCCTCTTTTTCCTTGTCCAGCAGTTTTGTTTTCGCATGAGTAAATGTCCTTGTCACTTTCCCATGTGTTTGGGATGTGTTGTGCGTTGTTTGTCACCTTTTGGACACCATTGAGGGTGTTTTCTATGTGTTTTTATGTGTTTGTGAATGCCTGCCATTGTTTCCTATGCAGTTCGAGTTCGGTTCGTCGAACGTTCGACGAACCGAACTCGAACGGGAGCTCTGTTCGGCGAACCGACCTCGAGCCGAACCGCGACCGGTTCGCTCATCTCTAGTTTTGATCGCCAGGGTAAAAAAAAAAAATAATTCGTAGTACTGTTGGTGATGGAAGACAAAACACCCCGTTATTCGTGAACAAAGCCAAGAACTTTTTATATTGCTGGTTGATAGAGTATTACTTCAACACCAAGAACAGATAGGTTTCACTGGGGATTGAATCAGGACCTTCTGCATGTAAAGCACACATGATAACCAATACACTATGAAACCTGACAAAAAAATTATAGAGTATTGGCTATCGGAGCAAAATTGTGACTGACAGGGCCTTTTTATTGCTGAAGGAAAGTATTTTTGGTAATGAAACATTTACAATTTTTATTACATATTTTACCAGTTTTATTCCTACAAAGGGATATTGCTTAAATTGAAGTTTACATTGAATGTGTTACTTTTTTCTACATAGTTTAGTCGTTTGCTTTTGTATTTATGGGAACTATATATTTTAAAACAAACAGGTTTTTTTATAATATGGGATTATGTTTTCTGCTAAAATGTTCAATAAAAAAGAAACCCAAAATCGTAGTTCTCCTTGTGATAGAAGCCACAATGTATTGTCATTTGGCAACGAAACCAAGAATTTCATACTTTACAGGTTGATAGGAAATTACTTCAACACCGAAAACAGATTGGTTTAACTGGGTATTGAACCCAGAACGTTCTGCATATGAAGCAGACTTGATGACCACCACACTTTAAAACCTGTGAAATCCTGCAAAGTAATGGCAATTAGAGACGAGTTTTGACTGCCAGGAAAAAAAAAAATCAGTAGTTCTGTTGGTTATGGAAGCTAAAACATCCCGTCATTCGGCAACAAAGCCAAGAACTTCATGTATTGCAGTTGTATAGGGTATTATTTCAACACCAAGAAGAGACTGGTTTCACTGGGGATTGAACTCAGGACCTTCTGCATGTTAAACAGACGTGATGACCACTACACTATGAAACCTGTGAAATCCTGCAAAGCAATGGATATTGGAGACGAGTTTTGACCGCCAGGAAAAAAAAAAAATTCGTAGTTCTGTTGGTTATGGAAGCTAAAACATCCCGTCATTCGGCAACAAAGCCAAGAAATTCATATATTGTAGTTGGATAGGGTATTATTTCAACACCAAGAAGAGATTGGTTTCACTGGGGATTGAACCCAGGACCTTCTGCGTGTTAAGCAGACGTGATGACCACTACACTATGAAACCTGTTGAAAAGTTACTGTGTATTGGCTAGCAGAGCAGAATTGTGACTTACGGGGCCTTTTTATTGCTGAAGGAAAGTATTTTTGGTAATGAAACATTTACAATTTTTATTACATATTTTACCAGTTTTATTCCTACAAAGGGATATTGCTTAAATTGAAGTTTACATTGAATGTGTTACTTTTTTCTACACAGTTTAGTCGTTTGCTTTTGTATTTATAAGAACTATATATTTTTAAACAAACAGGATTTTTATAATATGGGATTATGTTTTCTGCTAAAATGGACAATGAAAAAGAAACCCAAAATAATAGTTCTCTTTGTGATGGAAGCCAAAATGTATTGTCATTTGGCAACGAAACCAAGAATTTTATATATTACAGGTTGATAGCAAATTACTTCAACAGCGAAAACAGATTGGTTTCACTGGGGATTGAACCCAGGACCTTCTGCGTGTGAAGCAGACGTGATGACCACTACACTATGAAACCTGTGAAATTCTGCAAAGCAATGGCAATTGAAAACGAGTTTTGACAGCCAGGGGAAAAAAATTATTAGTTCTGTTGGTGATGGAAGCCAAAACATCCCATCATTCGGCAACAAAGCCAAGAACTTCATATATTGTAGTTTGATAGGGTATTATTTCAACACCAAGAACAGATTGCTTTTACTGGGGATTGAACCAGTGTTAAGCAGAATTGATGACTACTACACTATGAAACCTTATGGAAAGTTACTGTGTATTGGCAAGCAGAGCAGAATTGTAACTGATGGGGCCTTTTTATTGCTGAAGAAAAGTGTTTTTGGTAATGAAGCATTTACAATTTTTATTACATATTTTACCAGTTTTATTCCTACAAAGGGATATTGCTTAAATTGAAGATTACATTGAATGTGTTACTTTTTTCTACACAGTTTAATCGTTTGCTTTTGTATTTATGGGAACTATAAATTTTGAAACAAACAGGATTGTTATAATATGGGATTATGTTTTCTGCTAAAATGTTCAATAAAAAAAGAAACCCAAAATCGTAGTTCTCCTTGTGATAGAAGCCAAAATGTATTGTCATTTGGCAACGAAACCAAGAATTTCATACTTTACAGGTTGATAGGAAATTACTTCAACACCGAAAACAGATTGGTTTCACTGGGTATTGAACCCAGAACGTTCTGCATATGAAGCAGACTTGATGACCACCACACTTTAAAACCTGTGATTCCTGCAAAGTAATGGCAATTAGAGACGAAATTTGACTGCCAGGAAAAAAAACAAAAATTCGTAGTTCTGTTGGTTATGGAAGCTAAAACATCCCGTCATTCGGCAACAAAGCCAAGAACTTCATGTATTGCAGTTGTATAGGGTATTATTTCAACACCAAGAACAGACTGGTTTTACTGGGGATTAAACCCAGGACCTTCTGCGTGTTAAGCAGACGTGATGACCACTACACTATGAAACCTGTGAAGTCCTGTTGATAGCAAATTACTTCAACAGCGAAAACGGATTGGTTTCACTGGGGATTGAACCCAGGACCTTCTGCGTGTGAAGCAGACGTGATGACCACTACACTATGAAACCTGTGAAATCCTGCAAAGCAATAGCAATTGAAAACGAGTTTTGACCGCCAGGGGAAAAAAAATATTAGTTCTGTTGGTGATGGAAGCCAAAACATCCCATCATTCGGCAACAAAGCCAAGAACTTCATATATTGTAGTTTGATAGTGTATTATTTCAACACCAAGAACAGATTGCTTTTACTGGGGATTGAACCAGTGTTAAGCAGATGTGATGACTACTACACTATGAAACCTTCTGGAAAGTTACTGTGTATTGGCAAGCAGAGCAGAATTGTAACTGATGGGGCCTTTTTATTGCTGAAGAAAAGTGTTTTTGGTAATGAAACATTTACAATTTTTATTACATATTTTACCAGTTTTATTCCTACAAAGGGATATTGCTTAAATTGAAGTTTACATTGAATGTGTTACTTTTTTCTACACAATTTAATCGTTTGCTTTTGTATTTATGGGAACTATAAATTTTGAAACAAACAGGATTGTTATAATATGGGATTATGTTTTCTGCTAAAATGTTCAATAAAAAAGAAACCCAAAAGCGTAGTTCTCCTTGTGATAGAAGCCAAAATGTATTGTCATTTGGCAACGAAACCAAGAATTTCATACTTTACAGGTTAATAGGAAATTACTATAACACCGAAAACAGATTGGTTTCACTGGGTATTGAACCCAGAACGTTCTGCATATGAAGCAAACTTGATGACCACCACACTTTAAAACCAGTGATTCCTGCAAAGTAATGGCAAATAGAGACGAAATTTGACTGCCAGGAAAAAAAAAAAATCGAAGTTCTGTTGGTTATAGAAGCTAAAACATCCCGTCATTTGGCAACAAAGCCAAGAACTTCATGTATTGCAGTTGGATAGGGTATTATTTCAACACCAAGAACAGACTGGTTTTTACTGGGGATTAAACCCATGACCTTCTGCGTGTTAAGCAGACGTGATGACCACTACACTATAAAACCTGTGAAATCCTGTTGATAGCAAATTACTTCAACAGCGAAAACAGATTGGTTTCACTGGGGATTGAACCCAGGACCTTCTGCGTGTGAAGCAGACGTGATGACCACTACACTATGAAACCTGTGAAATCCTGCAAAGCAATGGCAATTGAAAACGAGTTTTGACCGCCAGGGGAAAAAAAATATTAGTTCTGTTGGTGATGGAAGCCAAAACATCCCATCATTCGGCAACAAAGCCAAGAACTTCATATATTGTAGTTTGATAGGGTATTATTTCAACACCGAGAACAGATTGCTTTTACTGGGGATTGAACCAGTGTTAAGCAGACGTGCTGACTACTACACTACGAAACCTTCTGGAAAGTTACTATGTATTGGCAAGCAGAGCAGAATTGTAACTGACGGGGCCTTTTTATTGCTGAAGAAAAGTGTTTTTGGTAATGAAACATTTACAATTTTTATTACATATTTTACCAGTTTTATTCCTACAAAGGGATATTGCTTAAATTGAAGATTACATTGAATGTGTTACTTTTTTCTACACAGTTTAATCGTTTGCTTTTGTATTTATGGGAACTATAAATTTTGAAACAAACAGGATTGTTATAATATGGGATTATGTTTTCTGCTAAAATGTTCAATAAAAAAGATTGAACCCAGGACCTTATGCGTGTGAAGCAGACGTGATGACCACTACACTATGAAACCTGTGAAATTCTGCAAAGCAATGGCAATTGAAAACGAGTTTTGACAGCCAGGGGAAAAAAATTATTAGTTCTGTTGGTGATGGAAGCCAAAACATCCCATCATTCGGCAACAAAGCCAAGAACTTCATATATTGTAGTTTGATAGGGTATTATTTCAACACCAAGAACAGATTGCTTTTACTGGGGATTGAACCAGTGTTAAGCAGACGTGATGACTACTACACTATGAAACCTTCTGGAAAGTTACTGTGTATTGGCAAGCAGAGCAGAATTGTAACTGATGGGGCCTTTTTATTGCTGAAGAAAAGTGTTTTTGGTAATGAAACATTTACAATTTTTATTACATATTTTACCAGTTTTATTCCTACAAAGGGATATTGCTTAAATTGAAGATTACATTGAATGTGTTACTTTTTTCTACACAGTTTAATCGTTTGCTTTTGTATTTATGGGAACTATAAATTTTGAAACAAAAAGGATTGTTATAATATGGGATTATATTTTCTGCTAAAATGTTCAATAAAAAAGAAACCCAAAATCGTAGTTCTCCTTGTGATAGAAGCCAAAATGTATTGTCATTTGGCAACGAAACCAAGAATTTCATACTTTACAGGTTGATAGGAAATTACTTCAACACCGAAAACAGATTGGTTTCACTGGGTATTGAACCCAGAACGTTCTGCATATGAAGCAGACTTGATGACCACCACACTTTAAAACCTGTGATTCCTGCAAAGTAATGACAATTAGAGACGAAATTTGACTGCCAGGAAAAAAAACAAAAATTCGTAGTTCTGTTGGTTATGGAAGCTAAAACATCCCGTCATTCGGCAACAAAGCCAAGAACTTCATGTATTGCAGTTGGATAGGGTATTATTTCAACACCAAGAACAGACTGGTTTTACTGGGGATTAAACCCAGGACCTTCTGCGTGTTAAGCAGACGTGATGACCACTACACTATGAAACCTGTGAAATCCTGTTGATAGCAAATTACTTCAACAGCGAAAACGGATTGGTTTCACTGGGGATTGAACCCAGGACCTTCTGCGTGTGAAGCAGACGTGATGACCACTACACTATGAAACCTGTGAAATCCTGCAAAGCAATGGCAATTGAAAACGAGTTTTGACCGCCAGGGGAAAAAAATTATTAGTTCTGTTGGTGATGGAAGCCAAAACATCCCATCATTCGGCAACAAAGCCAAGAACTTCATATATTGTAGTTTGATAGGGTATTATTTCAACACCAAGAACAGATTGCTTTTACTGGGGATTGAACCAGTGTTAAGCAGATGTGATGACTACTACACTATGAAACCTTCTGGAAAGTTACTGTGTATTGGCAAGCAGAGCAGAATTGTAACTGATGGGGCCTTTTTATTGCTGAAGAAAAGTGTTTTTGGTAATGAAACATTTACAATTTTTATTACATATTTTACCAGTTTTATTCCTACAAAGGGATATTGCTTAAATTGAAGTTTACATTGAATGTGTTACTTTTTTCTACACAATTTAATCGTTTGCTTTTGTATTTATGGGAACTATAAATTTTGAAACAAACAGGATTGTTATAATATGGGATTATGTTTTCTGCTAAAATGTTCAATAAAAAAGAAACCCAAAAGCGTAGTTCTCCTTGTGATAGAAGCCAAAATGTATTGTCATTTGGCAACGAAACCAAGAATTTCATACTTTACAGGTTAATAGGAAATTACTATAACACCGAAAACAGATTGGTTTCACTGGGTATTGAACCCAGAACGTTCTGCATATGAAGCAAACTTGATGACCACCACACTTTAAAACCGGTGATTCCTGCAAAGTAATGGCAATTAGAGACGAAATTTGACTGCCAGGAAAAAAAAAAAATCGTAGTTCTGTTGGTTATAGAAGCTAAAACATCCCGTCATTTGGCAACAAAGCCAAGAACTTCATGTATTGCAGTTGGATAGGGTATTATTACAACACCAAGAACAGACTGGTTTTTACTGAGGATTAAACCCATGACCTTCTGCGTGTTAAGCAGACGTGATGACCACTACACTATAAAACCTGTGAAATCCTGTTGATAGCAAATTACTTCAACAGCGAAAACAGATTGGTTTCACTGGGGATTGAACCCAGGACCTTCTGCGTGTGAAGCAGACGTGATGACCACTACACTATGAAACCTGTGAAATCCTGCAAAGCAATGGCAATTGAAAACGAGTTTTGACCGCCAGGGGAAAAAAAATATTAGTTCTGTTGGTGATGGAAGCCAAAACATCCCATCATTCGGCAACAAAGCCAAGAACTTCATATATTGTAGTTTGATAGGGTATTATTTCAACACCGAGAACAGATTGCTTTTACTGGGGATTGAACCAGTGTTAAGCAGACGTGATGACTACTACACTACGAAACCTTCTGGAAAGTTACTATGTATTGGCAAGCAGAGCAGAATTGTAACTGAAGGGGCCTTTTTATTGCTGAAGAAAAGTGTTTTTGGTAATGAAACATTTACAATTTTTATTACATATTTTACCAGTTTTATTCCTACAAAGGGATAATGCTTAAATTGAAGATTACATTGAATGTGTTACTTTTTTCTACACAGTTTAATCGTTTGCTTTTGTATTTATGGGAACTATAAATTTTGAAACAAACAGGATTGTTATAATATGGGATTATGTTTTCTGCTAAAATGTTCAATAAAAAAGAAACCCAAAATCGTAGTTCTCCTTGTGATAGAAGCCAAAATGTATTGTCATTTGGCAACGAAACCAAGAATTTCATACTTTACAGGTTGATAGGAAATTACTTCAACACCGAAAACAGATTGGTTTCACTGGGTATTGAACCCAGAACGTTCTGCATATGAAGCAGACTTGATGACCACCACACTTTAAAACCTGTGATTCCTGCAAAGTAATGGCAATTAGAGACGAAATTTGACTGCCAGGAAAAAAAACAAAAATTCGTAGTTCTGTTGGTTATGGAAGCTAAAACATCCCGTCATTCGGCAACAAAGCCAAGAACTTCATGTATTGCAGTTGGATAGGGTATTATTTCAACACCAAGAACAGACTGGTTTTACTGGGGATTGAACCCAGGACCTTCTGCGTGTGAAGCAGACGTGATGACCACTACACTATGAAACCTGTGAAATCCTGCAAAGCAATGGCAATTGGAGACGAGTTTTGACCGCCAGGGAAAAAAAAAAAATTCTTAGTTCTGTTGGTGATGGAAGCCAAAACATCCCATCATTCTGCAACAAAGCCAAGAACTTCATATATTGTAGTTTCATAGGGTATTATTTCAACACCAAGAACAGACTGGTTTTACTGGGGATTAAACCCAGGACCTTCTGCGTGTTAAGCAGACATGATGACCACTACACTATGAATCCTGATGAAAAGTTACTGTGTATTGGCTAGCAGAGCAGAATTGTGACTGACAGGGCCTTTTTATTGCTGAAGGAAAGTTTTTTTGGTAATGAAACATTTCCAATTTTTATTACATATTTTACGAGTTTTGTTCCTACAAAGGGATATTGCTTAAATTGAAGTTTACATTGAATGTGTTACTTTTTTCTACATAGTTTAGTCGTTTGCTTTTGTATTTATGGGAACTATATATTTTAAAACAAACAGGTTTTTTTATAATATGGGATTATGTTTTCTGCTAAAATGTTCAATAAAAAAGAAACCCAAAATCGTAGTTCTCCTTGTGATAGAAGCCAAAATGTATTGTCATTTGGCAACGAAACCAAGAATTCCATACTTTATAGGTTGATAGGAAATTACTTCAACACCGAAAAAAGATTGGTTTAAGTGGGTATTGAATCCAGAACGTTCTGCATATGAAGCAGACTTGATGACCACCACACTTTAAAACCTGTGAAATCCTGCAAAGTAATGGCAATTAGAGACGAGTTTTGACTGCCAGGAAAAAAAAAAAAATTCGTAGTTCTGTTGGTTATGGAAGCTAAAACATCCCGTCATTCGGCAACAAAGCCAAGAACTTCATGTGTTGTAGTTGGATAAGGTATTATTTCAACACCAAGAACAGACTGGTTTTACTGGGGATTGAACCAGTGTTAAGCAGACGTGATAACTACTACACTATGAAACCTTCTGGAAAGTTACTATGTATTGGCAAGCAGAGCAGAATTGTAACTGACGGGGCCTTTTTATTGCTGAAGAAAAGTGTTTTTGGTAATGAAACATTTACAATTTTTATTACATATTTTACCAGTTTTATTCCTACAAAGGGATATTGCTTAAATTGAAGATTACATTGAATGTGTTACTTTTTTCTACACAGTTTAATCGTTTGCTTTTGTATTTATGGGAACTATAAATTTTGAAACAAACAGGATTGTTATAATATGGGATTATGTTTTCTGCTAAAATGTTCAATAAAAAAGATTGAACCCAGGACCTTCTGCGTGTGAAGCAGACGTGATGACCACTACACTATAAAACCTGTGAAATCCTGCAAAGCAATGGCAATTGAAAACGAGTTTTGACAGCCAGGGGAAAAAAATTATTAGTTCTGTTGGTGATGGAAGCCAAAACATCCCATCATTCGGCAACAAAGCCAAGAACTTCATATATTGTAGTTTGATAGGGTATTATTTCAACACGAAGAACAGATTGCTTTTACTGGGGATTGAACCAGTGTTAAGCAGACGTGATGACTACTACACTATGAAACCTTCTGGAAAGTTACTGTGTATTGGCAAGCAGAGCAGAATTGTAACTGATGGGGCCTTTTTATTGCTGAAGAAAAGTGTTTTTGGTAATGAAACATTTACAATTTTTATTACATATTTTACCAGTTTTATTCCTACAAAGGGATATTGCTTAAATTGAAGATTACATTGAATGTGTTACTTTTTTCTACACAGTTTAATCGTTTGCTTTTGTATTTATGGGAACTATAAATTTTGAAACAAACAGGATTGTTATAATATGGGATTATGTTTTCTGCTAAAATGTTCAATAAAAAAGAAACCCAAAATCGTAGTTCTCCTTGTGATAGAAGCCAAAATGTATTGTCATTTGGCAACGAAACCAAGAATTTCATACTTTACAGGTTGATAGGAAATTACTTCAACACCGAAAACAGATTGGTTTCACTGGGTATTGAACTCAGAACATTCTGCATATGAAGCAGACTTGATGACCACCACACTTTAAAACCTGTGATTCCTGCAAAGTAATGGCAATTAGAGACGAAATTTGACTGCCAGGAAAAAAAAAAAATTCGTAGTTCTGTTGGTTATGGAAGCTAAAACATCTCGTCATTCGGCAACAAAGCCAAGAACTTCATGTATTGCAGTTGGATAGGGTATTATTTCAACACCAAGAACAGACTGGTTTTTACTGGGGATTAAACCCAGGACCTTCTGCGTGTTAAGCAGACGTGATGACCACTACACTATAAAACCTGTGAAATCCTGTTGATAGCAAATTACTTCAACAGTGAAAACAGATTGGTTTCACTGGGGATTGAACCCAGGACCTTCTGCGTGTG
The DNA here is from genome assembly GCF_048569485.1 of Anomaloglossus baeobatrachus. Classification (NCBI taxonomy): domain Eukaryota; kingdom Metazoa; phylum Chordata; class Amphibia; order Anura; family Aromobatidae; genus Anomaloglossus; species Anomaloglossus baeobatrachus. The sequence continues at coordinate 344,130,479 of NC_134354.1, read as the reverse complement.
AAGCAGACGTGATGACAACTACACTATGAAACCTGTGAATTCCTGCAAAGCAATGGCAATTGAAAACGAGTTTTGACCACCAGGGGAAAAAAATTATTAGTTCTCTTGGTGATGGAAGCCAACACATCCCATCATTCAGCAACAAAGCCAAGAACTTCATATATTGTAGTTTGATAGGGTATTATTTCAACACCGAGAACAGATTGCTTTTACTGGGGATTGAACCAGTGTTAAGCAGACGTGATGACTACTACACTATGAAACCTTCTGGAAAGTTACTATGTATTGGCAAGCAGAGCAGAATTGTAACTGACGGGGCCTTTTTATTGCTGAAGAAAAGTGTTTTTGGTAATGAAACATTTACAATTTTTATTACATATTTTACCAGTTTTATTCCTACAAAGGGATATTGCTTAAATTGAAGTTTACATTGAATGTGTTACTTTTTTCTACACAGTTTAATCGTTTGCTTTTGTATTTATGGGAACTATAAATTTTGAAACAAACAGGATTGTTATAATATGGGATTATGTTTTCTGCTAAAATGTTCAATAAAAAAGATTGAACCCAGGACCTTCTGCGTGTGAAGCAGACGTGATGACCACTACACTATGAAACCTGTGAAATCCTGCAAAGCAATGGCAATTGGAGACGAGTTTTGACCGCCAGGGAAAAAAAAAAAAATCTTAGTTCTGTTGGTGATGGAAGCCAAAACATTCCATCATTCTGCAACAAAGCCAAGAACTTCATATATTGTAGTTTGATAGGGTATTATTTCAACACCAAGAACAGTCTGGTTTTACTGGGGATTAAATCCAGGACCTTCTACATGTTTAGCAGACATGATGACCACTACACTATGAATCGTGAGGAAAAGTTACTGTGTATTGGCTAGCAGAGCAGAATTGTGACTGACGGGGCCTTTTTATTGCTGAAGGAAAGTATTTTTGGTAATGAAACATTTACAATTTTTATTACATATTTTACCAGTTTTATTCCTACAAAGCGATATTGCTTAAATTGAAGTTTACATTGAATGTGTTACTTTTTTCTACACAGTTTAATCGTTTGCTTTTGTATTTATGGGAACTATAAATTTTGAAACAAACAGGATTGTTATAATATGGGATTATGTTTTCTTCTAAAATGTTCAATAAAAAAGAAACCCAAAATCTTAGTTCTCCTTGTGATAGAAGCCAAAATGTATTGTCATTTGGCAACGAAACCAAGAATTTCATACTTTACAGGTTGATAGGAAATTACTTCAACACCGAAAACAGATTGGTTTCACTGGGTATTGAACCCAGAACGTTCTGCATATGAAGCAGACTTGATGACCACCACACTTTAAAACCTGTGATTCCTGCAAAGTAATGGCAATTAGAGACGAAATTTGACTGCCGGGAAAAAAAAAAAATTCGTAGTTCCGTTGGTTATGGAAGCTAAAACATCGCGTCATTCGGCAACAAAGCCAAGAACTTCATGTATTGCAGTTGGATAGGGTATTATTTCAACACCAAGAAGAGACTGGTTTCACTGGGGATTGAAGCCAGAACGTTCTGCATATGAAGCAGACTTGATGACCACCACTAGAGTTGAGCGCGGTTCATGGTTCGTGGTTCTCCAGTTCGCGGCTCGAGTGATTTTGGGGCATGTTCTAGATCGAACTAGAACTCGAGCTTTTTGCAAAAGCTCGATAGTTCTAGAAACGTTCGAGAACGGTTCTAGCAGCCAAAAAACAGCTAAATCCTAGCTTGGTTTCTGCTGTAATAGTGTAAGTCACTCTGTGAATCAAACTATTATCACATTTCAGTGTATAGTGTGCGTGAACAGCGCCTTCAGATCACTGCTGTTTCTATAATGGCGATCGCCATTTTTTTTTTTTTTTCTTGTCTTCCTTCCCTAAGCGCGCGCGTCTTGTGGGGCGGGCCAGCATGTCAGCCAATCACAGACACACACACACCTAAGTGGACTTTGAGCCAGAGAAGCAACGGCATGTGTGATAGGATCTGCATGTCACATGTCCCTGCATTATAAAACCGGACATTTTCTTCACGAACGCCATTATCTGCCTTCTGCGTCTTTGGTGTCAGACATCAGTGTCGCAGCTCCGTCCTCCTGAGTCCTATAGCCGATACAGCTGTATGCGCTGCATACACAGCGTTAGACAGCTTAGGGAGAGCACATTCTAGCAGTCCTTTTAAGGGCTCAAAGCGGCAGGGTCAGAGAGCCATAAGTGACAGGTCCTGCAAACAGCAACAGCGTCTGTGTAGCCCAGGTCAGGGATTTCCTCCCTGCATTTCACCATTAGGAGGGAATAGAAAGGCAGGCTTCCATTCCTCTACGCAGAGCACCACAATCCTGCCACTGTACCCTCTTGTCCTCTGCACACTCCAACTCATTCTAAGTAAGCCATTATACTAGCAAACACTCAGTGTACCTAGTGGCATCCTAAACGTGGCTATTGGACTTTGCTATAGTCCCACTAGTGCAAAGACATTAGCAGAGCACATCTGCCTGCATTGCACACTCCAAGTTTTTTAAACTAAGCAATTTTACTAGCAAACACTCAGTGTACCTAGTGGCATCCTATACGTGGCTATTGGACTTTGCTATAGTCCCACTAGTGCAAAGACATTTGCAGAGCACGTCTGCCTGCATTGCACACTACAACTTTTTTAAACTAAGCAATTTTACTAGCAAACACTCAGTGTACCTAGTGGCATCCTATACGTGGCTATTGGACTTTGCTATAGTCCCACTAGTGCAAAGACATTTGCAGAGCACGTCTGCCTGCATTGCACACTACAACTTTTTTAAACTAAGCAATTTTACTAGCAAACACTCAGTGTACCTAGTGGCATCCTATACGTGGCTATTGGACTTTGCTATAGTCCCACTAGTGCAAAGACATTTGCAGAGCACGTCTGCCTGCATTGCACACTACAACTTTTTTAAACTAATCAATTTTACTAGCAAACACTCAGTGTACCTAGTGGCATCCTAAACGTGGCTATTGGACTTTGCTATAGTCCCACTAGTGCAAAGACATTAGCAGAGCACATCTGCCTGCATTGCACACTCCAAGTTTTTTAAACTAAGCAATTTTACTAGCAAACACTCAGTGTACCTAGTGGCATCCTATACGTGGCTATTGGACTTTGCTATAGTCCCACTAGTGCAAAGACATTTGCAGAGCACGTCTGCCTGCATTGCACACTACAACTTTTTTAAACTAAGCAATTTTACTAGCAAACACTCAGTGTACCTAGTGGCATCCTATACGTGGCTATTGGACTTTGCTATAGTCCCACTAGTGCAAAGACATTTGCAGAGCACGTCTGCCTGCATTGCACACTACAACTTTTTTAAACTAAGCAATTTTACTAGCAAACACTCAGTGTACCTAGTGGCATCCTATACGTGGCTATTGGACTTTGCTATAGTCCCACTAGTGCCAAGACATTTGCAGAGCGCATCTGCCTGCGTTGCACACTCCAACTAATTATAACGAAGCCATTATACTAGCAAACACTCAGTGTACCTAGTGGCATCCTATACGTGGCTATTGGACTTTGCTATAGTCCCACTAGTGCAAAGACATTAGCAGAGCACATCTGCCTGCATTGCACACTCCAAGTTTTTTAAACTAAGCAATTTTACTAGCAAACACTCAGTGTACCTAGTGGCATCCTATACGTGGCTATTGGACTTTGCTATAGTCCCACTAGTGCAAAGACATTTGCAGAGCACGTCTGCCTGCATTGCACACTACAACTTTTTTAAACTAAGCAATTTTACTAGCAAACACTCAGTGTACCTAGTGGCATCCTATACGTGGCTATTGGACTTTGCTATAGTCCCACTAGTGCAAAGACATTTGCAGAGCACGTCTGCCTGCATTGCACACTACAACTTTTTTAAACTAATCAATTTTACTAGCAAACACTCAGTGTACCTAGTGGCATCCTAAACGTGGCTATTGGACTTTGCTATAGTCCCACTAGTGTAAAGACATTAGCAGAGCACATCTGCCTGCATTGCACACTCCAAGTTTTTTAAACTAAGCAATTTTACTAGCAAACACTCAGTGTACCTAGTGGCATCCTATACGTGGCTATTGGACTTTGCTATAGTCCCACTAGTGCAAAGACATTTGCAGAGCACGTCTGCCTGCATTGCACACTACAACTTTTTTAAACTAAGCAATTTTACTAGCAAACACTCAGTGTACCTAGTGGCATCCTATACGTGGCTATTGGACTTTGCTATAGTCCCACTAGTGCAAAGACATTTGCAGAGCACGTCTGCCTGCATTGCACACTACAACTTTTTTAAACTAAGCAATTTTACTAGCAAACACTCAGTGTACCTAGTGGCATCCTATACGTGGCTATTGGACTTTTGTCAATTCACAGTATTGGAACGTTATTTGCATGACATCTGCCTGCATTGCACACTCTAACTTTTTTAAACTCAGCCATTATACTAGCAAACACTCACTTTACCTAGTTGTATCCTAAACGTGGCTATTGTACTTTTGTCAATTCACAGTATTGGAACGTTATTTGCAGGACATCTGCCTGCATTGCACACTCAAACTTTTTTAAAATCAGCCATTATACTAGCAAACACTCACTGTACCTAGTTGTATCCTAAACGTGGCTATTGTACTTTTGTCAATTCACAGTATTGGAACGTTATTTGCAGGACATCTGCCTGCCTTGCACACTCAAACTTTTTTAAACTCAGCCATTATACTAGCAAACACTCACTGTACCTAGTTGTATCCTAAACGTGGCTATTGTACTTTTGTCAATTCACAGTATTGGAACGTTATTTGCAGGACGTCTGCCTGCATTGCACACTCAAACTTTTTTAAACTCAGCCATTATACTAGCAAACACTCACTGTACCTAGTTGTATCCTAAACGTGGCTATTGTACTTTTGTCAATTCACAGTATTGGAACGTTATTTGCAGGACGTCTGCCTGCATTGCACACTCAAACTTTTTTAAACTCAGCCATTATACTAGCAAACACTCACTGTACCTAGTTGTATCCTAAACGTGGCTATTGTACTTTTGTCAATTCACAGTATTGGAACGTTATTTGCAGGACATCTGCCTGCCTTGCACACTCAAACTTTTTTAAACTCAGCCATTATACTAGCAAACACTCACTGTACCTAGTTGTATCCTAAACGTGGCTATTGTACTTTTGTCAATTCACAGTATTGGAACGTTATTTGCAGGACGTCTGCCTGCATTGCACACTCAAACTTTTTTAAACTCAGCCATTATACTAGCAAACACTCACTGTACCTAGTTGTATCCTAAACGTGGCTATTGTACTTTTGTCAATTCACAGTATTGGAACGTTATTTGCAGCACGTCTGCCTGCATTGCACACTCAAACTTTTTTAAACTCAGCCATTATACTAGCAAACACTCACTGTACCTAGTTGTATCCTAAACGTGGCTATTGTACTTTTGTCAATTCACAGTATTGGAACGTTATTTGCAGGACATCTGCCTGCCTTGCACACTCAAACTTTTTTAAACTCAGCCATTATACTAGCAAACACTCACTGTACCTAGTTGTATCCTAAACGTGGCTATTGTACTTTTGTCAATTCACAGTATTGGAACGTTATTTGCAGCACGTCTGCCTGCATTGCACACTTAAACTTTTTTAAACTCAGCCATTATACTAGCAAACACTCACTGTACCTAGTTGTATCCTAAACGTGGCTATTGTACTTTTGTCAATTCACAGTATTGGAACGTTATTTGCAGCACGTCTGCCTGCATTGCACACTCAAACTTTTTTAAACTCAGCCATTATACTAGCAAACACTCACTGTACCTAGTTGTATCCTAAACGTGGCTATTGTACTTTTGTCAATTCACACTACTGCAAATCTATGTGCAGCACCTCTGCATGACAACCTCGTGCTCTGTTTTTAATAAGCTATAATGATAGCACAAAATACTGCCATTTAGTGGCATCATAGAACTGGCTGTTGTATTCCATTAGTGCCCCACTGGTGACAAGCTATTTCTAGCACCTCTACATCACACCCTCATGCACATTTTGCTACGCTAATGTTATAGCAAACTCATGGAATTCATTGCTGCATTTCATAATTCGGAGGGATAGAAAGTCAGGCTTCCTTTAGCTTTTCCTTCTGTTCATAGACAGCATCTCCAAGACAAATTTCCCTTCCACGTCTAAGTGTGGAGAGGCAGCTAGTGCGCATGCGTGTGCCGATGTACCCCAGCTGCAGCATAATTACAGTGTTTCGCCTAGTGAGTATGCTCAGCCTGACTGTGCCATTCCTGACGCTAAGTTTTCATTTCGGGATACAGCGCATGCTCCCACACTAAGTGTGAAAAGCCTCTTTGCACAGGTGCTTGCATTCCGTGCCGGGTATAAGTCCTGTTTTGGGCATAGACACCATGCTAAAGCTGATAGTCTTTTTTCAGAGACTGTATTTCATGCTACTGAGCATGCTCAGGCACTTCCTGCATCAGAGACTAGGTCCGGTAATGAACTCTTTGGCCCTGGCCCTGATGTGGGGGTCCCATATAGACCACAGGGCATCAGGTGTCCTCCCAAATGGCTTGCAGAGGCCCACACCTATGACTTGTCACCGCATTATTGATGCTCAGACGATGACTGGTGAGGTGTTTGGGTCATGGCAGCCATGAGGTCATCATTGAAGTTGCGTTTCCAAATAGGACGCTAGTTATGCCACTCATGACGTGTCACTCTACTTTTGTCTCCAGGAGGTGCATTGTGGTTCACCCTGGTTTGGGGCGGACCCAGGTTATAAAAGGGGCTGGAGCCAACAAGGAGGTGCGCAGTCTTCTATTATGCTCCGAAAGAGCACACCTCCATGTGTTGAACCCATTGCGGCTTTAGGCCAGAGGTAGGCAGGGATCGGGTGGTGGATGCAGGCCACCACCACAGTTGGTAACGCAGAACGGTTAAGACCAGCTCCTGTCCTAACAGTCCTGCTTGTGCAGCCCAGTGGCATTAACAGGCCTGCTGCTGCTGATGCGCCTGCTGTCCACAGGTGTAGCCCCTACGCACACGGTCAGCGTACTCAATGGCCCCTGTGTTGTTAACAGGGAGTTCCTGGGCTGGGTGGGCATGTGGACCCTGTGACGCTAACAGGGCTCACAGTCTCCAGATCCGAATGGCGTCTAACTCGGTTCAGGCTACTATTAGTTTCATAGCCACACAGCTCTGTATCCTCCACCAAACCTTCAAGTTGCCAACCTCTCCTTTTCCAACTGGGAGCACGGTGGACACTGACTGCTGATGGGGATATATACCTTTCTCTTTCTTTTCTTATTAATTTTCGTTATATAGCGGTCACAGATTATATACCACTTTATCCAAATCTGCCAGTCCCACTGTAACAGATGTTGTTTCTTCAGCAAATGTTACAGTTGCTTAACCACCAAATCCACGGACCAAAACTTTTTTCCCCTTTCCAACACACCTGTTCCCCTTTCCAACAGCATCTGTCCTTTTTCAACTCATTTTGGGATATGACCAAAAGTGCAACTGTGCAGGGACACCGTACTCAACGCCATCTCAGCACAGCAGCCATCCCTCGGTCCCTCCGATGTGGACAAGTAAAAGACCATTTCCTCCTATCCATGACAAAGCGTTTAGATTCACTCTGTGCAGCACTGGTGTTTAGTGGACAAGTAGATCTAAGATTGCGTACCACATTCTGCAGATACTCCTGTATACGTGCGTCTATTTCTATGGCAGGAATTAGTTCGCCAAATTTTGTCTTGTACCGGGGATCTAACAGTGTGGCAACCCAGTATTCAGGATTAGTTCAAATTCATACAATCCGAGGGTCATGTAGGTAGTGCAGCAAGAAGGCGCTCATGTGTCTTGTGCATCCAGGAGGACCAAGTCCTTGGTGTGTTGGTGGCAGAGAGGTGAGAATCGTGCATCCTTCCTCTGCCCTCTCCCCCCAACCTCGCACAACCGAAATGTGAGCAAGCTCTCACTCATCTGCTGAGTCTTCCATGCCCATCGCCAGTTCGTCCTCCATTTCTTCATGGGCTCCTGCACTTTCATCAACACTTTTTGCTGATACTATGCGCCCTTGTTAATCCCTCTCCCTCACCATGACTGCCGCATAGGTGCCGCTGACCATCTGGACCTCGTAGATCTTGTTATCCCTTCCGCATATGACTCCTCCTGTACTTCCTCCCCTTCCTCTTGTCCCAACACCTGACTCCGAATAATAATTACAGTGTGCTCCATCATGTAGATGACCAGAATTGTCACGCTGAGAATGACATTGCCAGTGCTAAACATCTTCGTCGACATTTCAAAACTGTGTAGCAGGGTGCATAGGTCCTTGATCTGACACCACTCCAGCAGCGTGATCTGCACCACCTCTGGATCAAGTTATCCCAGGCTATATGTCTTACCGTATTTCAGCAGGGCTCTGCGGTGCTGCCACACACGCTGCAACATGTGCAGATTCCAATTCCTGCGTGTCGAAACATCGCATTTACGGCGTTTAACTGCCAGACCCTAAGACTTCCGGAGTGATGAAAGTTGTTGAGCTGCTGTGTGCGCACGATGGAAGTGAGCACATAGCGAGCGTGCCCACTGCACAAGGCCATGTAGGCCGTGATGGTGTTTTAAAAATTGCTGGCGAATTCGGTTCAACACGTGAGCCCTAAAAGGCACGTGTGTCACATTGCCCTGAGGATGGCCCGCAGCCAGGTTTGCATCATTGCCGCACACGGCTGTTAAGTCACCAACGGAGTCCGCTCCGTCAATTTGTACTCCGGTCGCCAGGTGACAACGTGTTCCTTTCATGAATAGTGCTGATGATGGGAGAGTAGTCGATGCCAGCGGCGCAGGTGGACGCAGGTTATGCTCACCCACTGGGCTGCATTACCTTGACAGATGCAGAATCTCTGGCTGAATGTAGCTGGTGGGTATCTCACAGATGAAATACCATCATTCAGCTACAACCAATGGGAAGACACCACACCCTTTTTTATGCCCATCCTGTCTGCAGACCACTGCCAGACATAGCTATGAACCTCTGGTTAATTTTACCCCCAGTTCAGTTTTATGATTTTGTGTGCTTGTTACCTGACTACTTTTCCTGCTTGCTGTTTATGTACCTTGTTGGCCGATACGCATTTCACCTCTGCTTGTTTTCTGATTCTTTCCTGGCCGTCCCATTCTGTTCCTGTTCCTCAATTAATGTTTTGACCCTGCCTGACTACTATTCTCTGTAATAGCGGTGTGACTCACATTTCCCATACATTTCAAAGTAAAACTTTGACCGCCTGATGGCATTGAGCTCTGCTGCCAGCATAGTAAGGAGGTGTGTGGTAGTCCTTGTGCGCAGTTGCAAGGAAGGGTGGCCTGACCACACAGGGTTTGCGCCAAGGTAGAGGACCCACACGAGGTTGAAGAGGCAGAAGCAGTGTATTAACTTCTACATACAGAACAAGGATTGAAACAACTCGTGGGGACGGCAAGACTTGTACAGCAGACCCTTCTCCATCTCTCACCATAGTTTGCCAGTGCCCAGTCAGTGACATGTAATGACCCTGTCTATGCTTACTGGTCCAAGTATCTGTGTTGAAATGCACCCTGTCGCACACAGATTTTCTCAAGGAAGTGGTGATGTTGTGTGCGACATGCTGGTGTACCGCGGGCATGCTTTTCTTGGAGAAGCAGTGGTGATTGGGCATCTGGTACTGGGGCACAGCGACAGACATAAGGTCTGTAAAATCCTGTGTGTCCACTACGCGTAAAGGAAGCATTTCGGTAGCCAACAGCTTACAGAGGGATAGAGTCAACCACTTAGCTTTGTCATGGGTCGCAGTAAGTGGCCTTTTATTTGACCACATCTGAGAGACAGAGATCTGGCTGCTGTCTGTAGACGGTGTTGAGTAGGGTGTCCCTGGAAAAATGCAGGTTTGTGAGAAAAGTGCAGGCGGAGACATGATGTTGCCTTCATCTTGCCTTCAGATCTGTTCATCTTGTATCATTTTTAAAAAACACAGCAAGCAAGGGTTACTCCAAGCGGAGTCTACCTTTTTTCCCCAAATTGGGCACACAGACACCCCATCAGTGGCAGGACTTGTGCCCTAGTTGCAAACAGGATGTTTTGATTTGCATCAAGCACATTCCAAATCCACAAGCATTTACTCTCCCCAGGATGACACAGGGGTAGTAAATTCCTTCTGGATCCATGACTTGTTCATTTTGATGAACGTCAGTCTGTCCACATTGTCACTGGACAGACGCGTGCGCTTATCTGTCAGCACACACCCAGCAGCACTGAAGACACGTTCAGAGACAACGCTGGCAGCTGGACACGACAAAATCTTCAAGGCGTAACTGGAGAGCTCTTGACATTTTTCTAGATTTGAAGCACAAAAGGAGCAAGGCTCCATTTGCAAAGTCATTGCATCGATGTTCATTTGGAGATACTCCTGTATCATCCTCTCCATCCGTTGACTATGTGACACACTTGATGTCTCTGGTGGCCTTGCAAAGGAGGGTCTAAAAAAATTATGAAAAGATTCCATAAAATTGCTGTTACCAGCACCAGATACGGTCCTACTGGTACGGGTAGACTGTTGGAGATGACGAGGCCGTCCCATGTTTGTCAAGTTACAACTGGGAGAATCACTCCCTTCACCTGCACGGTTGTTTGGTGGAAAAGCCGAGCTAAGATCGAGTAACAGCTTCTGCTGATACTCCTGCATACGTGCGTCCCTTTCTATGGGTGGAATTATGTCACAAAATTTGGACTTGTCCCGGGGATCTAATAGTGTGGCAAGCCAGTAGTCATCATCACTTCTAATTTTGACAATACGAGGGTCATGTTGGAGGTAGTGCAACAAGAAGGCACTCATGTGTCTTGCGCAGCCATGCGGACCAAGTCCACGCTGTGTTTGTGGCATAGAGGTGCTAACCGTTCTTTCTTCCTCTGTCATCTCCCCCCAACCTCTTTCAACTTAAATTTGACCAAGGTCCCCCTCATCAGCTGAGTCTTCCATGTCCATGGACAGTTCGTCCTCCATATCTTCATGTCCTCCTGCACCTTCCTCAACATCTCGCCTGCTACCATGCGCCCTTGTTGATCCCTGTCCCCCATGGTCCCATGCCTGCCGCGTTGGTGATGATGAACGTCTGGACCTTGGTGATGTTGTTGTGTCTTGCGCATATGAATCCTCCTGTAGTTCCTCCCCTTCCTGTTGTCCCACCCCCTTACTCCGAATAGTGTTTAGCGTGTGCTCCAGCATGTAAATGACTGTAATCGTCATGCTGATAATGGCATTGTCAGCGCTAAACATATTTGTCGCCATGTCGAAACTGTGCAGAAGGGTGCATAGGTCCGTGATCTGAGATCACTCCATCAGGGTGATCTGCCCCACCTCTGCATCTCGTTGGCCCAGGCTATACGTCATGACGTATTGCACCAGGGCTCTGCGGTGCTGCCACAGTCGCTGTAACATGTGGAGAGTTGAATTCCAGCGTGTCGCCACATCGCATTTCAGGCGATGAACTGGCAGGCCGAAAGACTTCTGGAGCGATGCAAGTCGCTCAGCTGCGGCGCTTGAACGGCGGAAGTGAGCACTGCAGACAGTTTCCGTGCCCTGGTCAGAAGGCCATCTAGGCCGGGATAGTGTGTTAAAAATTGCTGGACAACAAGGTTCAACACGTGAGCCATACAAGGCACGTGTGTCACCTTGCCCAGGCGAAGGGCCGCACCCAGGTTTGCAGCATTGTCGCACACGGCCTTACCAGGCTGCAGGTTGAGTGGAGACAACCATTTATTAAACTCGGACCGCAGAGCTGACCACAACTCCTCAGCTGTGTGACTCTTATTCCCAAGACATGTCAAGCTAAAGACCGCCTGATGCCGTTGCGCTCTGCTGCCAGCATAGTAATGAGGGGTGCGTGATTCCTTCTGCGCAGTGAGAACGCTGGTGGCCTGACCAGGCAGGCTTGGGGCGGAGGTGGAGGACCCAGATGAGGTGGAGGATGCAGAAGCAGTGGCGGAACTTGGACAGACAGAGGATTGACACACAAGTCGTGGGGACGGCAAGACTTGTGCAGCAGACCCTTCACCATCTATCACCATAGTTACCCAGTGCCCAGTCAGCGACATGTAACGTCCCTGTCCATGCTTACTGGTCCAAGTATCGGTGCTGAAATTCACCCGTTCACACACAGAGTTTCTCAAGGAAGCGGTGATATTGTGTGCGACATGCTGGTGTAGCGCGGGCACACCTTTCTTAGAGAAGTAGTGGCGACTAGGCATCTGGTACTGGGGCACAGCGACAGATATAAGGTCTCTAAAATCCTGTGTGTCCACTAGGCGGAAAGGCAGCATTTCTGTAGCCAACAGCTTACAGAGGGATAGAGTCAACCTCTTCGCTTTGTCATGGGTCGAAGGAAGTGGCCTTTTATTTGACCACATCTGAGGGACAGAGATCTGGCTGCTGTGTGTAGACGGTGTTGAGTAGGGTGTCCCTGGAAAAATGCAGCTTTGGGAGGAAAGTGCAGGCGGAGACATGATGTTGCCTTCATCCAAAGTTGGTGCTATCGATGTCTGAGAGAGCTGTACACACTCACTTGTTTCCCCTTCCAAACCAACTGACGACCTACCAAGCAAACTGCCTGTTGCGGTTACAGTGGTGGAAGTTGTGGGTGGAAAAACAGGTGTGACAGCTGTCCCCACAGTCCTAGAAGATGACGAGCGCGCGGATGCCCTGGAAGGGGCAGGCGGTGGATGGTTGGCTCCACTAGGCCGCATTGCAGCACGGTGAGCTTCCCACCAGGCCATATGATATTTATTCATGTGACGATTCATGGAAGAAGTTGTCAAACTGCTGAGGTTTTGACCTCTACTAAGATAACCATGGCAAATGTTACAGATCACATAATTTGGCCGATCTTTTTTTATGTCAAAAAAGGACCAGGCTAGGCAAGGCTTAGAGGCCATGCGACCTGTTGATCCACCCCGAATAATGCTCAGAGGCAGAGTGGTGGCTGAGGATGCAGTTGTAGACGTGCTACCAGTGCTCCGACTGTGTCCAGGAAGGCGCCAGGTTACTTCGACGTCGGTTGCATCCTCCTCCACCGCCTCTATTGACCTCCTCGAGTGTCTGACTGTGGGTTGACAGTAGGTGGGATCTAGAACTTCATCATCAATTGTTGTGTTTGCACTCCCCTCCCCCTCAGACCGAGTTTCTTCTTGCCCTGACCGAATATTTAAGTTGTCATCCCAATCGGGTATCTGCGTCTCATCTTCATCAGTATGTTCCTCATTGCCTATAACCACAGTTGTTGGAAAGGCAGCATTTTGGTAGCCAACAGTTTGCATTTTATGAAAGTCAACCTCCAAGCCATGTCATGCCCTTCTAAAAGCATGTATAACACAGCGAGGGGACTCCAACCACAGTCTCCCTCGTTGCCACTCACTGGGCCACACACACCCCACTTGACTGGCATCGGTTGAGCCCCCTTTTGAAAAAGAAAAAGATGCTTTGCATGAAGCACTCTCAAAAATACGCGTGCCTTTCCCGTCCCCTGGCTGACCCCGGGGAAGAAAAGTCCTCTGAGAGCCATGACTTGTTCATCTTGGTTCTTTTAGAAACACAGCGAGGGGACTCCAACCACAGTCTCCCTCGTTGCCACTCACTGGGCCACACACACCCCACTTGACTGGCATCGGTTGAGCCCCCTTTTGAAAAAGAAAAAGATGCTTTGCATGAAGCACTCTCAAAAATACGCGTGCCTTTCCCGTCCCCTGGCTGACCCCGGGGAAGAAAAGTCCTCTGAGAGCCATGACTTGTTCATCTTGGTTCTTTTAGAAACACAGCGAGGGGACTCCAACCACAGTCTCCCTCGTTGCCACTCACTGGGCCACACACACCCCACTTGACTGGCATCGGTTGAGCCCCCTTTTGAAAAAGAAAAAGATGCTTTGCATGAAGCACTCTCAAAAATACGCGTGCCTTTCCCGTCCCCTGGCTGACCCCGGGGAAGAAAAGTCCTCTGAGAGCCATGATGTGTTCATCTTGGTTCTTTTAGAAACACAGCGAGGGGACTCCAACCACAGTCTCCCTCGTTGCCACTCACTGGGCCACACACACCCCACTTGACTGGCATCGGTTGAGCCCCCTTTTGAAAAAGAAAAAGATGCTTTGCATGAAGCACTCTCAAAAATACGCGTGCCTTTCCCGTCCCCTGGCTGACCCCGGGGAAGAAAAGTCCTCTGAGAGCCATGACTTGTTCATCTTGGTTCTTTTAGAAACACAGCGAGGGGACTCCAACCACAGTCTCCCTCGTTGCCACTCACTGGGCCACACACACCCCACTTGACTGGCATCGGTTGAGCCCCCTTTTGAAAAAGAAAAAGATGCTTTGCATGAAGCACTCTCAAAAATACGCGTGCCTTTCCCGTCCCCTGGCTGACCCCGGGGAAGAAAAGTCCTCTGAGAGCCATGACTTGTTCATCTTGGTTCTTTTAGAAACACAGCGAGGGGACTCCAACCACAGTCTCCCTCGTTGCCACTCACTGGGCCACACACACCCCACTTGACTGGCATCGGTTGAGCCCCCTTTTGAAAAAGAAAAAGATGCTTTGCATGAAGCACTCTCAAAAATACGCGTGCCTTTCCCGTCCCCTGGCTGACCCCGGGGAAGAAAAGTCCTCTGAGAGCCATGACTTGTTCATCTTGGTTCTTTTAGAAACACAGCGAGGGGACTCCAACCACAGTCTCCCTCGTTGCCACTCACTGGGCCACACACACCCCACTTGACTGGCATCGGTTGAGCCCCCTTTTGAAAAAGAAAAAGATGCTTTGCATGAAGCACTCTCAAAAATACGCGTGCCTTTCCCGTCCCCTGGCTGACCCCGGGGAAGAAAAGTCCTCTGAGAGCCATGTCCACATTGTCAGTGGACAGACACGTGTGCTTATCTGCCAGCAGACCCACAGCAGCACTGAAGACAGGTTCCGAGAGAACGCTGGCTGCAGGACACGACAAGATCCCCAAGACGTACGTGGCGAGCTCAGGCAATTTATCAAGATTGGAAGCCAAGAATGAGCAGGGCTCAAGTTGCACAATAATGGCATGTTTCCTTGCATATACTCATATATCTGTGTGTCCTCCTCTTTTTCCTTGTCCAGCTCTTTTGTTTTCGCATGAGTATATGTCCTTGTCACTTTCCCATGTGTTGTGAGTTGTTTGTGACCTTTTGGACACCTTTGAGGGTGTTTTCTAGGTGTTTTTCTGTGTTTGTGATTGCCTGCCATTGTTTCCTATGCAGTTCGAGTTCGGTTCGTCGAACCGAACTCGAACGGGAGGTCCGTTCGGCGAACCAACCTCGAGCCGAACCGCGACCGGTTCGCTCATCTCTAACCACCACACTTTAAAACCTGTGATTCCTGCAAAGTAATGGCAATTAGAGACGAAATTTGACTGCCAGGAAAAAAAAAAAATTCGTAGTTCCGTTGGATATGGAAGCTAAAACATCCCGTCATTCGGCAACAAAGCCAAGAACTTCATGTATTGCAGTTGGATAGGGTATTATTTCAACACCAAGAAGAGACTGGTTTCACTGGGGATTGAACCCAGGACCTTCTGCGTGTTAAGCAGACGTGATGACCACTACACTATGATACCTGTGAAATACTGCAAAGCAATGGCAATTGGAGACGAGTTTGACCACCAGGGAAAAAAAAAAATAATCTTAGTTCTGTTGGTGATGGAAGCCAAAACATCCCATCATTCTGCAACAAAGCCAAGAACTTCATATATTGTAGTTTGATAGGGTATTATTTCAACACCAAGAACAGCCTGGTTTTACTGGGGATTAAACCCAGGACCTTCTACCTGTTTAACAGACATGATGACCACTACACTAAGAATCCTGATGAAAAGTTACTGTGTATTGGCTAGCAGAGCAGAATTGTGACTGACAGGGCCTTTTTATTGCTGAAGGAAAGTATTTTTGGTAATGAAACATTTCCAATTTTTATTACATATTTTACGAGTTTTATTCCTACAAAGGGATATTGCTTAAATTGAAGTTTACATTGAATGTGTTACTTTTTTCTACATAGTTTAGTCGTTTGCTTTTGTATTTATGGGAACTATATATTTTAAAACAAACAGATTGTTTTATAATATGGGATTATGTTTTCTGCTAAAATGTTCAATAAAAAAGAAACCCAAAATCGTAGTTCTCCTTGTGATAGAAGCCAAAATGTATTGTCATTTGGCAACGAAACCAAGAATTTCATACTTTACAGGTTGATAGGAAATTACTTCAACACCGAAAACAGATTGGTTTAACTGGGTATTGAATCCAGAACGTTCTGCATATGAAGCAGACTTGATGACCACCACACTTTAAAACCTGTGAAATCCTGCAAAGTAATGGCAATTAGAGACGAGTTTTGACTGCCAGGAAAAAAAAAAAATTCGTAGTTCTGTTGGTTATGGAAGCTAAAACATCCCGTCATTCGGCAACAAAGCCAAGAACTTCATGTATTGTAGTTGGATAAGGTATTATTTCAACACCAAGAACAGACTGGTTTTACTGGGGATTAAACCCAGGACTTTCTGCGTGTTAAGCAGACGTGATGACCACTACACTATGAATCTTAATGAAAAGTTACTGTCTATTGGCTAGCAGAGCAGAATTGTAACTGATGGGGCCTTTTTATTGCTGAAGAAAAGTGTTTTTGGTAATGAAACATTTACAATTTTTATTACATATTTTACCAGTTTTATTCCTACAAAGGGATATTGCTTAAATTGAAGTTTACATTGAATGTGTTACTTTTTTCTACACAGTTTAATCGTTTGCTTTTGTATTTATGGGAACTATAAATTTTGAAACAAACAGGATTGTTATAATATGGGATTATGTTTTCTGCTAAAATGTTCAATAAAAAAGAAACGCAAAATCGTAGTTCTCCATGTGATAGAAGCCAAAATGTATTGTCATTTGGCAACGAAACCAAGAATTTCATACTTTACAGGTTGATAGGAAATTACTTCAACACCGAAAACAGATTGGTTTCACTGGGTATTGAACCCAGAACGTTCTACATATGAAGCAGACTTGATGACCACCACACTATAAAACCTGTGATTACTGCAAAGTAATGGCAATTAGAGACGAAATTTGACTGCCAGGAAAAAAAAAAATTCGTAGTTCTGTTGGTTATTGAAGCTAAAACATCCCGTCATTCGGCAACAAAGCCAAGAACGTGATGTATTGCGGTTGGATAGGGTATTATTTCAACACCAAGAACAGACTGGTTTTTACTGGGGATTAAACCCAGGACCTTCTGCGTGTTAAGCAGACGTGATGACCACTACACTATAAAACCTGTGAAATCCTGTTGATAGCAAATTACTTCAACAGCGAAAACAGATTGGTTTCACTGGGGATTGAACCCAGGACCTTCTGCGTGTGAAGCAGACGTGATGACCACTACACTATGAAACCTGTGAAATCCTGCAAAGCAATGGCAATTGAAAACGAGTTTTGACAGCCAGGGGAAAAAACTATTAGTTCTGTTGGTGATGGAAGCCAAAACATCCCATCATTCGGCAACAAAGCCAAGAACTTCATATATTGTAGTTTGATAGGGTATTATTTCAACACCAAGAACAGATTGCTTTTACTGGGGATTGAACCAGTGTTAAGCAGATGTGATGACTACTACACTATGAAACCTTCTGGAAAGTTACTGTGTATTGGCAAGCAGAGCAGAATTGTAACTGATGGGGCCTTTTTATTGCTGAAGAAATGTGTTTTTGGTAATGAAACATTTACAATTTTTATTACATATTTTACCAGTTTTATTCCTACAAAGGGATATTGCTTAAATTGAAGTTTACATTGAATGTGTTACTTTTTTCTACACAATTTAATCGTTTGCTTTTGTATTTATGGGAACTATAAATTTTGAAACAAACAGGATTGTTATAATATGGGATTATGTTTTCTGCTAAAATGTTCAATAAAAAAGAAACGCAAAATCGTAGTTCTCCATGTGATAGAAGCCAAAATGTATTGTCATTTGGCAACGAAACCAAGAATTTCATACTTTACAGGTTGATAGGAAATTACTTCAACACCGAAAACAGATTGGTTTCACTGGGTATTGAACCCAGAACGTTCTGCATATGAAGCAGACTTGATGACCACCACACTTTAAAACCTGTGATTCCTGCAAAGTAATGGCAATTAGAGACGAAATTTGACTGCCAGGAAAAAAAAAAATTCGTAGTTCTGTTGGTTATGGAAGCTAAAACATCCCGTCATTCGGCAACAAAGCCAAGAACTTCATGTATTGCAGTTGGATAGGGTATTATTTCAACACCAAGAAGAGACTGGTTTCACTGGGGATTGAACCCAGGACCTTCTGCGTGTTAAGCAGACGTGATGACCACTACACTATGAAACCTGTGAAATCCTGCAAAACAATGGCAATTGGAGACGAGTTTTGACCGCCAGGGAAAAAAAAAAAAATCTTAATTCTGTTGGTGATGGAAGCCAAAACATCCCATCATTCTGCAACAAAGCCAAGAACTTCATATATTGTAGTTTGATAGGGTATTATTTCAACACCAAGAACAGACTGGTTTTATTGGGGATTAAACAGACATGATGACCACTACACTATGAATCCTGATGAAAAGTTACTGTGTATTGGCTAGCAGAGCAGAATTGTGACTGACAGGGCCTTTTTATTGCTGAAGGAAAGTATTTTTGGTAATGAAACATTTCCAATTTTTATTACATATTTTACGAGTTTTATTCCTACAAAGGGATATTGCTTAAATTGAAGTTTACATTGAATGTGTTACTTTTTTCTACATAGTTTAGTCGTTTGCTTTTGTATTTATGGGAACTATATATTTTAAAACAAACAGGTTTTTTTATAATATGGGATTATGTTTTCTGCTAAAATGTTCAATAAAAAAGAAACCCAAAATCGTAGTTCTCCTTGTGATAGAAGCCAAAATGTATTGTCATTTGGCAACGAAACCAAGAATTTCATACTTTACAGGTTGATAGGAAATTACTTCAACATCGAAAACAGATTGGTTTAACTGGGTATTGAATCCAGAACGTTCTGCATATGAAGCAGACTTGATGACCACCACACTTTAAAACCTGTGAAATCCTGCAAAGTAATGGCAATTAGAGACGAGTTTTGACTGCCAGGAAAAAAAAAAAATTCGTAGTTCTGTTGGTTATGGAAGCTAAAACATCCCGTTATTCGGCAACAAAGCCAAGAACTTCATGTATTGCAGTTGAATAGGGTATTATTTCAACACCAAGAACAGACTGGTTTTTACTGGGGATTAAACCCAGGACCTTCTGCGTGTTAAGCAGACGTGATGACTACTACACTATAAAACCTGTGAAATCCTGTTGATAGCAAATTACTTCAACAGCGAAAACAGATTGGTTTCACTGGGGATTGAACCCAGGACCTTCTGCGTGTGAAGCAGACGTGATGACCACTACACTATGAAACCTGTGAAATCCTGCAAAGCAATGGCAATTGAAAACGAGTTTTGACCACCAGGGGAAAAAAATTATTAGTTCTGTTGGTGATGGAAGCCAAAACATCCCATCATTCGGCAACAAAGCCAAGAACTTCATATATTGTAGTTTGATAGGGTATTATTTCAACACCGAAAACAGATTGCTTTTACTGGGGATTGAACCAGTGTTAAGCAGACGTGATGACTACTACACTATGAAACCTTCTGGAAAGTTACTATGTATTGGCAAGCAGAGCAGAATTGTAACTGACGGGGCCTTTTTATTGCTGAAGAAAAGTGTTTTTGGTAATGAAATATTTACAATTTGTATTACATATTTTACCAGTTTTATTCCTACAAAGGGATATTGCTTAAATTGAAGATTACATTGAATGTGTTACTTTTTTCTACACAGTTTAATCGTTTGCTTTTGTATTTATGGGAACTATAAATTTTGAAACAAACAGATTTGTTATAATATGGGATTATGTTTTCTGCTAAAATGTTCAATAAAAAAGATTGAACCCAGGACCTTCTGCGTGTGAAGCAGACGTGATGACCACTACTCTATGAAACCTGTGAAATCCTGCAAAGCAATGGCAATTGAAAACGAGTTTTGACAGCCAGGGGAAAAAAATTATTAGTTCTGTTGGTGATGGAAGCCAAAACATCCCATCATTCGGCAACAAAGCCAAGAACTTCATATATTGTAGTTTGATAGGGTATTATTTCAACACCAAGAACAGATTGCTTTTACTGGGGAGTGAACCAGTGTTAAGCAGACGTGATGACTACTACACTATGAAACCTTCTGGAAAGTTACTGTGTATTGGCAAGCAGAGCAGAATTGTAACTGATGGGGCCTTTTTATTGCTGAAGAAAAGTGTTTTTGGTAATGAAACATTTACAATTTTTATTACATATTTTACCAGTTTTATTCCTACAAAGGGATATTGCTTAAATTGAAGATTACATTGAATGTGTTACTTTTTTCTACACAGTTTAATCGTTTGCTTTTGTATTTATGGGAACTATAAATTTTGAAACAAACAGGATTGTTATAATATGGGATTATGTTTTCTGCTAAAATGTTCAATAAAAAAGAAACCCAAAATCGTAGTTCTCCTTGTGATAGAAGCCTAAATGTATAGTCATTTGGCAACGAAACCAAGAATTTCATACTTTACAGGTTGATAGGAAATTACTTCAACACCGAAAACAGATTGGTTTTACTGGGTATTGAAGCCAGAACGTTCTGCATATGAAGCAGACTTGATGACCACCACACTTTAAAACCTGTGATTCCTGCAAAGTAATGGCAATTAGAGACGAAATTTGACTGCCAGGAAAAAAAAAAATTCGTAGTTCTGTTGGTTATGGAAGCTAAAACATCCCAGCATTCGGCAACAAAGCCAAGAACTTCATGTATTGCAGTTGGATAGGGTATTATTTCAACACCAAGAACAGACTGCTTTTACTGGGGATTAAACCCAGGACCTTCTGCGTGTTAAGCAGACGTGATGACCACTACACTATGAAACCTGTGAAATCCTGATGATAGCAAATTACTTCAACAGCGAAAACGGATTGGTTTCACTGGGGATTGAACCCAGGACCTTCTGCGTGTGAAGCAGACGTGATGACCACTACACTATGAAACCTGTGAAATCCTGCAAAGCAATGGCAATTGAAAACGAGTTTTGACCGCCAGGGAACAAAAAAAAATTCTTAGTTCTGTTGGTGATGGAAGCCAAAACATCCCATCATTCTGCAACAAAGCCAAGAACTTCATATATTGTAGTTTCATAGGGTATTATTTCAACACCAAGAACAGACTGGTTTTACTGGGGATTAAACCCAGGACCTTCTGCGTGTTAAGCAGACATGATGACCACTACACTATGAATCCTGATGAAAAGTTACTGTGTATTGGCTAGCAGAGCAGAATTGTGACTGACAGGGCCTTTTTATTGCTGAAGGAAAGTTTTTTTGGTAATGAAACATTTCCAATTTTTATTACATATTTTACGAGTTTTATTCCTACAAAGGGATATTGCTTAAATTGAAGTTTACATTGAATGTGTTACTTTTTTCTACATAGTTTAGTCGTTTGCTTTTGTATTTATGGGAATTATATATTTTAAAACAAACAGGTTTTTTTATAATATGGGATTATGTTTTCTGCTAAAATGTTCAATAAAAAAGAAACCCAAAATCGTAGTTCTCCTTGTGATAGAAGCCAAAATGTATTGTCATTTGGCAACGAAACCAAGAATTTCATACTTTACAGGTTGATAGGAAATTACTTCAACACCGAAAACAGATTGGTTTAACTGGGTATTGAATCCAGAACGTTCTGCATATGAAGCAGACTTGATGACCACCACACTTTAAAACCTGTGAAATCCTGCAAAGTAATGGCAATTAGAGACGAGTTTTGACTGCCAGGAAAAAAAAAAAAATTCGTAGTTCTGTTGGTTATGGAAGCTAAAACATCCCGTTATTCGGCAACAAAGCCAAGAACTTCATGTATTGTAGTTAGATAAGGTATTATTTCAACACCAAGAACAGACTGGTTTTACTGGGGATTAAACCCAGGACTTTCTGCGTGTTAAGCAGACGTGATGACCACTACACTATGAATCTTAATGAAAAGTTACTGTGTATTGGCTAGCAGAGCAGAATTGTGACTGACGGGGCCTTTTTATTGCTGAAGGAAAGTATTTTTGGTAATGAAACATTTACAATTTTTATTACATATTTTACCAGTTTTATTCCTACAAAGGGATATTGCTTAAATTGAAGTTTACATTGAATGTGTTACTTTTTTCTACACAGTTTAATCGTTTGCTTTTGTATTTATGGGAACTATAAATTTTGAAACAAACAGGATTGTTATAATATGGGATTATGTTTTCTGCTAAAATGTTCAATAAAAAAGAAACCCAAAATCGTAGTTCTCCTTGTGATAGAAGCCAAAATGTATTGTCATTTGGCAACGAAACCAAGAATTTCATACTTTACAGGTTGATAGGAAATTACTTCAACACCGAAAACAGATTGGTTTCACTGGGTATTGAACCCAGAACGTTCTGCATATGAAGCAGACTTGATGACCACCACACTTTAAAACCTGTGATTCCTGCAAAGTAATGGCAATTAGAGACGAAATTTGACTGCCAGGAAAAAAAAAAAGTTCGTAGCTCCGTTGGTTATGGAAGCTAAAACATCCCGTCATTCGGCAACAAAGCCAAGAACTTCATGTATTGCAGTTGGATAGGGTATTATTTCAACACCAAGAAGAGACTGGTTTCACTGGGGATCGAACCCAGGACCTTCTGCGTGTTAAGCAGACGTGATAACCACTACACTATGAACCCTGTGAAAACCTGCAAAGCAATGGCATTTGGAGACGAGTTTTGACCGCCAGGGAAAAAAAAAAAAATTCAAAGTTCTGTTGGTGATGGAAGACAAAACATCCTGTTATTCGGCAACAAAGCCAAGAAATTCATATATTGTAGTTGGATAGGGAATTAATTCAACACCAAGAAGAGATTGGTTTCACTGGGGATTGAACCCAGGACCTTCTGCGTGTTAAGCAGACGTGATGACCACTACACTATGAAACCTGATGAAAAGTTACTGTGTATTGGCTAGCAGAGCAGAATTGTGACTGACGGGGCCTTTTTATTGCTGAAGGAAAGTATTTTTGGTAATGAAACATTTACAATTTTTATTACATATTTTACCAGTTTTATTCCTACAAAGGGATATTGCTTAAATTGAAGTTTACATTGAATGTGTTACTTTTTTCTACACAGTTTACTCGTTTGCTTTTGTATTTATGGGAACTATATATTTTTAAACAAACAGGATTTTTATAATATGGGATTATGTTTTCTGCTAAAATGGACAATAAAAAAGAAACCCAAAATAGTAGTTCTCTTTGTGATGGAAGCCAAAATGTATTGTCATTTGGCAACGAAACCAAGAATTTTATATATTACAGGTTGATAGCAAATTACTTCAACAGCGAAAACAGATTGGTTTCACTGGGGATTGAACCCAGGACCTTCTGCGTGTGAAGCAGACGTGATGACCACTACACTATGAAACCTGTGAAATCCTGCAAAGCAATGGCAATTGAAAACGAGTTGTGAGAGCCAGGGGAAAAAAATTATTAGTTCTGTTGGTGATGGAAGCCAAAACATCCCATCATTCGGCAACAAAGCCAAGAACTTCATATATTGTAGTTTGATAGGGTATTATTTCAACACCAAGAACAGATTGCTTTTACTGGGGATTGAACCAGTGTTAAGCAGACGTAATGACTACTACACTATGAAACCTTCTGTAAAGTTACTGTGTATTGGCAAGCAGAGCAGAATTGTAACTGATGGGGCCTTTTTATTGCTGAAGAAAAGTGTTTTTGGTAATGAAACATTTACAATTTTTATTACATATTTTACCAGTTTTATTCCTACAAAGGGATATTGCTTAAATTGAAGTTTACATTGAATGTGTTACTTTTTTCTACACAGTTTAAACGTTTGCTTTTGTATTTATGGGAACTATAAATTTTGAAACAAACAGGACTGTTATAATATGGGATTATGTTTTCTGCTAAAATGGACAATAAAAAAGAAACCCAAAATAGTAGTTCTCCTTGTGATAGAAGCCAAAATGTATTGTCATTTGGCAACGAAACCAAGAATTTCATACTTTACAGGTTAATAGGAAATTACTTCAACACCGAAAACAGATTGGTTTCACTGGGTATTGAACCCAGAAGGTTCTGCATATGAAGCAGACTTGATGACCACCACACTTTAAAACCTGTGATTCCTGCAAAGTAATGGCAATTAGAGACGAAATTTGACTGCCAGGAAAAAAAAAAAATTCGTAGTTCTGTTGGTTATGGAAGCTAAAACATCCCGTCATTCGGCAACAAAGCCAAGAACTTCATGTATTGCAGTTGGATAGGGTATTATTTCAACACCAAGAACAGACTGGTTTTACTGGGGATTAAACCCAGGACCTTCTGCGTGTTAAGCAGACGTGATGACCACTACACTATGAAACCTGTGAAATCCTGATGATAGCAAATAACTTCAACAGCGAAAACAGATTGGTTTCACTGGGGATTGAACCCAGGACCTTCTGCGTGTGAAGCAGACGTGATGACCACTACACTATGAAACCTGTGAAAGCCTGCAAAGCAATGGCAATTGAAAACGAGTTTTGACCGCCAGGGGAAAAAAATTATTAGTTCTGTTGGTGATGGAAGCCAAAACATCCCATCATTCGGCAACAAAGCCAAGAACTTCATATATTGTAGTTTGATAGGGTATTATTTCAACACCAAGAACAGATTGCTTTTACTGGGGATTGAACCAGTGTTAAGCAGACGTGATGACTACTACACTATGAAACCTTCTGCAAAAGTTACTGTGTATTGGCAAGCAGAGCAGAATTGTAACTGACGGGGCCTTTTTATTGCTGAAGAAAAGTGTTTTTGGTAATGAAACATTTCCAATTTTTATTACATATTTTACCAGTTTTATTCCTACAAAGGGATATTGCTTAAATTGAAGTTTACATTGAATGTGTTACTTTTTTCTACACAGTTTAATCGTTTGCTTTTGTATTTATGGGAACTATAAATTTTGAAACAAACAGGATTGTTATAATATGGGATTATGTTTTCTGCTAAAATGTTCAATAAAAAAGATTGAACCCAGGACCTTCTGCGTTTGAAGCAGACGTGATGACCACTACACTATGAAACCTGTGAAATCCTGCAAAGCAATGGCAATTGGAGATGAGTTTTGACCGCCAGGGAAAAAAAAAAAAAATTCTTAGTTCTGTTGGTGATGGAAGCCAAAACATCCCATCATTCAGCAACAAAGCCAAGAACTTCATATATTGTAGTTTGATAGGGTATTATTTCAACACCAAGAACAGATTGCTTTTACTGAGGGTTGAACCAGTGTTAAGCAGATGTGATGACTACTACACTATGAAACCTTCTGGAAAGTTACTGTGTATTGGCAAGCAGAGCAGAATTGTAACTGATGGGGCCTTTTTATTGCTGAAGAAAAGTGTTTTTGGTAATGAAACATTTACAATTTTTATTACATATTTTACCAGTTTTATTCCTACAAAGGGATATTGCTTAAATTGAAGTTTACATTGAATGTGTTACTTTTTTCTACACAGTTTAATCGTTTGCTTTTGTATTTATGGGAACTATAAATTTTGAAACAAACAGGATTGTTATAATCTGGGATTATGTTTTCTGCTAAAATGTTCAATAAAAAAGAAACCCAAAATCGTAGTTCTCCTTGTGATAGATGCCAAAATGTATTGTCATTTGGCAACGAAACCAAGAATTTCATACTTTACAGGTTAATAGGAAATTACTTCAACACCGAAAACAGATTGGTTTCACTGGGTATTGAACCCAGAACGTTCTGCATATGAAGAAGACTTGATGACCACCACAATTTAAAACCTGTGATTCCTGCAAAGTAATGGCAATTAGAGACGAAATTTGACTGCCAGGAAAAAAAAAAAAATCGTAGTTCTGTTGGTTATGGAAGCTAAAACATCCCGTCATTCGGCAACAAAGCCAAGAACTTCATGTATTGCAGTTGGATAGGGTATTATTTCAACACCAAGAACAGACTTGTTTTACTGGGGATTAAACCCAGGACCTTCTGCGTGTTAAGCAGACGTGATGACCTTCTACGTGTTAAGCAGACATGATGACCACTACACTATGAATCCTGATGAAAAGTTACTGTGTATTGGCTAGCAGAGCAGAATTGTGACTGACAGGGCCTTTTTATTGCTGAAGGAAAGTATTTTTGGTAATGAAACATTTACAATTTTTATTACATATTTTACCAGTTTTATTCCTACAAAGGGATATTGCTTAAATTGAAGTTTACATTGAATGTGTTACTTTTTTCTACACAGTTTAGTTGTTTGCTTTTGTATTTATGGGAACTATATATTTTTAAACAAACAGGATTTTTATAATATGGGATTATGTTTTCTGCTAAAATGGACAATAAAAAAGAAACCCAAAATAGTAGTTCTCTTTGTGATGGAAGCCAAAATGTATTGTCATTTGGCAACGAAACCAAGAATTTTATATATTACAGGTTGATAGCAAATTACTTCAACAGCGAAAACAGATTGGTTTCACTGGGGATTGAACCCAGGACCTTCTGCGTGTGAAGCAGACGTGATGACCACTACACTATGAAACCTATGAAATCCTGCAAAGCAATGGCAATTGAAAACGAGTTGTGAGAGCCAGGGGAAAAAAATTATTAGTTCTGTTGGTGATGGAAGCCAAAACATCCCATCATTCGGCAACAAAGCCAAGAACTTCATATATTGTAGTTTGATAGGGTATTATTTCAACACCAAGAACAGATTGCTTTTACTGGGGATTGAACCAGTGTTAAGCAGACGTAATGACTACTACACTATGAAACCTTCTGTAAAGTTACTGTGTATTGGCAAGCAGAGCAGAATTGTAACTGATGGGGCCTTTTTATTGCTGAAGAAAAGTGTTTTTGGTAATGAAACATTTACAATTTTTATTACATATTTTACCAGTTTTATTCCTACAAAGGGATATTGCTTAAATTGAAGTTTACATTGAATGTGTTACTTTTTTCTACACAGTTTAAACGTTTGCTTTTGTATTTATGGGAACTATAAATTTTGAAACAAACAGGACTGTTATAATATGGGATTATGTTTTCTGCTAAAATGTTCAATAAAAAAGAAACCCAAAATCGTAGTTCTCCTTGTGATAGAAGCCAAAATGTATTGTCATTTGGCAACGAAACCAAGAATTTCATACTTTACAGGTTAATAGGAAATTACTTCAACACCGAAAACAGATTGGTTTCACTGGGTATTGAACCCAGAAGGTTCTGCATATGAAGCAGACTTGATGACCACCACACTTTAAAACCTGTGATTCCTGCAAAGTAATGGCAATTAGAGACGAAATTTGACTGCCAGGAAAAAAAAAAAATTCGTAGTTCTGTTGGTTATGGAAGCTAAAACATCCCGTCATTCGGCAACAAAGCCAAGAACTTCATGTATTGCAGTTGGATAGGGTATTATTTCAACACCAAGAACAGACTGGTTTTACTGGGGATTAAACCCAGGACCTTCTGCGTGTTAAGCAGACGTGATGACCACTACACTATGAAACCTGTGAAATCCTGATGATAGCAAATAACTTCAACAGCGAAAACAGATTGGTTTCACTGGGGATTGAACCCAGGACCTTCTGCGTGTGAAGCAGACGTGATGACCACTACACTATGAAACCTGTGAAAGCCTGCAAAGCAATGGCAATTGAAAACGAGTTTTGACCGCCAGGGGAAAAAAATTATTAGTTCTGTTGGTGATGGAAGCCAAAACATCCCATCATTCGGCAACAAAGCCAAGAACTTCATATATTGTAGTTTGATAGGGTATTATTTCAACACCAAGAACAGATTGCTTTTACTGGGGATTGAACCAGTGTTAAGCAGACGTGATGACTACTACACTATGAAACCTTCTGCAAAAGTTACTGTGTATTGGCAAGCAGAGCAGAATTGTAACTGACGGGGCCTTTTTATTGCTGAAGAAAAGTGTTTTTGGTAATGAAACATTTCCAATTTTTATTACATATTTTACCAGTTTTATTCCTACAAAGGGATATTGCTTAAATTGAAGTTTACATTGAATGTGTTACTTTTTTCTACACAGTTTAATCGTTTGCTTTTGTATTTATGGGAACTATAAATTTTGAAACAAACAGGATTGTTATAATATGGGATTATGTTTTCTGCTAAAATGTTCAATAAAAAAGATTGAACCCAGGACCTTCTGCGTTTGAAGCAGACGTGATGACCACTACACTATGAAACCTGTGAAATCCTGCAAAGCAATGGCAATTGGAGATGAGTTTTGACCGCCAGGGAAAAAAAAAAAAAAATTCTTAGTTCTGTTGGTGATGGAAGCCAAAACATCCCATCATTCAGCAACAAAGCCAAGAACTTCATATATTGTAGTTTGATAGGGTATTATTTCAACACCAAGAACAGATTGCTTTTACTGAGGGTTGAACCAGTGTTAAGCAGATGTGATGACTACTACACTATGAAACCTTCTGGAAAGTTACTGTGTATTGGCAAGAAGAGCAGAATTGTAACTGATGGGGCCTTTTTATTGCTGAAGAAAAGTGTTTTTGGTAATGAAACATTTACAATTTTTATTACATATTTTACCAGTTTTATTCCTACAAAGGGATATTGCTTAAATTGAAGTTTACATTGAATGTGTTACTTTTTTCTACACAGTTTAATCGTTTGCTTTTGTATTTATGGGAACTATAAATTTTGAAACAAACAGGATTGTTATAATCTGGGATTATGTTTTCTGCTAAAATGTTCAATAAAAAAGAAACCCAAAATCGTAGTTCTCCTTGTGATAGATGCCAAAATGTATTGTCATTTGGCAACGAAACCAAGAATTTCATACTTTACAGGTTAATAGGAAATTACTTCAACACCGAAAACAGATTGGTTTCACTGGGTATTGAACCCAGAACGTTCTGCATATGAAGAAGACTTGATGACCACCACAATTTAAAACCTGTGATTCCTGCAAAGTAATGGCAATTAGAGACGAAATTTGACTGCCAGGAAAAAAAAAAAAATCGTAGTTCTGTTGGTTATGGAAGCTAAAACATCCCGTCATTCGGCAACAAAGCCAAGAACTTCATGTATTGCAGTTGGATAGGGTATTATTTCAACACCAAGAACAGACTTGTTTTACTGGGGATTAAACCGAGGACCTTCTGCGTGTTAAGCAGACATGATGACCACTACACTATGAATCCTGATGAAAAGTTACTGTGTATTGGCTAGCAGAGCAGAATTGTGACTGACAGGGCCTTTTTATTGCTGAAGGAAAGTATTTTTGGTAATGAAACATTTACAATTTTTATTACATATTTTACCAGTTTTATTCCTACAAAGGGATATTGCTTAAATTGAAGTTTACATTGAATGTGTTACTTTTTTCTACACAGTTTAGTTGTTTGCTTTTGTATTTATGGGAACTATATATTTTTAAACAAACAGGATTTTTATAATATGGGATTATGTTTTCTGCTAAAATGGACAATAAAAAAGAAACCCAAAATAGTAGTTCTCTTTGTGATGGAAGCCAAAATGTATTGTCATTTGGCAACGAAACCAAGAATTTTATATATTACAGGTTGATAGCAAATTACTTCAACAGCGAAAACAGATTGGTTTCACTGGGGATTGAACCCAGGACCTTCTGCGCGTGAAGCAGACGTGATGACCACTACACTATGAAACCTGTGAAATCCTGCAAAGCAATGGCAATTGAAAATGAGTTTTGACAGCCAGGGGAAAATAATTATTAGTTCTGTTGGTGATGGAAGCCAAAACATCCCATCATTCGGCAACAAAGCCAAGAACTTCATATATAGTAGTTTGATAGGGTATTATTTCAACACCAAGAACAGATTGCTTTTACTGGGGATTGAGCCAGTGTTAAGCAGACGTGATGACTACTACACTATGAAACCTTCTGGAAAGTTACTGTGTATTGGCAAGCAGAGCAGAATTGTAACTGACGGGGCCTTTTTATTGCTGAAGAAAAGTGTTTTTGGTAATGAAACATTTCCAATTTTTATTACATATTTTACCAGTTTTATTCCTACAAAGGGATATTGCTTAAATTGAAGTTTACATTGAATGTGTTACTTTTTTCTACACAGTTTAATCGTTTGCTTTTGTATTTATGGGAACTATAAATTTTGAAACAAACAGGATTGTTATAATATGGGATTATGTTTTCTGCTAAAATGTTCAATAAAAAAGATTGAACCCAGGACCTTCTGCGTTTGAAGCAGACGTGATGACCACTACACTATGAAACCTGTGAAATCCTGCAAAGCAATGGCAATTGGAGATGAGTTTTGACCGCCAGGGAAAAAAAAAAAAAAATTCTTAGTTCTGTTGGTGATGGAAGCCAAAACATCCCATCATTCAGCAACAAAGCCAAGAACTTCATATATTGTAGTTTGATAGGGTATTATTTCAACACCAAGAACAGATTGCTTTTACTGAGGGTTGAACCAGTGTTAAGCAGATGTGATGACTACTACACTATGAAACCTTCTGGAAAGTTACTGTGTATTGGCAAGCAGAGCAGAATTGTAACTGATGGGGCCTTTTTATTGCTGAAGAAAAGTGTTTTTGGTAATGAAACATTTACAATTTTTATTACATATTTTACCAGTTTTATTCCTACAAAGGGATATTGCTTAAATTGAAGTTTACATTGAATGTGTTACTTTTTTCTACACAGTTTAATCGTTTGCTTTTGTATTTATGGGAACTATAAATTTTGAAACAAACAGGATTGTTATAATATGGGATTATGTTTTCTGCTAAAATGTTCAATAAAAAAGAAACGCAAAATCGTAGTTCTCCTTGTGATAGAAGCCAAAATGTATTGTCATTTGGCAACGAAACCAAGAATTTCACACTTTACAGGTTGAGAGGAAATTACTTCAACACCGAAAACAGATTGGTTTCACTGGGTATTGAACCCAGAACGCTCTGCATATGAAGCAGACTTGATGACCACCACACTTTAAAACCTGTGATTCCTGCAAAGTAATGGCAATTAGAGACGAAATTTGACTGCCAGGAAAAAAAAAAAATTCTTAGTTCTGTTGGTTATGGAAGCTAAAACATACCGTCATTCGGCAACAAAGCCAAGAACTTCATGTATTGCAGTTGGATAGGGTATTATTTCAACACCAAGAAGAGACTGGTTTCACTGGGGATTGAACCCAGGACCTTCTGCGTGTTAAGCAGACGTGATGACCACTACACTATGAAACCTGTAAAATCCTGCAAAGCAATGGCAATTGGAGACGAGTTTTGACCGCCAGGGAAAAAAAAAAAAAATTCTTAGTTCTGTTGGTGATGGAAGCCAAAACATCCCATCATTCTGCAACAAAGCCAAGAACTTCATATATTGTAGTTTGATAGGGTATTATTTCAACACCAAGAACAGACTGGTTTTACTGGGGATTAAACCCAGGACCTTCTACGTGTTAAGCAGACATGATGACCACTACCCTATGAATCCTGATGAAAAGTTACTGTATATTGGCTAGCAGAGCAGAATTGTGACTGAAAGGGCCTTTTTATTGCTGAAGGAAAGTATTTTTGGCAATGAAACATTTCTAATTTTTATTACATATTTTACGAGTTTTATTCCTACAAAGGGATATTGCTTAAATTGAAGTTTACATTGAATGTGTTACTTTTTTCTACATAGTTTAGTAGTTTGCTTTTGTATTTATGGGAACTATATATTTTAAAACAAACAGGTTTTTTAATAATATGGGATTATGTTTTCTGCTAAAATGTTCAATAAAAAAGAAACCCAAAATCGTAGTTCTCCTTGTGATAGAAGCCAAAATGTATTGTCATTTGGCAACGAAACCAAGAATTTCATACTTTACAGGTTGATAGGAAATTACTTCAACACCGAAAACAGTTTGGTTTAACTGGGTATTGAATCCAGAACGTTCTGCATATGAAGCAGATTTGATGACCACCACACTGTAAAACCTGTGAAATCCTGCAAAGTAATGGCAATTAGAGACGAGTTTTGACTGCCAGGAAAAAAAAAAAATTCGTAGTTCTGTTAATTATGGAAGCTAAAACATCCCGTCATTCGGCAACAAAGCCAAGAACTTCATATATTGTAGTTGGATAAGGCATTATTTCAACACCAAGAACAGACTGGTTTTACTGGGGATTAAACCCAGGACTTTCTGCGTGTTAAGCAGACGTGATGACCACTACACTATGAATCTTTATGAAAAGTTACTGTGTATTGGCTAGCAGAGCAGAATTGTGACTGACAGGGCCTTTTTATTGCTGAAGGAAAGTATTTTTGGTAATGAAACATTTACAATTTTTATTACATATTTTACCAGTTTTATTCCTACAAAGGGATATTGCTTAAATTGAAGTTTACATTGAATGTGTTACTTTTTTCTACACAGTTTAATCGTTTGCTTTTGTATTTATGGGAACTATAAATTTTGAAACAAACAGGATTGTTATAATATGGGATTATGTTTTCTGCTAAAATGTTCAATAAAAAAGAAACCCAAAATCGTAGTTCTCCTTCTGATAGAAGCCAAAATGTATTGTCATTTGGCAACGAAACCAAGAATTTCATACTTTACAGGTTGATAGGAAATTACTTCAACACCGAAAACAGATTGGTTTCACTGGGTATTGAACCCAGAACGTTCTGCATATGAAGCAGACTTGATGACCACCACATTTTAAAACCTGTGATTCCTGCAAAGTAATGGCAATTAGAGACGAAATTTGACTGCCAGGAAAAAAAAAAAGTTCGTAGCTCCGTTGGTTATGGAAGCTAAAACATCCCGTCATTCGGCAACAAAGCCAAGAACTTCATGTATTGCAGTTGGATAGGGTATTATTTCAACACCAAGAACAGATTGGTTTCACTGGGGATTGAACCCAGGACCTTCTGCGTGTTAAGCAGACGTGATGACCACTACACTATGAAACCTGATGAAAAGTTACTGTGTATTGGCTAGCAGAGCAGAATTGTGACTGACGGGGCCTTTTTATTGCTGAAGGAAAGTATTTTTGGTAATGAAACATTTACAATTTTTATTACATATTTTACCAGTTTTATTCCTACAAAGGGATATTGCTTAAATTGAAGTTTACATTGAATGTGTTACTTTTTTCTACACAGTTTAGTCGTTTGCTTTTGTATTTATGGGAACTATATATTTTTAAACAAACAGGATTTTTATAATATGGGATTATGTTTTCTGCTAAAATGGACAATAAAAAAGAAACCCAAAATAGTAGTTCTCTTTGTGATGGAAGCCAAAATGTATTGTCATTTGGCAACGAAACCAAGAATTTTATATATTACAGGTTGATAGCAAATTACTTCAACAGCGAGAACAGATTGGTTTCACTGGGGATTGAACCCAGGACCTTCTGCGTGTGAAGCAGACGTGATGACCACTACACTATGAAACCTGTGAAAACCTGCAAAGCAATGGCAATTGAAAACGAGTTTTGAGAGCCAGGGGAAAAAAATTATTAGTTCTGTTGGTGATGGAAGCCAAAACATCCAATCATTCGGCAACAAAGCCAAGAACTTCATATATTGTAGTTTGATAGGGTATTATTTCAACACCAAGAACAGATTGCTTTTACTGGGGATTGAACCAGTGTTAAGCAGACGTGATGACTACTACACTATGAAACCTTCTGTAAAGTTATTGTGTATTGGCAAGCAGAGCAGAATTGTAACTGATGGGGCCTTTTTATTGCTGAAGAAAAGTGTTTTTGGTAATGAAACATTTACAATTTTTATTACATATTTTACCAGTTTTATTCCTACAAAGGGATATTGCTTAAATTGAAGTTTACATTGAATGTGTTACTTTTTTCTACACAGTTTAAACGTTTGCTTTTGTATTTATGGGAACTATAAATTTTGAAACAAACAGGATTGTTATAATATGGGATTATGTTTTCTGCTAAAATGTTCAATAAAAAAGAAACCCAAAATCGTAGTTCTCCTTGTGATAGAAGCCAAAATGTATTGTCATTTGGCAACGAAACCAAGAATTTCATACTTTACAGGTTAATAGGAAATTACTTCAACACCGAAAACAGATTGGTTTCACTGGGTATTGAACCCAGAACGTTCTGCATATGAAGCAGACTTGATGACCACCACACTTTAAAACCTGTGATTCCTGCAAAGTAATGGCAATTAGAGACGAAATTTGACTGCCAGGAAAAAAAAAAATTCGTAGTTCTGTTGGTTATGGAAACTAAAACATCCCGTCATTCGGCAACAAAGCCAAGAACTTCATGTATTGCATTTGGATAGGGTATTATTTCAACACCAAGAACAGACTGGTTTTACTGGGGATTAAACCCAGAACCTTCTGCGTGTTAAGCAGACGTGATGACCACTACACTATAAAACCTGTGAAATCCTGTTGCTAGCAAATTACTTCAACAGCGAAAACAGATTGGTTTCACTGGGGTTTGAACCCAGGACCTTCTGCGTGTGAAGCAGACGTGATGACCACTACACTATGAAACCTGAGAAATCCTGCAAAGCAATGGCAATTGAAAACGAGTTTTGAGAGCCAGGGGAAAAAAATTATTAGTTCTGTTGGTGATGGAAGCCAAAACATCCAATCATTCGGCAACAAAGCCAAGAACTTCATATATTGTAGTTTGATAGGGTATTATTTCAACACCAAGAACAGATTGCTTTTACTGGGGATTGAACCAGTGTTAAGCAGACGTGATGACTACTACACTATGAAACCTTCTGTAAAGTTACTGTGTATTGGCAAGCAGAGCAGAATTGTAACTGATGGGGCCTTTTTATTGCTGAAGAAAAGTGTTTTTGGTAATGAAACATTTACAATTTTTATTACATATTTTACCAGTTTTATTCCTACAAAGGGATATTGCTTAAATTGAAGTTTACATTGAATGTGTTACTTTTTTCTACACAGTTTAAACGTTTGCTTTTGTATTTATGGGAACTATAAATTTTGAAACAAACAGGATTGTTATAATATGGGATTATGTTTTCTGCTAAAATGTTCAATAAAAAAGAAACCCAAAATCGTAGTTCTCCTTGTGATAGAAGCCAAAATGTATTGTCATTTGGCAACGAAACCAAGAATTTCATACTTTACAGGTTAATAGGAAATTACTTCAACACCGAAAACAGATTGGTTTCACTGGGTATTGAACCCAGAACGTTCTGCATATGAAGCAGACTTGATGACCACCACACTTTAAAACCTGTGATTCCTGCAAAGTAATGGCAATTAGAGACGAAATTTGACTGCCAGGAAAAAAAAAAAATTCGTAGTTCTGTTGGTTATGGAAGCTAAAACATCCCGTCATTCGGCAACAAAGCCAAGAACTTCATGTATTGCAGTTGGATAGGGTATTATTTCAACACCAAGAACAGACTGGTTTTACTGGGGATTAAACCCAGGACCTTCTGCGTGTTAAGCAGACGTGATGACCACTACACTATGAAACCTGTGAAATCCTGATGATAGCAAATAACTTCAACAGCGAAATCAGATTGGTTTCACTGGGGATTGAACCCAGGACCTTCTGCGTGTGAAGCAGACGTGATGACCACTACACTATGAAACCTGTGAAAGCCTGCAAAGCAATGGCAATTGAAAACGAGTTTTGACCGCCAGGGGAAAAAAAATATTAGTTCTGTTGGTGATGGAAGCCAAAACATCCCATCATTCGGCAACAAAGCCAAGAACTTCATATATTGTAGTTTGATAGGGTATTATTTCAACACCAAGAACAGATTGCTTTTACTGGGGATTGAACCAGTGTTAAACAGACGTGATGACTACTACACTATGAAACCTTCTGGAAAGTTACTGTGTATTGGCAAGCAGAGCAGAATTGTAACGGATGGGGCCTTTTTATTGCTGAAGAAAAGTGTTTTTGGTAATGAAACATTTACAATTTTTATTACATATTTTACCACTTTTATTCCTACAAAGGGATATTGCTTAAATTGAAGTTTACATTGAATGTGTTACTTTTTTCTACACAGTTTAATCGTTTGCTTTTGTATTTATGGGAACTATAAATTTTGAAACAAACAGGATTGTTATAATCTGGGATTATGTTTTCTGCTAAAATGTTCAATAAAAAAGAAACCCAAAATCGTAGTTCTCCTTGTGATAGAAGCCAAAATGTATTGTCATTTGGCAACGAAACCAAGAATTTCATACTTTACAGGTTAATAGGAAATTACTTCAACACCGAAAACAGATTGGTTTCACTGGGTATTGAACCCAGAACGTTCTGCATATGAAGCAGACTTGATGACCACCACACTTTAAAACCTGTGATTCCTGCAAAGTAATGGCAATTAGAGACGAAATTTGACTGCCAGGAAAAAAAAAAAATTCGTAGTTCTGTTGGTTATGGAAGCTAAAACATCCCGTCATTCGGCAACAAAGCCAAGAACTTCATGTATTGCAGTTGGATAGGGTATTATTTCAACACCAAGAACAGACTTGTTTTACTGGGGATTAAACCCAGGACCTTCTGCGTGTTAAGCAGACGTGATGACCTTCTACGTGTTAAGCAGACATGATGACCACTACACTATGAATCCTGATGAAAAGTTACTGTGTATTGGCTAGCAGAGCAGAATTGTGACTGACAGGGCCTTTTTATTGCTGAAGGAAAGTATTTTTGGTAATGAAACATTTACAATTTTTATTACATATTTTACCAGTTTTATTCCTACAAAGGGATATTACTTAAATTGAAGTTTACATTGAATGTGTTACTTTTTTCTACACAGTTTAGTTGTTTGCTTTTGTATTTATGGGAACTATATATTTTTAAACAAACAGGATTTTTATAATATGGGATTATGTTTTCTGCTAAAATGGACAATAAAAAAGTAACCCAAAATAGTAGTTCTCTTTGTGATGGAAGCCAAAATGTATTGTCATTTGGCAACGAAACCAAGAATTTTATATATTACAGGTTGATAGCAAATTACTTCAACAGCGAAAACAGACTGGTTTTACTAGGGATTAAACCCAGGACCTTCAGCGTGTTAAGCAGACGTGATGACCACTACACTATGAAACCTGTGAAATCCTGTTGATAGCAAATTACTTCAACAGCAAAAACGGATTGGTTTCACTGGGGATTGAACCCAGGACTTTCTGCGCGTGAAGCAGACGTGATGACCACTACACTATGAAACCTGTGAAATCCTGCAAAGCAATGGCAATTGAAAACGAGTTTTGACAGCCAGGGGAAAAAAAATATTAGTTCTGTTGGTGATGGAAGCCAAAACATCCCATCATTCGGCAACAAAGCCAAGAACTTCATATATAGTAGTTTGATAGGGTATTATTTCAACACCAAGAACAGATTGCTTTTACTGGGGATTGAACCAGTGTTAAGCAGACATGATGACTACTACACTATGAAACCTTCTGGAAAGTTACTGTGTATTGGCAAGCAGAGCAGAATTGTAACTGATAGGGCCTTTTTATTGCTGAAGAAAAGTGTTTTTGGTAATGAAACATTTACAATTTTTATTACATATTTTACCAGTTTTATTCCTACAAAGGGATATTGCTTAAATTGAAGATTACATTGAATGTGTTACTTTTTTCTACACAGTTTAATCGTTTGCTTTTGTATTTATGGGAACTATACATTTTGAAACAAACAGGATTGTTATAATATGGGATTATGTTTTCTGCTAAAATGTTCAATAAAAAAGAAACCCAAAATCGTAGTTCTCCTTGTGATAGAAGCCAAAATGTATTGTCATTTGGCAACGAAACCAAGAATTTCATACTTTACAGGTTAATAGGAAATTACTATAACACCGAAAACAGATTGGTTTCACGGGGTATTGAACCCAGAACGTTCTGCATATAAAGCAAACTTGATGACCACCACACTTTAAAACCGGTGATTCCTGCAAAGTAATGGCAATTAGAGTCGAAATTTGACTGCCAGGAAAAAAAAAAATTCGTTGTTCTGTTGGTTATGGAAGCTAAAACATCCCGTCATTCGGCAACAAAGCCAAGAACTTCATGTATTGCAGTTGGATAGGGTATTATTTCAACACCAAGAACAGACTGGTTTTTACTGGGGATTAAACGCAGGACCTTCTGCGTGTTAAGCAGACGTGATGACCACTACACTATGAAACCTGTGAAAACCTGTTGATTGCAAATTACTTCAACAGCGAAAACGGATTGGTTTCACTGTGGATTGAACCCAGGACCTTCTGCGTGTGAAGCAGACGTGATGACCACTACACTATGAAACCTGTGAAATCCTGCAAAGCAATGGCAATTGAAAACGAGTTTTGACCGCCAGGGGAAAAAAATTATTAGTTCTGTTGGTGATGGAAGCCAAAACATCCAATCATTCGGCAACAAAGCCAAGAACTTCATATATTGTAGTTTGATAGGGTATTATTTCAACACCAAGAACAGATTGCTTTTACTGGGGATTGAACCAGTGTTAAGCAGACGTGATGACTACTACACTATGAAACCTTCTGGAAAGTTACTGTGTATTGGCAAGCAGAGCAGAATTGTAACTGATGGGGCCTTTTTATTGCTGAAGAAAAGTGTTTTTGGTAATGAAACATTTACAATTTTTATTACATATTTTACCAGTTTTATTCCTAGTAAGGGATATTGCTTAAATTGAAGTTTACATTGAATGTGTTACTTTTTTCTACACAGTTTAATCGTTTGCTTTTGTATTTATGGGAACTATAAATTTTGAAACAAACAGGATTGTTATAATATGGGATTATGTTTTCTGCTAAGATGTTCAATAAAAAAGAAACCCAAAATCGTAGTTCTCCTTTTGATAGAAGCCAAAATGTATTGTCATTTGGCAATGAAACCAAGAATTTCATACTTTACAGGTTAATAGGAAATTACTTCAACACCGAAAACAGATTGGTTTCACTGGGTATTGAACCCAGAACGTTCTGCGTATGAAGCAGACTTGATGACCACCACACTTTAAAACCTGTGATTCCTGCAAAGTAATGGCAAATAGAGACGAAATTTGACTGCCAGGAAAAAAAAAAAATTCGTAGTTCTGTTGGTTATGGAAGCTAAAACATCCCGTCATTCGGCAACAAAGCCAAGAACTTCATGTATTGCAGTCGGATAGGGTATTATTTCAACACCAAGAACAGACTGGTTTTACTGGGGATTAAACCCAGGACCTTCTGCGTATTAAGCAGACGTGATGACCTTCTACGTGTTAAGCAGACATGATGACCACTACACTATGAATCCTGATGAAAAGTTACTGTGTATTGGCTAGCAGAGCAGAATTGTGACTGACAGGGCCTTTTTTTATTGCAGAAGGAAAGTATTTTTGGTAATGAAACATTTACAATTTTTATTACATATTTTACCAGTTTTATTCCTACAAAGGGATATTGCTTAAATTGAAGTTTACATTGAATGTGTTACTTTTTTCTACACAGTTTAGTCGTTTGCTTTTGTATTTATGGGAACTATATATTTTTAAACAAACAGGATTTTTATAATATGGGATTATGTTTTCTGCTAAAATGGACAATAAAAAAGAAACCCAAAATATTAGTTCTCTTTGTGATGGAAGCCAAAATGTATTGTCATTTGGCAACGAAACCAAGAATTTTATATATTACAGGTTGATAGCAAATTACTTCAACAGCGAAAACAGATTGGTTTCACTGGGGATTGAACCCAGGACCTTCTGCGTGTGAAGCAGACGTGATGACCACTACACTATGAAACCTGTGAAATCCTGCAAAGCAATGGCAATTGAAAACGAGTTTTGACAGCCAGGGGAAAAAAATTATTAGTTCTGTTGGTGATGAAAGCCAAAACATCCCATCATTCGGCAACAAAGCCAAGAACTTCATATATTGTAGTTTGATAGGGTATTATTTCAACACCAAGAACAGATTGCTTTTACTGGGGATTGAACCAGTGTTAAGCAGACGTGATGACTACTACACTATGAAACCTTCTGGAAAGTTACTGTGCATTGGCAAGCAGAGCAGAATTGTAACTGATGGGGCCTTTTTATTGCTGAAGAAAAGTGTTTTTGGTAATGAAACATTTGCAATTTTTATTACATATTTTACCAGTTTTATTCCTACAAAGGGATATTGCTTAAATTGAAGATTACATTGAATGTGTTACTTTTTTCTACACAGTTTAATCGTTTGCTTTTGTATTTATGGGAACTATAGATTTTGAAACAAACAGGATTGTTATAATATGGGATTATGTTTTCTGCTAAAATGTTCAATAAAAAAGAAACCCAAAATCGTAGTTCTCCTTGTGATAGAAGCCAAAATGTATTGTCATTTGGCAATGAAACCAAGAATTTCATACTTTACAGGTTGATAGGAAATTACTTCAACACCGAAAACAGATTGGTTTCACTGGGTATGGAACCCAGAACGTTCTGCATATGAAGCAGACTTGATGACCACCACACTTTAAAACCGGTGATTCCTGCAAAGTAATGGCAATTAGAGATGAAATTTGACTGCCAGGAAAAAAAAAAAATCGTTGTTCTGTTGGTTATGGAAGCTAAAACATCCCGTCATTCGGCAACAAAGCCAAGAACTTCATGTATTGCAGTCGGATAGGGTATTATTTCAACACCAAGAACAGACTGGTTTTACTGGGGATTAAACCCAGGACCTTCTGCGTATTAAGCAGACGTGATGACCTTCTACGTGTTAAGCAGACATGATGACCACTACACTATGAATCCTGATGAAAAGTTACTGTGTATTGGCTAGCAGAGCAGAATTGTGACTGACAGGGCCTTTTTTTATTGCAGAAGGAAAGTATTTTTGGTAATGAAACATTTACAATTTTTATTACATATTTTACCAGTTTTATTCCTACAAAGGGATATTGCTTAAATTGAAGTTTACAT
Source organism: Anomaloglossus baeobatrachus (assembly GCF_048569485.1). NCBI lineage: Eukaryota > Metazoa > Chordata > Amphibia > Anura > Aromobatidae > Anomaloglossus > Anomaloglossus baeobatrachus. The sequence goes on along the minus strand of NC_134354.1, from coordinate 344,089,197 downwards.
TGAATGTGTTACTTTTTTCTACACAGTTTAGTCGTTTGCTTTTGTATTTATGGGAACTATATATTTTTAAACAAACAGGATTTTTATAATATGGGATTATGTTTTCTGCTAAAATGGACAATAAAAAAGAAACCCAAAATAGTAGTTCTCTTTGTGATGGAAGCCAAAATGTATTGTCATTTGGCAACGAAACCAAGAATTTTATATATTACAGGTTGATAGCAAATTACTTCAACAGCGAAAACAGATTTGTTTCACTGGGGATTGAACCCAGGACCTTCTGCGTGTGAAGCAGACGTGATGACCACTACACTATGAAACCTGTGAAATCCTGCAAAGCAATGGCAATTGAAAACGAGTTTTGACAGCCAGGGGAAAAAAATTATTAGTTCTGTTGGTGATGAAAGCCAAAACATCCCATCATTCGGCAACAAAGCCAAGAACTTCATATATTGTAGTTTGATAGGGTATTATTTCAACACCAAGAACAGATTGCTTTTACTAAGGATTGAACCAGTGTTATGCAGACGTGATGACTACTACACTATGAAACCTTCTGGAAAGTTACTGTGCATTGGCAAGCAGAGCAGAATTGTAACTGATGGGGCCTTTTTATTGCTGAAGAAAAGTGTTTTTGGTAATGAAACATTTGCAATTTTTATTACATATTTTACCAGTTTTATTCCTACAAAGGGATATTGCTTAAATTGAAGATTACATTGAATGTGTTACTTTTTTCTACACAGTTTAATCGTTTGCTTTTGTATTTATGGGAACTATAGATTTTGAAACAAACAGGATTGTTATAATATGGGATTATGTTTTCTGCTAAAATGTTCAATAAAAAAGAAACCCAAAATCGTAGTTCTCCTTGTGATAGAAGCCAAAATGTATTGTCATTTGGCAATGAAACCAAGAATTTCATACTTTACAGGTTGATAGGAAATTACTTCAACACCGAAAACAGATTGGTTTCACTGGGTATTGAACCCAGAACGTTCTGCATATGAAGCAGACTTGATGACCACCACACTTTAAAACCGGTGATTCCTGCAAAGTAATGGCAATTAGAGATGAAATTTGACTGCCAGGAAAAAAAAAAAATCGTTGTTCTGTTGGTTATGGAAGCTAAAACATCCCGTCATTCGGCAACAAAGCCAAGAACTTCATGTATTGCAGTTGGATAGGGTATTATTTCAACACCAAGAACAGACTGGTTTTTACTGGGGATTAAACCCAGGACCTTCTGCGTGTTAAGCAGACGTGATGACCACTACACTATGAAACCTGTGAAATCCTGTTGATAGCAAATTACTTCAACAGCGAAAACAGATTGGTTTCACTGGGGATTGAACCCAAGACCTTCTGCGTGTGAAGCAGACGTGATGACCACTACACTATGAAACCTGTGAAATCCTGCAAAGCAATGGCAATTGAAAACGAGTTTTGACCGCCAGGGGAAAAAAATTATTAGTTCTGTTGGTGATGGAAGCCAAAACATCCCATCATTCGGTAACAAAGCCAAGAACTTCATATATTGTAGTTTGATAGGGTATTATTTCAACACCGAGAACAGATTGCTTTTACTGGGGATTGAACCAGTGTTAAGCAGACGTGATGACTACTACACTATGAAACCTTCTGGAAAGTTACTATGTATTGGCAAGCAAAGCAGAATTGTAACAGACGGGGCCTTTTTATTGCTGAAGAAAAGTGTTTTTGGTAATGAAACATTTCCAATTTTTATTACATATTTTACCAGTTTTATTCCTACAAAGGGATATTGCTTAAATTGAAGTTTACATTGAATGTGTTACTTTTTTCTACACAGTTTAATCGTTTGCTTTTGTATTTATGGGAACTATAAATTTTGAAACAAACAGGATTGTTATAATATGGGATTATGTTTTCTGCTAAAATGTTCAATAAAAAAGATTGAACCCAGGACCTTCTGCGTTTGAAGCAGACGCGATGACCACTACACTATGAAACCTGTGAAATCCTGCAAAGCAATGGCAATTGAAAACGAGTTTTGACAGCCAGGGGAAAAAAATTATTAGTTCTGTTGGTGATGGAAGCCAAAACATCCCATCATTCAGCAGCAAAGCCAAGAACTTCATATATTGTAGTTTGATAGGGTATTATTTCAACACCAAGAACAGATTGCTTAAACTGGGGATTGAACCAGTGTTAAGCAGACGTGATGACTACTACACTATGAAACCTTCTGGAAAGTTACTGTGTATTGGCAAGCAGAGCAGAATTGTAACTGATGGGGCCTTTTTATTGCTGAAGAAAAGTGTTTTTGGTAATGAAACATTTACAATTTTTATTACATATTTTACCAGTTTTATTCCTACAAAGGGATATTGCTTAAATTGAAGATTACATTGAATGTGTTACTTTTTTCTACACAGTTTAATCGTTTGCTTTTGTATTTATGGGAACTATAAATTTTGAAACAAACAGGATTGTTATAATATGGGATTATGTTTTCTGCTAAAATGTTTAATAAAAAAGAAACCCAAAATCGTAGTTCTCCTTGTGATAGAAGCCAAAATGTATTGTCATTTGGCAACGAAACCAAGAATTTCATACTTTACAGGTTGATAGGAAATTACTTCAACACCGAAAACAGATTGGTTTCACTGGGTATTTAACCCAGAACGTTCTGCATATGAAGCAGACTTGATGACCACCACACTTTAAAACCTGTGATTCCTGCAAAGTAATGGCAATTAGAGACGAAATTTGACTGCCAGGAAAAAAAAAAATTTCGTAGTTCTGTTGGTTATGGAAGCTAAAACATCCCGTCATTCGGCAACAAAGCCAAGAACTTCATGTATTGCAGTTGGATAGGGTATTATTTCAACACCAAGAACAGACTGGTTTTACTGGGGATTAAACCCAGGACCTTCTGCGTGTTAAGGTCCAGTCACACATAACGAGATCGTGAACGAGATCGCTACTACGTCACACTTTCTGGATCGTTTATGAATCGTTGTTGAAATCGCATGTTGGGTGTCACACATAACGAGTTTATGAACGAGCATGCGTCCCGTATAACGATCTTTCAAATCGCTGGGACCCTGTCACACAGCTACTATGTTAACGATTCCAATCCCATTAGGGGCGTAGTAAAATGCAGTGAGTCACGTAGGCGTGCATTTGTGTCGCCTTTTCCGCTTTCATTGGCGGCCAATACTGCGTTCTGATTGGGCGGCCGGGCGGGCGTCGCCTTTTCCACCCCCTCCGCTCTGATTGATAAGGACCCTGTCACACAGCTACTATGTTAACGATTCCAATCCCATTATGCAGTGAGTCACGTAGGCGTGCATTTGCGTCGCCTTTTCCATACCCCCCTCCGCTTTCTTTGGCGGCCAATACTGCGTTCTGATTGGGCGGCCGGGCGGGCGGCGCCTTTTCCACCCCCTCCGCTCTGATTTTTAAGGACCCTGTCACACAGCTACTATGTTAACGATTCCAATCCCATTATGCAGTGAGTCACGTAGGCGTGCATTTGCGTCGCCTTTTCCATACCCCCCTCCGCTTTCATTGGCGGCCAATACTGCGTTCTGATTGGGCATGCAGGGGGCGTATCTAGCGGTTAAATTTTGGATCGCGTCCACCCTTTGTCACTTCTTTTGCGCTTTGCTTTGAGATAGAACCTGCGTCTCCACCCTGATTCCTTCGTCCATTGTACCCGGTCGCTTTGTTGGTGTGTTTTTCGGATCGAAGCCGCAGTTGCACCTGGAGTATCCTTGCAGTGCTCTCGAGTGTCGGTGAGATCGTATTTGCGATTCCGCTTGGATTCTACATTGATATACACTTCTTTGAAAAGGTAGGTCTTTTTTTTTGTTGGGGGGGTGGGCTTTTTTTGGAATAATGTTCTTGCTGTTAGATATATGGTAATATTTATTATGTGAGTTGATTGCTGTTAGATATATGTTAATATTTATTATGTGAGTTAATTAAAGTTGCTGGCTTTTATCTGTGTGTGTATAATGCCTTTTAAAGAGGGGTCTCTCCATAGTGCTGTTTGTAATGTGTCCTATCCTAGCATTGCTGGCTCTTTTGTCTCTCATTAAATAAAATATAGAAATGTGGCACTCCTTCTATAGTCGCTGGTGCTTGGATAGGGTCCCACCCCAGATCAAAAAATGAAAAAAATCCAGCACTCAAAGCATTTAACTGAAATTGTTTTATATTTTATTCATGGATCTGTGTAATTATTAAAGACGTTTCGGTCATCCGACCTTCATCAGTTTACACAGAAAAGGTTCTGTAGAAATATATGAAAAAGCTGGACCAGAGGAAAAAGCTGCCCGTCCGGGTCTTCAGTCAATGTCACATACTGTCTACAGAACCTTTTCTGTGTAAACTGATGAAGGTCGGATGACCGAAACGTCTTTAATAATTACACAGATCCATGAATAAAATATAAAACAATTTCAGTTGAATGCTTTGAGTGCTGGATTTTTTTCATCTTTTGTCTCTCAGCTACAGCCGCCATTTTGTGTTTCTGCCACACATAGGGGCGGCCATTTTAGTCTCTGCCACACCATAACCAAAAATTGTGATCGGTTGATTGCAACTTCTTTTATGTTTACATATAAATTTTTCATTCTTTATTTCAGATGGCTTATTATAACAAAGAAGACTTTGTGCGTGAGCTGCTGGATTTGTATCAATCACTGCCCTGCTTGTGGAGAATCAAATCCACAGAATATTCTGACAGAATAAAAAAACAAGCCGCCTATGCCCAACTGGTGGAGCTTTTTAAAAAACACAGTGGAGGTGAGGCGGTGGATGTCAAAGTAGTAAAAAAGAAGATACAAGGCTTGAGGACTGTATATAAGAAAGAAGCAAATAAGGTGGACAAATCAAAAAAGTCAGGGGCCGGCACTGACCAGGTATATGTTTCTCCCTTGTGGTATTTCAATCTCCTGGAATTCACAAGGGACCAGGAGCTACCACGAATGATGGAAAGCTCCTACCAAAGAAACGTAGACCTGGAAGCAGACATTGAAAACGATGACATCCCGATCGATGACAACACCTCCGCTGTTGTAGATGTAAGTACCTTATTTGCTTCACGGTACATAGCATTCAAACTTTATATGTACATGCCATTGAGGAACACAAAATAGTAACTTATTGTTACCATGATTTATTGTGCAGTTTGGAAAAGTTATCCCTTCCAGTTCAGATAAGTACACTCCAATACAATTTTGTCACACTTTAATTAAATTTACTAACTATTAAAGTATGACTTTTAATTAACATTTATTTTTCTGTTCCCGCAGAACCCTCAGACAGATATGGTGAGGCCCCAATTGAATGAGAACCCCACCACATCGAGCGAGCCTATTGTGGAGGATAATGAGGCACCTGCACCCTCTGCTGAAATGCGGCGAAGACAGTTACGCAAAAAGAAGGCCAACACCCCTGTGACATCCGCTGAATTTTATTCTTTGGCAATCCAACTGCTATCACAGCCAAAAAGCCCTCCAGTGGATAGCTTTGCCGCATTTGCATCGGACAGACTCTGCAAATTGGATTCCACACAGAGGGAGCAAGCCGAAAGACTAATGTTGGAAGTCCTAAGAAAGGCAGGCCGAGGAGAACTTGATGACAATGACACGATTTGCAAGTTAAACCAGCCCCATCATTCTTCGACATGGATTCCTCGCCAGCCCCTGCAAAGTACACCAAACAGGATGCATCCACCACGCTTGCAGCTTGACCACCCCCCACAGTATCCCCCCCCACAGTTTCCCCCCCAACATTATCCCAGGTATTCAAATGATTCATTTTTAAGCCAACTGTCATCTCCCACCCGGCCTGAATATGTCAACCAATATGAAGACGGCCACTAAATTTTGTTATTGTTGTTGTTTTGTTATTTGAGATTAATTTTAATTGATTGTTATATTTTCATTGTAATAATAAATTTATGTTGGTTCAATCTTGCTGCCTGCGTTACTTAATTCAGCATATGGTTGTGATGCCCTGGCAAAACACGGTAGTTACAGAGATTGTACCATACTCCACCCTCATTGGCATACCACCACACAACCCCCACACTCATGTACAGCAAACAACCAGTAAAGCCTAGTCACCCCCTCGTGGATAATGGGATTGGTGCATCTATACAGATGCCTACATGTAATATGATGTTTGTGAGTGGTGAGTTTGTGAGTGGTGATAGCTGTTAACTTGCTTTATGCAATGAGACATACCAAACAGCAGATATCAATTTCAAATTTTTTATAACACATGTATATGTACACAATAACCAAAAAAAAAACAAAACGTTAGTTGCTGCTGCCCTCCCCTTGTCCAGCCACATAACGTGCCAGCAGCGCCGCATGCCGCTCCACTTTGGCCATCAGCCTCCTGTGGGCTGACATAATCCTTCTTTGGGAGGACATGATTTCGGCCAAAGTGGGTATGCCTATGGAGGGAATGGTAAAATTAATAAATCATAATTTTTATTTCTGCCTATTATTACAAAGTAGGAGATTCATGACTTACGGTTATCCCCCTCGTCCGATAAAGACTCACTTATGGAGCCTGGACTAGCATCTATGAAAACATAAAACACTTTATAGTGCTCAACAGCTTTTTGTTTTGTACTTTATATGGCGTTAATGTTATATTAAAAAATTACCGGGTGCCGATCCGGCCGGTGGCCCCTGTGGGTGGTACTCCTCCTCCTCCTCCTCCTCCTCTGGTGGCTGTAGATCCACCGGGGGCTCGGGCACATGCTCTCCCTCCTCTGCGGCCCCTTGCTCCTCTGGGGGTTCTTAAGAAAATATAAAGTTTAATGTGGTTGCGTTATGATACATATAGGACTGTGGGGGGTACATTGAAATATATGGCGGACTACGTAGCCTACCTTATACAAGGACTATGGGGGTGAATTTGAACACATTGTGGACTATGTGGTGCAGTATAATATATGGAGAACTCTAGGAAATTCATTACAGTTCATGGAGGACTATGGGATGCATTCTAATATCTGAAGGGTTATGTGGAACCCTTTATACTATATGGAAGGCTATGTGGGGGCCAATATTGTATTTGGAGAACTAGATATGAGGGAGGACAAAAATACAAGCAGGAGATGGAATTTTTTTGTGCTGAGGGAAAAAGACCCACTACCCACAGCACCCGGCTTTGCCATGCTCTCTCTGATATGGGAAAAGCTGGGTGGTGAGGGAATGATGTTTTGCCAAGCATGGCGAAGCTGGGTGCCAAGGACAAGAGGTATATCAGAACATATGAAAACTGTGTGCTGATAGAGGGTTGTCAGTTCATGGGAAATCTTGGTGTAGAGAGCCTACTATCTGTGTAATTTCCCTGTGTCCCGAGTGTCATTGTAATTAGCCCGTACCACAAGTGTCGGTGTATCTATCGATCTATGCAATAGATCTCTATATATAGATCTGTTACATATTATATATATATATATATATATATATATATATATAATCTATATATATATTATATATATATATAATCTATCTATCGTTCAAAGCAATAGATCTATATATATATATCTATTACATATTATATATATATAATCTATCTATCGATCTATTACATAGATCGATATATTATATAAATACTTTTAATGAATTAAAAGGAAAAAAAAAAAATATATATATATATATAATAAATATATATACATTAAAATATATATATTTATTATTTAAATATTATCTGTATATATTTATTTTTATAATTATATATAATTAATATATTATATATTTTTATAATTATATATAGATATATATATTATTTATATATATATTATATGTATATATTTATTTTTATTATTATATATATCTAAATATATTTTTAAAATTTTATCTATATATCTATATATATATATATATATATATTTTATATGTATTATATATATATATATATATATAATCTATTGATCTATAAAATAGATTATATATATAATTTTAATTAAGTAAAAGGATATATATATCATAAATATATACATTTAAATCTATATATTTATTATTTATTATATATGTATATTTTCTTATATTTATATTTATATAAAATTAATATGAATTATATATATATTTAATTTAAAAATATATATATATATAGATATATATATATTATTTATATATGTATTATATATTTATATATTTATTTTTATAATAAATATATATATATATATATATAGATAGATAGATATATATATATATATATATATATATAGATATATATATATATATATATATATATATATATATATATATATATATATATATAGATAGATATATATATATATAGATATATATATATCTATATATATATATATATATAGATAGATATATATATATATAAATATATATATAAATAGATATATATTTAAGAACACCATTATACGTTGCCAAGGCACACTCATCTGCGCCTACCTTGGTTTTGTAACTCTGCTTGTATGGCAGAGATCCGGGCACTGGAGCGGTACCGCAGATCCGCTAATTTTTTGCGGATCTGGGCGCAGGTGCGCTCCAAATGAAATCTCCTCCTCAACCCACGTTGGATCCTGCGCAAGACCGCTTTCTTATGGAGAAGTGGATGCTCTTGCGCCTCACGGCATCCACTTCTCTAATTAGGTAAAGGACCTCCGCCTCTCCCCAAGCTGTTGCCCTCCTGCGTGCCGCCATTGTTCGCTGGTGTGTCTACGTAGCAAACGCAGTTGCTAGCTCCAATCAGATTGGGGTGGACATTGTTGATCCTGCTCCAGCCAATGGCCGCCGATATTACATCTTCGGCCATGGCTGGATTGTTGATTTGTGAAATATTACAATTGCTATGATTGAAGGTGAAAGTGCGACGCACTTTTAACAAATCAGAATGATCTTTGCTGCAGAAATGAGATCGCGCCATGACGCAAATGCTGTGTCAAGGGGTCGTGGTATCACACACTGCGAGCGCACATACAATTATAAAAAAAATCGAAAAAGAGATGTCGTTTGAAGGTTTCGGGGACGCACAAACGTCCCCGTTTAAAAACCCCAAATGAAAATATATATAAGGCTTCATATTCATAATTTGTGTTTTTTTTTTTAATTGCATTGGTACATGGAAATCAAAATTGTACAAGAGCCCTAAATGATGTATTCATCATACAGCTGGACGCCAAATTGAGGAAGTAAATAAACCTTTGCAGGGTTTTACCTAAAGAAAAGCAATGTTGAAGTTAAAAGTGAACATTTTACTTTTAAACCCAAAAACAAATTTTAGTCATGCCATTGAGCATTTCTACTATGGTATCAAGATAAAATTCACCATAAAATATATTGTGCAATTTCTTCTTAGTGCACCCATATGTAATATGTGGTTGAAATCAACTGGTTTGGCACATATTTTGGCACGCTGTTGTTCGCTACGCTCACTCTCAATGTGCGATCCGGAGCAGGAGGCCCAATGATAGCGGTGATGACACCCGGTGCCGGGCCGGACTAGTCTGGGGGTCGTAAGTGGTTGCCGGAGTCATGGCTTCAGTGGGGGTGATTGTAGTTTATATTCGTGACGCCACCTTAATCCGCCGCTGCTGTATGGGGCCTCCGGGGGTGATGTAACGGCAGCAATGGTGGTACTGCTCCCCACAGTAGCCCTTAATAGTGAATGAATGACAAACAAATCTTGTGGAAAGTAAAAACAACTGTTTATTAAAGTAATCATTTTGCAAAAATGACATTTTAGTATAAATGTGATGAACATAACAATACAAGTAACCATATATTTTAAAATTAGTATAAATGTGATGAACATAATACAAGTAACCATATATTTTAAAATTAAGAAGGGAAGTTTCTAAAACAAATCAATACAAGAAAATAAAACTCAGCATAATAAATGTGCTCAATACAAGTTTATCTAATGCTGCCACGTAATTGCACCAGGACCATTAAAATATTGGCAGTACTTTTCTCGACAGGCCTTCGCATCATCGGTATTTCTGCCGGGCGCCAATGGTTGAAGTCCTGCGATTGCGGGATCTTCAGAATGCCATTCGCCAAGCACCACTTCGCCATTTAAGTCATCAGAGTCTACAAAGCCTGTTGGACAGTACGTAATAGCATCTCGCCGTCGAAGAAAGTTGTGAAGGGCGCAACAGGCCAAAACAACTGCGTCTATTGATGGTAGACTCAGGTTAATTGGTGTGTGGAAAACGCGGAAGCGATTTGCCATTATCCCAAAGGCATTTTCCACAACCCTGCGTGCCCTTGATAATCTGTAATTGAACCTTTGTCTTTCCGCCGTTAGACTTTTCTGGGGGAATGGTTTCATGAGATTGGGATGAAGTGGGAAGGCTTCATCGCCCACAAATACAAAGTTAAGGTTTGCGGTAGTGTCAGAGTTGGGGGGCAAGTGCAGTTCACCATTTTGCAAACGTTCACCAAAGCCTGTGTGTTTTAAAACCCCACCGTCAGAAACCCTGCCATTCATGCCAACATCAACAGCAATAAATTCGTAATTGGCATTCACAAGGGCCATTAGGATGATGCTGAAATAGCCCTTATAGTTATAAAAATAGGAGCCGCTGTTCAGTGGTTGAGTGATCCGCACATGTTTCCCGTCCAAAGCACCACCACAGTTTGGGAACTGCCAAAGGTGTTCAAAATCGGAGGCAATCTTCTGCCATTCCTCCACAGTTTTGGGGAACTCAATGTAGTTACGCAGACTGTGGAAAATTGCTCTACATGTCTCCGGAATAAGAACGCTGAGCAGGGACCTTGAAATTGCAGAAGAAAAATGTAAGTCTTGCAGGGAGCGTCCGGTGGCCAGGAAACGCAGCGTGACTGCCAATCTTTCATCTGCCGGGATGGCAGCACGCATCGCTGTATTCTTGCGCTGAATAATTGGCGTAAGTCTTTCGAGTAAAAGGCTAAATGATTCTTCTGACATCCGCAGAAAATTGCCGAAATCCTGAGGATTATTTTCCTGCAGCTCTCTTAGCAGTTGCATGTGGGAGTATTTGTACCTCTTCTGCAGCCACTCTCTGGTCCACATGCGGCGCTTTCGTTTGGAACGCCTCTGTTCCACTTCACGTAGCCGACCGGCCTCAAACATCAATGCAGCACCCAGCACAACACGCTGCATGTCGTTCATGTTGTCCACACTGCAAAAAAACATGTAAAGATGAGAAAAGTTGCTATAAACCAATCACATTTTTTGGGGGGGTGTAAAAGAGACACTAAAATGGCCGCCCCCATAGAAGTGCACCAGTTCTAACTGTGTCAGAGAAACAAATGGCGGCTGTAACTGTGTCAGAGAAACAAAATGGCGGCTGTAACTGTGTCAGAGAAACAAAATGGCGGCTGTCACTGTGTCAGAGAAACAAAATGGCGGCTGTAACTGTGTCAGAGAAACAAAATGGCGGCTGTAACTGTGTCAGAGAAACAAAATGGCGGCTGTAACTGTGTCAGAGAAACAAAATGGCGGCTGTAACTGTGTCAGAGAAACAAAATGGCGGCTGTAACTGTGTCAGAGAAACAAAATGGCGGCTTTAACTGTGTCAGAGAAACAAAATGGCGGCTGTAACTGTGTCAGAGAAACAAAATGGCGGCTTTAACTGTGTCAGAGAAACAAAATGGCGGCTGTAACTGTCAGAGAAACAAAATGACGGCTGTAACTGTGTCAGAGAAACAAAATGGCGGCTGTAACTGTGTCAGAGAAACAAAATGGCGGCTGTAGCAGAGAGACAAAATAACCAGCAATACTAGATAAGGACACATAAAAGGACGATGGACGCACAAAAGGCAATATGTATACAGATAACAACGAACCACTTTCATGATCCGCAAAAATAATTACTATCTATAAACACAAATACTTTCCATACTATAACAAAAACATGGAACAAGTAACATAAACTTTACGAAAATGACTTACCACGTCCAGAAAATGCAGCCGTCTATGCTATCTATTAATAATCGCAGTTTCGATCCTCACAGCGACACGCTCGGGAACGAATGAGGGATATACAAGTGCAGATGCGGCTTTGATCCGAAAACCAAGCAAGCGGGCACGAATGAATCTGTAATACAGCGACACGCTCGGGAACGAATGAGGGAAGATGCAGCTTTGATCCGAAAACCAAGCAAGCGGGAACAAAGCACGAATGAATCTGGGTGTAGTCACAGGTTTGCTCCTAGGAGACTCAAAAGGGAACAAAGCATGAAGCGATACCCAATCAGAGCGCAATAGTGTTCTCATTGCTAACCAATCATTGCAGAGAGGGGGCGCGGAAATGGCGACGTAACTACACACTATTGTTCTCAGCGCCAACCAATGGGCGCAGAAGGGGCGTGGAAACGGGGACGCAACAACACGCCTTCGTGCATCTCATTCTAGGTCGTCAACGAAATCGTAAATAGGGTGTCAAACATACAGATTCATGCAGCCCAGCAGGACTCCAACGAGCCAAAAATGGCTCAAGCTGTTCGGCATCGATCAGCGATTTCGCAGCAGGGGGTGAATCGTTGGTACGTGTCAAACGTGACGAGATCGCAATTGAAGTCGTTCTTGCGTCACAGAAACTGTGACGTAGTAACGATCTCGTTGTACGATCTCGTTATGTGTGAAGTGGCCTTTAAGCAGACGTGATGACCACTACACTATGAAACCTTTGAAATCCTTTTGATAGCAAATTACTTCAACAGCGAAAACGGATTGGTTTCACTGGGGATTGAACCCAGGACCTTCTGCGTGTGAAGCAGACGTGATGACCACTAATTGTGAGCAGAATTGTGACTGACAGGGCCTTTTTATTGCTGAAGGAAAGTATTTTTGGTAATGAAACATTTACAATTTTTATTACATATTTTACCAATTTTATTCCTACAAAGGGATATTGCTTAAATTGAAGTTTACATTGAATGTGTTACTTTTTTCTACACAGTTTAGTCGTTTGCTTTTGTATTTATGGGAACTATATATTTTTAAACAAACAAGATTTTTATAATATGGGATTATGTTTTCTGCTAAAATGGACAATAAAAAAGAAACCCAAAATAGTAGTTCTCTTTGTGATGGAAGCCAAAATGACCACCACACTTTAAAACCTGTGATTCTTGCAAAGTAATGGCAATTAGAGACGAAATTTGACTGCCAGGAAAAAAAAAAATTCGTAGTTCTGTTGGTTATGGAAGCTAAAACATCCCGTCATTCGGCAACAAAGCCAAGAACTTCATGTATTGCAGTTGGATAGGGAATTATTTCAACACCAAGAACAGACTGGTTTTTACTGAGGATTAAACCCAGGACCTTCTGCGTGTTAAGCAGACGTGATGACCACTACACTATGAAACCTGTGAAATCCTGCAAAGCAATGGCAATTGAAAACGAGTTTTGACCGCCAGGGGAAAAAAATTATTAGTTCTGTTGGTGATGGAAGCCAAAATACTCATGATTCGGCAACAAAGCCAAGAACTTCATATATTGTAGTTTGATAGGGTATTATTTCAACACCGAGAACAAATTGCTTTTACTGGGGATTGAACCAGTGTTAAGCAGACGTGATGACTACTACACTATGAAACCTTCTGGAAAGTTACTATGTATTGGCAAGCAGAGCAGAATTGTAACTGACGGGGCCTTTTTATTGCTGAAGAAAAGTGTTTTTGGTAATGAAACATTTACAATTTTTATTACATATTTTACCAGTTTTATTCCTACAAAGGGATATTGCTTAAATTGAAGATTACATTGAATGTGTTACTTTTTTCTACACAGTTTAATCGTTTGCTTTTGTATTTATGGGAACTATACATTTTGAAACAAACAGGATTGTTATAATATGGGATTATGTTTTCTGCTAAAATGTTCAATAAAAAAGATTAAACCCAGGACCTTCTGCGTGTGAAGCAGACGTGATGACCACTACACTATGAAACCTGTGAAATCCTGCAAAGCAATGGCAATTGAAAACGAGTTTTGACAGCCAGGGGAAAAAAATTATTAGTTCTGTTGGTGATGGAAGCCAAAACATCCCATCATTCGGCAACAAAGCCAAGAACTTCATATATTGTAGTTTGATAGGGTATTATTTCAACACCAAGAACAGATTGCTTTTACTGGGGATTGAACCAGTGTTAAGCAGACGTGATGACTACTACACTATGAAACCTTCTGGAAAGTTACTGTGTATTGGCAAGCAGAGCAGAATTGTAACTGATGGGGCCTTTTTATTGTTGAAGAAAAGTGTTTTTGGTAATGAAACATTTACAATTTTTATTACATATTTTACCAGTTTTATTCCTACAAAGGGATATTGCTTAAATTGAAGTTTACATTGAATGTGTTACTTTTTTCTACACAGTTTAATCGTTTGCTTTTGTATTTATGGGAACTATAAATTTTGAAACAAACAGGATTGTTATAATATGGGATTATGTTTTCTGCTAAAATGTTCAATAAAAAAGAAACCCAAAATCGTAGTTCTCCTTGTGATAGAAGCCAAAATGTATTGTCATTTGGCAACGAAACCAAGAATTTCATACTTTACAGGTTAATAGGAAATTACTATAACACCGAAAACAGATTGGTTTTACTGGGTATTGAACCCAGAACGTTCTGCATATGAAGCAAACTTGATGACCACCACACTTTAAAACCGGTGATTCCTGCAAAGTAATGGCAATTAGAGACGAAATTTGACTGCCAGGAAAAAAAAAATTTGTAGTTCTGTTGGTTATGGAAGCTAAAACATCCCGTCATTCGGCAACAAAGCCAAGAACTTCATTTATTGCAGTTGGATTGGGTATTATTTCAACACCAAGAACAGACTGGTTTTTACTGGGGATTGAACCCAGGACCTTCTGCGTGTGAAGCAGACGTGATGACCACTACACTATGAAATCTGTGAAAGCCTGCAAAGCAATGGCAATTGAAAACGAGTTTTGACCGCCAGGGGAAAAAAATTATTAGTTCTGTTGGTGATGGAAGCCAAAACATCCCATCATTCGGCAACAAAGCCAAGAACTTCATATATTGTAGTTTGATAGGGTATTTTTTCAACACCGAGAACAGATTGCTTTTACTGGGGATTGAACCAGTGTTAAGCAGACGTGATGACTACTACACTATGAAACCTTCTGGAAAGTTACTATGTATTGGCAAGCAGAGCAGAATTGTAAATGACGGGGCCTTTTTATTGCTGAAGAAAAGTGTTTTTGGTAATGAAACATTTACAATTTTTATTACATATTTTACCAGTTTTATTCCTACAAAGGGATATTGCTTAAATTGAAGATTACATTGAATGTGTTACTTTTTTCTACACAGTTTAATCGTTTGCTTTTGTATTTATGGGAACTATAAATTTTGAAACAAACAGGATTGTTATACTCTGGGATTATGTTTTCTGCTAAAATGTTCAATAAAAAAGAAACCCAAAATCGTAGTTCTCCTTGTGATAGAAGCCAAAATGTATTGTCATTTGGCAACGAAACCAAGAATTTCATACTTTACAGGTTAATAGGAAATTACTTCAACACCGAAAACAGATTGGTTTCACTGGGTATTGAACCCAGAACGTTCTGCATATGAAGCAGACTTGATGACCACCACACTTTAAAACCTGTGATTCCTGCAAACTAATGGCAATTAGAGACGAAATTTGACTGCCAGGAAAAAAAAAATTCGTAGTTCTGTTGGATATGGAAGCTAAAACATCCCGTCATTCGGCAACAAAGCCAAGAACTTCATGTATTGCAGTTGGATAGGGTATTATTTCAACACCAAGAACAGACTGGTTTTACTGGGGATTAAACCCAGGACCTTCTGCGTGTTAAGCAGACGTGATGACCACTACACTATAAAACCTGTGAAATCCTGTTGATAGCAAATTACTTCAACAGCGAAAACAGATTGGTTTCACTGGGGATTGAACCCAAGACCTTCTGCGTGTGAAGCAGACGTGATGACCACTACACTATGAAACCTGTGAAATCCTGCAAAGCAATGGAAATTGAAAACGAGTTTTGACCGCCAGGGGAAAAAAATTATTAGTTCTGTTGGTGATGGAAACCAAAACATCCCATCATTCGGCAACAAAGCCAAGAACTTCATATATTGTAGTTTGATAGGGTATTATTTCAACACCGAGAACAGATTGCTTTTACTGGGGATTGAACCAGTGTTAAGCAGATGTGATGACTACTACACTATGAAACCTTCTGGAAAGTTACTATGTATTGGCAAGCAGAGCAGAATTGTAACTGACGGGGCCTTTTTATTGCTGAAGAAAAGTGTTTTTGGTAATGAAACATTTACAATTTTTATTACATATTTTACCAGTTTTATTCCTACAAAGGGATATTGCTTAAATTGAAGATTACATTGAATGTGTTACTTTTTTCTACACAGTTTAATCGTTTGCTTTTGTATTTATGGGAACTATACATTTTGAAACAAACAGGATTGTTATAATATGGGATTATGTTTTCTGCTAAAATGTTCAATAAAAAAGAAACCCAAAATCGTAGTTCTCCTTGTGATAGAAGCCAAAATGTATTGTCATTTGGCAACGAAACCAAGAATTTCATACTTTACAGGTTGATAGGAAATTACTTCAACACCGAAAACAGATTGGTTTCACTAGGTATTGAACCCAGAACATTCTGCATATGAAGCAGACTTGATGACCACCACACTTTAAAACCTGTGATTCCTGCTAAGTAATGGCAATTAGAGACGAAATTTGACTGCCAGGAAAAAAAAAAAATTCGTAGTTCTGTTGATTATGGAAGCTAAAACATCCCGTCATTCGGCAACAAAGCCAAGAACTTCATGTATTGCAGTTGGATAGGGTATTATTTCAACACCAAGAACAGACTGGTTTTACTGGGGATTAAACCCAGGACCTTCTGCGTGTTAAGCAGACGTGATGACCACTACACTATGAAACCTGTGAAATCGTGCAAAGCAATGGCAATTGAAAACGAGTTTTGACCGCCAGGGGAAAAAAAATATTAGTTCTGTTGGTGATGGAAGCCAAAACATCCCATCATTCGGCAACAAAGCCAAGAACTTCATATATTGTAGTTTGATAGGGTATTATTTCAACACTAAGAACAGATTGCTTTTACTGGGGATTGAACCAGTGTTAAGCAGACGTGATGACTACTACACTATGAAACCTTCTGGAAAGTTACTGTGTATTGGCAAGCAGAGCAGAACTGTAACTGACGGGGCCTTTTTATTGCTGAAGAAAAGTGTTTTTGGTAATGAAACATTTACAATTTTTATTACATATTTTACCAGTTTTATTCCTACAAAGGGATATTGCTTAAATTGAAGTTTACATTGAATGTGTTACTTTTTTCTACATAGTTTAGTCGTTTGCTTTTGTATTTATGGGAACTATATATTTTAAAACAAACAGGTTTTTTTTATAATATGGGATTATGTTTTCTGCTAAAATGTTCAATAAAAAAGAAACCCAAAATCGTAGTTCTCCTAGTGATAGAAGCCAAAATGTATTGTCATTTGGCAACGAAACCAAGAATTTCATACTTTACAGGTTGATAGGAAATTACTTCAACACCGAAAACAGATTGGTTTCACTGGGTATTGCACCCAAAACGTTCTGCATATGAAGCAGACTTGATGACCACCACACATTAAAACCTGTGATTCCTGCAAACTAATGGCAATTAGAGACGAAATTTGACTGCCAGGAAAAAAAAAAAATTCGTAGTTCTGTTGATTATGGAAGCTAAAACATCCCGTCATTCAGCAACAAAGCCAAGAACTTCATGTATTGCAGTTGGATAGGGTATTATTTCAACACCAAGAACAGACTGGTTTTACTGGGGATTAAACCCAGGACCTTCTGCGTGTTAAGCAGACGTGATGACCACTACACTATGAAACCTGTGAAATCCTGCAAAGCAATGGCAATTGGAGACGAGTTTTGACCGCCAGGGAAAAAAAAAAAATTCTTAGTTCTGTTAGTGATGGAAGCCAAAACATCCCATCATTCTGCAACAAATCCAAGAACTTCATATATTGTAGTTTGATAGGGTATTATTTCAACACCAAGAACAGACTGGTTTTACTGGGGATTAAACCCAGGACCTTTCCGTGTTAAGCAGACATGATGACCACTAAACTCTGAATCCTGATGAAAAGTTACTGTGTATTGGCTAGCAGAGCAGAATTGTGACTGACAGGGCCTTTTTATTGCTGAAGGAAAGTATTTTTGGTAATGAAACATTTCCAATTTTTATTACATACGTTACGAGTTTTATTCCTACAAAGGGATATTGCTTAAATTGAAGTTTACATTGAATGTGTTACTTTTTTCTACATAGTTTAGTCGTTTGCTTTTGTATTTATGGGAACTATATATTTTAAAACAAACAGGTTTTTTTATAATATGGGATTATGTTTTCTGCTAAAATGTTCAATAAAAAAGAAACCCAAAATCGTAGTTCTCCTTGTGATAGAAGCCAAAATGTATTGTCATTTGGCAACGAAACCAAGAATTGCATACTTTACAGGTTGATAGGAAATTACTTCAACACAGAAAACAGATTGGTTTTACTGGGTATTGAACCCAGAACGTTCTGCATATGAAGCAGACTTGATGACCACCACACTTTAAAACCTGTGATTCCTGCAAAGTAATGGCAATTAGAGACGATATTTGACTGCCAGGAAAAATCAATAAGCACAAATCTACTATCCGTTGCCAACAAACATTATTACCCATCCCATACCATTTCGTCACTTTTAAACATACGGTAGCACAACTGAAGTTCCAAATCTTGGAACACGTTCCCCCCATCAGAAGGGGCGGCAATAGAATCAGGATGTTGAAACAGCGCGAGGCCTACTGGATCCACACTCTCAGAACCTTGGAACCACATGGGTTAAATCGCGAATTTGATGTGATCATTTAGATGGTCCCGTTGTGTTAGTGCAACCGGTTGTATTGATGAATAGCTTTTTACAGTCGTATCGCATTTCTTCCCACAGGAGTGTAGCATTTGCTAACATATTGCATCTCTAACATTTTCCTCTTTTTTCGTAGGTCACCCACAACACCTGATTATCACATGCGCCACCCGTGTATTATCATCAGCACTTGTACTACGGTTTGTATAGTTCACACAGGCGTGTGCGCGGGGTCACCTGCCCTTCGCGCGCCCTCGGCGCACGGCGTCCTAGTGGCGCCCTGTCCCGAGGCGCGCTCCCTGGCCATGGGTCCCTACGCGCACGCGCGTAAAACACCATCCGTGATAATGTGCTTGGCTTCCGCGCACGCGCGGGTGTGACAGGGAGGTATGTCCCTCCGCGCTCGCGCGGGCCATTGCACACACTGACCCCCACCTCCTTACTCGCCGGCGTGTGGGCTTTGTCTGCCACGCATGCGCGGTGCTGACACTGCCAAGGCGGCGATCGGCTTTGCCGCGCATGCACGGCACACGACGTCATCACGTCGCCGTGTATACACTTTCTCCCTCCACCTCACTCGCCGGCGTGTGGGCTTCGCCTGCCGCGCATGCGCGGCGCCGACGCTGCCGAGGCGGCGAACGGCCCCACCGCGCATGCGCATCACGCGACGCCATCACGTCGGCGTGCGCACACGTGACGTGTGACGTACACGATACCACATACAACGGAAGTTATGACTTCCGGGTACAATATAAAAAGCCCATACTGCCCATACATGGCGTCCGGCGCCTCGCACGTGGTGATGTGTTATACAGGTATGATGCATATCCCTTACATTTTGTTTGCCAATATCTGCCCTCTTTTTCGTGTCTTTACCTTCTTTCCTTGACATTGTTCCACATTTATCATCTCTCCTACTCCTTATAGAGCCTTTGGCCTGCTCATAATTAGACCCTATGTCCGGTCACCATTAGGTTAGGTACGTTGTTTTACTGCTACGTATATCTCCTGTTGGTTGGTGATTAGTGACCTCATATATCTGTCTCTGTTTTTTGCCCTACTGTAGTCTCCTTCACATTTATGGTACACATATATCTGTATTGCCGTTCTGCGACAACACAGAGGCAGCCTTATTCACATTTGTTGCAACATCATTCCCAGAAGGTATGACATAGTCTTTATGATTGGTCTATCACATATTACAAAATGTCATCATTACAGTTTATACCATTGTGTCATATATTCATATACGTTTTCTCACAACAGGATATAGATTTACCTCTTTGGATTCAGGGGCTGATACAACCTTACTTTCATGTGGTCCACCTGTTGTTGTTAATAACCATAGGCGAGTTTGGATACTTGAAACGGCTGGAGCACCCATTAGGACTTATTCCTACACTCATAGGTAGCATAATTTTGCCTTACCCTTAGTGGTTTTATTCTCTTATGTGTCTTTGGTCATAATTTGGATTTTATCCTTTTGTATATCACAGCACCACTTACTCATTCATACTGGTCAATTTGACCAAAACGTGACCGGGGTATTCCAGCTCGTACTCGGCCCCTCCCATGAGGTACTTTTTTCCAGATAGACCAATTACTTTTTGGATTCCATATGCGTTCATTTCTTATAAATAAATGATCTTTCTCATTTAGAAACATGAGGCACATGACCCTCTAGGAATTTACATATTGAACCCTTTCTATATAACAGTGAAGGTCGTTTACGTTTCTTCATACTCACTTGATTGGATGTCCTTGATCCATTGAGGTATACCCACCTGAACCCCTAAAAACACAGGTCTTTTTTCTTATGCTTGTCTTATATTTATTTACGGTATTAACATATTCATGTCTCACCCTTTAGTACCGTCCGTGGACACCATTGTGTCAAATTACCCTACGCAATTTTCGGTGCTCGTTTAAGGAAATGTAATCTTAAATATCATAGGTATGTCCTGATTTCTGGTCTCCTTAGTTCTATAACCACATCATATATTGATTTCCTCAGAGAAGTTAATATCCCCTTGTATTTACCATATTTAATTCACGGGTATTTTTTATGTACATTCTTTATGAAAAGCTCAGCATTTGCAAATTTTTGTAACAATGTGAACGTGATTTTCACCTGTGTGTGATATGTGTTATTTTGTAACAATGATGTATTATTGTGACAATGTATTTTCTTTCTCTTTTGTTATTATATATTAGTCCCCGAAGAAAACCCTTGACGGGTTGAAACGTCGGACAATATTCATATTTAAAATAAAGACACTATTGAGCATCATATTGGACTTCTCCTTAGTTTTTTCTATAGTGTGCCGGAGTATATTTTCTACATAGTCTGCTGTTTCTCCAGAGCACCTGCTATCAGATTGGTTGAGCCAGGTTCTAACCTAGATATACTGCATATGAAGCAGACTTGATGACCACCACACTTTAAAACCTGTGATTCCTGCAAAGTAATGGCAATTAGAGACGATATTTGACTGCCAGGAAAAAAAAAAAATTCGTAGTTCCTTTGGTTTTGGAAGCTAAAATATCCCATCATTCGGCAACAAAGCCAAGAACTTCATGTATTGCAGTTGGATAGGGTATTATTTCAACACCAAGAAGAGACTGGTTTCACTGTATTTATGGGAACTATACATTTTGAAACAAACAGGATTGTTATAATATGGGATTATGTTTTCTGCTAAAATGTTCAATAAAAAAGAAACCCAAAATCGTAGTTCTCCTTGTGATAGAAGCCAAAATGTATTGTCATTTGGCAACGAAACCAAGAATTTCATACTTTACAGGTTGATAGGAAATTACTTCAACACCGAAAACAGATTGGTTTTACTGGGTATTGAACCCAGAACGTTCTGCATATGAAGCAGACTTGATGACCACCACACTTTAAAACCTGTGATTCCTGCAAAGTAATGGCAATTAGAGACGAAATTTGACTGCCAGGAAAAAAAAAAAATTCGTAGTTCCTTTGGTTATGGAAGCTAAAACATCCCATCATTCGGCAACAAAGCCAAGAACTTCATGTATTGCAGTTGGATAGGGTATTATTTCAACACCAAGAAGAGACTGGTTTCACTGGGGACTGAACCCAGGACCTTCTGTGTGTTACGCAGACGTGATGACCACTACACTATGAAACCTGTGAAATCCTGCAAAGCAATGGCAATTGGAGACGAGTTTTGACCGCCAGGGAAAAAAAAAAAAATTCAAAGTTCTGTTGGTGATGGAAGACAAAACATCCTGTTATTCGGCAACAAAGCCAAGAAATTCATATATTATAGTTGGATAGGGTATTATTTCAACACCAAGAACAGACTGGTTTTACTGGGGATTAAACCCAGGACCTTCTACGTGTTAAGCAGACATGATAACCACTACACTATGAATCCTGATGAAAAGTTACCGTGCTTTTGTATTTATGGGAACTATATATTTTTAAACAAACAGGATTTTTATAATATGGGATTATGTTTTCTGCTAAAATGGACAATAAAAAAGAAACCCAAAATAGTAGTTCTCTTTGTGATGGAAGCCAAAATGTATTGTCATTTGGCAACGAAACCAAGAATTTTATATATTACAGGTTGATAGCAAATTACTTCAACAGCGAAAACAGATTGGTTTCACTGGGGATTGAACCCAGGACCTTCTGTGTGTGAAGCAGACGTGATGACCACTACACTATGAAACCTGTGAAATCCTGCAAAGCAATGGCAATTGAAAACGAGTTTTGACAGCCAGGGGAAAAAAAATATTAGTTCTGTTGGTGATGGAAGCCAAAACATCCCATCATTCGGCAACAAAGCCAAGAACTTCATATATTGTAGTTTGATAGGGTATTATTTCAACACCAAGAACAGATTGCGTTTACTGGGGATTGAACCAGTGTTAAGCAGACGTGATGACTACTACACTATGAAACCTTCTGGAAAGTTACTGTGTATTGGCAAGCAGAGCAGAATTGTAACTGATGGGGCCTTTTTATTGCTGAAGAAAAGTGTTTTTGGTAATGAAACATTTACAATTTTTATTACATATTTTACCAGTTTTATTCCTACAAAGGGATATTGCTTAAATTGAAGTTTAAATTGAATGTGTTACTTTTTTCTACACAGTTTAAACGTTTGCTTTTGTATTTATGGGAACTATAAATTTTGAAACAAACAGGATTGTTATAATATGGGATTATGTTTTCTGCTAAAATGTTCAATAAAAAAGAAACCCAAAATCGTAGTTCTCCTTGTGATAGAAGCCAAAATGTATTGTCATTTGGCAACGAAACCAAGAATTTCATACTTTACAGGTTGAGAGGAAATTACTTCAACACCGAAAACAGATTGGTTTCACTGGGTATTGAACCCAGAACTTCCTGCATATAAAGCAGACTTGATGACCACCACACTTTAAAACCCGTGATTCCTGCAAAGTAATGGCAATTAGAGACAAAATTTGACTGCCAGGAAAAAAAAAAAATTCGTAGTTCCGTTGGTTATGGGAGCTAAAACATCCCGTCATTCGGCAACAAAGCCAAGAACTTCATGTATTGCAGTTGGATAGGGTATTATTTCAACACCAAGAACAGACTGGTTTTACTGGGGATTAAACTCAGGACTTTCTGCGTGTTAAGCAGACGTGATGAGCACTACACTATGAATCCTAATGAAAAGTTACTGTGTAATGGCTAGCAGAGCAGAATTGTGACTGACGGGGCCTTTTTATTGCTGAAGGAAAGTATTTTTGGTAATGAAACATTTACAATTTTTATTACATATTTTACCAGTTTTATTCCTACAAAGGGATATTGCTTAAATTGAAGTTTACATTGAATGTGTTACTTTTTTCTACACAGTTTAGTCGTTTGCTTTTGTATTTATGGGAACTATATATTTTAAAACAAACAGGATTTTTATAATATGGGATTATGTTTTCTGCTAAAATGGTCAATAAAAAAGAAAGCCAAAATCGTAGTTCTTTGTGATGGAAGCCAAAATGTATTGTCATTTGGCAATGAAAGCAAGGATTTTAGATATTACAGGTTGATAGCAAATTACTTCAACAGCAAAAACGGCTTGTCTTTACTGGGGATTGAACCCAGGACATTCTGCGTGTGAAGCAGACGTGATGACTACTACACTTTGAAACCTGCAATTGCAATGGCAATTGAAAACGAGTTTTGACAGCCAGGGGAAAAAATTATTAGTTCTGTTGGTGATGGAAGCCAAAATGTATTGTCATTTGGCAACGAAACCAAGAATTTTATATATTACAGGTTGATAGCAAATTACTTCAACAGCGAAAACAGATTGGTTTCACTGGGGATTGAACCCAGGACCTTCTGCGTGTGAAGCAGACGTGATGACCACTACACTATGAAACCTGTGAAATCCTGCAAAGCAATGGCAATTGAAAACGAGTTTTGACAGCCAGGGGAAAAAAAATATTAGTTCTGTTGGTGATGGAAGCCAAAACATCCCATCATTCGGCAACAAAGCCAAGAACTTCATATATTGTAGTTTGATAGGGTATTATTTCAACACCAAGAACAGATTGCTTTTACTGGGGATTGAACCAGTGTTAAGCAGACGTGATGACTACTACACTATGAAACCTTCTGGAAAGTTACTGTGTATTGGCAAGCAGAGCAGAATTGTAACTGATGGGGCCTTTTTATTGCTGAAGAAAAGTGTTTTTGGTAATGAAACATTTCCAATTTTTATTACATATTTTACCAGTTTTATTCCTACAAAGGGATATTGCTTAAATTGAAGTTTACATTGAATGTGTTACTTTTTTCTACATAGTTTAGTCGTTTGCTTTTGTATTTATGGGAACTATATATTTTAAAACAAACAGGTTTTTTTATAATATGGGATTATGTTTTCTGCTAAAATGTTCAATAAAAAAGAAACTCAAAATCGTAGTTCTCCTTGTGATAGAAGCCAAAATGTATTGTCATTTTGCAACGAAACCAAGAATTTCATACTTTACAGGTTGAAAGGAAATTACTTCAACACCGAAAACAGATTGGTTTAACTGGGTATTGAATCCAGAACGTTCTGCATATGAAGCAGACTTGATGACCACCACACTTTAAAACCTGTGACATCCTGCAAAGTAATGGCAATTAGAGACGAGTTTTGACTGCCAGGAAAAAAAAAAAATTCGTAGTTCTGTTGGTTATGGAAGCTAAAACATCCCATCATTCGGCAACAAAGCCAAGAACTTCATGTATTGTAGTTGGATAAGGTATTATTTCAACACCAAGAACAGACTGGTTTTACTGGGGATTAAACCCAGGACTTTCTGCGTGTTAAGCAGACGTGATGACCACTACACTATGAATCTTAATGAAAAGTTACTGTGTATTGGCTAGCAGAGCAGAATTGTGACTGACGGGGCCTTTTATTGCTGAAGGAAAGTATTTTTGGTAATGAAACATTTACAATTTTTATTACATATTTTACCAGTTTTATTCCTACAAAGGGATATTGCTTAAATTGAAGTTTACATTGAATGTGTTACTTTTTTCTACACAGTTTAATCGTTTGCTTTTGTATTTATGGGAACTATAAATTTTGAAACAAACAGGATTGTTATAATATGGGATTATGTTTTCTGCTAAAATGTTCAATAAAAAAGAAACCCAAAATCGTAGTTCTCCTTGTGATAGAAGCCAAAATGTATTGTCATTTGGCAATGAAACCAAGAATTTCATTCTTTACAGGTTGATAGGAAATTACTTCAACACCGAAAACAGATTGGTTTCACTGGGTATTGAACCCAGAACGTTCTGCATATGAAGCAGACTTGATGACCACCACACTTTAAAACCTGTGATTCCTGCAAAGTAATGGCAATTAGAGACGAAATTTGATTGCCAGGAAAAAAAAAAATTCGTAGTTCCATTGGTTATGGAAGCTAAAACATCCCGTCATTCGGCAACAAAGCCAAGAACTTCATGTATTGCAGTTGGATAGGGTATTATTTCAACACCAAGAAGAGACTGGTTTCACTGGGGATTGAACCCAGGACCTTCTGCGTGTTAAGCAGACGTGATGACCACTACACTATGAAACCTGATGAAAAGTTACTGTGTATTGGCTAGCAGAGCAGAATTGTGACTGACGGGGCCTTTTTATTGCTGAGGGAAAGTATTTTTGGTAATGAAACATTTACAATTTTTATTACATATTTTACCAGTTTTATTCCTACAAAGGGATATTGCTTAAATTGAAGTTTACATTGAATGTGTTACTTTTTTCTACACAGTTTAGTCGTTTGCTTTTGTATTTATGGGAACTATATATTTTTAAACAAACAGGATTTTTATAATATGGGATTATGTTTTCTGCTAAAATGGACAATAAAAAAGAAACCCAAAATAGTAGTCCTCTTTGTGATGGAAGCCAAAATGTATTGTCATTTGGCAACGAAACCAAGAATTTTATATATTACAGGTTGATAGCAAATTACTTCAACAGCGAAAACAGATTGGTTTCACTGGGGATTGAACCCAGGACCTTCTGCGTGTGAAGCAGACGTGATGACTAGAGATGAGCGAACCGGTCGCGGTTCGGCTCGAGGTTGGTTCGCCGAACGGACCTCCCGTTCGAGTTCGGTTCGTCGAACGTTCGACGAACCAAACTCGAACTGCATAGGAAACAATGGCAGGCAATCACAAACACAGAAAAACACCTAGAAAACACCCTCAAAGGTGTCCAAAAGGTCACAAACAACTCACAACACATGGGAAAGTGACAAGGACATATACTCATGCGAAAACAAAAGAGCTGGACAAGGAAAAAGAGTAGGACACACAGATATATGAGTATATGCAAGGAAACATCGATTCCATTATTGTGCAACTTGAGCCCTGCTCATTTTAGGCTTCCAATGTTGATAAATTGCCTGAGCTCGCCACGTACGTCTTGGGGATCTTGTCGTGTCCTGCAGCCAGCGTTCTCTCGGAACCTGTCTTCAGTGCTGCTGTGGGTCTGCTGGCAGATAAGCACACGTGTCTGTCCACTGACAATGTGGACATGGCTCTCAGAGGACTTTTCTTCCCCTGGGTCAGCCAGGGGACGGGAAAGGCACGCGTATTTTTGAGAGTGCTTCATGCAAAGCATCTTTTTCTTTTTCAAAAGGGGGCTCAACCGATGCCAGTCAAGTGGGGTGTGTGTGGCCCAGTTAGTGGCAACGAGGGAGACTGTGGTTGGAGTCCCCTCGCTGTGTTTCTAAAAGAACCAAGATGAACAAGTCATGGCTCTCAGGGGACTTTTCTTCCCCTGGGTCAGCCAGGGGACGGGAAAGGCACGCGTATTTTTGAGAGTGCTTCATGCAAAGCATCTTTTTCTTTTTCAAAAGGGGGCTCAACCGATGCCAGTCAAGTGGGGTGTGTGTGGCCCAGTTAGTGGCAACGAGGGAGACTGTGGTTGGAGTCCCCTCGCTGTGTTTCTAAAAGAACCAAGATGAACAAGTCATGGCTCTCAGAGGACTTTTCTTCCCCTGGGTCAGCCAGGGGACGGGAAAGGCACGCGTATTTTTGAGAGTGCTTCATGCAAAGCATCTTTTTCTTTTTCAAAAGGGGGCTCAACCGATGCCAGTCAAGTGGGGTGTGTGTGGCCCAGTTAGTGGCAACGAGGGAGACTGTGGTTGGAGTCCCCTCGCTGTGTTTCTAAAAGAACCAAGATGAACAAGTCATGGCTCTCAGAGGACTTTTCTTCCCCTGGGTCAGCCAGGGGACGGGAAAGGCACGCGTATTTTTGAGAGTGCTTCATGCAAAGCATCTTTTTCTTTTTCAAAAGGGGGCTCAACCGATGCCAGTCAAGTGGGGTGTGTGTGGCCCAGTTAGTGGCAACGAGGGAGACTGTGGTTGGAGTCCCCTCGCTGTGTTTCTAAAAGAACCAAGATGAACAAGTCATGGCTCTCAGAGGACTTTTCTTCCCCTGGGTCAGCCAGGGGACGGGAAAGGCACGCGTATTTTTGAGAGTGCTTCATGCAAAGCATCTTTTTCTTTTTCAAAAGGGGGCTCAACCGATGCCAGTCAAGTGGGGTGTGTGTGGCCCAGTTAGTGGCAACGAGGGAGACTGTGGTTGGAGTCCCCTCGCTGTGTTTCTAAAAGAACCAAGATGAACAAGTCATGGCTCTCAGAGGACTTTTCTTCCCCTGGGTCAGCCAGGGGACAGGAAAGGCACGCGTATTTTTGAGAGTGCTTCATGCAAAGCATCTTTTTCTTTTTCAAAAGGGGGCTCAACCGATGCCAGTCAAGTGGGGTGTGTGTGGCCCAGTTAGTGGCAACGAGGGAGACTGTGGTTGGAGTCCCCTCGCTGTGTTTCTAAAAGAACCAAGATGAACAAGTCATGGCTCTCAGAGGACTTTTCTTCCCCTGGGTCAGCCAGGGGACGGGAAAGGCACGCGTATTTTTGAGAGTGCTTCATGCAAAGCATCTTTTTCTTTTTCAAAAGGGGGCTCAACCGATGCCAGTCAAGTGGGGTGTGTGTGGCCCAGTTAGTGGCAACGAGGGAGACTGTGGTTGGAGTCCCCTCGCTGTGTTTCTAAAAGAACCAAGATGAACAAGTCATGGCTCTCAGAGGACTTTTCTTCCCCTGGGTCAGCCAGGGGACGGGAAAGGCACGCGTATTTTTGAGAGTTCTTCATGCAAAGCATCTTTTTCTTTTTCAAAAGGGGGCTCAACCGATGCCAGTCAAGTGGGGTGTGTGTGGCCCAGTTAGTGGCAACGAGGGAGACTGTGGTTGGAGTCCCCTCGCTGTGTTTCTAAAAGAACCAAGATGAACAAGTCATGGCTCTCAGAGGACTTTTCTTCCCCTGGGTCAGCCAGGGGACGGGAAAGGCACGCGTATTTTTGAGAGTTCTTCATGCAAAGCATCTTTTTCTTTTTCAAAAGGGGGCTCAACCGATGCCAGTCAAGTGGGGTGTGTGTGGCCCAGTTAGTGGCAACGAGGGAGACTGTGGTTGGAGTCCCCTCGCTGTGTGTTACATGCTTTTAGAAGGGCATGACATGGCTTGGAGGTTGACTTTCATCATATGCAAACTGTTGGCTACCAAAATGCTGCCTTTCCAACAACTGTGGTTATAGGCAATGAGGAACATACTGATGAAGATGAGACGCAGATACCCGATTGGGATGACAACTTAAATATTCGGTCAGGGCAAGAAGAAACTCGGTCTGAGGGGGAGGGGAGTGCAAACACAACAATTGATGATGAAGTTCTAGATCCCACCTACTGTCAACCCACAGTCAGACACTCGAGGAGGTCAATAGAGGCGGTGGAGGAGGATGCAACCGACGTCGAAGTAACCTGGCGCCTTCCTGGACACAGTCGGAGCACTGGTAGCACGTCTACAACTGCATCCTCAGCCACCACTCTGCCTCTGAGCATTATTCGGGGTGGATCAACAGGTCGCATGGCCTCTAAGCCTTGCCTAGCCTGGTCCTTTTTTGACATAAAAAAAGATCGGCCAAATTATGTGATCTGTAACATTTGGCATGGTTATCTTAGTAGAGGTCAAAACCTCAGCAGTTTGACAACTTCTTCCATGAATCGTCACATGAATAAATATCATATGGCCTGGTGGGAAGCTCACCGTGCTGCAATGCGGCCTAGTGGAGCCAACCATCCACCGCCTGCCCCTTCCAGGGCATCCGCGCGCTCGTCATCTTCTAGGACTGTGGGGACAGCTGTCACACCTGTTTTTCCACCCACAACTTCCACCACTGTAACCGCAACAGGCAGTTTGCTTGGTAGGTCGTCAGTTGGTTTGGAAGGGGAAACAAGTGAGTGTGTACAGCTCTCTCAGACATCGATAGCACCAACTTTGGATGAAGGCAACATCATGTCTCCGCCTGCACTTTCCTCCCAAAGCTGCATTTTTCCAGGGACACCCTACTCAACACCGTCTACACACAGCAGCCAGATCTCTGTCCCTCAGATGTGGTCAAATAAAAGGCCACTTCCTGCGACCCATGACAAAGCGAAGAGGTTGACTCTATCCCTCTGTAAGCTGTTGGCTACAGAAATGCTGCCTTTCCGCCTAGTGGACACACAGGATTTTAGAGACCTTATATCTGTCGCTGTGCCCCAGTACCAGATGCCTAGTCGCCACTACTTCTCTAAGAAAGGTGTGCCCGCGCTACACCAGCATGTCGCACACAACATCACCGCTTCCTTGAGAAACTCTGTGTGTGAACGGGTGCATTTCACCACCGATACTTGGACCAGTAAGCATGGACAGGGACGTTACATGTCGCTGACTGGGCACTGGGTAACTATGGTGATAGATGGTGAAGGGTCTGCTGCACAAGTCTTGCCGTCCCCACGACTTGTGTGTCAATTCTATGTCTGTCCAAGTTCCGCCACAGCTTCTGCATCCTCCACCTCATCTGTGTCCTCCACCTCCGCCCCAAGCCTGCCTGGTCAGGCCACCAGCGTTCTCACTGCGCAGAAGGAATCACGCACCCCTCATTACTATGCTGGCAGCAGAGCGCAACGGCATCAGGCGGTCTTTAGCTTGACATGTCTTGGGAATAAGAGTCACACAGCTGAGGAGTTGTGGTCAGCTCTGCGGTCCGAGTTTAATAAATGGTTGTCTCCACTCAACCTGCAGCCTGGTAAGGCCGTGTGCGACAATGCTGCAAACCTGGGTGCGGCCCTTCGCCTGGGCAAGGTGACACACGTACCTTGTATGGCTCACGTGTTGAACCTTGTCGTCCAGCAATTTTTAACACACTATCCCGGCCTAGATGGCCTTCTGAACAGGGCACGAAAACTGTCAGCTCACTTCCGCCGTTCAAGCGCCGCAGCAGAGCGACTTGCATCGCTCCAGAAGTCTTTCGGCCTGCCGGTTCATCGCCTGAAATGCGATGTGGCGACACGCTGGAATTCAACTCTCCACATGTTACAGCGACTGTGGCAGCACTGGCGAGCCCTGGTGCAATACGTCATGATGTATAGCCTGGGCCAACGAGATGCAGAAGTGGGGCAGATCACCCTGATGGAGTGATCTCAGATCAAGGACCTATGCACCCTTCTGCACAGTTTCGACATGGCGACGAATATGTTTAGCGCTGACAATGCCATTATCAGCATGACGATTACAGTCATTTACATGCTGGAGCACACGCTAAACACTATTCGTAGTCAGGGGGTGGGACAACAGGAAGGGGAGGAACTACAGGAGGATTCATATGCGCAAGACACAACAACATCACCAAGGTCCAGACGTTCATCATCACCAACGCGGCAGGCATGGGACCATGGGGGACAGGGATCAACAAGGGCGCATGGTAGCAGGCGACATGTTGAGGAAGGTGCAGGAAGACATGAAGATATGGAGGACGAACTGTCCATGGACATGGAAGACTCAGCAGATGAGGGGGACCTTGGTCAAATTTCAGTTGAAAGAGGTTGGGGGGAGATGACAGAGGAAGAAAGAACGGTTAGCACCTCTATGCCACAAACACAGCGTGGACTTGGTCCGCATGGCTGCGCAAGACACATGAGTGCCTTCTTGTTGCACTACCTCCAACATGACCCTCGTATTGTCAAAATTAGAAGTGATGATGACTACTGGCTTGCCACACTATTAGATCCCCGGGACAAGTCCAAATTTTGTGACATAATTCCACCCATAGAAAGGGACGCACGTATGCAGGAGTATCAGCATAAGCTGTTACTCGATCTTAGCTCGGCTTTTCCACCAAACAACCGTGCAGGTGAAGGGAGTGATTCTCCCAGTTGTAACTTGACAAACATGGGACGGCCTCGTCATCTTCAACAGTCTACCCGTACCAGTAGGACCGTATCTGGTGCTGGTAACAGCAATTTTATGGAATCTTTTCATAATTTTTTTAGACCCTCCTTTGCAAGGCCACCAGAGACAACAAGTCTGACACATAGTCAACGGATGGAGAGGATGATACAGGAGTATCTCCAAATGAACATCGATGCAATGACTTTGCAAATGGAGCCTTGCTCCTTTTGGGCTTCAAATCTAGAAAAATTGACAGAGCTCTCCAGTTACGCCTTGGAGATTTTGTCGTGTCCAGCTGCCAAAGTTGTCTCTGAACGTGTCTTCAGTGCTGCTGGGTGTGTGCTGACAGATAAGCGCACGCGTCTGTCCAGTGACAATGTGGACAGACTGACGTTCATCAAAATGAACAAGTCATGGATCCAGAAGGAATTTACTACCCCTGTGTCATCCTGGGGAGAGTAAATGCTTGTGGATTTGGAATGTGCTTGATGCAAATCAAAACATCCTGTTTGCAACTAGGGCACAAGTGCTGCCACTGATGGGGTGTCTGTGTGCCCAATTTTGGGAAAAAAGGTAGACTCCGCTTGGAGTAACCCTTGCTTGCTGTGTTTTTTAAAAATGATACAAGATGAACAGATCTGAAGGCAAGATGAAGGCAACATCATGTCTCCGCCTGCACTTTTCTCACAAACCTGCATTTTTCCAGGGACACCCTACTCAACACCGTCTACAGACAGCAGCCAGATCTCTGTCCCTCAGATGTGGTCAAATAAAAGGCCACTTACTGCGACCCATGACAAAGCTAAGTGGTTGACTCTATCCCTCTGTAAGCTGTTGGCTACCGAAATGCTGCCTTTACGCGTAGTGGACACACAGGATTTTACAGACCTTATGTCTGTCGCTGTGCCCCAGTACCAGATGCCCAATCACCACTGCTTCTCCAAGAAAAGCATGCCCGCGCTACACCAGCATGTCGCACACAACATCATCACCACTTCCTTGAGAAAATCTGTGTGCGACAGGGTGCATTTCAACACAGATACTTGGACCAGTAAGCATAGACAGGGTCATTACATGTCACTGACTGGGCACTGGCAAACTATGGTGAGAGATGGAGAAGGGTCTGCTGTACAAGTCTTGCCGTCCCCACGAGTTGTTTCAATCCTTGTTCTGTATGTAGAAGTTAATACACTGCTTCTGCCTCTTCAACCTCGTGTGGGTCCTCTACCTTGGCGCAAACCCTGTGTGGTCAGGCCACCCTTCCTTGCAACTGCGCACAAGGACTACCACACACCTCCTTACTATGCTGGCAGCAGAGCTCAATGCCATCAGGCAGTCAAAGTTTTACTTTGAAATGTATGGGAAATGTGAGTCACACCGCTATTCCAGAGAATAGTAGTCAGGCAGGGTCAAAACATTAATTGAGGAACAGGAACAGAATGGGACGGCCAGGACTTAATCAGAAAACAAGCAGAGGTGAAATGCGTATCGGCCAACAAGGTACATAAACAGCAAGCAGGAAAAGTAGTCAGGTAACAAGCACACAAAATCATAAAACTGAACTGGGGGTAAAATTAACCAGAGGTTCATAGCTATGTCTGGCAGTGGTCTGCAGACAGGATGGGCATAAAAAAGGGTGTGGTGTCTTCCCATTGGTTGTAGCTGAATGATGGTATTTCATCTGTGAGATACCCACCAGCTACATTCAGCCAGAGATTCTGCATCTGTCAAGGTAATGCAGCCCAGTGGGTGAGCATAACCTGCGTCCACCTGCGCCGCTGGCATCGACTACTCTCCCATCATCAGCACTATTCATGAAAGGAACACGTTGTCACCTGGCAACCGGAGTACAAATTGACGGAGCGGACTACGTTGGTGACTTTACAGCCGTGTGCGGCAATGATGCAAACCTGGCTGTGGGCCATCGTCAGGGCAATGTGACACACGTGCCTTGTATGGCTCACGTGTTGAACCGAATTCTCCAGCAATTTTTAAAACACCATCACGGCCTACATGGACTTGTGCAGCGGGCACGCTCACTATGTGCTCACTTCCATCGTGCGCACACAGCAGCTCAACAACTTTCATCACTCCGGAAGTCTTAGGGTCTGGCAGTTAAACGCTGGAAATGCGATGTTCCGACACGCAGGAATTGGAATCTGCACATGTTGCAGCGTGTGTGGCAGCACCGCAGAGCCCTGCTGAAATACGGTAAGACATATAGCCTGGGATAACTTGATCCAGAGGTGGTGCAGATCACGCTGCTGGAGTGGTGTCAGATCAAGGACCTATGCACCCTGCTACACAGTTTTGAAATGTCGACGAAGATGTTTAGCACTGGCAATGTCATTCTCAGGGTGACAATTCTGGTCATCTACATGATGGAGCACACTGTAATTATTATTCAGAGTCAGGTGTTGGGACAAGAGGAAGGGGAGGAAGTACAGGAGGAGTCATATGCGGAAGGGATAACAAGATCTACGAGGTCCAGATGGTCAGCGGCACCTATGCGGCAGTCATGGTGAGGGAGAGGGATTAACAAGGGCGCATAGTATCAGCAAAAAGTGTTGATGAAAGTGCAGGAGCCCATGAAGAAATGGAGGACGAACTGGCGATCGGCATGGAAGACTCAGCAGATGAGTGAGAGCTTGCTCACATTTCGGTTGTGCGAGGTTGTGGGTAGAGGACAGAGGAAGTATGCACGATTCTCACCTCTCTGCCACCAACACACCAAGGACTTGGTCCTCCTGGATGCACAAGACACATGAGCGGATTCTTGCTGCACTACCTACAACATGACCCTCGGATTGTACGAATTCAAAGTAATCCAGAATACTGGGTTGCCACACTGTTAGATCCCCGGTACAAGACAAAATTTGCCGAACTAATTCCTGCCATAGAAATAGACGCACGTATACAGGAGTATCTGCAGAATGTGGTACGCAATCTTAGATCTACTTTTCCACTAAACACCAGTGCTGCACAGAGTGAATCTCAACGCTTTGTCATGGATAGGAGGAAATGGTCTTTTACTTGTCCACATCGGAGGGACCGAGGGATGGCTGCTGTGCTGAGATGGCGTTGAGTACGGTGTCCCTGCACAGTTGCACTTTTGGTCATATCCCAAAATGAGTTGGAAAAGGACAGATGCTGTTGGAAAGGGGAACAGGGGTGTTGGAAAGGGGAAAAAAATTTTGGTCCGTGGATTTGGTGGTTAAGCAACTGTAACATTTGCTGAAGAAACAACATCTGTTACAGTGGGACTGGCAGATTTGGATAAAGTGGTATATAATCTGTGACCGCTATATAACGAAAATTAATAAGAAAAGAAAGAGAAAGGTATATATCCCCATCAGCAGTCAGTGTCCACCGTGCTCCCAGTTGGAAAAGGAGAGGTTGGCAACTGGAAGGTTTGGTGGAGGATACAGAGCTGTGTGGCTATGAAACTAATAGTAGCCTGAACCGAGTTAGACGCCATTCGGATCTGGAGACTGTGAGCCCTGTTAGCGTCACAGGGTCCACATGCCCACCCAGCCCAGGAACTCCCTGTTAACAACACAGGGGCCATTGAGTACGCTGACCGTGTGCGTAGGGGCCACACCTGTGGACAGCAGGCGCATCAGCAGCAGCAGGCCTGTTAATGCCACTGGGCTGCACAAGCAGGACTGTTAGGACAGGAGCTGGTCTTAACCGTTCTGCGTTACCAACTGTGGTGGTGGCCTGCATCCACCACCCTATCCCTGCCTACCTCTGGCCTAAAGCCGCAATGGGTTCAACACATGGAGGTGTGCTCTTTCGGAGCATAATAGAAGACTGTGCACCTCCTTGTTGGCTCCAGCCCCTTTGATAACCTGGGTCCGCCCCAAACCATGGTGAACCACAATGCACCTCCTATAGACAAAAGTAGAGTGACACGTCATGAGTGGCATAACTAGCGTCCTATTTGGAAACGCAACTTCAATGATGACCTCATGGCTGCCATGACCCAAACACCTCACCAGTCATCGTCTGACCATCAATAATGCGATGACAAGTCATAGGTGTGGGCCTCTGCAAGCCATTTGGGAGGACACCTGATGCCCTGTGGTCTATATGGGACCCCCACATCAGGGCCAGGGCCAAAGAGTTCATTACCGGACCTAGTCTCTGATGCAGGAAGTGCCTGAGCATGCTCAGTAGCATGAAATACAGTCTCTGAAAAAAGACTATCAGCTTTAGCATGGTGTCTAGGCACAAAACAGGACTTAGACCCGGCACGGAATGCAAGCACCTGTGCAAAGAGGCTTTTCACACTTAGTGTGGGAGCATGCGCTGTATCCCGAAATGAAGACTTAGCGTCAGGAATGGCACAGTCAGGCTGAGCATACTCACTACTAGGCGAAACACTGTAATTATGCTGCAGCTGGGGTACATCGGCACACGCATGCGCACTTGCTGCCTCTCCACACTTAGACGTGGAGGGGAAATTTGTCTTGGAGATGCTGTCTATGAACAGAAGGAAAAGCTAAAGGAAGCCTGACTTTCTATCCCTCCGAATTATGAAATGCAGCAATGAATTCCATGAGTTTGCTATAACATTAGCGTAGCAAAATGTGCATGAGGGTGTGATGTAGAGGTGCTAGAAATAGCTTGTCACCAGTGGGGCACTAATGGAATACAACAGCCAGTTCTATGATGCCACAAAATGGCAGTATTTTGTGCTATCATTATAGCTTATTAAAAACAGAACACGAGGTTGTCATGCAGAGGTGCTGCACATAGATTTGCAGTAGTGTGAATAGACAAAAGTACAATAGCCACGTTTAGGATACAACTAGGTACAGTGAGTGTTTGCTAGTATAATGGCTGAGTTTAAAAAAGTTAGAGTGTGCAATGCAGGCAGACGTGCTGCAAATAACGTTCCAATACTGTGAATAGACAAAAGTACAAAAGCCACGTTTAGGATACAACTAGGTACACTGTGTGTTTGCTAGTATAATGGCTGAGTTTAAAAAAGTTAGAGTGTGCAATGCAGGCAGACGTGCTGCAAATAACGTTCCAATACTGTGAATTGACAAAAGTACAATAGCCACGTTTAGGATACAACTAGGTACAGTGAGTGTTTGCTAGTATAATGGCTGAGTTTAAAAAAGTTAGAGTGTGCAATGCAGGCAGACGTGCTGCAAATAACGTTCCAATACTGTGAATAGACAAAAGTACAAAAGCCACGTTTAGGATACAACTAGGTACAGTGAGTGTTTGCTAGTATAATGGCTGAGTTTAAAAAAGTTAGCGTGTGCAATGCAGGCAGACGTGCTGCAAATAACGTTCCAATACTGTGAATAGACAAAAGTACAAAAGCCACGTTTACGATACAACTAGGTACACTGTGTGTTTGCTAGTATAATGGCTGAGTTTAAAAAAGTTAGAGTGTGCAATGCAGGCAGACGTGCTGCAAATAACGTTCCAATACTGTGAATTGACAAAAGTACAATAGCCACGTTTAGGATACAACTAGGTACAGTGAGTGTTTGCTAGTATAATGGCTGAGTTTAAAAAAGTTAGAGTGTGCAATGCAGGCAGACGTGCTGCAAATAACGTTCCAATACTGTGAATTGACAAAAGTACAATAGCCACGTTTAGGATACAACTAGGTACAGTGAGTGTTTGCTAGTATAATGGCTGAGTTTAAAAAAGTTAGAGTGTGCAATGCAGGCAGACGTGCTGCAAATAACGTTCCAATACTGTGAATTGACAAAAGTACAATAGCCACGTTTAGGATACAACTTGGTACAGTGAGTGTTTGCTAGTATAATGGCTGAGTTTAAAAAAGTTAGAGTGTGCAATGCAGGCAGACGTGCTGCAAATAACGTTCCAATACTGTGAATTGACAAAAGTACAATAGCCACGTTTAGGATACAACTAGGTACAGTGAGTGTTTGCTAGTATAATGGCTGAGTTTAAAAAAGTTAGAGTGTGCAATGCAGGCAGACGTGCTGCAAATAACGTTCCAATACTGTGAATTGACAAAAGTACAATAGCCACGTTTAGGATACAACTAGGTACAGTGAGTGTTTGCTAGTATAATGGCTGAGTTTAAAAAAGTTAGAGTGTGCAATGCAGGCAGACGTGCTGCAAATAACGTTCCAATACTGTGAATTGACAAAAGTACAATAGCCACGTTTAGGATACAACTAGGTACAGTGAGTGTTTGCTAGTATAATGGCTGAGTTTAAAAAAGTTAGAGTGTGCAATGCAGGCAGACGTGCTGCAAATAACGTTCCAATACTGTGAATTGACAAAAGTACAATAGCCACGTTTAGGATACAACTTGGTACAGTGAGTGTTTGCTAGTATAATGGCTGAGTTTAAAAAAGTTAGAGTGTGCAATGCAGGCAGACGTGCTGCAAATAACGTTCCAATACTGTGAATAGACAAAAGTACAAAAGCCACGTTTACGATACAACTAGGTACACTGTGTGTTTGCTAGTATAATGGCTGAGTTTAAAAAAGTTAGAGTGTGCAATGCAGGCAGACGTGCTGCAAATAACGTTCCAATACTGTGAATTGACAAAAGTACAATAGCCACGTATAGGATGCCACTAGGTACACTGAGTGTTTGCTAGTATAATGGCTTAGGAACAATGAGTTGTAGTGTGCAATGCAGGCAGACGTGCTCTGCAAATGTCTTTGCACTAGTGGGACTATAGCAAAGTCCAATAGCCACGTTTAGGATGCCACTAGGTACACTGAGTGTTTGCTAGTATAATGGCTTAGTAACAATGAGTTGTAGTGTGCAATGCAGGCAGACGTGCTCTGCAAATGTCTTTGCACTAGTGGGACTATAGCAAAGTCCAATAGCCACGTATAGGATGCCACTAGGTACACTGAGTGTTTGCTAGTAAAATTGCTTAGTTTAAAAAAGTTGGAGTGTGCAATGCAGGCAGATGTGCTCTGCAAATGTCTTTGCACTAGTGGGACTATAGCAAAGTCCAATAGCCACTTTTAGGATGCCACTAGGTACACTGAGTGTTTGCTAGTAAAATTGCTTAGTTTAAAAAAGTTGGAGTGTGCAATGCAGGCAGATGTGCTCTGCAAATGTCTTTGCACTAGTGGGACTATAGCAAAGTCCAATAGCCACGTATAGGATGCCACTAGGTACACTGAGTGTTTGCTAGTATAATGGCTTAGTAACAATGAGTTGTAGTGTGCAATGCAGGCAGACGTGCTCTGCAAATGTCTTTGCACTAGTGGGACTATAGCAAAGTCCAATAGCCACGTATAGGATGCCACTAGGTACACTGAGTGTTTGCTAGTAAAATTGCTTAGTTTAAAAAAGTTGGAGTGTGCAATGCAGGCAGATGTGCTCTGCTAATGTCTTTGCACTAGTGGGACTATAGCAAAGTCCAGTAGCCACTTTTAGGATGCCACTAGGTACACTGAGTGTTTGCTAGTAAAATTGCTTAGTTTAAAAAAGTTGGAGTGTGCAATGCAGGAAGATGTGCTCTGCAAATGTCTTTGCACTAGTGGGACTATAGCAAAGTCCAATAGCCACGTATAGGATGCCACTAGGTACACTGAGTGTTTGCTAGTATAATGGCTTAGTAACAATGAGTTGTAGTGTGCAATGCAGGCAGACGTGCTCTGCAAATGTCTTTGCACTAGTGGGACTATAGCAAAGTCCAATAGCCACGTTTAGGATGCCACTAGGTACACTGAGTGTTTGCTAGTATAATGGCTTAGTAACAATGAGTTGTAGTGTGCAATGCAGGCAGACGTGCTCTGCAAATGTCTTTGCACTAGTGGGACTATAGCAAAGTCCAATAGCCACGTATAGGATGCCACTAGGTACACTGAGTGTTTGCTAGTAAAATTGCTTAGTTTAAAAAAGTTGGAGTGTGCAATGCAGGCAGATGTGCTCTGCTAATGTCTTTGCACTAGTGGGACTATAGCAAAGTCCAATAGCCACTTTTAGGATGCCACTAGGTACACTGAGTGTTTGCTAGTAAAATTGCTTAGTTTAAAAAAGTTGGAGTGTGCAATGCAGGAAGATGTGCTCTGCAAATGTCTTTGCACTAGTGGGACTATAGCAAAGTCCAATAGCCACGTATAGGATGCCACTAGGTACACTGAGTGTTTGCTAGTATAATGGCTTAGTAACAATGAGTTGTAGTGTGCAATGCAGGCAGACGTGCTCTGCAAATGTCTTTGCACTAGTGGGACTATAGCAAAGTCCAATAGCCACGTTTAGGATGCCACTAGGTACACTGAGTGTTTGCTAGTATAATGGCTTAGTAACAATGAGTTGTAGTGTGCAATGCAGGCAGACGTGCTCTGCAAATGTCTTTGCACTAGTGGGACTATAGCAAAGTCCAATAGCAACGTATAGGATGCCACTAGGTACACTGAGTGTTTGCTAGTAAAATTGCTTAGTTTAAAAAAGTTGGAGTGTGCAATGCAGGCAGATGTGCTCTGCTAATGTCTTTGCACTAGTGGGACTATAGCAAAGTCCAATAGCCACTTTTAGGATGCCACTAGGTACACTGAGTGTTTGCTAGTAAAATTGCTTAGTTTAAAAAAGTTGGAGTGTGCAATGCAGGCAGATGTGCTCTGCAAATGTCTTTGCACTAGTGGGACTATAGCAAAGTCCAATAGCCACGTATAGGATGCCACTAGGTACACTGAGTGTTTGCTAGTATAATGGCTTAGTAACAATGAGTTGTAGTGTGCAATGCAGGCAGACGTGCTCTGCAAATGTCTTTGCACTAGTGGGACTATAGCAAAGTCCAATAGCCACGTATAGGATGCCACTAGGTACACTGAGTGTTTGCTAGTAAAATTGCTTAGTTTAAAAAAGTTGGAGTGTGCAATGCAGGCAGATGTGCTCTGCTAATGTCTTTGCACTAGTGGGACTATAGCGAAGTCCAATAGCCACTTTTAGGATGCCACTAGGTACACTGAGTGTTTGCTAGTAAAATTGCTTAGTTTAAAAAAGTTGGAGTGTGCAATGCAGGCAGATGTGCTCTGCAAATGTCTTTGC
This sequence comes from Anomaloglossus baeobatrachus, assembly GCF_048569485.1. NCBI lineage: Eukaryota > Metazoa > Chordata > Amphibia > Anura > Aromobatidae > Anomaloglossus > Anomaloglossus baeobatrachus. The sequence continues at coordinate 344,048,444 of NC_134354.1, read as the reverse complement.
ACTAGTGGGACTATAGCAAAGTCCAATACCACGTATAGGATGCCACTAGGTACACTGAGTGTTTGCTAGTATAATGGCTTAGTAACAATGAGTTGTAGTGTGCAATGCAGGCAGACGTGCTCTGCAAATGTCTTTGCACTAGTGGGACTATAGCAAAGTCCAATAGCCACGTTTAGGATGCCACTAGGTACACTGAGTGTTTGCTAGTAAAATTTCTTAGTTTAAAAAAGTTGGAGTGTGCAATGCAGGCAGATGTGCTCTGCAAATGTCTTTGCACTAGTGGGACTATAGCAAAGTCCAATAGCCACGTATAGGATGCCACTAGGTACACTGAGTGTTTGCTAGTATAATGGCTTAGTAACAATGAGTTGTAGTGTGCAATGCAGGCAGACGTGCTCTGCAAATGTCTTTGCACTAGTGGGACTATAGCAAAGTCCAATAGCCACCTTTAGGATGCCACTAGGTACACTGAGTGTTTGCTAGTAAAATTGCTTAGTTTAAAAAAGTTGGAGTGTGCAATGCAGGCAGATGTGCTCTGCAAATGTCTTTGCACTAGTGGGACTATAGCAAAGTCCAATAGCCACCTTTAGGATGCCACTAGGTACACTGAGTGTTTGCTAGTAAAATTGCTTAGTTTAAAAAAGTTGTAGTGTGCAATGCAGGCAGACGTGCTCTGCAAATGTCTTTGCACTAGTGGGACTATAGCAAAGTCCAATAGCCACAGATAGGATGCCACTAGGTACACTGAGTGTTTGCTAGTATAATGGCTTAGTTAGAATGAGTTGGAGTGTGCAGAGGACAAGAGGGTACAGTGGCAGGATTGTGGTGCTCTGGGTAGAGGAATGGAAGCCTGCCTTTCTATTCCCTCCTAATGGTGAAATGCAGGGAGGAAATCCCTGACCTGGGCTACACAGACGCTGTTGCTGTTTGCAGGACCTGTCACCTATGGCTCTCTGACCCTGCCGCTTTGAGCCCTTAAAAGGACTGCTAGAAAGTGCTCTCCCTAAGCTGTCTAACGCTGTGTATGCAGCGCATACAGCTGTATCGGCTATAGGACTTAGGAGGACGGAGCTGCGACACTGATGTCTGACACCAAAGACGCAGAAGGCAGATAATGGCGTTCGTGAAGAAAATGTCCGGTTTTATAATGCAGGGACATGTGACATGCAGATCCTATCACACATGCCGTTGCTTCTCTGGCTCAAAGTCCACTTAGCTGTGTGTGTGTCTGTGATTGGCTGACATGCTGGCCCGCCCCACAAGACGCGCGCGCTTAGGGAAGGAAGACAAGAAAAAAAAAAAAAAAAATGGCGATCGCCATTATAGAAACAGCATTGATCTGAAGGCGCTGTTCACGCACACTATACACTGAAATGTGATAATAGTTTGATTCACAGAGTGACTTACACTATTACAGCAGAAACCAAGCTATGATTTAGCTGTTTTTTGGCTGCTAGAACCGTTCTCGAACGTTTCTAGAACTATCGAGCTTTTGCAAAAAGCTCGAGTTCTAGTTCGATCTAGAACATGCCCCAAAATCACTCGAGCCTAGAACTGGAGAACCACGAACCACGAACCGCGCTCAACTCTAGTGATGACCACTACACTATGAAACCTGTGAAATCCTGCAAAGCAATGGCAATTGAAAACGAGTTTTGACCGCCAGGGGAAAAAAATTATTAGTTCTGTTGGTGATGGAAGCCAAAACATCCCATCATTCGGCAACAAAGCCAAGAACTTCATATATTGTAGTTTGATAGGGTATTATTTCAACACCAAGAACAGATTGCTTTTACTGGGGATTGAACCAGTGTTAAGCAGACGTGATGACTACTACACTATGAAACCTTCTGGAAAGTTACTGTGTATTGGCAAGCAAAGCAGAATTGTAACTGATAGGGGCTTATTATTGCTGAAGAAAAGTGTTTTTGGTAATGAAACATTTACAATTTTTATTACATATTTTACCAGTTTTATTCCTACAAAGGGATATTGCTTAAATTGAAGATTACATTGAATGTGTTACTTTTTTCTACACAGTTTAATCGTTTGCTTTTGTATTTATGGGAACTATAAATTTTGAAACAAAAAGGATTGTTATAATATGGGATTATGTTTTCTGCTAAAATGTTCAATAAAAAAGAAACCCAAAATCGTAGTTCTCCTTGTGATAGAAGCCAAAATGTATTGTCATTTGGCAACGAAACCAAGAATTTCATACTTTACAGGTTAATAGGAAATCACTATAAGGGTATGTGCGCACGTTGCTTTTTACCTGCTTTTTACCTGCTTTTTTGCTGCTTTTTCTTCTGCGCTGTTTAATGCCAAAATGGATGTGTTCTTCTATTCAAGCAAAGTCTATGGGAATTTGGGTTTCTTGTTCACACTATGTTGTTCAAAATGCTGCCTTTTTGAGGCAGAACTTTGGTCAAAAACTCAGCTTTTCAAAGAAGCAACATGTCAATTGTTTTTGCCATTTGGGTTTTGCACTGCAAAGCTGAGTTTTTGACCAAAGTTCTGCCACAAAAAAGCAGCATTTTGAACAACATAGTGTGAACAAGAAACCCAAATTCCCATAGACTTTGCTTGAATAGAAGAACACATCCATTTTGGCATTAAACAGCGCAGAAGAAAAAGCAGCAAAAAAGCAGGTAAAAAGCAGGTAAAAAGCAACGTGCGCACATACCCTAACACCGAAAACAGATTGGTTTCACTGGGTATTGAACCCAGAACGTTCTGCATATGAAGCAGACTTGATGACCACCACACTTTAAAACCTGTGATTCCTGCAAAGTAATGGCAATTAGAGACGAAATTTGACTGCCAGGAAAAAAAAAATTCGTAGTTCTGTTGGTTATGGAAGCTAAAACATCCCGTCATTCGGCAACAAAGCCAAGAACTTCATGTATTGCAGTTGGATAGGGTATTATTTCAACACCAAGAACAGACTGGTTTTACTGGGGATTAAACCCAGGACCTTCTGCGTGTTAAGCAGACGTGATGACCACTACACTATGAAACCTGTGAAATCCTGTTGATAGCAAATTACTTCAACAGCGAAAACGGATTAGTTTCACTGGGGATTGAACCTAGGACCTTCTGCGTGTTAAGCAGACGTGATAACCACTACACTATGAAACCTATGTAATCCTGCAAAGCAATGGCAATTGGAGACGAGTTTTGACCGCCAGGAAAAAAAAAAAAAAATTCAAAGTTCTGTTGGTGATGGAAGACAAAACATCCTGTTATTCAGCAACAAAGCCAAGAAATTCATATATTGCAGTTGGATAGGGTATTATTTCAACACCAAGAAGAGATTGGTTTCACTGGGGATTGAACCCAGGCCCTTCTGCGTGTTAAGCAGACGTGATTACCACTACACTATGAAACCTGATGAAAAGTTACTGTGTATTGGCTAGCAGAGCAGAATTGTGACTGACGGGGCCTTTTTATTGCTGAAGGAAAGTATTTTTGGTAATGAAACATTTACAATTTTTATTACATATTTTACCAGTTTTATTCCAACAAAGGGATATTGCTTAAATTGAAGTTTACATTGAATGTGTTACTTTTTTCTACACAGTTTAGTCGTTTGCTTTTGTATTTATGGGAACTATATATTTTTAAACAAACAGGATTTTTATAATATGGGATTATGTTTTCTGCTAAAATGAAAAAGAAACCCAAAATAGTAGTTCTCTTTGTGATGGAAGCCAAAATGTATTGTCATTTGGCAACGAAACCATAAATTTTATATATTACAGGTTGATAGCAAATTACTTCAACAGCGAAAACAAATTGGTTTCACTGAGGATTAAACCCAGGACCTTCTGCGTGTTAAGCAGACGTGATGACCACTACACTATGAAACCTGTGAAATCCTGTTGATAGCAAATTACTTCAACAGCGAAAACGGATTGGTTTCACTGGGGATTGAACCCAGGACCTTCTGCGTGTGAAGCAGACGTGATGACCACTACACTATGAAACCTGTGAAATCCTGCAAAGCAATGGCAATTGAAAACGAGTTTTGAACGCCAGGGGAAAAAAATTATTAGTTCTGTTGGTGATGGAAGCCAAAACATCCCATCATTCGGCAACAAAGCCAAGAACTTCATATATTGTAGTTTGATAGGGTATTATTTCAATACCAAGAACAGATTGCTTTTACTGGGGATTGAACCAGTGTTAAGCAGACGTGTTGACTACTACACTATGAAACCTTCTGGAAAGTTACTGTGTATTGGCAAGCAAAGCAGAATTGTAACTGATGGGGCCTTTTTATTGCTGAAGAAAAGTGTTTTTGGTAATGAAACATTTCCAATTTTTATTACATATTTTACCAGTTTTATTCCTACAAAGGGATATTGCTTAAATTGAAGATTACATTGAATGTGTTACTTTTTTCTACACAGTTTAATCGTTTGCTTTTGTATTTATGGGAACTATAAATTTTGAAACAAACAGGATTGTTATAATATGGGATTATGTTTTCTGCTAAAATGTTCAATAAAAAAGAAACCCAAAATCGTAGTTCTCCTTGTGATAGAAGCCAAAATGTATTGTCATTTGGCAACGAAACCAAGAATTTCATACTTTACAGGTTAATAGGAAATTACTTCAACACCGAAAACAGATTGGTTTCACTAGGTATTGAACCCAGAACGTTCTGCATATGAAGCAGACTTGATGACCACCACACTTTAAAACCTGTGATTCCTGCAAAGTAATGGCAATTAGAGACGAAATTTGACTGCCAGGAAAAATAAAAAATTCGTAGTTCTGTTGGTTATGGAAGCTAAAACATCCCGTCATTCGGCAACAAAGCCAAGAACTTCATGTATTGCAGTTGGATAGGGTATAATTTCAACACCAAGAATGAACAGACTGGTTTTACTGGGGATTAAAACCAGGACCTTCTGCGTGTTAAGCAGACGTGATGACCTTCTACGTGTTAAGCAGACATGATGACCACTACACTATGAATCCTGATGAAAAGTTACTGTGTATTGGCTAGCAGAGCAGAATTGTGACTGACAGGGCCTTTTTATTGCTGAAGGAAAGTATTTTTGGTAATGAAACATTTACAATTTTTATTACATATTTTACCAGTTTTATTCCTACAAAGGGATATTGCTTAAATTGAAGTTTACATTGAATGTGTTACTTTTTTCTACACAGTTTAGTCGTTTGCTTTTGTATTTATGGGAACTATATATTTTTAAACAAACAGGATTTTTATAATATTGGATTATGTTTTCTGCTAAAATGGACAATAAAAAAAGAAACCCAAAATAGTAGTTCTCTTTGTGATGGAAGCCAAAATGTATTGTCATTTGGCAACGAAACCAAGAATTTTATATATTACAGGTTGATAGCAAATTACTTCAAAAGCGAAAACAGATTGGTTTCACTGGGGATTGAACCCAGAACGTTCTGCATATGAAGCAAACTTGATGACCACCACACTTTAAAACCGGTGATTCCTGCAAAGTAATGGCAATTAGAGACGAAATTTGACTGCCAGGAAAAAAAAATTCGTAGTTCTGTTGGTTATGGAAGCTAAAACATCCCGTCATTCGGCAACAAAGCCAAGAACTTCATGTATTGCAGTTGGATAGGGTATTATTTCAACACCAAGAACAGACTGGTTTTTACTGGGTATTAAACCCAGGACCTTCTGCGTGTTAAGCAGACGTGATGACCACTACACTATAAAACCTGTGAAATCCTGTTGATAGCAAATTACTTCAACAGCGAAAACAGATTGGTTTCACTGGGGATTGAACCCAGGACCTTCTGCGTGTGAAGCAGACATGATGACCACTACACTATGAAACCTGTGAAATCCTGCAAAGCAATGGCAATTAAAAACGAGTTTTGACCGCCAGGGGAAAAAAATTATTAGTTCTGTTGGTGATGGAAGCCAAAACATCCAATCATTCGGCAACAAAGCCAAGAACTTCATATATTGTAGTTTGATAGGGTATTATTTCAACACTGAGAACAGATTGCTTTTACTATGGATTGAACCAGTGTTAAGCAGACGTGATGACTACTACACTATGAAACCTTCTGGAAAGTTACTATGTATTGGCAAGCAGAGCAGAATTGTAACTGACGGGGCCTTTTTATTGCTGAAGAAAAGTGTTTTTGGTAATGAAACATTTACAATTTTTATTACATATTTTACCAGTTTTATTCCTACAAAGGGATATTGCTTAAATTGAAGATTACATTGAATGTGTTACTTTTTTCTACACAGTTTAATCGTTTGCTTTTGTATTTATGGGAACTATAAATTTTGAAACAAACAGGATTGTTATAATATGGGATTATGTTTTCTGCTAAAATGTTCAATAAAAAAGATTGAACCCAGGACCTTCTGCGTGTGAAGCAGACGTGATGACTACTACACTATGAAACCTGTGAAATCCAGCAAAGCAATGGCAATTGAAAACGAGTTTTGACAGCCAGGGGAAAAAAATTATTAGTTCTGTTGGTGATGGAAGCCAAAACATCCCATCATTCGGCAACAAAGCCAAGAACTTCATATATTGTAGTTTGATAGGGTATTATTTCAACACCAAGAACAGATTGCTTTTATTGGGGATCGAACCAGTGTTAAGCAGACGTGATGACTACTACACTATGAAACCTTCTGGAAAGTTACTGTGTATTGGCAAGCAGAGCAGAATTGTAACTGATGGGGCCTTTTTATTGCTAAAGAAAAGTGTTTTTGGTAATGAAACATTTACAATTTTTATTACATATTTTACCAGTTTTATTCCTACAAAGGGATATTGCTTAAATTGAAGATTACATTGAATGTGTTACTTTTTTCTACACAGTTTAATCGTTTGCTTTTGTATTTATGGAAACTATACATTTTGAAACAAACAGGATTGTTATAATATGGGATTATGTTTTCTGCTAAAATGTTCAATAAAAAAGAAACCCAAAATCGTAGTTCTCCTTGTGATAGAAGCCAAAATGTATTGTCATTTGGCAACAAAACCAAGAATTTCATACTTTACAGGTTGATAGGAAATTACTTCAACACCGAAAACAGATTGGTTTCACTGGTTATTGAACTCAGAACATTCTGCATATGAAGCAGACTTGATGACCACCACACTTTAAAACCTGTGATTCCTGCAAAGTAATGGCAATTAGAGACGAAATTTGACTGCCAGGAAAAAAAAATAATTCGTAGTTCTGTTGGTTATGGAAGCTAAAACATCCCGTCATTCGGCAACAAAGCAAAGAACTTCATGTATTGCAGTTGGATAGGGTATTATTTCAACACCAAGAACAGACTGGTTTTACTGGGGATTAAACCCAGGACCTTCTGCGTGTTAAGCAGACGTGATGACCACTACACTATGAAACCTGTGAAATCCTGTTGATAGCAAATTACTTCAACAGCGAAAACGGATTGGTTTCACTGGGGATTGAACCCAGGACCTTCTGCGTGTGAAGCAGACGTGATGACCACTACACTATGAAACCTGTGAAATCCTGCAAAGCAATGGCAATTGAAAACGAGTTTTGACCGCCAGGGGAAAAAAATTATTAGTTCTGTTGGTGATGGAAGCCAAAACATCCCATCATTCTGCAACAAAGCCAAGAGCTTCATATATTGTAGTTTGATAGGGTATTATTTCAACACCAAGAACAGACTGGTTTTACTGGGGATTAAACCCAGGACCTTCTACGTGTTAAGCAGACATGATGACCACTACACTATGAATCCTGATGAAAAGTTACTGTGTATTGGCTAGCAGAGCAGAATTGTGACTGACGGGGCCTTTTTATTGCTGAAGGAAAGTATTTTTGGTAATGAAACATTTACAATTTTTATTACATATTTTACCAGTTTTATTCCTACAAAGGGATATTGCTTAAATTGAAGTTTACATTGAATGTGTTACTTTTTTCTACACAATTTAATCGTTTGCTTTTGTATTTATGGGAACTATAAATTTTGAAACAAACAGGATTGTTATAATATGGGATTATGTTTTCTGCTAAAATGTTCAATAAAAAAGAAACCCAAAATCGTAGTTCTCCTTGTGATAGAAGCCAAAATGTATTGTCATTTGGCAATGAAACCAAGAATTTCATACTTTACAGGTTAATAGGAAATTACTATAACACCGAAAACAGATTGGTTTCACTGGGTATTGAACCCAGAACGTTCTGCATATGAAGCAAACTTGATGACCACCACACTTTAAAACCGGTGATTCCTGCAAAGTAATGGCAATTAGAGACGAAATTTGACTGCCAGGAAAAAAAAAATCGTAGTTCTGTTGGTTACGGAAGCTAAAACATCCCGTCATTTGGCAACAAAGCCAAGAACTTCATGTATTGCAGTTGGATAGGGTATTATTTCAACACCAAGAACAGACTGGTTTTTACTGGGGATTAAACCCAGGACCTTCTGCGTGTTAAGCAGACGTGATGACCACTACACTATAAAACCTGTGAAATCCTGTTGATAGCAAATTACTTCAACAGCGAAAACAGATTGGTTTCACTGGGGATTGAACCCAGGACCTTCTGCGTGTGAAGCAGACGTGATGACCACTACACTATGAAACCTGTGAAATCCTGCAAAGCAATGGCAATTGAAAACGAGTTTTGACCGCCAGGGGAAAAAAATTATTAGTTCTGTTGGTGATGGAAGCCAAAACATCCCATCATTCGGCAACAAAGCCAAGAACTTCATATATTGTAGTTTGATAGGGTATTATTTCAACACCGAGAACAGATTGCTTTTACTGGGGATTGAACCAGTGTTAAGCAGACGTGATGACTACTACACTATGAAACCTTGTGGAAAGTTACTGTGTATTTTCAAGCAGAGCAGAATTGTAACTGATGGGGCCTTTTTGTTGCTGAAGAAAAGTGTTTTTGGTAATGAAACATTTACAATTTTTATTACATATTTTACCAGTTTTATTCCTACAAAGGGATATTGCTTAAATTGAAGATTACATTGAATGTGTTACTTTTTTCTACACAGTTTAATCGTTTGCTTTTGTATTTATGGGAACTATAAATTTTGAAACAAACAGGATTGTTATAATATGGGATTATGTTTTCTGCTAAAATGTTCAATAAAAAAGAAACCCAAAATCGTAGTTCTCCTTGTGATAGAAGCCAAAATGTATTGTCATTTGGCAACGAAACCAAGAGTTTCATACTTTACAGGTTAATAGGAAATTACTATAACACCGAAAACAGATTGGTTTCACTGGGTATTGAACCCAGAACGTTCTGCATATGAAGCAAACTTGATGACCACCACACTTTAAAACCGGTGATTCCTGCAAAGTAATGGCAATTAGAGACGAAATTTGACTGCCAGGAAAAAAAAAATTCGTAGTTCTGTTGGTTAGGGAAGCTAAAACATCCTGTCATTTGGCAACAAAGCCAAGAACTTCATGTATTGCAGTTGGATAGGGTATTATTTCAACACCAAGAACAGACTGGTTTTTACTGGGGATTAAACCCAGGACCTTCTGCGTGTTAAGCAGACGTGATGACCTTCTACGTGTTAAGCAGACATGATGACCACTACACTATGAATCCTGATGAAAAGTTACTGTGTATTGGCAAGCAGAGCAGAATTGTAACTGACGGGGCCTTTTTATTGCTGAAGAAAAGTGTTTTTGGTAATGAAACATTTACAATTTTTATTACATATTTTACCAGTTTTATTCCTACAAAGGGATATTGCTTAAATTGAAGATTACATTGAATGTGTTACTTTTTTCTACACAGTTTAATCGTTTGCTTTTGTATTTATGGGAACTATAAATTTTGAAACAAACAGGATTGTTATAATATGGGATTATGTTTTCTGCTAAAATGTTCAATAAAAAAGATTGAACCCAGGACCTTCTGCGTGTGAAGCAGACGTGATGACCACTACACTATGAAACCTGTGAAATCCTGCAAAGCAATGGCAATTGAAAACGAGTTTTGCCAGCCAGGGGAAAAAAATTATTAGTTCTGTTGGTGATGGAAGCCGAACCATCCCATCATTCGGCAACAAAGCCAAAAACTTCATATATTGTAGTTTGATAGGGTATTATTTCAACACCGAGAACAGATTGCTTTTACTGGGGATTGAACCAGTGTTAAGCAGACGTGATGACTACTACACTATGAAACCTTCTGGAAAGTTACTGTGTATTGGCAAGCAGAGCAGAATTGTAACTGATGGGGCCTTTTTATTGCTGAAGAAAAGTGTTTTTGGTAATGAAACATTTACAATTTTTATTACATATTTTACCAGTTTTATTCCTACAAAGGGATATTGCTTAAATTGAAGATTACATTGAATGTGTTACTTTTTTCTACACAGTTTAATCGTTTGCTTTTGTATTTATGGGAACTATAAATTTTGAAACAAACAGGATTGTTATAATATGGGATTATGTTTTCTGCTAAAATGTTCAATAAAAAAGAAACCCAAAATCGTAGTTCTCCTTGTGATAGAAGCCAAAATGTATTGTCATTTGGCAACAAAACCAAGAATTTCATACTTTACAGATTGATAGGAAATTACTTCAACACCGAAAACAGATTGGTTTCACTGGGTATTGAACCCACAACGTTCTGCATATGAAGCAGACTTGATGACCACCACACTTTAAAACCTGTGATTCCTGCAAAGTAATGGCAATTAGAGACGAAATTTGACTGCCAGGAAAAAAAAAAAATTCGTAGTTCTGTTGGTTATGGAAGCTAAAACATCCCGTCATTCGGCAACAAAGCCAAGAACTTCATGTATTGCAGTTGGATAGGGTATTATTTCAACACCAAGAAGAGACTGGTTTCACTGGGGATTGAACCCAGGACCTTCTGCGTGTTAAGCAGACGTGATGACCACTACACTATGAAACCTGTGAAATCCTGCAAAGCAATGGCAATTGGAGACGAGTTTTGACCGCCAGGGAAAAAAAAAAAAATCTTAGGTCTGTTGGTGATGGAAGCCAAAACATCCCATTATTCTGCAACAAAGCCAAGAACTTAAATATTGTAGTTTCATAGGGTATTATTTCAACACCAAGAACAGACTGGTTTTACTGGGGGTTAAACCCAGGACCTTCTGCGTGTTAAGCAGACATGATGACCACTACACTATGAATCCTGATGAAAGGTAACTGTGTATTGGCTAGCAGAGCAGAATTGTGACTGACAGGGCCTTTTTATTGCTGAAGGAAAGTATTTTTGGTAATGAAACATTTACATATTTTATTACATATTTTACCAGTTTTATTCCTACAAAGGGATATTGCTTAAATTGAAGTTTACATTGAATGTGTTACTTTTTTCTACACAGTTTAGTCGTTTGCTTTTGTATTTATGGGAACTATATATTTTTAAACAAACAGGATTTTTATAATATGGGATTATGTTTTCTGCTAAAATGGACAATAAAAAAGAAACCCAAAATAGTAGTTCTCTTTGTGATGGAAGCCAAAATGTATTGTCATTTGGCAACGAGACAAAGAATTTTATACATTACAGGTTGATAGCAAATTACTTCAACAGCGAAAACAGATTGGTTTCACTGGGGATTAAACCCAGGACCTTCTGCGTGTTAAGCAGACGTGATGACCACTACACTATGAAACCTGTGAAATCCTGTTGATAGCAAATTACTTCAACAGCGAAAACGGATTGGTTTCACTGGGGATTGAACCCAGGACCTTCTGCGTGTGAAGCAGACGTGATGACCACTACACTATGAAACCTGTGAAATCCTGCAAAGCAATGGCAATTAAAAACGAGTTTTGACCGCCAGGGGAAAAAAATTATTAGTTCTGTTGGTGATGGAAGCCAAAACATCCCATCATTCGGCAGCAAAGCCAAGAACTTCATATATTATAGTTTGATAGGGTATTATTTCAACACCAAGAACAGATTGCTTTTACTGGGGATTGAACCAGTGTTAAGCAGACGTGATGACTACTACACTATGAAACCTTCTGGAAAGTTACTATGTATTGGCAAGCAGAGCAGAATTGTAACTGATGGGGCCTTTTTATTGCTGAAGAAAAGTGTTTTTGGTAATGAAACATTTACAATTTTTATTACATATTTTACCAGTTTTATTCCTACAAAGGGATATTGCTTAAATTGAAGATTACATTGAATGTGTTACTTTTTTCTACACAGTTTAATCGTTTGCTTTTGTATTTATGGGAACTATAAATTTTGAAACAAACAGGATTGTTATAATATGGGATTATGTTTTCTGCTAAAATGTTCAATAAAAAAGAATCCCAAAATCGTAGTTCTCCTTGTGATAGAAGCCAAAATGTATTGTCATTTGGCAACGAAACCAAGAATTTCATACTTTACAGGTTGATAGGAAATTACTTCAACACCGAAAACAGATTGGTTTCATTGGGTATTGAACCCAGAACGTTCTGCATATGAAGCAGACTTGATGACCGCCACACTTTAAAACCTGTGATTCCTGCAAAGTAATGGCAATTAGAGACGAAATTTGACTGCCAGGAAAAAAAAAAATTCGTAGTTCTGTTGGTTATGGAAGCTAAAACATCCCGTCATTCGGCAACAAAGCCAAAAACTTCATGTATTGCAGTTGGATAGGGTATTATTTTAACACCAAGAACAGACTGGTTTTACTGGGGATTAAACCCAGGACCTTTTGCGTGTTAAGCAGACATCACTACACTAAGAAACCTGTGAAATCCTGTTGTTAGCAAATTACTTCAACAGCGAAAATGGATTGGTTTCACTTGGGATTGAACCCAGGACCTTCTGCGTGTGAAGCAGACGTGATGACCACTACACTATGAAACCTGTGAAATCCTGCAAAGCAATGGCAATTGAAAACGAGTTTTGACCGCCAGCGGAAAAATTTTTTTAGTTCTGTTGGTGATGGAAACCAAAACATCCCATCATTCGGCAACAAAGCCAAGAACTTCATATATTGTAGTTTGATAGGGTATTATTTCAACACCGAGAACAGATTGCTTTTACTGGGGATTGAACCAGTGTTAAGCAGACGTGATGACTACTACACTATGAAACCTTCTGGAAAGTTACTATGTATTGGCAAGCAGAGCAGAATTGTAACTAACGGGGCTTTTTTATTGCTGAAGAAAAGTGTTTTTGGTAATGAAACATTTACAATTTTTATTACATCTTTTACCAGTTTTATTCCTACAAAGGGATATTGCTTAAATTGAAGTTTACATTGAATGTGTTACTTTTTTCTACACAGTTTAATCGTTTGCTTTTGTATTTATGGGAACTATAAATTTTGAAACAAACAGGATTGTTATAATATGGGATTATGTTTTCTGCTAAAATGTTCAATAAAAAAGAAACGCAAAATCGTAGTTCTCCTTGTGATAGAAGCCAAAATGTATTGTCATTTGGCAACGAAACCAAGAATTTCATACTTTACAGGTTGATAGGAAATTACTTCAACACCGAAAACAGATTGGTTTCACTGGGTATTGAACCCAGAACGTTCTGCATATGAAGCAGACTTGATGACCACCACACTTTAAAACCTGTGATTCCTGCAAAGTAATAGCAATTAGAGACGAAATTTGACTGCCAGGAAAAAAAAAATATGCGTAGTTCTGTTGGTTATGGAAGCTAAAACATCCCGTCATTCGGCAACAAAGCCAAGAACTTCATGTATTGCAGTTGGATAGGGTATTATTTCAACACCAAGAAGAGACTGGTTTCACTGGGGATTGAACCCAGGACCTTCTGCATATGAAGCAGACTTGATGACCACCACACTTAAAAACCTGTGAAATCCTGCAAAGCAATGGCAATTGGAGACGAGTTTTGACTGCCAGGAAAAAAAAAAAATTCGTAGTTCTGTTGGTTATGGAAGCTAAAACATCCCGTCATTCGGCAACAAAGCCAAGAACTTCATGTATTGTAGTTGGATAAGGTATTATTTCAACACCAAGAACAGACTGGTTTTACTGGGGATTAAACCCAGGACCTTTTGCGTGTTAAGCAGACGTGATGACCACTACACTATGAAACCTGTGAAATCCTGTTGATAGCAAATTACTTCAACAGCGAAAACGGATTGGTTTCACTGGGGATTGAACCCAGGACCTTCTGCGTGTGAAGCAAACGTAATGACCACTACACTATGAAACCTGTGAAATCCAGCAAAGCAATGGCAATTGAAAACGAGTTTTGACCGCCAGGGGAAAAAAATTATTAGTTCTGTTGGAGATGGAAGCCAAAACATCCCATCATTTGGCAACAAAGCCAAGAACTTCATATATTGTAGTTTGATAGGGTATTATTTCAACACCAAGAACAGATTGCTTTTACTGGGGATTGAACCAGTGTTAAGCAGATGTGATGACTACTACACTATGAAACCTTCTGGAAAGTTACTGTGTATTGGCAAGCAGAGCAGAATTGTAACTGATGGGGCCTTTTTATTGCTGAAGAAAAGTGTTTTTGGTAATGAAACATTTACAATTTTTATTACATATTTTACCAGTTTTATTCCTATAAAGGGATATTGCTTAAATTGAAGTTTACATTGAATGTGTTACTTTTTTCTACACAGTTTAATCGTTTGCTTTTGTATTTATGGGAACTATAAATTTTGAAACAAACAGGATTGTTATAATATGGGATTATGTTTTCTGCTAAAATGTTCAATAAAAAAGAAACGCAAAATCGTAGTTCTCCTTGTGATAGAAGCCAAAATGTATTGTCATTTGGCAACGAAACCAAGAATTTCATACTTTACAGGTTGATAGGAAATTACTTCAACACCGAAAACAGATTGGTTTCATTGGGTATTGAACCCAGAACGTTCTGCATATGAAGCAGACTTGATGACCGCCACACTTTAAAACCTGTGATTCCTGCAAAGTAATGGCAATTAGAGACGAAATTTGACTGCCAGGAAAAAAAAAAATCGTAGTTCTGTTGGTTATGGAAGCTAAAACATCCCGTCATTCGGCAACAAAGCCAAAAACTTCATGTATTGCAGTTGGATAGGGTATTATTTTAACACCAAGAACAGACTGATTTTACTGGAGATTAAACCCAGGACCTTCTGCGTGTTAAGCAGACGTGATGACCACTACACTATGAAACCTGTGAAATCCTGTTGATAGCCAATTACTTCAACAGCGAAAACAGATTGGTTTCACTGGGGATTGAACCCAGGACATTCTGCGTGTGAAGCAGACGTGATGACCACTACACTATGAAACCTGTGAAATCCTGCAAAGCAATGGCAATTGAAAATGAGTTTTGACCGCCAGGGGAAAAAAATTATTAGTTCTGTTGGTGATGGAAGCCAAAACATCCCATCATTCGGCAGCAAAACCAAGAACTTCATATATTGTAGTTTGATAGGGTATTATTTCAACACCAAGAACAGATTGCTTTTACTGGGGATTGAACCAGTGTTAAGCAGACGTGATGACTACTACACTATGAAACCTTCTGGAAAGTTACTATGTATTGGCAAGCAGAGCAGAATTGTAACTGATGGGGCCTTTTTATTGCTGAAGAAAAGTGTTTTTGGTAATGAAACATTTACAATTTTTATTACATATTTTACCAGTTTTATTCCTACAAAGGGATATTGCTTAAATTGAAGATTACATTGAATGTGTTACTTTTTTCTACACAGTTTAATCGTTTGCTTTTGTATTTATGGGAACTATAAGTTTTGAAACAAACAGGATTGTTATAATATGGGATTATGTTTTCTGCTAAAATGTTCAATAAAAAAGAAACCCAAAATCGTAGTTCTCCTTGTGATAGAAGCCAAAATGTATTGTCATTTGGCAACGAAACCAAGAATTTCATACTTTACAGGTTGATAGGAAATTACTTCAACACCGAAAACAGATTGGTTTCATTGGGTATTGAACCCAGAACGTTCTGCATATGAAGCAGACTTGATGACCGCCACACTTTAAAACCTGTGATTCCTGCAAAGTAATGGCAATTAGAGACGAAATTTGACTGCCAGGAAAAAAAAAAAATTCGTAGTTCTGTTGGTTATGGAAGCTAAAACATCCCGTCATTCGGCAACAAACCCAAAAATTCATGTATTGCAGTTGGATAGGGTATTATTTTAACACCAAGAACAGACTGGTTTTACTGGGGATTAAACCCAGGACCTTCTGCGTGTTAAGCAGACGTGATGACCACTACACTAAGAAACCTGTGAAATCCTGTTGATAGCAAATTACTTCAACAGCGAAAACGGATTGGTTTCACTAGGGATTGAACCCAGGACCTTCTGCGTGTGAAGCAGACGTGATGACCACTACACTATGAAACCTGTGAAATCCTGCAAAGCAATGGCAATTGAAAACGAGTTTTGACCGCCAGGGGAAAACATTTTTTAGTTCTGTTGGTGATGGAAGCCAAAACATCCCATCATTCGGCAACAAAGCCAAGAACTTCATATATTGTAGTTTGATAGGGTATTATTTCAACACGGAGAACAGATTGCTTTTACTGGGGATTGAACCAGTGTTAAGCAGACGTGATGACTACTACACTATGAAACCTTCTGGAAAGTTACTATGTATTGGCAAGCAGAGCAGAATTGTAACTGACGGGGCTTTTTTATTGCTGAAGAAAAGTGTTTTTGGTAATGAAACATTTACAATTTTTATTACATATTTTACCAGTTTTATTCCTACAAAGGGATATTGCTTAAATTGAAGTTTACATTGAATGTGTTACTTTTTTCTACACAGTTTAATCGTTTGCTTTTGTATTTATGGGAACTATAAATTTTGAAACAAACAGGATTGTTATAATATGGGATTATGTTTTCTGCTAAAATGTTCAATAAAAATGAAACGCAAAATCGTAGTTCTCCTTGTGATAGAAGCCAAAATGTATTGTCATTTGGCATCGAAACCAAGAATTTCATACTTTACAGGTTGATAGGAAATTACTTCAACACCGAAAACAGATTGGTTTCACTGGGTATTGAACCCAGAACGTTCTGCATATGAAGCAGACTTGATGACCACCACACTTTAAAACCTGTGATTCCTGCAAAGTAATGGCAATTAGAGACGAAATTTGACTGCCAGGAAAAAAAAAATTCGTAGTTCTGTTGGTTATGGAAGCTAAAACATCCCGTCATTCGGCAACAAAGCCAAGAACTTCATGTGTTGCAGTTGGATAGGGTATTATTTCAACACCAAGAAGAGACTGGTTTCACTGGGGATTGAACCCAGGACCTTCTGCTTGTTAAGCAAACGTGATGACCACTACACTATGAAACCTGTGAAATCCTGTTGATAGCAAATTACTTCAACAGCGAAAACGGATTGGTTTCACTGGGGATTGAACCCAGGACCTTCTGCGTGTGAAGCAGACATGATGACCACTACACTATGAAACCTGTGAAATCCTGCAAATCAATGGCAATTGAAAACGAGTTTTGACCGCCAGGGGAAAAAATTATTAGTTCTGTTGGTGATGGAAGCCAAAACATCCAATCATTCGGCAACAAAGCCAAGAACTTCATATATTGTAGTTTGATAGGGTATTATTTCAACACCAAGAACAGATTGCTTTTACTGGGGATTGAACCAGTGTTAAGCAGACGTGATGACTACTACACTATGAAACCTTCTGGAAAGTTACCGTGTATTGGCAAGCAGAGCAGAATTGTAACTGATGGGGCCTTTTTATTGCTGAAGAAAAGTGTTTTTGGTAATGAAACATTTCCAATTTTTATTACATATTTTACCAGTTTTATTCCTACAAAGGGATATTGCTTAAATTGAAGTTTACATTGAATGTGTTACTTTTTTCTACACAGTTTAATCGTTTGCTTTTGTATTTATGGGAACTATAAATTTTGAAACAAACAGGATTGTTATAATATGGGATTATGTTTTCTGCTAAAATGTTCAATAAAAAAGAAACCCAAAATCGTAGTTCTCCTTGTGATAGAAGCCAAAATGTATTGTCATTTGGCAACGAAACCAAGAATTTCATACTTTACAGGTTAATAGGAAATTACTTCAACACCGAAAACAGATTGGTTTCACTGGGTATTGAACCCAGAACGTTCTGCATATGAAGCAGACTTGATGACCACCACACTTTAAAACCTGCGATTCCTGCAAAGTAATGGCAATTAGAGACGAAATTTGACTGCCAGGAAAAAAAAAAAAATCGTAGTTCTGTTGGTTATGGTAGCTAAAACATCCCGTCATTCAGCAACAAAGCCAAGAACTTCATGTATTGCAGTTGGATAGGGTATTATTTCAACAACAAGAACAGACTGGTTTTACTGGGGATTAAACCCAGGACCTTCTGCGTGTTAAGCAGACATTATAACCACTACACTATGAATCCTGATGAAAAGTTACTGTGTATTGGCTAGCAGAGCAGAATTGTGACTGACAGGGCCTTTTTATTGCTGAAGGAAAGTATTTTTGGTAATGAAACATTTACAATTTGTATTACATATTTTACCAGTTTTATTCCTACAAAGGGATATTGCTTAAATTGAAGTTTACAATGAATGTGTTACTTTTTTCTACACAGTTTAGTCGTTTGCTTTTGTATTTATGGGAACTATATATTTTTAAACAAACAGGATTTTTATAATATGGGATTATGTTTTCTGCTAAAATGTTCAATAAAAAAGAAACCCAAAATGGTAGTTCTCTTTGTGATGGAAGCCAAAATGTATTGTCATTTGGCAACGAAACCAA
Organism: Anomaloglossus baeobatrachus; assembly: GCF_048569485.1. Classification (NCBI taxonomy): domain Eukaryota; kingdom Metazoa; phylum Chordata; class Amphibia; order Anura; family Aromobatidae; genus Anomaloglossus; species Anomaloglossus baeobatrachus. Next base: position 344,029,683 of record NC_134354.1, on the reverse strand, counting down.
GAATTTTATATATTACAGGTTGATAGCAAATTACTTCAACAGCGAAAACAGATTGGTTTCACTGGGGATTGAACCCAGAACGTTCTGCATATGAAGCAGACTTGATGACCACCACACTTTAAAACCTGTGATTCCTGCAAAGTAATGGCAATTAGAGACGAAATTTGACTGCCAGGAAAAAAAAATAATTCGTAGTTCCATTGGTTATGGAAGCTAAAACATCCCGTCATTCGGCAACAAAGCCAAGAACTTCATGTATTGCAGTTGGATAGGGTATTATTTCAACACCAAGAAGAGACTGGTTTCACTAGGGATTGAACCCAGGACCTTCTGCGTGTTACGCAGACGTGATAACCACTACACTATGAAACCTGTGAAATCCTGCAAAGCAATGGCAATTGGAGACGAGTTTTGACCGCCAGGGAAAAAAAAAAAAATTCAAAGTTCTGTTGGTGATGGAAGACAAAACATCCTGTTATTCGGCAACAAAGCCAAGAAATTCATATATTGTAGTTGGATAGGGTATTATTTCAACACCAAGAAGAGATTGGTTTCACTGGGGATTAAACCCAGGACCTTCTGCGTGTTAAGCAGACGTGATGACCTTCTACGTGTTAAGCAGACATGATGACCACTACACTATGAATCCTGATGAAAAGTTACTGTGTATTGGCTAGCAGAGCAGAATTGTGACTGACAGGGCCTTTTTATTGCTGAAGGAAAGTATTTTTGGTAATGAAACATTTACAATTTTTATTACATATTTTACCAGTTTTATACCTACAAAGGGATATTGCTTAAATTGAAGTTTACATTGAATGTTTTACTTTTTCTACACAGTTTAGTCGTTTGCTTTTGTATTTATTGGAACTATATATTTTTAAACAAACAGGATTTTTATAATATGGGATTATGTTTTCTGCTAAAATGTTCAATAAAAAAGAAACCCAAAATCGTAGTTCTCCTTGTGATAGAAGCCAAAATGTATAGTCATTTGGCAACGAAACCAAGAATTTAATACTTTACAGGTTGATAGGAAATTACTTCAACACCGAAAACAGATTGGTTTCACTGGGTATTGAACCCAGAACGTTCTGCATATGAAGCAAACTTGATGACCACCACACTTTAAAACCTGTGATTCCTGCAAAGTAATGGCAATTTGAGACGAAATTTGACTGCCAGGAAAAAAAAAAATTCGTAGTTCTGTTGGTTATGGAAGCTAAAACATCCCGTCATTCGGCAACAAAGCCAAAAACTTCATGTATTGCAGTTGGATAGGGTATTATTTCAACACCAAGAACAGACTGCTTTTACTAGCGATTAAACCCAGGACCTTCTGCGTGTAAAGCAGACGTGATGACCACTACACTATGAAACCTGTGAAATCCTGATGATAGCAAATTACTTCAACAGCGAAAACGGATTGGTTTCACTGGGGATTGAACCCAGGACCTTCTGCGTGTGAAGCAGACGTGATGACCACTACACTATGAAACCTGTGAAATCTTGCAAAGCAATGGCAATTGAAAATTAGTTTTGACCGCCAGGGGAAAAAAATTATTAGTTCTGTTGGTGATGGAAGCCAAAACATCCCATCATTCGGCAACAAAGCCAAGAACTTCATATATTGTAGTTTGATAGGGTATTATTTCAACACCAAGAACAGATTGCTTTTACTGGGGATTGAACCAGTGTTAAGCAGACGTGATGACTACTACACTATGAAACCTTCTGGAAAGTTACTGTGTATTGGCAAGCAGAGCAGAATTGTAACTGATGGGGCCTTTTTATTGCTGAAGAAAAGTGTTTTTGGTAATGAAACATTTACAATTTTTATTACATATTTTACCAGTTTTATTCCTACAAAGGGATATTGCTTAAATTGAAGTTTACATTGAATGTGTTACTTTTTTCTACACAGTTTAATCGTTTGCTTTTGTATTTATGGGAACTATAAATTTTGAAACAAACAGGATTGTTATAATATGGGATTATGTTTTCTGGTAAAATGTTCAATAAAAAAGAAACCCAAAATCGTAGTTCTCCTTGTGATAGAAGCCAAAATGTATTGTCATTTGGCAACGAAACCAAGAATTTCATACTTTACAGGTTAATAGGAAATTACTTCAACACCGAAAACAGATCGGTTTCACTGGGTATTGAACCCAGAACGTTCTGCATATGAAGCAGACTTGATGACCACCACACTTTAAAACCTGTGATTCCTGCAAAGTAATGGCAATTAGAGACGAAATTTGACTGCCAGGAAAAAAAATAAATTCGTAGTTCTGTTGGTTATGGAAGCTAAAACATCCCGTCATTCGGCAACAAAGCCAAGAACTTCATGTATTGCAGTTGGATAGGGTATTATTTCAACACCAAGAACAGATTGGTTTTACTGGGGATTAAACCCAGGACCTTCTGCGTGTTAAGCAGACGTGATGACCACTACACTATGAAACCTGTGAAATCCTGTTGATAGCAAATTACTTCAACAGCGAAAACGGATTGGTTTCACTGGGGATTGAACCAAGGACCTTCTGCGTGTGAAGCAGACGTGATGACCACTACACTATTAAACCTGTGAAATCCTGCAAAGCAATGGCAATTGAAAATGAGTTTTGACCGCCAGGGGAAAAAAATTATTAGTTCTGTTGGTGATGGAAGCCAAAACATCCCATCATTCGGCAACAAAGCCAAGAACTTCATATATTGTAGTTTGATAGGGTATTATTTCAACACCAAGAACAGATTGCTTTTACTGGGGATTGAACCAGTGTTAAGCAGACGTGATGACTACTACACTATGAAACCTTCTGGAAAGTTACTGTGTATTGGCAAACAGAGAAGAATTGTAACTGATGGGGCCTTTTTATTGCTGAAGAAAAGTGTTTTTGGTAATGAAACATTTACAATTTTTATTACATATATACCAGTTTTATTCCTACAAAGGGATATTGCTTAAATTGAAGATTACATTGAATATGTTACTTTTTTCTACACAGTTTAATCGTTTGCTTTTGTATTTATGGGAACTATAAATTTTGAAACAAACAGGATTGTTATAATATGGGATTATGTTTTCTGCTAAAATGTTCAATAAAAAAGAAACCCAAAATCGTAGTTCTCCTTGTGATAGAAGCCAAAATGTATTGTCATTTGGCAACGAAACCAAGAATTTCCTACTTTACAGGTTAATAGGAAATTACTTCAACACCGAAAACAGATTGGTTTCACTGGGTATTGAACCCAGAACGTTCTGCATATGAAGCAAACTTGATGACCACCACACTTTAAAACCGGTGATTCCTGCAAAGTAATGGCAATTAGAGACGAAATTTGACTGCCAGGAAAAAAAAAAAATTCGTAGTTCTGTTGGTTATGGAAGCTAAAACATCCCGTCATTCGGCAACAAAGCCAAGAACTTCATGTATTGCAGTTGGATAGGGTATTATTTCAACACCAAGAACAGACTGGTTTTTACTGGGGATTAAACGCAGGACCTTCTGCGTGTTAAGCAGACGTGATGACCACTACACTATGAAACCTGTGAAATCCTGTTGATAGCAAATTACTTCAACAGCGAAAATGGATTGGTTTCACTGGGGATTGAACCCAGGACCTTCTGCGTGTGAAGCAGACATGATGACCACTACACTATGAAACCTGTGAAATCCTGCAAAGCAATGGCAATTGAAAACGAGTTTTGACCGCCAGGGGAAAAAAATTATTAGTTCTGTTGGTGATGGAAGCCAAAACATCCCATCATTCGGCAACAAAGCCAAGAACTTCATATATTGTAGTTTGATAGGATATTATTTCAACACCAAGAACAGATTGCTTTTACTGGGGATTGAACCAGTGTTAAGCAGACGTGATGACTACTACACTATGAAACCTTCTGGAAAGTAACTGTGTATTGGCAAGCAGAGCAGAATTGTAACTGATGGGGCCTTTTTATTGCTGAAGAAAAGTGTTTTTGGTAATGAAACATTTCCAATTTTTATTACATATTTTACCAGTTTTATTCCTACAAAGGGATATTGCTTAAATTGAAGTTTACATTGAATGTGTTACTTTTTTCTACACAGTTTAATCGTTTGCTTTTGTATTTATGGGAACTATAAATTTTGAAACAAACAGGATTGTTATAATATGGGATTATGTTTTCTGCTAAAATGTTCAATAGAAAAGAAACCCAAAATCGTAGTTCTCCTTGTGATAGAAGCCAAAATGTATTGTCATTTGGCAACGAAACCAAGAATTTCATACTTTACAGGTTAATAGGAAATTACTTCAACACCGAAAACAGATTGGTTTCACTGGGTATTGAACCCAGAACGTTCTGCATATGAAGCAGACTTGATGACCACCACACTTTAAAACCTGTGATTCCTGCAAAGTAATGGCAATTAGAGACGAAATTTGACTGCCAGGAAAAAAAAAAAATTCGTAGTTCTGTTGGTTATGGAAGCTAAAACATCCCGTCATTCGGCAACAAAGCCAAGAACTTCATGTATTGCAGTTGGATAGGGTATTATTTCAACACCAAGAACAGACTGGTTTTACTAGGGATTAAACCCAGGACCTTCTGCGTGTTAAGCAGACGTGATGACCTTCTACGTGTTAAGCAGACATGTTGACCACTACACTATGAATCCTGATGAAAAGTTACTGTGTATTGGCTAGCAGAGCAGAATTGTGACTGACAGGGCCTTTTTATTGCTGAAGGAAAGTATTTTTGGTAATGAAACATTTACAATTTTTATTACATATTTTACCAGTTTTATTCCTACAAAGGGATATTGCTTAAATTGAAGTTTACATTGAATGTGTTACTTTTTTCTACACAGTTTAGTCGTTTGCTTTTGTATTTATGGGAACTATATATTTTTAAACAAACAGGATTTTTATAATATGGGATTATGTTTTCTGCTAAAATGTTCAATAAAAAAGAAACCCAAAATAGTACTCTTTGTGATGGAAGCCAAAATGTATTGTCATTTGGCAACGAAACCAAGAATTTTATATATTACAGGTTGATAGCAAATTACTTCAACAGCGAAAACAGATTGGTTTCACTGGGGATTGAACCCAGAACGTTCTGCATATGAAGCAGACTTGATGACCACCACACTTTAAAACCTGTGATTCCTGCAAAGTAATGGCAATTAGAGACGAAATTTGACTGCCAGGAAAAAAAAATAATTCGTAGTTCCTTTGGTTATGGAAGCTAAAACATCCCGTCATTCGGCAACAAAGCCTAGAACTTCATGTATTGCAGTTGGATAGGGTATTATTTCAACACCAAGAAGAGACTGGTTTCACTGGGGATTGAACCCAGGACCTTCTGCGTGTTACGCAGACATGATAACCACTACACTATGAAACCTGTGAAATCCTGCAAAGCAATGGCAATTGGAGACGAGTTTTGACCGCCAGGGAAAAAAAAAAAAATTCAAAGTTCTGTTGGTGATGGAAGACAAAACATCCTGTTATTCGGCAACAAAGCCAAGAAATTCATATATTGTAGTTGGATAGGGTATTATTTCAACACCAAGAAGAGATTGGTTTCACTGGGGATTAAACCCAGGACCTTCTGCGTGTTAAGCAGACGTGATGACCTTCTACGTGTTAAGCAGACATGATGACCACTACACTATGAATCCTGATGAAAAGTTACTGTGTATTGGCTAGCAGAGCAGAATTGTGACTGACAGGGCCTTTTTATTGCTGAAGGAAAGTATTTTTGGTAATGAAACATTTACAATTTTTATTACATATTTTACCAGTTTTATACCTACAAAGGGATATTGCTTAAATTGAAGTTTACATTGAATGTTTTACTTTTTTCTACACAGTTTAGTCGTTTGCTTTTGTATTTATGGGAACTATATATTTTTAAACAAACAGGATTGTTATATTATGGGATTATGTTTTCTGCTAAAATGTTCAATAAAAAAGAAACCCAAAAGCGTAGTTCTCCTTGTGATAGAAGCCAAAATGTATTGTCATTTGGCAACGAAACCAAGAATTTCATACTTTACAGGTTAATAGGAAATTACTATAACACCGAAAACAGATTGGTTTCACTGGGTATTGAACCCAGAACGTTCTGCATATGAAGCAAACTTGATGACCACCACACATTAAAACTGGTGATTCCTGCAAAGTAATGGCAATTAGAGACGAAATTTGACTGCCAGGAAAAAAAAAATTCGTAGTTCTGTTGGTTATGGAAGCTAAAACATCCCGTCATTTGGCAACAAAGCCAAGAACTTCTTGTATTGCAGTTGGATAGGGTATTATTTCAACACCAAGAAAAGACTGGTTTTTACCTGGGATTAAACCCAGGACCTTCTGCGTGTTAAGCAGACGTGATGACCACTACACTATAAAACCTGTGAAATCCTGTTGATAGCAAATTACTTCAACAGCGAAAACAGATTGGTTTCACTGGGGATTGAACCCAGGACCTTCTGCGTGTGAAGCAGACGTGATGACCACTATACTATGAAACATGTGAAATCCTGCAAAGCAATGGCAATTGAAAACGAGTTTTGACCGCCAGGGGAAAAAAATTATTAGTTCTGTTGGTGATGGAAGCCAAAACATCCCATCATTCGGCAACAAAGCCAAGAACTTCATAAATTGTAGTTTGATAGGGTATTATTTCAACACCGAGAACAGATTGCTTTTACTGGGGATTGAACCAGTGTTAAGCAGACGTGATGACTACTACACTACGAAACCTTCTGGAAAGTTACTATGTATTGGCAAGCAGAGCACAATTGTAACTGATGGGGCCTTTTTATTGCTGAAGAAAAGTGTTTTTGGTAATGAAACATTTACAATTTTTATTACATATTTTACCAGTTTTATTCCTACAAAGGGATATTGCTTAAATTGAAGTTTACATTGAATGTGTTACTTTTTTCTACACAGTATAATCGTTTGCTTTTGTATTTATGGGAACTATAAATTTTGAAACAAACAGGATTGTTATATTATGGGATTATGTTTTCTGCTAAAATGTTCAATAAAAAAGAAACCCAAAAGCGTAGTTCTCCTTGTGATAGAAGCCAAAATGTATTGTCATTTGGCAACGAAACCAAGAATTTCATACTTTACAGGTTAATAGGAAATTACTATAACACCGAAAACAGATTGGTTTCACTGGGTATTGAACCCAGAACGTTCTGCATATGAAGCAAACTTGATGACCACCACACATTAAAACTGGTGATTCCTGCAAAGTAATGGCAATTAGAGACGAAATTTGACTGCCAGGAAAAAAAAAATTCGTAGTTCTGTTGGTTATGGAAGCTAAAACATCCCGTCATTTGGCAACAAAGCCAAGAACTTCTTGTATTGCAGTTGGATAGGGTATTATTTCAACACCAAGAACAGACTGGTTTTTACCTGGGATTAAACCCAGGACCTTCTGCGTGTTAAGCAGACGTGATGACCACTACACTATAAAACCTGTGAAATCCTGTTGATAGCAAATTACTTCAACAGCGAAAACAGATTGGTTTCACTGGGGATTGAACCCAGGACCTTCTGCGTGTGAAGCAGACGTGATGACCACTATACTATGAAACATGTGAAATCCTGCAAAGCAATGGCAATTGAAAACGAGTTTTGACCGCCAGGGGAAAAAAATTATTAGTTCTGTTGGTGATGGAAGCCAAAACATCCCATCATTCGGCAACAAAGCCAAGAACTTCATAAATTGTAGTTTGATAGGGTATTATTTCAACACCGAGAACAGATTGCTTTTACTGGGGATTGAACCAGTGTTAAGCAGACGTGATGACTACTACACTACGAAACCTTCTGGAAAGTTACTATGTATTGGCAAGCAGAGCAGAATTGTAACTGACGGGGCCTTTTTATTGCTGAAGAAAAGTGTTTTTGGTAATGAAACATTTACAATTTTTATTAAATATTTTACCAGTTTTATTCCTACAAAGGGATATTGCTTAAATTGAAGATTACATTGAATGTGTTACTTTTTTCTACACAGTTTAATCGTTTGCTTTTGTATTTATGGGAACTATAAATTTTGAAACAAACAGGATTGTTATAATATGGGATTATGTTTTCTGCTAAAATGTTCAATAAAAAAGATTGAACCAAGGACCTTATGCGTGTGAAGCAGACGTGATGACCACTACACTATGAAACCTGTGACATCCTGCAAAGCAATGGCAATTGAAAACGAGTTTTGACCGTCAGGGGAAAAAAATTATTAGTTCTGTTGGTGATGGAAGCCAAAACATCCCATCATTCGGCAACAAAGCCAAGAACTTCATATATTGTAGTTTGATAGGGTATTATTTCAACACCAAGAACAGATTGCTTTTACTGGGGATTGAACCAGTGTTAAGCAAACGTGATGACTACTACACTATGAAACCTTCTGGAAAGTTACTGTGTATTGGCAAGCAGAGCAGAATTGTAACTGATGGGGCCTTTTTATTGCTGAAGAAAAGTGTTTTTGGTAATGAAACATTTACAATTTTTATTACATATTTTACCAGTTTTATTCCTACAAAGGGATATTGCTTAAATTGAAGTTTACATTGAATGTGTTACTTTTTTCTACACAGTATAATCGTTTGCTTTTGTATTTATGGGAACTATAAATTTTGAAACAAACAGGATTGTTATATTATGGGATTATGTTTTCTGCTAAAATGTTCAATAAAAAAGAAACCCAAAAGCGTAGTTCTCCTTGTGATAGAAGCCAAAATGTATTGTCATTTGGCAACGAAACCAAGAATTTCATACTTTACAGGTTAATAGGAAATTACTATAACACCGAAAACAGATTGGTTTCACTGGGTATTGAACCCAGAACGTTCTGCATATGAAGCAAACTTGATGACCACCACACATTAAAACTGGTGATTCCTGCAAAGTAATGGCAATTAGAGACGAAATTTGACTGCCAGGAAAAAAAAAAATTCGTAGTTCTGTTGGTTATGGAAGCTAAAACATCCCGTCATTTGGCAACAAAGCCAAGAACTTCTTGTATTGCAGTTGGATAGGGTATTATTTCAACACCAAGAACAGACTGGTTTTTACCTGGGATTAAACCCAGGACCTTCTGCGTGTTAAGCAGACGTGATGACCACTACACTATAAAACCTGTGAAATCCTGTTGATAGCAAATTACTTCAACAGCGAAAACAGATTGGTTTCACTGGGGATTGAACCCAGGACCTTCTGCGTGTGAAGCAGACGTGATGACCACTATACTATGAAACATGTGATATCCTGCAAAGCAATGGCAATTGAAAACGAGTTTTGACCGCCAGGGGAAAAAAATTATTAGTTCTGTTGGTGATGGAAGCCAAAACATCCCATCATTCGGCAACAAAGCCAAGAACTTCATATATTGTAGTTTGTTAGGGTATTATTTCAACACCGAGAACAGATTGCTTTTACTGGGGATTGAACCAGTGTTAAGCAGATGTAATGACTACTACACTATGAAACCTTCTGGAAAGTTACTGTGTATTGGCAAGCAGAGCAGAATTGTAACTGATGGGGCCTTTTTATTGCTGAAGAAAAGTGTTTTTGGTAATGAAACATTTACAATTTTTATTACATATTTTACCAGTTTTATTCCTACAAAGGGATATTGCTTAAATTGAAGATTACATTGAATGTGTTACTTTTTTCTACACAGTTTAATCGTTTGCTTTTGTATTTATGGGAACTATACATTTTGAAACAAACAGGATTGTTATAATATGGGATTTTGTTTTCTGCTAAAATGTTCAATAAAAAAGATTGAACCCAGGACCTTATGCGTGTGAAGCAGACGTGATGACCATTACACTATGAAACCTGTGACATCCTGCAAAGCAATGGCAATTGAAAACGAGTTTTGACAGCCAGGGGAAAAAAATTATTAGTTCTGTTGGTGATGGAAGCCAAAACATCCCATCATTCGGCAACAAAGCTAAGAACTTCATATATTGTAGTTTGATAGGGTATTATTTCAACACCAAGAACAGATTGCTTTTACTGGGGATTGAACCAGTGTTAAGCAGATGTAATGACTACTACACTATGAAACCTTCTGGAAAGTTACTGTGTATTGGCAAGCAGAGCAGAATTGTAACTGATGGGGCCTTTTTATTGCTGAAGAAAAGTGTTTTTGGTAATGAAACATTTACAATTTTTATTACATATTTTACCAGTTTTATTCCTACAAAGGGATATTGCTTAAATTGAAGTTTACATTGAATGTGTTACTTTTTTCTACACAGTTTAATCGTTTGCTTTTGTATTTATGGGAACTATAAATTTTCAAACAAACAGGATTGTTATAATATGGGATTATGTTTTCTGCTAAAATGTTCAATAAAAAAGAAACCCAAAATCGTAGTTCTCCTTGTGATAGAAGCCAAAATGTATTGTCATTTGGCAACAAAACCAAGAATTTCATACTTTACAGGTTGATAGGAAATTACTTCAACACCGAAAACAGATTGGTTTCACTGAGTATTGAACCCAGAACGTTCTGCATATGAAGCAGACTTGATGACCACCACACTTTAAAACCTGTGATTCCTGCAAAGTAATGGCAATTAGAGACGAAATTTGACTGCAATGAAAAAAAAAAAATTCGTAGTTCCGTTGGTTATGGAAGCTAAGACATCCCGTCATTCGGCAACAAAGTTAAGAACTTCATGTATTGCAGTTGGATAGGGTATTATTTAAACGCCAAGAAGAGACTGGTTTCACTGGGGATTGAACCCAGGACCTTCCGCGTGTTAAGCAGACGTGATAACCACTACACTATGAAACCTGTGAAATCCTGCAAAGCAATGGCAATTGGAGACGAGTTTTGACCGCCAGGGAAAAAAAAAAAAAAATTCAAAGTTCTGTTGGTGATGGAAAACAAAACATCCTGTTATTCGGCAACAAAGCCAAGAAATCCATATATTGTAGTTGGATAGGGTATTATTTCAACACCAAGAAGAGATTGGTTTCACTGGGGATTGAACCCAGGACCTTCTGCGTGTTAAGCAGACGTGATGACCACTACACTATGAAACCTGCTGAAAAGTTACTGTGTATTGGCTAGCAGAGCAGAATTGTGACTGACGGGGCCTTTTTATTGCTGAAGGAAAGTATTTTTGGTAATGAAACATTTACAATTTTTATTACATATTTTACCAGTTTTATTCCTACAAAGGGATATTGCTTAAATTGAAGTTTACATTGAATGTGTTACTTTTTTCTACACAGTTTAGTCGTTTGCTTTTGTATTTATGGGAACTATATATTTTTAAACAAACAGGATTTTTATAATATGGGATTATGTTTTCTGCTAAAATGGACAATAAAAAAGAAACCCAAAATAGTAGTTCTCTTTGTGATGGAAGCCAAAATGTATTGTCATTTGGCAACGAAACCAAGAATTTTATATATTACAGGTTGATAGCAAATTACTTCAACAGCGAAAACGGATTGGTTTCACTGGGGATTGAACCCAGAACCTTCTGCGTGTGAAGCAGACGCAATGACCACTACACTATGAAACCTGTGAAATCCTGCAAAGCAATGGCAATTGAAAACGAGTTTTGACCGCCAGGGGAAAAAATTATTAGTTCTGTTGGTGATGGAAGCCAAAACATCCCATCATTCGGCAACAAAGCCAAGAACTTCATATATTGTAGCTTGATAGGGTATTATTTCAACACCAAGAACAGATTGCTTTTACTGGGGATTGAACCAGTGTTAAGCAGACGTGATGACTACTACACTATGAAACCTTCTGGAACGTTACTGTGTATTGGCAAGCAGAGCAGAATTGTAACTGATGGGGCCTTTTTATTGCTGAAGAAAAGTGTTTTTGGTAATGAAACATTTCCAATTTTTATTACATATTTTACCAGTTTTATTCCTACAAAGGGATATTGCTTAAATTGAAGTTTACATTGAATGTGTTACTTTTTTCTACACAGTTTAATCGTTTGCTTTTGTATTTATGGGAACTATAAATTTTGAAACAAACAGGATTGTTATAATATGGGATTATGTTTTCTGCTAAAATGTTCAATAAAAAAGAAACCCCAAATCGTAGTTCTCCTTGTGATAGAAGCCAAAATGTATAGTCATTTGGCAACGAAACCAAGAATTTCATACTTTACAGGTTGATAGGAAATTACTTCAACTCCGAAAACAGATTGGTTTCACTGGGTATTGAACCCAGAACGTTCTGCATATGAAGCAGACTTGATGACCACCACACTTTAAAACCTGTGATTCTTGCAAAGTAATGGCAATTAGAGACGAAATTTGACTGCCAGGAAAAAAAAAAATTCGTAGTTCTGTTGGTTATGGAAGCTAAAACATCCCATCATTCGGCAACAAAGCCAAGAACTTCATGTATTGCAGTTGGATAGGGTATTATTTCAACACCAAGAACAGACTGGTTTTACTGGGGATTAAACCCAGGACCTTCTGCGTGTTAAGCAGACGTGATGACCAATACACTATGAAACCTGTGAAATCCTGTTGATAGCAAATTACTTCAACAGCGAAAACGGATTGGTTTCACTGGGGATTGAACCCAGGACCTTCTGCGTGTGAAGCAGACGTGATGACCACTACACTATGAAACCTGTGAAATCCTGCAAAGCAATGGCAATTGAAAACGAGTTTTGACCGCCAGGGGAAAAAAATTATTAGTTCTGTTGGTGATGGAAGCCAAAACATCCCATCATTCGGCAACAAAGCCAAGAACTTCATATATTGTAGTTTGATAGGGTATTATTTCAACACCAAGAACAGATTGCTTTTACTGGGGATTGAACCAGTGTTAAGCAGATGTAATGACTACTACACTATGAAACCTTCTGGAAAGTTACTGTGTATTGGCAAGCAGAGCAGAATTGTAACTGATGGGGCCTTTTTATTGCTGAAGAAAAGTGTTTTTGGTAATGAAACATTTACAATTTTTATTACATATTTTACCAGTTTTATTCCTACAAAGGGATATTGCTTAAATTGAAGATTACATTGAATGTGTTACTTTTTGCTACACAGTTTAATAGTTTGCTTTTGTATTTATGGGAACTATAAATTTTGAAACAAACAGGATTGTTATAATATGGGATTATGTTTTCTGCTAAAATGTTCAATAAAAAAGAAACCCAAAATCGTAGTTCTCCTTGTGATAGAAGCCAAAATGTATTGTCATTTGGCAACGAAACCAAGAATTTCATACTTTACAGGTTGATAGGAAATTACTTCAACACCGAAAACAGATTGGTTTCACTGGGTATTGAACCCAAAACGTTCTACTTATGAAGCAGACTTGATGACCACCACACTTTAAAACCTGTGATTCCTGCAAAGTAATGGCAATTAGAGACGAAATTTGACTGCCAGGAAAAAAAAAAAAAATTCGTAGTTCTGTTGGTTATGGAAGCTAAAACATCCCGTCATTCGGCAACAAAGCCAAGAACTTCATGTATTGCAGTTGGATAGGGTATTATTTCAACACCAAGAACAGACTGGTTTTACTGGGGATTAAACCCAGTACTAGAGTTGAGCGCGGTTCGTGGTTCGTGGTTCTCCAGTTCGCGGCTCGAGTGATTTTGGGGCATGTTCTAGATCGAACTAGAACTCGAGCTTTTTGCAAAAGCTCGATAGTTCTAGAAACGTTCGAGAACGGTTCTAGCAGCCAAAAAACAGCTAAATCCTAGCTTGGTTTCTGCTGTAATAGTGTAAGTCACTCTGTGAATCAAACTATTATCACATTTCAGTGTATAGTGTGCGTGAACAGCGCCTTCAGATCACTGCTGTTTCTATAATGGCGATCGCCATTTTTTTTTTTTTTTCTTGTCTTCCTTCCCTAAGCGCGCGCGTCTTGTGGGGCGGGCCAGCATGTCAGCCAATCACAGACACACACACACCTAAGTGGACTTTGAGCCAGAGAAGCAACGGCATGTGTGATAGGATCTGCATGTCACATGTCCCTGCATTATAAAACCGGACATTTTCCTCCAGGACGCCATTATCTGCCTTCTGCGTCTTTGGTGTCAGACATCAGTGTCGCAGCTCCGTCCTCCTGAGTCCTATAGCCGATACAGCTGTATGCGCTGCATACACAGCGTTAGACAGCTTAGGGAGAGCACATTCTAACAGTCCTTTTAAGGGCTCAAAGCGGCAGGGTCAGCCATTATACTAGCACACACTCAGTGTACCTAGTGGCATCCTATACGTGGCTATTGGACTTTGCTATAGTCCCACTAGTGCCAAGACATTTGCAGCACGTCTGCCTGCGTTGCACACTCCAACTAATTATAAGTAAGCCATTATACTAGCACACACTCAGTGTACCTAGTGGCATCCTATACGTGGCTATTGGACTTTGCTATAGTCCCACTAGTGCCAAGACATTTGCAGCACGTCTGCCTGCGTTGCACACTCCAACTAATTATAACTAAGCCATTATACTAGCACACACTCAGTGTACCTAGTGGCATCCTATACGTGGCTATTGGACTTTGCTATAGTCCCACTAGTGCCAAGACATTTGCAGCACGTCTGCCTGCGTTGCACACTCCAACTAATTATAACTAAGCCATTATACTAGCACACACTCAGTGTACCTAGTGGCATCCTATACGTGGCTATTGGACTTTGCTATAGTCCCACTAGTGCCAAGACATTTGCAGCACGTCTGCCTGCGTTGCACACTCCAACTAATTATAACTAAGCCATTATACTAGCACACACTCAGTGTACCTAGTGGCATCCTATACGTGGCTATTGGACTTTGCTATAGTCCCACTAGTGCCAAGACATTTGCAGCACGTCTGCCTGCGTTGCACACTCCAACTAATTATAACTAAGCCATTATACTAGCACACACTCAGTGTACCTAGTGGCATCCTATACGTGGCTATTGGACTTTGCTATAGTCCCACTAGTGCCAAGACATTTGCAGCACGTCTGCCTGCGTTGCACACTCCAACTAATTATAACTAAGCCATTATACTAGCACACACTCAGTGTACCTAGTGGCATCCTATACGTGGCTATTGGACTTTGCTATAGTCCCACTAGTGCCAAGACATTTGCAGCACGTCTGCCTGCGTTGCACACTCCAACTAATTATAACTAAGCCATTATACTAGCACACACTCAGTGTACCTAGTGGCATCCTATACGTGGCTATTGGACTTTGCTATAGTCCCACTAGTGCAAAGACATTTGCAGAGCACGTCTGCCTGCATTGCACACTACAACTTTTTTAAACTAAGCAATTTTACTAGCAAACACTCAGTGTACCTAGTGGCATCCTATACGTGGCTATTGGACTTTGCTATAGTCCCACTAGTGCCAAGACATTTGCAGAGCGCATCTACCTGCGTTGCACACTCCAACGAATTATAACTAAGCCATTATACTAGCACACACTCAGTGTACCTAGTGGCATCCTATACGTGGCTATTGGACTTTGCTATAGTCCCACTAGTGCAAAGACATTTGCAGAGCACGTCTGCCTGCATTGCACACTACAACTTTTTTAAACTAAGCAATTTTACTAGCAAACACTCAGTGTACCTAGTGGCATCCTATACGTGGCTATTGGACTTTGCTATAGTCCCACTAGTGCCAAGACATTTGCAGAGCGCATCTGCCTGCGTTGCACACTCCAACGAATTATAACTAAGCCATTATACTAGCACACACTCAGTGTACCTAGTGGCATCCTATACGTGGCTATTGGACTTTGCTATAGTCCCACTAGTGCAAAGACATTAGCAGAGCACATCTGCCTGCATTGCACACTCCAAGTTTTTTAAACTAAGCAATTTTACTAGCAAACACTCAGTGTACCTAGTGGCATCCTATACGTGGCTATTGGACTTTGCTATAGTCCCACTAGTGCAAAGACATTTGCAGAGCACGTCTGCCTGCATTGCACACTACAACTTTTTTAAACTAAGCAATTTTACTAGCAAACACTCAGTGTACCTAGTGGCATCCTATACGTGGCTATTGGACTTTGCTATAGTCCCACTAGTGCCAAGACATTTGCAGAGCGCATCTGCCTGCGTTGCACACTCCAACGAATTATAACTAAGCCATTATACTAGCACACACTCAGTGTACCTAGTGGCATCCTATACGTGGCTATTGGACTTTGCTATAGTCCCACTAGTGCAAAGACATTAGCAGAGCACATCTGCCTGCATTGCACACTCCAAGTTTTTTAAACTAAGCAATTTTACTAGCAAACACTCAGTGTACCTAGTGGCATCCTATACGTGGCTATTGGACTTTGCTATAGTCCCACTAGTGCAAAGACATTTGCAGAGCACGTCTGCTTGCATTGCACACTACAACTTTTTTAAACTAAGCAATTTTACTAGCAAACACTCAGTGTACCTAGTGGCATCCTATACGTGGCTATTGGACTTTGCTATAGTCCCACTAGTGCCAAGACATTTGCAGAGCGCATCTGCCTGCGTTGCACACTCCAACTAATTATAACTAAGCCATTATACTTGCACACACTAAGTGTTTTTTAGTGGCATCCTATACGTGGCTATTGGACTTTGCTATAGTCCCACTAGTGCCAAGACATTTGCAGCACGTCTGCCTGCGTTGCACACTCCAACTAATTATAACTAAGCCATTATACTAGCACACACTCAGTGTACCTAGTGGCATCCTATACGTGGCTATTGGACTTTGCTATAGTCCCACTAGTGCCAAGACATTTGCAGCACGTCTGCCTGCGTTGCACACTCCAACTAATTATAACTAAGCCATTATACTAGCACACACTCAGTGTACCTAGTGGCATCCTATACGTGGCTATTGGACTTTGCTATAGTCCCACTAGTGCCAAGACATTTGCAGCACGTCTGCCTGCGTTGCACACTCCAACTAATTATAACTAAGCCATTATACTAGCACACACTCAGTGTACCTAGTGGCATCCTATACGTGGCTATTGGACTTTGCTATAGTCCCACTAGTGCCAAGACATTTGCAGCACGTCTGCCTGCGTTGCACACTCCAACTAATTATAACTAAGCCATTATACTAGCACACACTCAGTGTACCTAGTGGCATCCTATACGTGGCTATTGGACTTTGCTATAGTCCCACTAGTGCAAAGACATTAGCAGAGCACATCTGCCTGCATTGCACACTCCAAGTTTTTTAAACTAAGCAATTTTACTAGCAAACACTCAGTGTACCTAGTGGCATCCTATACGTGGCTATTGGACTTTGCTATAGTCCCACTAGTGCAAAGACATTTGCAGAGCACGTCTGCCTGCATTGCACACTACAACTTTTTTAAACTAAGCAATTTTACTAGCAAACACTCAGTGTACCTAGTGGCATCCTATACGTGGCTATTGGACTTTGCTATAGTCCCACTAGTGCCAAGACATTTGCAGAGCGCATCTGCCTGCGTTGCACACTCCAACGAATTATAACTAAGCCATTATACTAGCACACACTCAGTGTACCTAGTGGCATCCTATACGTGGCTATTGGACTTTGCTATAGTCCCACTAGTGCAAAGACATTAGCAGAGCACATCTGCCTGCATTGCACACTCCAAGTTTTTTAAACTAAGCAATTTTACTAGCAAACACTCAGTGTACCTAGTGGCATCCTATACGTGGCTATTGGACTTTGCTATAGTCCCACTAGTGCAAAGACATTTGCAGAGCACGTCTGCCTGCATTGCACACTACAACTTTTTTAAACTAAGCAATTTTACTAGCAAACACTCAGTGTACCTAGTGGCATCCTATACGTGGCTATTGGACTTTGCTATAGTCCCACTAGTGCCAAGACATTTGCAGAGCGCATCTGCCTGCGTTGCACACTCCAACGAATTATAACTAAGCCATTATACTAGCACACACTCAGTGTACCTAGTGGCATCCTATACGTGGCTATTGGACTTTGCTATAGTCCCACTAGTGCAAAGACATTAGCAGAGCATATCTGCCTGCATTGCACACTCCAAGTTTTTTAAACTAAGCAATTTTACTAGCAAACACTCAGTGTACCTAGTGGCATCCTATACGTGGCTATTGGACTTTGCTATAGTCCCACTAGTGCAAAGACATTTGCAGAGCACGTCTGCCTGCATTGCACACTACAACTTTTTTAAACTAAGCAATTTTACTAGCAAACACTCAGTGTACCTAGTGGCATCCTATACGTGGCTATTGGACTTTGCTATAGTCCCACTAGTGCCAAGACATTTGCAGAGCGCATCTGCCTGCGTTGCACACTCCAACTAATTATAACTAAGCCATTATACTTGCACACACTAAGTGTTTTTTAGTGGCATCCTATACGTGGCTATTGGACTTTGCTATAGTCCTACTAGTGCCAAGACATTTGCAGAGCGCATCTGCCTGCGTTGCACACTCCAACTAATTATAACTAAGCCATTATACTAGCACACACTCAGTGAACCTAGTGGCATCCTATACGTGGATATTGGACTTTGCTATAGTCCCACTAGTGCCAAGACATTTGCAGCACGTCTGCCTGCGTTGCACACTCCAACTAATTATAACTAAGCCATTATACTAGCACACACTCAGTGTACCTAGTGGCATCCTATACGTGGCTATTGGACTTTGCTATAGTCCCACTAGTGCCAAGACATTTGCAGCACGTCTGCCTGCGTTGCACACTCCAACTAATTATAACTAAGCCATTATACTAGCACACACTCAGTGTACCTAGTGGCATCCTATACGTGGCTATTGGACTTTGCTATAGTCCCACTAGTGCCAAGACATTTGCAGCACGTCTGCCTGCGTTGCACACTCCAACTAATTATAACTAAGCCATTATACTAGCACACACTCAGTGTACCTAGTGGCATCCTATACGTGGCTATTGGACTTTGCTATAGTCCCACTAGTGCCAAGACATTTGCAGCACGTCTGCCTGCGTTGCACACTCCAACTAATTATAACTAAGCCATTATACTAGCACAAACTCAGTGTACCTAGTGGCATCCTATACGTGGCTATTGGACTTTGCTATAGTCCCACTAGTGCAAAGACATTTGCAGAGCACGTCTGCCTGCATTGCACACTACAACTTTTTTAAACTAAGCAATTTTACTAGCAAACACTCAGTGTACCTAGTGGCATCCTATACGTGGCTATTGGACTTTGCTATAGTCCCACTAGTGCCAAGACATTTGCAGAGCGCATCTGCCTGCGTTGCACACTCCAACTAATTATAACTAAGCCATTATACTTGCACACACTAAGTGTTTTTTAGTGGCATCCTATACGTGGCTATTGGACTTTGCTATAGTCCTACTAGTGCCAAGACATTTGCAGAGCGCATCTGCCTGCGTTGCACACTCCAACGAATTATAACTAAGTTACATTGTCAGGGATATTTATTCTTTATTATTCTGCTGTTAGTAAAGCTAGACCACCACTGCAATCTTCACCACCTCTCAATTTTTACTACCACATTTTCAGTCCACAATCTTGTCGCAATCAACATGAGTGGCAAAATGACAGATGCTGGTGGAAAGGGGAAGAGGCGTGGTGGAAAAGGCAAAAAAGGTTTTGTCAGTGGGGAAGGTGCCAAAGCTCCATTATCATCTGCTGAAGATAGACCATCTACTAGCAAAAGTAAGATGTCTACTACTTATTGTGGACAATCCGATGTGCTCCCTTTTTTACGGACACGAACAAGAGGAACAAAGGTAGATGATGGGCAAAAAAGGAAAATGCTTGAATGGATCTCAAGTGGTCCAACAAGTGCCCTCTCAGCCACTTCAAGTACCGCATCCAAAAAACACCATTCCTCTGAATTGTCATCCCAATCACACTTGATTTCTCCCAGCTCTGAAGTCTCCATCAGCCCTGCACAGTATGGTGGAACTGAGATGGCTGAGTCTGCAGAGCTGTTCAGTCACACTATAGCCTGGGAATCAGAGGTCTGCTCCCAAGCTACAGTGAGTACAGAACAGGAAATGGTCTGCAGTGATGCCCAGAACCTTTGTGACTCAGATTCAGGCCGTGAGGACCAAGTTTCTGAGCATAATGTTGACCCTTTGTCACAAACTGTAACACCTGTGGTTATAGACAATGAGGAACATACTGATGAAGATGAGACGCAGATACCCGATTGGGATGACAACTTAAATATTCGGTCAGGGCAAGAAGAGGCTCGGTCTGAGGGGGAGGGGAGTGCGAACACAACAATTGATGATGACGTTCTAGATCCCACCTACTGTCAACCCCCAGTCAGGCACTCGAGGAGGTCAACAGAGGCGGTGGAGGAGGATGCAACCGACGACGAAGTTACCTTGCGCCTTCCTGGACAGAGTCGGAGCACTGGTAGCACGTCTACAACTGCATCCTCAGCCACCACTCTGCCTATGAGCATTATTCGGGGTGGATCAACAGGTCGCATGGCCTCTAAGCCTTGCCTAGCCTGGGCCTTTTTTCACATCGAAAAAGATCGCCCAACTCATGTGATATGTAACATTTGTCATGATTCTGTTAGTAGAGGTCAAAACCTCAGCAGTTTGACAACTTCTTCCATGAATCGTCACATGAATAAATATCATAATTCCCGGTGGGAAGCTCACCGTGCTGCAATGCCGGCTAGCGGAGCGAACCATCCACCGCCCGCCCCTTCCAGTGCATCCGCGCGCTCTTCATCTTCTAGGACTGTGGGGACAGCTGTCACACCTGTTTTTCCACGCAAAACTTCCACCACTGTAACCGCAACAGGCAGTTTGCTTGTAAGGTCGTCAGTTGGTTTGGAAGGGGAAACAAGTGAGTGTGTACAGCTCTCTCAGACATCGATAGCACCAACGTTGGATGAAGGCAACATCATGTCTCCGCCTGCACTTTCCTCACAAACCTGCATTTTTCCAGGGACACCCTACTCAACACCGTCTACACACAGCAGCCAGATCTCTGTCCCTCAGATGTGGTCAAATAAAAGGCCACTTCCTCCGACCCATGACAAAGCTAAGAGGTTGACTCTATCCCTCTGTAAGCTGTTGGCTACCGAAATGCTGCCTTTCCGCCTAGTGGACACACAGGATTTTAGAGACCTTATGTCTGTCGCTGTGCCCCAGTACCAGATGCCTAGTCGCCACTACTTCTCTAAGAAAGGTGTGCCCGCGCTACACCAGCATGTCGCACACAACATCACCGCTTCCTTGAGAAACTCTGTGTGTGAACGGGTGCATTTCACCACCGATACTTGGACCAGTAAGCATGGACAGGGACGTTACATGTCGCTGACTGGGCACTGGGTAACTATGGTGATAGATGGTGAAGGGTCTGCTGCACAAGTCTTGCCGTCCCCACGACTTGTGTGTCAATCCTCTGTCTGTCCAAGTTCCGCCACAGCTTCTGCATCCTCCACCTCATCTGGGTCCTCCACCTCCGCCCCAAGCCTGCCTGGTCAGGCCACCAGCGTTCTCACTGCGCAGAAGGAATCACGCACGCCTCATTACTATGCTGGCAGCCGAGCGCAACGGCATCAGGCGGTCTTTAGCTTGACATGTCTTGGTAATAAGAGTCACACAGCTGAGGAGTTGTGGTCAGCTCTGCGGTCCGAGTTTAATAAATGGTTGTCTCCACTCAACCTGCAGCCTCGTAAGGCCGTGTGCGACAATGCTGCAAACCTGGGTGCGGCCCTTCGCCTGGGCAAGGTGACACACGTACCTTGTATGGCTCACGTGTTGAACCTTGTCGTGCAGCAATTTTTAACACACTATCCCGGCCTAGATGGCCTTCTGAACAGGGCACGAAAACTGTCTGCTCACTTCCGGCGTTCAAGCGCCGCAGCTGAGCGACTTGCATCGCTCCAGAAGTCTTTCGGCCTGCCGGTTCATCGCCTGAAATGCGATGTGGCGACACGCTGGAATTCAACTCTCCACATGTTACAGCGACTGTGGCAGCACCGCAGAGCCCTGGTGCAATACGTCATGACGTATAGCCTGGGCCAACGAGATGCAGAGGTGGGGCAGATCACCCTGATGGAGTGGTCTCAGATCAAGGACCTATGCACCCTTCTGCACAGTTTCGACATGGCGACGAATATGTTTAGCTCTGACAATGCCATTATCAGCATGACGATTCCAGTCATTTACATGCTGGAGCACACGCTAAACACTATTCGGAGTCAGGGGGTGGGACAACATGAAGGGGAGGAACTACAGGAGGATTCATATGTGCAAGGGACAACAACATCACCAAGGTCCAGATGTTCATCATCACCAACGCAGCAGGCATGGGACCATGGGGAACAGGGATCGACAAGGGCGCATAGTAGCAGGCGAAATGTTGAGCGAGGTGCAGGAGAACATGAAGAAATGGAGGACGAACTGTCCATGGACATGGAAGACTCAGCGGATGAGGGAGACCTTGGTCAAATTTCAGTTGAAAGAGGTTGGGGGGAGATGTCAGAGGAAGAAAGAACGGGTAGCACCTCTATGCCACAAACACAGCGTGGACTTGGTCCGCATGGCTGCGCAAGACACATGAGTGCCTTTTTGTTGCACTACCTCCAACATGACAGTCGTATTGTCAAAATTAGAAGTGATGATGACTACTGGATTGCCACACTATTAGATCCCCGGTACAAGTCCAAATTTTGTGACATAATTCCAGCCATAGAAAGGGACGCACGTATGCAGGAGTATCAGCAGAAGCTGTTACTCGATCTTAGCTCGGCTTTTCCACCAAACAACCGTGCAGGTGCAGGGAGGGAATCTCCCAGTTGTAACTTGACAAACATGGGACGGTCTCGTCATCTTCACCAGTCTACCCGTACCAGTAGGACCGTATCTGGTGCCGGTAACAGCAATTTTATGGAATCTTTTCATCATTTTTTTAGACCCTCTTTTGCAAGGCCACCAGAGACAACAAGTCTGACACATACTCAACGGCTGGAGAGGATGATACAGGAGTATCTCCAAATGAACATCGATGCCATGACTGTGCAACTGGAGCCTTGCTCCTTTTGGGCTTCAAACATAGAAAAATGGCCAGAGCTCTCCAGTTACGCCTTGGAGATTTTGTCGTGTCCAGCTGCCAGCGTTGTCTCTGAACGTGTATTCAGTGCTGCTGGGTGTGTGCTGACAGATAAGCGCACGCGTCTGTCCAGTGACAATGTGGACAGACTGACGTTCATCAAAATGAACAAGTCATGGATCCAGAAGGAATTTACTACCCCTGTGTCATCCTGGGGAGAGTAAATGCTTGTGGATTTGGAATGTGCTTGATGCAAATCAAAACATCCTGTTTGCAACTAGGGCCCAAGTGCTGCCACTGATGGGGTGGGTGTCTGTGTGGCCCAATTTTTGGAAAAAAGGGAGACTCCGCTTGGAGTAACCCTTGCTTACATTGTTTTTAAAAGAAGCCAAGATGAACAAGTCATGGGTCAGCAAAGACTTTGCTACCTACCCCGGTGTCATCCTGGGGACGGTTAATTATGGGGTATTTTTGAATGTGATTGATGCAAATGTAGCTGTGAAGTGTACAACTAGGGCCCAAGTGCTGCCACTGATGGGGTGGGTGTCTGTGTGGCCCAATTTTTGGAAAAAAAGGGAGACTCCGCTTGGAGTAACCCTTGCTTGATGTGTTTTTAAAAGAAGCCAAGATGAACAGAGCTGGGATCAGCAAAGACTTTGCTACCTACCCCGGTGTCATCCTGGGGACGGATAAGAATGGCGTATTTTTGAATGTGCTTGATGCAAATCAAAACATCCTGTTTGCAACTAGGGCCCAAGTGCTGCCACTGATGGGGTGGGTGTCTGTGTGGCCCAATTTTTGGAAAAAAAGGGAGACTCCGCTTGGAGTAACCCTTGCTTGATGTGTTTTTAAAAGAAGCCAAGATGAACAGAGCTGGGATCAGCAAAGACTTTGCTACCTACCCCGGTGTCATCCTGGGGACGGATAATAATGGCGTATTTTTGAATGTGCTTGATGCAAATCAAAACATCCTGTTTGCAACTAGGGCCCAAGTGCTGCCACTGATGGGGTGGGTGTCTGTGTGGCCCAATTTTTGGAAAAAAGGGAGACTCCGCTTGGAGTAACCCTTGCTTGATGTGTTTTTAAAAGAAGCCAAGATGAACAGAGCTGGGATCAGGAAATACTTTGCTACCTACCCCGGTGTCATCCTGGGGACGGATAAGAATGGCGTATTTTTGAATGTGCTTGATGCAAATCAAAACATCCTGTTTGCAACTAGGGCCCAAGTGCTGCCACTGATGGGGTGGGTGTCTGTGTGGCCCAATTTTTGGAAAAAAAGGGAGACTCCGCTTGGAGTAACCCTTGCTTGATGTGTTTTTAAAAGAAGCCAAGATGAACAGAGCTGGGATCAGCAAAGACTTTGCTACCTACCCCGGTGTCATCCTGGGGACGGATAAGAATGGCGTATTTTTGAATGTGCTTGATGCAAATCAAAACATCCTGTTTGCAACTAGGGCCCAAGTGCTGCCACTGATGGGGTGGGTGTCTGTGTGGCCCAATTTTTGGAAAAAAAGGGAGACTCCGCTTGGAGTAACCCTTGCTTGATGTGTTTTTAAAAGAAGCCAAGATGAACAGAGCTGGGATCAGCAAAGACTTTGCTACCTACCCCGGTGTCATCCTGGGGACGGATAAGAATGGCGTATTTTTGAATGTGCTTGATGCAAATCAAAACATCCTGTTTGCAACTAGGGCCCAAGTGCTGCCAATGATGGGGTGGGTGTCTGTGTGGCCCAATTTTTGGAAAAAAGGGAGACTCCGCTTGGAGTAACCCTTGCTTGATGTGTTTTTAAAAGAAGCCAAGATGAACAGAGCTGGGATCAGGAAATACTTTGCTACCTACCCCGGTGTCATCCTGGGGACGGATAAGAATGGCGTATTTTTGAATGTGCTTGATGCAAATCAAAACATCCTGTTTGCAACTAGGGCCCAAGTGCTGCCACTGATGGGGTGGGTGTCTGTGTGGCCCAATTTTTGGAAAAAAGGGAGACTCCGCTTGGAGTAACCCTTGCTTGATGTGTTTTTAAAAGAAGCCAAGATGAACAGAGCTGGGATCAGGAAATACTTTGCTACCTACCCCGGTGTCATCCTGGGGACGGATAAGAATGGCGTATTTTTGAATGTGCTTGATGCAAATCAAAACATCCTGTTTGCAACTAGGGCCCAAGTGCTGCCACTGATGGGGTGGGTGTCTGTGTGGCCCAATTTTTGGAAAAAAAGGGAGACTCCGCTTGGAGTAACCCTTGCTTGATGTGTTTTTAAAAGAAGCCAAGATGAACAGAGCTGGGATCAGGAAAGACTTTGCTACCTACCCCGGTGTCATCCTGGGGACGGATAAGAATGGCGTATTTTTGAATGTGCTTGATGCAAATCAAAACATCCTGTTTGCAACTAGGGCCCAAGTGCTGCCACTGATGGGGTGGGTGTCTGTGTGGCCCAATTTTTGGAAAAAAGGGAGACTCCGCTTGGAGTAACCCTTGCTTGATGTGTTTTTAAAAGAAGCCAAGATGAACAGAGCTGGGATCAGGAAATACTTTGCTACCTACCCCGGTGTCATCCTGGGGACGGATAAGAATGGCGTATTTTTGAATGTGCTTGATGCAAATCAAAACATCCTGTTTGCAACTAGGGCCCAAGTGCTGCCACTGATGGGGTGGGTGTCTGTGTGGCCCAATTTTTGGAAAAAAAAGGGAGACTCCGCTTGGAGTAACCCTTGCTTGATGTGTTTTTAAAAGAAGCCAAGATGAACAGAGCTGGGATCAGGAAAGACTTTGCTACCTACCCCGGTGTCATCCTGGGGACGGATAAGAATGGCGTATTTTTGAATGTGCTTGATGCAAATCAAAACATCCTGTTTGCAACTAGGGCCCAAGTGCTGCCACTGATGGGGTGGGTGTCTGTGTGGCCCAATTTTTGGAAAAAAAGGGAGACTCCGCTTGGAGTAACCCTTGCTTGATGTGTTTTTAAAAGAAGCCAAGATGAACAGAGCTGGGATCAGCAAAGACTTTGCTACCTACCCCGGTGTCATCCTGGGGACGGATAAGAATGGCGTATTTTTGAATGTGCTTGATGCAAATCAAAACATCCTGTTTGCAACTAGGGCCCAAGTGCTGCCACTGATGGGGTGGGTGTCTGTGTGGCCCAATTTTTGGAAAAAAAGGGAGACTCCGCTTGGAGTAACCCTTGCTTGATGTGTTTTTAAAAGAATCCAAGATGAACAGAGCTGGGATCAGCAAAGACTTTGCTACCTACCCCGGTGTCATCCTGGGGACGGATAAGAATGGCGTATTTTTGAATGTGCTTGATGCAAATCAAAACATCCTGTTTGCAACTAGGGCCCAAGTGCTGCCACTGATGGGGTGGGTGTCTGTGTGGCCCAATTTTTGGAAAAAAAGGGAGACTCCGCTTGGAGTAACCCTTGCTTGATGTGTTTTTAAAAGAAGCCAAGATGAACAGAGCTGGGATCAGGAAAGACTTTGCTACCTACCCCGGTGTCATCCTGGGGACGGATAAGAATGGCGTATTTTTGAATGTGCTTGATGCAAATGTAGCTGTGAAGTGTACAACTGGGGCACAACTGCTGCCACTGAAGGGGTGGGTGTGTGTGTGGCCCAATTTTTGGAAAAAATGGAGACTCCGCTTGGAGTCACCTTGCGGTGTTTTACATGATTTTAGAAGGGCGTGCCATGCCTATATCTGTGTGTCCTCCTCTTTTTCCTTGTCCAGCTGTTTTGTTTTCGCATGCGTATATGTCCTTGTCACTTTCCAATGTGTTTGAGTTGTTTGTCACCTTTAGGACACCTTTGAGGGTGTTTTCTAGGTGTTTTTCTGTGTTTGTGATTGCCTGCCATTGTTTCCTATGCAGTTCGAGTTCGGTTCGTCGAACGTTCGACGAACCGAACTCGAACGGGAGGTCCGTTCGGCGAACCAACCTCGAGCCGAACCGCGACCGGTTCGCTCATCTCTACCCAGTACCTTCTGCGTGTTAAGCAGACGTGATGACCTTCTACGTGTTAAGCAGACATGATGACCACTACACTATGAATCCTGATGAAAAGTTACTGTATATTGGCTAGCAGAGCAGAATTGTGACTGACAGGGCCTTTTTATTGCTGAAGGAAAGTATTTTTGGTAATGAAACATTTCCAATTTTTATTACATATTTTACGAGTTTTATTCCTACAAAGGGATATTGCTTAAATTGAAGTTTACATTGAATGTGTTACTTTTTTCTACATAGTTTAGTCGTTTGCTTTTGTATTTATGGGAACTATATATTTTAAAACAAACAGGTTTTTTATAATATGGGATTATGTTTTCTGCTAAAATGTTCAATAAAAAAGAAACCCAAAATCGTAGTTCTCCTTGTGATAGAAGCCAAAATGTATTGTCATTTGGCAACGAAACCAAGAATTTCATACTTTACAGGTTGATAGGAAATTACTTCAACACCGAAAACAGATTGGTTTAACTGGGTATTGAATCCAGAATGTTCTGCATATGAAGCAGACTTGATGACCACCACACTTTAAAAC
The DNA here is from genome assembly GCF_048569485.1 of Anomaloglossus baeobatrachus. Classification (NCBI taxonomy): domain Eukaryota; kingdom Metazoa; phylum Chordata; class Amphibia; order Anura; family Aromobatidae; genus Anomaloglossus; species Anomaloglossus baeobatrachus. Next base: position 344,002,094 of record NC_134354.1, on the reverse strand, counting down.
CTGTGAAATCCTGCAAAGTAATGGCAATTAGAGACGAGTTTTGACTGCCAGGAAAAAAAAAAAATTCGTAGTTCTGTTGGTTATGGAAGCTAAAACATCCCGTCATTCGGCAACAAAGCCAAGAACTTCATGTATTGTAGTTGGATAGGGTATTATTTCAACACCAAGAACAGACTGGTTTTACTGGGGATTAAACCCAGGACTTTCTGCGTGTTAAGCAGACGTGATGACCACTACACTATGAATCCTAATGAAAAGTTACTGTGTATTGGCTAGCAGAGCAGAATTGTGACTGACGGGGCCTTTTTATTGCTGAAGGAAAGTATTTTTGGTAATGAAACATTTACAATTTTTATTACATATTTTACCAGTTTTATTCCTACAAAGGGATATTGCTTAAATTGAAGTTTACATTGAATGTGTTACTTTTTTCTACACAGTTTAGTCGTTTGCTTTTTAAAACAAACAGGATTTTTATAATATGGGATTATGTTTTCTGCTAAAATGGTCAATAAAAAAGAAAGCCAAAATCGTAGTTCTTTGTGATGGAAGCCAAAATGTATTGTCATTTGGCAATGAAAGCAAGGATTTTAGATATTACAGGTTGATAGCAAATTACTTCAACAGCGAAAACGGCTTGTCTTTACTGGGGATTGAACCCAGGACATTATGCGTGTGAAGCAGACGTGATGACTACTACACTTTGAAACCTGTGAAATCCTGCAAAGTAATGGCAATTAGAGACGAGTTTTGTCCACCAGGGAAAAAAAAATAATTCGTAGTTCTATTTGTGATGGAAGCCAAAACATCCCGTCATTCGGCAACAATGCCAAGAACTTCATATATTGTAGTTGCATAGGGTATTATTTCAACACCAAGAAGAGATTGGTTTCACTGGGGATTGAACCCAGGACCATCTGCATGTTAAGCAGACGTGATGACCACTACACTTTGAAACCTGTGAAATCCTGCAAAGCAATGGCAATTGGAGACGATTTTGACCGCCAGAGAAAAAAAAAAAAATTCAAAGTTCTGTTGGTGATGGAAGACTAAACATCCTGTTATTCGGCAACAAAGCCAAGAAATTCATATATTGTAGTTGGATAGGGTATTATTTCAACACCAAGAAGAGATTGGTTTCACTGGGGATTGAACCCAGGACTAGAGTTGAGCGCGGTTCGTGGTTCGTGGTTCTCCAGTTCTAGGCTCGAGTGATTTTGGGGCATGTTCTAGATCGAACTAGAACTCGAGCTTTTTGCAAAAGCTCGATAGTTCTAGAAACGTTCGAGAACGGTTCTAGCAGCAAAAAACAAGCTAAATCATAGCTTGGTTTCTGCTGTAATAGTGTAAGTCACTCTGTGAATCACACTATTATCACATTTCAGTGTATGTGAACAGCGCCTTCAGATGACTGCTGTTTGTATAATGGCGATCGCCATTTTTTTTTTTTTTTCTTGTCTTCCTTCCCTAAGCGCGCGCGTCTTGTGGGGCGGGCCAGCATGTCAGCCAATCCCAGACACACACACAGCTAAGTGGACTTTGAGCCAGAGAAGCAACGGCATGTGTGATAGGATGTCCATGTCACATGTCCCTGCATTATAATACCGGACATTTTCTTCCAGGACGTCATTATCTGCCTTCTGCGTCTTTGGTGTCAGACATCACTGTCGCAGCTCCGTCCTCCTGAGTCCTATAGCCGATACAGCTGTATGCGCTGCATACACAGCGTTAGACAGCTTAGGGAGAGCACTTTATAGCAGTCCTTTTAAGGGCTCAAACCGGCAGGGTCAGAGAGCCATGGGTGACAGGTCCTGCAAACAGCAACAGCGTCTGTGTAGCCAAGGTCAGGGATTTCCTCCCTGCATTTCACCATTAGGAGGGAATAGAAAGGCAGGCTTCCATTCCTCTACCCAGAGCACCACAATCCTGCCACTGTACCCTCTTGTCCTCTGCACACTCCAACTCATTATAACTAAGCCATTATACTAGCAAACACTCAGTGTACCTAGTGGCATCCTATCTGTGGCTATTGGACTTTGCTATAGTCCCACTAGTGCAAAGACATTTGCAGAGCACGTCTGCCTGCATTGCACACTCCAACTTTTTTAAACTAAGCCATTTTACTAGCAAACACTCAGTGTACCTAGTGGCATCCTAAACGTGGCTATTGGACTTTGCTATAGTCCCACTAGTGCAAAGATATTTGCAGAGCACGTCTGCCTGCATTGCACACTCCAACTTTTTTAAACTAAGCCATTTTACTAGCAAACACTCAGTGTACCTAGTGGCATCCTATCTGTGGCTAGTGGACTTTGCTATAGTCCCACTAGTGCAAAGACATTTGCAGAGCACGTCTGTCTGCATTGCACACTCCAACTTTTTTAAACTAAGCAATTTTACTAGCAAACACTCAGTGTACCTAGTGGCATCCTAAACGTGGCTATTGGACTTTGCTATAGTCCCACTAGTGCAAAGACATTTGCAGAGCATGTCTGCCTGCATTGCACACTCCAAATTTTTTAAACTAAGCCATTTTACTAGCAAACACTCAGTGTACCTAGTGGCATCCTAAACGTGGCTATTGGACTTTGCTATAGTCCCACTAGTGCAAAGACATTTGCAGAGCACGTCTGCCTGCATTGCACACTCCAACTTTTTTAAACTAAGCCATTTGACTAGCAAACACTCAGTGTACCTAGTGGCATCCTAAACGTGGCTATTGGACTTTGCTATAGTCCCACTAGTGCAAAGACATTTGCAGAGCACGTCTGCCTGCATTGCACACTCCAACTTTTTTAAACTAAGCCATTTGACTAGCAAACACTCAGTGTACCTAGTGGCATCCAAAACGTGGCTATTGGACTTTGCTATAGTCCCACTAGTGCAAAGACATTTGCAGAGCACGTCTGCCTGCATTGCACACTCAAACTTTTTTAAACTCAGCCTTTATACTAGCAAACACTCAGTGTACCTAGTGGCATCCTAAACGTGGCTATTGTACTTTTGTCTATTCACACTATTGTAAACATATTTGCAGCATGTCTGCCTGCATTGCACACTCAAACTTTTTTAAACTCGGCCATTATACTAGCAAACACTCAGTGTACCTAGTTGTATCCTAAACGTGGCTATTGTACTTTTGTCTATTCACAGTATTGGAACATTATTTGCAGCACGTCTGCCTGCATTGCACACTCAAACTTTTTTAAACTCAGCCATTATACTAGCAAACACTCAGTGTACCTAGTGGCATCCTAAACGTGGCTATTGTACTTTTGTCTATTCACACTATTGTAAACATATTTGCAGCATGTCTGCCTGCATTGCACACTCAAACTTTTTTAAACTCAGCCATTATACTAGCAAACACTCAGTGTACCTAGTTGTATCCTAAACGTGGCTATTGTACTTTTGTCTATTCACAGTATTGGAACGTTATTTGCAGCACGTCTGCCTGCATTGCACACTCAAACTTTTTTAAACTCAGCCATTATACTAGCAAACACTCAGTGTACCTAGTGGCATCCTAAACGTGGCTATTGTACTTTTGTCTATTCACACTATTGTAAACATATTTGCAGCATGTCTGCCTGCATTGCACACTCAAACTTTTTTAAACTCAGCCATTATACTAGCAAACACTCAGTGTACCTAGTTGTATCCTAAACGTGGCTATTGTACTTTTGTCTATTCACAGTATTGGAACGTTATTTGCAGCACGTCTGCCTGCATTGCACACTCAAACTTTTTTAAACTCAGCCATTATACTAGCAAACACTCAGTGTACCTAGTGGCATCCTAAACGTGGCTATTGTACTTTTGTCTATTCACACTATTGTAAACATATTTGCAGCATGTCTGCCTGCATTGCACACTCAAACTTTTTTAATTTCAGCCATTATACTAGCAAACACTCAGTGTACCTAGTTGTATCCTAAACGTGGCTATTGTACTTTTGTCTATTCACAGTATTGGAACGTTATTTGCAGCACGTCTGCCTGCATTGCACACTCAAACTTTTTTAAACTCAGCCATTATACTAGCAAACACTCAGTGTACCTAGTGGCATCCTAAACGTGGCTATTGTACTTTTGTCTATTCACACTATTGTAAACATATTTGCAGCATGTCTGCCTGCATTGCACACTCAAACTTTTTTAAACTCAGCCATTATACTAGCAAACACTCAGTGTACCTAGTTGTATCTGTCACGGCCGGGCGGTCGGGCCGACCCAGGAGGTGGATCCACTGGACCGAACTCTTAAGATGGTGGTAGGGAGTCCGGCAGCTGAAGCACTGATGGGCAGCAGAACAGTCCGTGCAAGTGAAGGCAGCGGAGGAGTCCCTGGGACCACGGTGTCACAGATGGTAGTCCTGGTGACGTAGCTCAGGTTCGGAAGCCGAGATGATATCAGGCGGGGTCCGGAACCTCAGGAGCGAGATGACGGGTCACCGCAGGGATCCGAGATGGTACGGACTGTCAGATGGCAGACGGACAGTGTGCGGGGTTCAGGATACGGCAGACGGGATGGCGAGGCAGGTACGGCTCTACAAAGAGAGATAGGTGAGTACAGGCACATAAACACCAGGAGACCTGACTCCTAGCTCAGGGAACACGAAGATCAGGCCCCGCCCCCTTGGACACTAACCCCCTTTATACCCAGTACCTGTTCAACCTCATTTCCTGTTCATGGACGCTGGCCCTTTAAGAAAGGGTCAGTGACCGCGCGCGCGCCCTAACGCGCATGCGCGCCGCCAGGGTGCCAGAAGCCAGGGAAGGAGGCTGAGGGGAGGACGCAGGGGAGCCGGCCAGGTCCTGGGAAGCCGTCGGGCGCCGGGATCGGGGACCAGGGGGCCTGGGACGGACGGAATCCGGGGGCTGAGGAGCGGGCAGCGTGGCAGGTGAGCCGGGGAGCGGGGGTGAGGACCCGGGGAGCGTGACAGTATCCTAAACGTGGCTATTGTACTTTTGTCTATTCACAGTATTGGAACGATATTTGCAGCACGTCTGCCTGCATTGCACACTCTAACTTTTTTAAACTCAGCCATTATACTAGCAAACACTCACTGTACCTAGTTGTATCCTAAACGTGGCTATTGTACTTTTGTCAATTCACAGTATTGGAACGATATTTGCAGCACGTCTGCCTGCATTGCACACTCTAAGTTTTTTAAACTCAGCCATTATACTAGCAAACACTCACTGTACCTAGTTGTATCCTAAACGTGGCTATTGTACTTTTGTCAATTCACAGTATTGGAACGTTATTTGCAGCACGTCTGCCTGCATTGCACACTCAAACTTTTTTAAACTCAGCCATTATACTAGCAAACACTCACTGTACCTAGTTGTATCCTAAACGTGGCTATTGTACTTTTGTCTATTCACACTACTGCAAATCTATGTGCAGCACCTCTGCATGACAACCTCCTGCTCTGTTTTTAATAAGCTATAATGATAGCACAAAATACTGCCATTTAGTGGCATCATAGAACTGGCTGTTGTATTCCATTAGTGCCCCACTGGTGACAAGCTATTTCTAGCACCTCTACATCACACCCTCATGCACATTTTGATACGCTAATGTTATAGCAAACTCATGGAATTCATTGCTGCATTTCATAATTCGGAGGGATAGAAAGTCAGGCTTCCTTTAGCTTTTCCTTCTGTTCATAGACAGCATCTCCAAGACAAATTTCCCCTCCACGTCTAAGTGTGGAGAGTCAGCTAGTGCGCATGCGTGTGCCGATGTACCCCAGCTGCAGCATAATTACAGTGTTTCGCGTAGTGAGTATGCTCAGCCTGACTGTGTTATTCCTGACGCTAAGTCTTCTTTTCGGGATACAGCGCATGCTCCCACACTAAGTGTGAAAAGCCTCTTTGCACAGGTGCTTGCATTCCGTGCCGGGTCTAAGTCCTGTTTTGTGCCTAGACACCATGCTAAAGCTGATAGTCTTTTTTCAGAGACTGTATTTCATGCTACTGAGCATGCTCAGGCACTTCCTGCATCAGAGACTAGGTCCGGTAATGAACTCTTTGGCCCTGGCCCTGATGTGGGGGTCCCATATAGACCACAGGGCATCAGGTGTCCTCCCAAATGGCTTGCAGAGGCCCACACCTATGACTTGTCACCGCATTATTGATGGTCAGACGATGACTGGTGAGGTGTTTGGGTCATGGCAGCCATGAGGTCATAATTGAAGTTGCGTTTCCAAATAGGACGCTAGTTATGCCACTGATGACGTGTCACTCTACTTTTGTCTCCAGGAGGTGCATTGTGGTTCACCCTGGTTTGGGGCGGACCCAGGTTATAAAAGGGGCTGGAGCCAACAAGGAGGTGCGTAGTCTTCTATTATGCTCCGAAAGAGCACACCTCCATGTGTTGAACTTATTGCGGCTTTAGGCCAGAGGTAGGCAGGGATAGGGTGGTGGATGCAGGCCACCACCACAGTTGGTAACGCAGAACGGTTAAGACCAGCTCCTGTCCTAACAGTCCTGCTTGTGCAGCCCAGTGGCATTAACAGGCCTGCTGCTGCTGATGCGCCTGCTGTCCACAGGTGTGGCCCCTACGCACACGGTCAGCGTACTCAATGGCCCCTGTGTTGTTAACAGGGAGTTCCTGGGCTGGGTGGGCATGTGGACCCTGTGACGCTAACAGGGCTCACAGTCTCCAGATCCGAATGGCGTCTAACTCGGTTCAGGCTACTATTAGTTTCATAGCCACACAGCTCTGTATCCTCCACCAAACCTTCAAGTTACCAACCTCTCCTTTTCCAACTGGGAGCACGGTGGACACTGACTGCTGATGGGGATATATACCTTTCTCTTTCTTTTCTTATTAATTTTCGTTATATAGCGGTCACAGATTATATACCACTTTATCCAAATCTGCCAGTCCCACTGTAACAGATGTTGTTTCTTCAGCAAATGTTACAGTTGCTTAACCACCAAATCCACGGACCAAAACTTTTTTCCCCTTTCCAACACACCTGTTCCCCTTTCCAACAGCATCTGTCCTTTTTCAACTCATTTTGGGATATGACCAAAAGTGCAACTGTGCAGGGACACCGTACTCAACGCCATCTCAGCACAGCAGCCATCCCTCGGTCCCTCCCATGTGGACAAGTAAAAGACCATTTCCTCCTATCCATGACAAAGCGTTGAGATTCACTCTGTGCAGCACTGGTGTTTAGTGGAAAAGTAGATCTAAGATTGCGTACCACATTCTGCAGATACTCCTGTATACGTGCGTCTATTTCTATGGCAGGAATTAGTTCGCCAAATTTTGTCTTGTACCGGGGATCTAACAGTGTGGCAACCCAGTATTCAGGATTACTTCAAATTCATACAATCCGAGGGTTATGTAGGTAGTGCAGCAAGAAGGCGCTCATGTGTCTTGTGCATCCAGGAGGACCAAGTCCTTGGTGTGTTGGTGGCAGAGAGGTGAGAATCGTGCCTCCTTCCTCTGCCCTCTCCCCACAACCTCGCACAACCGAAATGTGAGCAAGCTCTCACTCATCTGCTGAGTCTTCCATGCCCATCGCCAGTTCGTCCTCCATTTCTTCATGGGCTCCTGCACTTTCATCAACACTTTTTGCTGATACTATGCGCCCTTGTTAATCCCTCTCCCTCACCATGACTGCCGCATAGGTGCCGCTGACCATCTGGACCTCGTAGATCTTGTTATCCCTTCCGCATATGACTCCTCCTGTACTTCCTCCCCTTCCTCTTGTCCCAACACCTGACTCCGAATAATAATTACAGTGTGCTCCATCATGTAGATGACCAGAATTGTCACGCTGAGAATGACATTGCCAGGGCTAAACATCTTCGTTGACATTTGTGAACTGTGTAGCAGGGTGCATAGGTCCTTGATCTGACACCACTCCAGCAGCGTGATCTGCACCACCTCTTGATCAAGTTATCCCAGGCTATATGTCATACCGTATTTCAGCAGGGCTCTGCGGTGCTGCCACACACGCTGCAACATGTGTAGATTCCAATTCCTGCGTGTCGGAACATCGCATTTCCGGCGTTTAACTGCCAGACCCTAAGACTTCCGGAGTGATGAAAGTTGTGGAGCTGCTGTGTGCGCACGATGGAAGTGAGCACATAGCGAGCGTGCACGCTGCACAAGGCCATGTAGGCCGTGATGGTGTTTTAAAAATTGCTGGAGAATCAGATTCAACACGTGAGCCATACAAGGCACGTGTGTCACATTGCCCTGAGGATGGCCCGCAGCCAGGTTTGCATCATTGCCGCACACGGCTGTTAAGTCACCAACGGAGTCCGCTCCGGCAATTTGTACTCCAGTCGCCAGGTGACAACGTGTTCCTTTCATGCATAGTGCTGATGATGGGAGAGGAGTCGATGCCAGCGGCGCAGGTGGACGCAGGTTATGCTCACCCACTGGGCTGCATTACCTTGACAGATGCAGAATCTCTGGATGAATGTAGCTGGTGGGTATCTCACAGATGAAATACCATCATTCAGCTACAACCAATGTGAAGACACCACACCCTTTTTTATGCCCATCCTGTCTGCAGACCACTGCCAGACATAGCTATGAACCTCTGGTTAATTTTACCCCCAGTTCAGTTTTATGATTTTGTGTGCTTGTTACCTGACTACTTTTCCTGCTTGCTGTTTATGTACCTTGTTGGCCGATCCGCATTTCACCTCTGCTTGTTTTCTGATTAAGTCATGGCCGTCCCATTCTGTTCCTGTTCCTCAATTAATGTTTTGACCCTGCCTGACTACTATTCTCTGGAATAGCGGTGTGACTCACATTTCCCATACATTTCAAAGTAAAACTTTGACCGCCTGATGGCATTGAGCTCTGCTGCCAGCATAGTAAGGAGGTGTGTGGTAGTCCTTGTGCGCAGTTGCAAGGAAGGGTGGCCTGACCACACAGGGTTTGCGCCAAGGTGGAGGACCCACACGAGGTTGAAGAGGCAGAAGCAGTGTATTAACTTCTACATACAGAACAAGGATTGAAACAACTCGTGGGGACGGCAAGACTTGTACAGCAGACCCTTCTCCATCTCTCACCATAGTTTGCCAGTGCCCAGTCAGCGACATGTAACGTCCCTATCCATGCTTACTGGTCCAAGTATCGGTGGTGAAATGCACCTGTTCACACACAGAGTTTCTCAAGGAAGCGGTGATGTTGTGTGCGACATGCTGGTGTAGCGCAGGCACACCTTTCTTAGAGAAGTAGTGGCGACTGGGCATCTGGTACTGGGGCACAGTGACAGACATAAGGTCTCTAAAATCCTGTGTGTCCACCATGCGGAAAGGCAGCATTTCGGTAGCCAACAGCTTACAGAGGGATAGAGTCAACCTCTTAGCTTTGTCATGGGTCGCAGAAAGTGGCCTTTTATTTGACCACATCTGAGGGACAGAGATCTGGCTGCTGTGTGTAGACGGTGTTGAGTAGGGTGTCCCTGGAAAAATGCAGGTTTGTGAGGAAAGTGCAGGCGGAGACATGATGTTGCCTTCATCTTGCCTTCAGATCTGTTCATCTTGTATCATTTTTAAAAAACACAGCAAGCAAGGGTTACTCCAAGCGGAGTCTACCTTTTTTCCAAAACTTGGGCACACAGACACCCCATCAGTGGCAGCACTTGTGCCATAGCTGCAAACAGGATGTTTTGATTTGCATCAAGCACATTCAAAAATACGCCATAATTAACCGTCCCCAGCATGACACCGGGGTAGGTAGATAAAGTCTTTGCTGAACCATGACTTGGTCATCTTGTCTCCTTTTAAAAACAATGTAAGCAAGGGTTACTCCAAGCGGAGCCTCCCTTTTTTCCAAAAATTGTGCCCCACACACACCCACCCATTCAGTGGCAGCACTTGTGCCCTAGTTGCAAACAGGATCTTTTGATTTGCATCAAGCACATTCCAAATCCACAAGCATTTACTCTCCCCAGGATGACACAGGGGTAGTAAATTCATTTTGGATCCATGACTTGTTCATTTTGATGAACGTCAGTCTGTCCACATTGTCATAGGCATCTGGTACTGGGGCAAAGCGACAGACATAAGGTCTCTAAAATCCTGTGTGTCCACTAGGCGGAAAGGCAGCTTTTCGGTAGCCAACAGCTTACAGAGGGATAGAGTCAACCTCTTAGCTTTGTCATGGGTCGCAGGAAGTGGCCTTTTATTTGACCACATCTGAGGGACAGAGATCTGGCTGCTGTGTGTAGACGGTGTTGAGTAGGGTGTCCCTGGAAAAATGCAGGTTTGTGAGGAAAGTGCAGGCGGAGACATGATGTTGCCTTCATCCAACGTTGGTGCTATCGATGTTTGAGAGAGCTGTACACAATCACTTGTTTCCCCTTCCAAACCAACTGACGACCTACCAAGCAAACTGCCTGTTGCGGTTACAGTGGTGGAAGTTGTGGGTGGAAAAACAGGTGTGACAGCTGTCCCCACAGTCCTAGAAGATGACGAGCGCGCGGATGCACTGGAAGGGGCAGGTGGTGGATGGTTGGCTCTGCTAGGCCGCATTGCAGCACGGTGAGCTTCCCACCAGGCCATATGATATTTATTCACGTGACGATTCATGGAAGAAGTTGTCAAACTGCTGAGGTTTTGACCTCTACTAAGATAACCATGCCAAATGTTACAGATCACATAATTAGGGCGATCGTTTTTTATGTCAAAAAAGGACCAGGCTAGGCAAGGCTTAGAGGCCATGCGACCTGTTGATCCACCCCGAATAATGCTCAGAGGCAGAGTGTTGGCTGAGGATGCAGTTGTAGACGTGCTACCAGTGCTCCGACTGTGTCCAGGAAGGCGCAAGGTTACTTCGACGTCGGTTGCATCCTCCTCCACCGCCTCTGTTGACCTCCTCGAGTGTCTGACTGTGGGTTGACAGTAGGTGGGATCTAGGACTTCATCATCAATTGTTGTGTTTGCACTCCCCTCCCCCTCAGACAGAGCCTCTTCTTGCCCTGACCGAATATTTAAGTTGTCATCCCAATCGTGTATCTGCGTCTCATCTTCATCAGTATGTTCCTCATTGTCTATAACCACATTTGTTGGAAAGGCAGCATTTTGGTAGCCAACAGTTTGCAGATGATGAAAGTCAACCTCCAAGCCATGTCATGCCCTTCTAAAAGCATGTAAAACACAGCGAGGGGACTCCAACCACAGTCTCCCTCGTTTCCACTAACTGGGCCACACACACCCCACTTGACTGGCATCGGTTGAGCCCCCTTTTGAAAAAGAAAAAGATGCTTTGCATGAAGCACTCTCAAAAATACGCGTGCCTTTCCCGTCCCCTGGCTGACCCAGGGGAAGAAAAGTCCTCTGAGAGCCATGATTTGTTCATTTTGGGTCTTTTAGAAACACAGCGAGGAGACTCCAACCACAGTCTCCCTCGTTTCCACTAACTGGGCCACACACACCCCACTTGACTGGCATCGGTTGAGCCCCCTTTTGAAAAAGAAAAAGATGCTTTGCATGAAGCACTCTCAAAAATACGCGTGCCTTTCCCGTCCCCTGGCTGACCCAGGGGAAGAAAAGTCCTCTGAGAGCCATGACTTGTTCATCTTGGTTCTTTTAGAGACACAGCGAGGGGACTCCAACCACAGTCTCCCTCGTTTCCACTAACTGGGCCACACACACCCCACTTGACTGGCATCGGTTGAGCCCCCTTTTGAAAAAGAAAAAGATGCTTTGCATGAAGCACTCTCAAAAATACGCGTGCCTTTCCCGTCCCCTGGCTGACCCAGGGGAAGAAAAGTCCTCTGAGAGCCATGACTTGTTCATCTTGGTTCTTTTAGAGACACAGCGAGGGGACTCCAACCACAGTCTCCCTCGTTTCCACTAACTGGGCCACACACACCCCACTTGACTGGCATCGGTTGAGCCCCCTTTTGAAAAAGAAAAAGATGCTTTGCATGAAGCACTCTCAAAAATACGCGTGCCTTTCCCGTCCCCTGGCTGACCCAGGGGAAGAAAAGTCCTCTGAGAGCCATGATTTGTTCATTTTGGGTCTTTTAGAAACACAGCGAGGGGACTCCAACCACAGTCTCCCTCGTTTCCACTAACTGGGCCACACACACCCCACTTGACTGGCATCGGTTGAGCCCCCGTTTGAAAAAGAAAAAGATGCTTTGCATGAAGCACTCTCAAAAATACGCGTGCCTTTCCCGTCCCCTGGCTGACCCAGGGGAAGAAAAGTCCTCTGAGAGCCATGACTTGTTCATCTTGGTTCTTTTAGAGACACAGCGAGGGGACTCCAACCACAGTCTCCCTCGTTTCCACTAACTGGGCCACACACACCCCACTTGACTGGCATCGGTTGAGCCCCCTTTTGAAAAAGAAAAAGATGCTTTGCATGAAGCACTCTCAAAAATACGCGTGCCTTTCCCGTCCCCTGGCTGACCCAGGGGAAGAAAAGTCCTCTGAGAGCCATGATTTGTTCATTTTGGGTCTTTTAGAAACACAGCGAGGGGACTCCAACCACAGTCTCCCTCGTTTCCACTAACTGGGCCACACACACCCCACTTGACTGGCATCGGTTGAGCCCCCTTTTGAAAAAGAAAAAGATGCTTTGCATGAAGCACTCTCAAAAATACGCGTGCCTTTCCCGTCCCCTGGCTGACCCAGGGGAAGAAAAGTCCTCTGAGAGCCATGACTTGTTCATCTTGGTTCTTTTAGAGACACAGCGAGGGGACTCCAACCACAGTCTCCCTCGTTTCCACTAACTGGGCCACACACACCCCACTTGACTGGCATCGGTTGAGCCCCCTTTTGAAAAAGAAAAAGATGCTTTGCATGAAGCACTCTCAAAAATACGCGTGCCTTTCCCGTCCCCTGGCTGACCCAGGGGAAGAAAAGTCCTCTGAGAGCCATGATTTGTTCATTTTGGGTCTTTTAGAAACACAGCGAGGGGACTCCAACCACAGTCTCCCTCGTTTCCACTAACTGGGCCACACACACCCCACTTGACTGGCATCGGTTGAGCCCCCTTTTGAAAAAGAAAAAGATGCTTTGCATGAAGCACTCTCAAAAATACGCGTGCCTTTCCCGTCCCCTGGCTGACCCAGGGGAAGAAAAGTTCTCTGAGAGCCATGACTTGTTCATCTTGGTTCTTTTAGAGACACAGCGAGGGGACTCCAACCACAGTCTCCCTCGTTTCCACTAACTGGGCCACACACACCCCACTTGACTGGCATCGGTTGAGCCCCCTTTTGAAAAAGAAAAAGATGCTTTGCATGAAGCACTCTCAAAAATACGCGTGCCTTTCCCGTCCCCTGGCTGACCCAGGGGAAGAAAAGTCCTCTGAGAGCCATGACTTGTTCATCTTGGTTCTTTTAGAGACACAGCGAGGGGACTCCAACCACAGTCTCCTTCGTTGCCACTAACTGGGCCACACACACCCCACTTGACTGGCATCGGTTGAGCCCCCTTTTGAAAAAGAAAAAGATGCTTTGCATGAAGCACTCTCAAAAATACGCGTGCCTTTCCCGTCCCCTGGCTGACCCAGGGGAAGAAAAGTCCTCTGAGAGCCATGACTTGTTCATCTTGGTTCTTTTAGAGACACAGCGAGGGGACTCCAACCACAGTCTCCTTCGTTGCCACTAACTGGGCCACACACACCCCACTTGACTGGCATCGGTTGAGCCCCCTTTTGAAAAAGAAAAAGATGCTTTGCATGAAGCACTCTCAAAAATACGCGTGCCTTTCCCGTCCCCTGGCTGACCCAGGGGAAGAAAAGTCCTCTGAGAGCCATGACTTGTTCATCTTGGTTCTTTTAGAGACACAGCGAGGGGACTCCAACCACAGTCTCCTTCGTTGCCACTAACTGGGCCACACACACCCCACTTGACTGGCATCGGTTGAGCCCCCTTTTGAAAAAGAAAAAGATGCTTTGCATGAAGCACTCTCAAAAATACGCGTGCCTTTCCCGTCCCCTGGCTGACCCAGGGGAAGAAAAGTCCTCTGAGAGCCATGTCTACATTGTCAGTGGACAGACGCGTGTGCTTATCTGCCAGCAGACCACCAGCAGCACTGAAGACAGGTTCCGAGAGAACGCTGGCTGCAGGACATGACAAGATCCCCAAGGCGTACGTGGCGAGCTCAGGCAATTTATCCAGATTGGAAGCCTAAAATGAGCAGGGCTCAAGTTGCACAATAATGGTATCAATGTTTCCTTGCATATACTCATATATCTGTGTGTCCTCCTCTTTTTCCTTGTCCAGCTCTTTTGTTTTCACATGAGTATATGTCCTTGTCACTTTCCCATGTGCTGTGAGTTGTTTGTCACCTTTTGGACACCTTTGAGGGTGTTTTCTAGGTGTTTTTCTGTGTTTGTGATTGCCTGCCATTGTTTCCTATGCAGTTCGAGTTCGGTTCGTCGAACGTTCGACGAGCCGAACTCGAACGGGAGCTCCGTTTGGCGAACCGACCTCGAGCCGAACCGGGACCGGTTCGCTCATCTCTACCCAGGACCTTCTGCGTGTTAAGCAGACGTGATGACCACTACACTATGAAACCTGATGAAATGTTACTGTGTATTGGCTAGCAGAGCAGAATTGTGACTGACGGGGCCTTTTTATTGCTGAAGGAAAGTATTTTTGGTAATGAAACATTTACAATTTTTATTACATATTTTACCAGTTTTATTCCTACAAAGGGATATTGCTTAAATTGAAGTTTACATTGAATGTGTTACTTTTTTCTACATAGTTTAGTCGTTTGCTTTTGTATTTATTTGAACTATATATTTTAAAACAAACAGGTTTTATAATATGGGATTATGTTTTCTGCTAAAATGTTCAATAAAAAAGAAACCCAAAATCGTAGTTCTCCTTGTGATAGAAGCCAAAATGTATTGTCATTTGGCAACGAAACCAAGAATTTCATACTTTACAGGTTGATAGGAAATTACTTCAACACCGAAAACAGATTGGTTTAACTGGGTATTGAATCCAGAACGTTCTGCATATGAAGCAGACTTGATGACCACCACACTTTAAAACCTGTGAAATCCTGCAAAGTAATGGCAATTAGAGACGAGTTTTGACTGCCAGGAAAAAAAAAAAATTCGTAGTTCTGTTGGTTATGGAAGCTAAAACATCCCGTCATTCATCAACAAAGCCAAGAACTTCATTTATTGTAGTTGGATAGGGTATTATTTCAACACCAAGAACAGACTGGTTTTACTGGGGATTAAACCCAGGACTTTCTGCATGTTAAGCAGACGTGATGACCACTACACTATGAATCCTAATGAAAAGTTACTGTGTATTGGCTAGCAGAGCAGAATTGTGACTGACGGGGCCTTTTTATTGCTGAAGGAAAGTATTTTTGGTAATGAAACATTTACAATTTTTATTACATATTTTACCAGTTTTATTCCTACAAAGGGATATTGCTTAAATTGAAGTTTACATTGAATGTGTTACTTTTTTCTACACAGTTTAGTCATTTGCTTTTGTATTTATGGGAACTATATATTTTAAAACAAACAGGATTTTTATAATATGGGATTAAGTTTTCTGCTAAAATTGTCAATAAAAAAGAAAGCCAAAATCGTAGTTCTTTGTGATGGAAGCCAAAATGTATTGTCATTTGGCAATGAAAGCAAGGATTTTAGATATTACAGGTTGATAGCAAATTACTTCAACAGCGAAAACGGCTTGTCTTTACTGGGGATTGACCAAAAATTTCATACTTTACAGGATGATAGGAAATTACTTCAACACCGAAAACAGATTGGTTTCACTGGGTATTGAACCCAGAACGTTCTGCATATGAAGCAGACTTGATGACAACCACACTTTAAAACCTGTGATTCCTGCAAAGTAATGGCAATTAGAGACGAAGTTTGACTGCCAGGAAAAAAAAAAAATTCGTAGTTCTGTTGGTTATGGAAGCTAAAACATCCCGTCATTCGGCAACAAAGCCAGGAACTTCATGTATCGCAGTTGGATAGGGTATTATTTCAACACCAAGAACAGATTGCTTTTACTGGGGATTAAACCCAGGACCTTCTGCGTGTTAAGCAGACACGATGACCACTACACTATGAATCCTGATGAAAAGTTACTGTGTATTGGCTAGCAGAGCAGAATTGTGACTGACGGGGCCTTTTTATTGCTGAAGGAAAGTATTTTTGGTAATGAAACATTTCCAATTTTTATTACATATTTTACGAGTTTTATTCCTACAAAGGGAAATTGCTTAAATTGAAGTTTACATTGAATGTGTTACTTTTTTCTACATAGTTTAGTCGTTTGCTTTTGTATTTATGGGAACTATATATTTTAAAACAAACAGGTTTTTTTATAATATGGGATTATGTTTTCTGCTAAAATGTTCAATAAAAAAGAAACCCAAAATCGTAGTTCTCCTTGTGATAGAAGCCAAAATGTATTGTCATTTGGCAACGAAACCAAGAATTTCATACTTTACAGGTTGATAGGAAATTACTTCAACACCGAAAACAGATTGGTTTAACTGGGTATTGAATCCAGAACGTTCTGCATATGAAGCAGACTTGATGACCACCACACTTTAAAACCTGTGAAATCCTGCAAAGTAATGGCAATTAGAGACGAGTTTTGACTGCCAGAAAAAAAAAAATTCGTAGTTCTGTTGGTAATGGAAGCTAAAACATCCAGTCATTCGGCAACAAAGCCAAGAACTTCATGTATTGTAGTTGGATAGGGTATTATTTCAACACCAAGAACAGACTGGTTTTACTGGGGATTAAACCCAGGACTTTCTGCGTGTTAAGCAGACGTGATGACCACTACACTATGAATACTAATGAAAAGTTACTGTGTATTGGCTAGCAGAGCAGAATTGTGACTGACGGGGCCTTTTTATTGCTGAAGGAAAATATTTTTGGTAATGAAACATTTACAATTTTTATTACATATTTTACCAGTTTTATTCCTACAAAGGGATATTGCTTAAATTGAAGTTTACATTGAATGTGTTACTTTTTTCTATACAGTTTAGTCGTTTGCTTTTGTATTTATGGGAACTATATATTTTAAAACAAACAGGATTTTTATAATATGGGATTTTGTTTTCTGCTAAAATGGTCAATAAAAAAGAAAGCCAAAATCGTAGTTCTTTGTGATGGAAGCCAAAATGTATTGTCATTTGGCAACGAAAGCAAGGATTTTAGATATTACAGGTTGATAGCAAATTACTTCAACAGCGAAAACAGCTTGTCTTTACTGGGGATTGAACCAAGGACATTCTGCGTGTGAAGCAGACATGATGACTACTTCACTTTGAAACCTGTGAAATCCTGCAAAGTAATGGCAATTAGAGACGAGTTTTGACCACCAGGGAAAAAAAAAAATAATTCGTAGTTCTATTGGTGATGGAAGCCAAAACATCCCGTCATTCGGCAACAATGCCAAGAACTTCATATATTGTAGTTGCATAGGGTATTATTTCAACACCAAGAACAGATTGGTTTCACTGGGGATTGAACCCAGGACCTTCTGCGTGGTAAGCAGACGTGATGACCACTACACTATGAAACCTGTGAAATCCTGCAAAGCAATGGCAATTGAAGACGATTTTGACCGCCAGGGAAAAAAAAAAAAATTCAAAGTTCTGTTGGTGATGGAAGCAAAAACATCCTGTTATTTGACAACAAAGCCAAGAACTTCATATATTGTAGTTGGATAGGGTATTATTTCAACACCAAGAAGAGATTGGTTTAACTGGGGATTGAACCCAGGACCTTCTGCGTGTTAAGCAGACGTGATGACCACTACACTATGAAACCTGATGAAAAGTTACTGTGTATTGGCTAGCAGAGCAGAATTGTGACTGACGGGGCCTTTTTATTGCTGAAGGAAAGTATTTTTGGTAATGAAACATTTACAATTTTTATTACATATTTTACCAGTTTTATTCCTACAAAGGAATATTGCTTAAAATGAAGTTTACATTGAATGTGTTACTTTTTTCTACACAGTTTAGTCGTTTGCTTTTGTATTTATGGGAACTATATATTTTTAAACAAACAGGATTTTTATAATATGGGATTATGTTTTCTGCTAAAATGGACATTAAAAAAGAAACCCAAAATAGTAGTTCTCTTTGTGATGGAAGCCAAAATGTATTGTCATTTGGCAACGAAACCAAGAATTTTATATATTACAGGTTGATAGCAAATTACTTCAACAGCGAAAACAGATTGGTTTCACTGGGGATTGAACCCAGGACCTTCTGCGTGTGAAGCAGACGTGATGACCACTACACTATGAAACCTGTGAAATCCTGCAAAGCAATGGCAATTGAAAACGAGTTTTGACCGCCAGGAAAAAAAAAAATTCGTAGTTCTGTTGGTTATGAAAGCTAAAACATCCAGTCATTCGGCAACAAAGCCAAGAACTTCATGTATTGTAGTTGGATAGGGTATTATTTCAACACCAAGAACAGACTGGTTTTACTGGGGATTAAACCCAGGACTTTCTGCGTGTTAAGAAGACGTGATGACCACTACACTATGAATACTAATGAAAAGTTACTGTGTATTGGCTAGCAGAGCAGAATTGTGACTGACGGGGCCTTTTTATTGCTGAAGGAAAATATTTTTGGTAATGAAACATTTACAATTTTTATTACATATTTTACCAGTTTTATTCCTACAAAGGGATATTGCTTAAATTGAAGTTTACATTGAATGTGTTACTTTTTTCTACACAGTTTAGTCGTTTGCTTTTGTATTTATGGGAACTATATATTTTAAAACAAACAGGATTTTTATAATATGGGATTTTGTTTTCTGCTAAAATGGTCAATAAAAAAGAAAGCCAAAATCGTAGTTCTTTGTGATGGAAGCCAAAATGTATTGTCATTTGGCAACAAAGCAAGGATTTTAGATATTACAGGTTGATAGCAAATTACTTCAACAGCGAAAACAGCTTGTCTTTACTGGGGATTGAACCAAGGACATTCTGCGTGTGAAGCAGACGTGATGACTACTTCACTTTGAAACCTGTGAAATCCTGCAAAGTAATGGCAATTAGAGACGAGTTTTGACCACCAGGGAAAAAAAAAAATAATTCGTAGTTCTATTGGTGATGGAAGCCAAAACATCCCGTCATTCGGCAACAATGCCAAGAACTTCATATATTGTAGTTGCATAGGGTATTATTACAACACCAAGAACAGATTGGTTTCACTGGGGATTGAACCCAGGACCTTCTGCGTGGTAAGCAGACGTGATGACCACTACACTATGAAACCTGTGAAATCCTGCAAAGCAATGGCAATTGAAGACGATTTTGACCGCCAGGGAAAAAAAAAAAAATTCAAAGTTCTGTTGGTGATGGAAGCAAAAACATCCTGTTATTTGACAACAAAGCCAAGAACTTCATATATTGTAGTTGGATAGGGTATTATTTCAACACCAAGAAGAGATTGGTTTAACTGGGGATTGAACCCAGGACCTTCTGCGTGTTAAGCAGACGTGATGACCACTACACTATGAAACCTGATGAAAAGTTACTGTGTATTGGCTAGCAGAGCAGAATTGTGACTGACGGGGCCTTTTTATTGCTGAAGGAAAGTATTTTTGGTAATGAAACATTTACAATTTTTATTACATATTTTACCAGTTTTATTCCTACAAAGGGATATTGCTTAAAATGAAGTTTACATTGAATGTGTTACTTTTTTCTACACAGTTTAGTCGTTTGCTTTTGTATTTATGGGAACTATATATTTTTAAACAAACAGGATTTTTATAATATGGGATTATGTTTTCTGCTAAAATGGACATTAAAAAAGAAACCCAAAATAGTAGTTCTCTTTGTGATGGAAGCCAAAATGTATTGTCATTTGGCAACGAAACCAAGAATTTTATATATTACAGGTTGATAGCAAATTACTTCAACAGCGAAAACAGATTGGTTTCACTGGGGATTGAACCCAGGACCTTCCGCGTGTGAAGCAGACGTGATGACCACTACACTATGAAACCTGTGAAATCCTGCAAAGCAATGGCAATTGAAAACGAGTTTTGACCGCCAGGAAAAAAAAAAATTCGTAGTTCTGTTGGTTATGAAAGCTAAAACATCCAGTCATTCGGCAACAAAGCCAAGAACTTCATGTATTGTAGTTGGATAGGGTATTATTTCAACACCAAGAACAGACTGGTTTTACTGGGGATTAAACCCAGGACTTTCTGCGTGTTAAGAAGACGTGATGACCACTACACTATGAATACTAATGAAAAGTTACTGTGTATTGGCTAGCAGAGCAGAATTGTGACTGACGGGGCCTTTTTATTGCTGAAGGAAAATATTTTTGGTAATGAAACATTTACAATTTTTATTACATATTTTACCAGTTTTATTCCTACAAAGGGATATTGCTTAAATTGAAGTTTACATTGAATGTGTTACTTTTTTCTACACAGTTTAGTCGTTTGCTTTTGTATTTATGGGAACTATATATTTTAAAACAAACAGGATTTTTATAATATGGGATTTTGTTTTCTGCTAAAATGGTCAATAAAAAAGAAAGCCAAAATCGTAGTTCTTTGTGATGGAAGCCAAAATGTATTGTCATTTGGCAACGAAAGCAAGGATTTTAGATATTACAGGTTGATAGCAAATTACTTAACCAGCGAAAACAGCTTGTCTTTACTGGGGATTGAACCAAGGACATTCTGCGTGTGAAGCAGACGTGATGACTACTTCACTTTGAAACCTGTGAAATCCTGCAAAGTAATGGCAATTAGAGACGAGTTTTGACCACCAGGGAAAAAAAAAATAATTCGTAGTTCTATTGGTGATGGAAGCCAAAACATCCCGTCATTCGGCAACAATGCCAAGAACTTCATATATTGTAGTTGCATAGGGTATTATTTCAACACCAAGAACAGATTGGTTTCACTGGGGATTGAACCCAGGACCTTCTGCGTGGTAAGCAGACGTGATGACCACTACACTATGAAACCTGTGAAATCCTGCAAAGCAATGGCAATTGGAGACGATTTTGACCGCCAGGGAAAAAAAAAAAAATTCAAAGTTCTGTTGGTGATGGAAGCAAAAACATCCTGTTATTTGACAACAAAGCCAAGAACTTTATATATTGTAGTTGGATAGGGTATTATTTCAACACCAAGAAGAGATTGGTTTCACTGGGGATTGAACCCAGGACCTTCTGCGTGTTAAGCAGACGTGATGACCACTACACTATGAAACCTGATGAAAAGTTACTGTGTATTGGCTAGCAGAGCAGAATTGTGACTGACGGGGCCTTTTTATTGCTGAAGGAAAGTATTTTTGGTAATGAAACATTTACAATTTTTATTACATATTTTACCAGTTTTATTCCTACAAAGGGATATTGCTTAAAATGAAGTTTACATTGAATGTGTTACTTTTTTCTACACAGTTTAGTCGTTTGCTTTTGTATTTATGGGAACTATATATTTTTAAACAAACAGGATTTTTATAATATGGGATTATGTTTTCTGCTAAAATGGACAATAAAAAAGAAACCCAAAATAGTAGTTCTCTTTGTGATGGAAGCCAAAATGTATTGTCATTTGGCAACGAAACCAAGAATTTTATATATTACAGGTTGATAGCAAATTACTTCAACAGCGAAAACAGATTGGTTTCACTGGGGATTGAACCCAGGACCTTCTGCGTGTGAAGCAGACGTGATGACCACTACACTATGAAACCTGTGAAATCCTGCAAAGCAATGGCAATAGAAAACGAGTTTTGACCGCCAGGAAAAAAAAAAATTCGTAGTTCTGTTGGTTATGAAAGCTAAAACATCCAGTCATTCGGCAACAAAGCCAAGAACTTCATGTATTGTAGTTGGATAGGGTATTATTTCAACACCAAGAACAGACTGGTTTTACTGGGGATTAAACCCAGGACTTTCTGCGTGTTAAGCAGACGTGATGACCACTACACTATGAATACTAATGAAAAGTTACTGTGTATTGGCTAGCAGAGCAGAATTGTGACTGACGGGGCCTTTTTATTGCTGAAGGAAAATATTTTTGGTAATGAAACATTTACAATTTTTATTACATATTTTACCAGTTTTATTCCTACAAAGGGATATTGCTTAAATTGAAGTTTACATTGAATGTGTTACTTTTTTCTACACAGTTTAGTCGTTTGCTTTTGTATTTATGGGAACTATATATTTTAAAACAAACAGGATTTTTATAATATGGGATTATGTTTTCTGCTAAAATGGTCAATAAAAAAGAAAGCCAAAATCGTAGTTCTTTGTGATGGAAGCCAAAATGTATTGTCATTTGGCAACGAAAGCAAGGATTTTAGATATTACAGGTTGATAGCAAATTACTTCAACAGCGATAACAGCTTGTCTTTACTGGGGATTGAACCAAGGACATTCTGCGTGTGAAGCAGACGTGATGACTACTTCACTTTGAAACCT
Source organism: Anomaloglossus baeobatrachus (assembly GCF_048569485.1). NCBI lineage: Eukaryota > Metazoa > Chordata > Amphibia > Anura > Aromobatidae > Anomaloglossus > Anomaloglossus baeobatrachus. The sequence goes on along the minus strand of NC_134354.1, from coordinate 343,979,662 downwards.
GTGAAATCCTGCAAAGTAATGGCAATTAGAGACGAGTTTTGACCACCAGGGAAAAAAAAAAATAATTCGTAGTTCTATTGGTGATGGAAGCCAAAACATCCCGTCATTCGGCAACAATGCCAAGAACTTCATATATTGTAGTTGCATAGGGTATTATTTCAACACCAAGAACAGATTGGTTTCACTGGGGATTGAACCCAGGACCTTCTGCGTGGTAAGCAGACGTGATGACCACTACACTATGAAACCTGTGAAATCCTGCAAAGCAATGGCAATTGGAGACGATTTTGACCGCCAGGGAAAAAAAAAAAATTCAAAGTTCTGTTGGTGATGGAAGCAAAAACATCCTATTATTTGACAACAAAGCCAAGAACTTCTTATATTGTAGTTGGATAAGGTATTATTTCAACATTAACAACAGATTGGTTTCACTGGGGATTGAACCTAGGACCTTCTGCATGTTAAGCAGACGTGATGACCACTACACTTTGAAACCTGTGAAATCCTGCAAAGTAATGGTAAGAATATATTACAGGTTGATAGCAAATTACTTCAACAGCAAAAACGGCTTGTTTTTACTAGGGATTAAACCCAGAACCTTCTGCCTGTGAAGCAGATGTGATGACTACTACACTTTGAAACCTGTGAAGTCCTGCAAAGTAATGGCAATTAGAGACGAGTTTTGACCGCCAGGGGAACAAAAAAAAAAAATTCGTAGTTCTGTTGATGATGGAAGCTAAAATATCCCATCATTCGGCAACAAGGCCAAAAACTTCATATATTGTAGTTTGATTGAGTATTAACACCAAGATCAGATTGGTTTTACTGGGGATTGATCCCAGGACCTTCTGCATGTTAAGCAGACGTGATGACCACTACACTATGAAACCTTATGGAAAGCTACTGTGTATTTGCAAGCAGAGCAGAATTGTGACTGACGGGGCCTTTTTATTGCTGAAGGAAAGTATTTTTGGTTAATGAAACATTTACAATTTTTATTACATATTTTACCAGTTTTATTCCTACAAAGGGATTTTGCTTAAATTGAAGTTTACATTAAAAGTGTTACTTTTTTCTACATAGTTTAGTCATTTGCTTTTGTATTTATGGGAACTATATATTTTGAAACAAACAGGATTTTTATAATATGGGATTATGTTTTCTGCTAAAATGGACAATAAAAAAGAAACCCAAAATCGTAGTTCTCTTTGTGATGGAAGATAAAATGTATTGTCATTTGGCACTGAATTCAAGAAGTTTATATATTACAGGTTGATAGCAAATTACTTCAACAGCAAAAACGGCTTGTTTTTACTAGGGATTAAACCCAGGACCTTCTGCCTGTGAAGCAGATGTGATGACTACTACACTTTGAAACCTGTGAAGTCCTGCAAAGTAATGGCAATTAGAGACGAGTTTTGACCGCCAGGGGAACAAAAAAAATAATTCGTAGTTCTGTTGATGATGGAAGCTAAAATATCCCATCATTCGGCAACAAGGCCAAAAACTTCATATATTGTAGTTTGATGGAGTATTAACACCAAGATCAGATTGGTTTTACTGGGGATTGATCCCAGGACCTTCTGCATGTTAAGCAGACGTGATGACCACTACACTATGAAACCTTATGGAAAGCTACTGTGTATTTGCAAGCAGAGCAGAATTGTGACTGACGGGGCCTTTTTATTGCTGAAGGAAAGTATTTTTGGTAATGAAACACTTACAATTTTTATTACATATTTTACCAGTTTTATTCCTACAAAGGGATTTTGCTTAAATTGAAGTTTACATTAAAAATGTTACTTTTTTCTACATAGTTTAGTCGTTTGCTTTTGTATTTATGGGAACTATATATTTTGAAACAAACAGGATTTTTATAATATGGGATTATGTTTTCTGCTAAAATGGACAATAAAAAAGAAACCCAAAATCGTAGTTCTCTTTGTGATGGAAGATAAAATGTATTGTCATTTGGCACTGAATTCAAGAAGTTTATATATTACAGGTTGATAGCAAATTACTTCAACAGCAAAAACGGCTTGTTTTTACTAGGGATTAAACCCAGGACCTTCTGCCTGTGAAGCAGATGTGATGACTACTACACTTTGAAACCTGTGAAGTCCTGCAAAATAATGGCAATTAGATACGAGTTTTGACCACCAGGGGAAAAAAAAATAATTCGTAGTTCTGTTGGTGATGGAAGCCAAAACATCCTGTTATTTGGCAACAAAGCCAAGTACTTAATATATTGCAGGTTGATAGGGTATTATTTCAACACCAAGGACAGATGGGTTTCACTTGGGTTTGAACCCAGGATCTTCTGCGTGCAAAGCAGACGGGATTACCACTACACTATGAAACCTGTGAAATCCTGCAAAGCAATGGCAATTAGAGACGAGTTTTGACCGCCAGGGGAAAAAAAAAAATCGTAGTTCTGTTGGTGATGGAAGCCAAAACATCCCGTCATTCGGCAACAAAGCCAAGAACTTCATATATTGTAGTTAGATAGGGTATTATTTCAACACTAAGAAGAGATTGGTTTTACTGGGGATTAAACCCAGGACCTTTTGCGTGTTAAGCAGACGTGATGACTTGAGTTGAGCGCGGTTCGAGGTTCGAGGTTCTCCAGTTCTAGACTCGAGTGATTTTGGGGGCTGTTCGAGATCGAACTAGAACTCGAGCTTTTTGCAAAAGCTCGATAGTTCTAGATACGTTCGAGAACGGTTCTAGCAGCAAAAAGCAGGGCTTTTTACAGCTACAGTGTGCAGGAGCCATCGCTGGCAGCTTGCCAGAAGCTGGTAACCAAGATAAACATCGGGTATCCAACCAAAGCGCTTTGGTTAGTAACCCGATGTTTATCCTAGTTACGTGCAGGAAGCCCACACTTCCCCGTTCAGCTCGCTCCACCCCCTCCTGCCCGCGGCATGTATTGTACACACGTACACACACAACAGATGGTCCCGCTCGGCTTACCTGCGGTGATGAAGTCCCACCATCCCGACCTCAGCGCTGTCACTGTCCTCCATGCCTGCCGCTGGTCACATCACCTTCTCTCGCTTCCAACCCGAGACTGACTAGCGGTGACGTCATGGGCCTCTCGCGATACTTGGTGTGAAGGCGCCGGTCATTGAACTCAGTGACAGGGGCTGTCAGTGTGCTGGAGATCAGCGCAGGTAATGTACCTCGCTGACAGCAGCACTTGTCATGCCCTGCAGTGACCTGGGCTGACCCATTGATGTTAGTTCAGGTCACTGCACTGCTCTCCCAGCCAATGGGGAACATCCTGCTCTTCATTGACTGGGACAGTGTGGATCGTCATGGCAACCCCTTGGATTACACCAGACCTGGAATTGTTTTTCATTCTAATAAATTGGTTAAAGAGGGAATGTTTTGGGGAGTGTTTTTTCAAATAAAAATGTGTTTGTCGTCTATTTTTTTTTATTACTGACTGGGTTGGTGATGTCGGGTATCTGATAGACGCCTGACCTCACCAACCCCAGGCCTTGATGCCAGGTGACATTACACATCTGGTATTAACCCCATATATTACCCCGTTTGCCACCGCACAAGGGCGCGGGATGAGCTGGGGCGAAGCACCAGGATTGGCGCATCTAATGGATGCACCACTTCTGGGGCGGCTGCGGCCTGCTATTTTTAGGCTGGGGAGAGTCCAATAACCATGGACCTCCCTAGTCTGAGAATATCAGGCCCCAGCTGTCTGCTTTACCTTGGCTGGTGATCCAATTTTGGGGGACCCCTACGTGTTTTTTTTTTAATTATTTATTTAATTTAAAATAACAGCGTGGGGTGCCCTCAGTTTTGGATTACCAGCCAAGGTGAGGTTGCCAGCTGTGGTCTGCAGGCTGCAGCCATCACCTTTACCCTATTTTAACCTACAATAATTGTACAGGAATCCATAAATTCTTAATCAAAAGTGAATTTTTATTTTTACTCATAATGTTATCATAATATAATTTAAAGATAAACGTAGGACAACAGTTTCGTGAATATCAGGGAATGATAGTATAGCCGCACATGTATAAATAAGGTGACGATTTCCAAGCAGATGGTGACCAACACTCATGTATTATGTATCAGACTCCAGTATTTATAGACACTAATGCAGGAATTGGTATATATTTAATTCTGTTTAACACACCAGTGTGCTTTCACATGACAAATATCAAAAGGCCTTTTATCTAATGAGACATATGGCACATCACACCGGGACCATACATGGACAAAATCTATCCAACGGACCAACAAAGTCAAAGTAATTGGCCCAAATTAGCTTGAATTGATGGTGCCACGCAGTGCATAGGTCCTAAGGTAAACATATGTAAAACACCTATGTACCCATATATAGACCACCGATGATATGCCTAAATATTAAATAGGACCTGTGGTGTTAAAACGGTATACTCAAACCAAGATAGTGCACATATCCTAATTGGAAATTAACCAGTCCACACCCCGACATATAGCCTGATTTTGCCTGTATAAACAATCACTGTCTGTCTTTAGTCCATACCTGAAGTCATTTCAGTGGTCATAAGTTGGTCACCCCGTGGTCGGAAGCCGTCACCTATACCTCTACGCGCAATTCACCGCTCTGGTTTTGTCAGGAGGCTTGTGTGAAGTATTGAAATCGCATCCTTTATAGGACCCATGATCAGGCGCAAATGAGCGCTCCCTGGTAGATGTTGTGGGCGCGCCCCGCCCCATGATGCACCTCACGCGAACCCGTCGCCTGTCGAGTGCGTCATCTGCCACCTGACCGCACTAGTGCGGTCAGCGGTCACATGACACGGAGTCAGCAGGGAGACCGGATGTATCGTCCGGTCGCCATGCCAACCCTCTCTGTCGGCAACTCGCTCGCCGTGATGTGCAGCGCATGCGGGCGGGCGCGTCCTTTTTCTAAGGCGCGCGCACGCCGGGCCAGATCACTGTGGGCAACATGAACGCTCCATCACTATTTCTGTGAATGAGCCCCAATATGGGAGGTACCTTTACCCTAGCTGGCTACAAAACTAGGGGGAACCCTACGTCATTTTTTTTTTTCATTTTTTTGGCTAAATACAAAGCTAAGCACCCCTTAGTGCCACATGAAAGGCACCAAAGGGTGCTCCACTTTTTCTCCACTTTTTCTCCACTTTTTCTCCACTTTTTCTCCATTTTGTTCTCCACTTTTTCTCCACTTTTTTTTCTCCATTTTTTCTCCACTTTTTCTCCATTTTTTCTCCATTTTTTTCTCCACTTTTTCTCCACTCGTTCTCCATTTTTTTCTCCACTTTTTCTCCACTTTTTCTCCACTTTTTTCTCCATTTTTTCTACACTTTTTCTCCACTTTTTCTCCACTTTTTCTCCACTTTTTCTCCATTTTTTCTCCACTTTTTCTCCATTTGTTTCTCCATTTTTTCTCCATTTGTTTCTCCATTTTTTCTCCACTTTTTCTCCACTTTTTCTCCGTTCTTTTTCTATGGTCGGTCTACCCATTAGCTCTGCCATGCATACTGTAGCTCTACACCTACTGCACATGTTACTTTATGATTGACATCGTTCGTACCAGAGCTGTCTAAGCCTACTCTGACCCCATATTTGTCATTACTATATTGTCCTTGTACTGTATTATGACATTTGTATCATGTGTTTCATTTCTTGCTGTGTTGCATTTTTTTTGCTGCATCCCAATTGTACCTCTACATTGTTCGAGTTTATGTTATTGTTCTCTCACTCTTATGTGATACTGATTATTGTCATTTTTCATGATTACATGCAGATAAGTCCAATCTGACGAAGGCTCAGGCCGAAACGTCATTTGTAACTTGTTTTGGACAAAAACATATATGCTTATGAAAAAAAAAAATGTCTTAATACGGACCAATAAAGAGTGATTTTGCATTACTATCCGTTGTGACTTACTGACTTAGTCTGGGAGATTTAGAGTGCCGAGGATACACACTAATTTTATCTATTATTACCTCTGAGCACCTATATACCAGTGAGCAGAGCTTCCTCTACAGTAGTTCTTCTGATTAGGCATGCCCTTACCTCATGAGCAGGGCATTGCAGCTTTGGTAGCAACCATTACGACATGGACTCTGCTGCTGTGGACCCGAGAAGAGTGAGTGCAGATTCATTGCACCCACACTCCTCACATGAAGGGTCCGCACTCCTAGAAAATGGGGGATACGTTCCCTAAGTGTCTCCCCCCATATTCTAGACGATCCAGAGTCGTCGTGGGACCCCTTTATTTTTTTTTCTTACAATAAATTGGTGAAAGAGGAAATGTTTTGGGGACTGTTTTTTCAAATAAATTTCTTTTGTCGATTTTTTTTTTTGTTAGTACTGACAGTTTATGATGTTGGATATCTAATAGACGCCATGCGAAAACGGCTTGTTTTTACTAGGGATTAAACCCAGGACCTTCTGCCTGTGAAGCAGATGTGATGACTACTACACTTTGAAACCTGTGAAATCTTGCAAAGTAACGGCAATTAGAGACGAGATTTGACCGCCAGGGGAAAAAAAAAATAATTCGTAGTTCTGTTGATGATGGAAGATAAAATATCCAATCTTTCAGCAACAAGGCCAAGAACTTCATATATTGTAGTTTGATAGGGTATTATTTCAACACCAAGAACAGATTGGTTTTACTGGGGATTGAACCCAGGAACTTCTGCATGTTTAGCAGACGTGATGACCACTACACTATGAAACCTTATGGAAAGTTACTGTGTATTGGCAAGCAGAGCAGAATTGTGACTGACGGGGCCTTTTTCATTGCTGAAGGAAAGTATTTTTGGTTAATGAAACATTTACAATTTTTATTACATATTTTACCAGTTTTATTCCTACAAAGAGATTTTGCTTAAATTCAAGTTTACATTAAATGTGTTACTTTTTTCTACATAGTTTAGTCGTTTGCTTTTGTATTTATGGGAACTATATATTTTGAAACAAACAGGATTTTTATAATATGGGATTATGTTTTCTGCTAAAATGGACAATAAAAAAGAAACCCAAAATCGTAGTTCTCTTTGTGATGGAAGCCAAAATGAATTTTCGTTTGGCAACGAAACACAGAATTTTTTATATTACAGGTTGATAGCAAATTACTTCAACAGCGAAAACAGCTTGTTTCTACTAGGGATTGAACCCAGGACCTTCTTCGTGTGAAGCAGATGAGATGACTACTACACTTTGAAACCTGTGAAATCCTGGAAAGTAATGGCAATTAGAGACGAGTTTTGACCACCAGGGGAAAAAAAAAATAATTCGTAGTTCTGTTGGTGATGGAAGCCAAAACATCCTGTTATTCGGCAACAAAGCCAAGTACTTAATATATTGCAGGTTGATAGGGTATTATTTCAACACCAAGGACAGATGGGTTTCACTGGGGTTTAAACCCAGGATCTTCTGCGTGTACAGCAGACATGATTACCACTACACTATGAAACCTGTGAAATCTTGCAAATCAATGGCAATTGGAGACGAGTTTTGACCGGCAGGGGAAAAAAAAAATAATTCGTAGGTCTGTTGGTGATGGAAGCCAAAACATCCCGTCATTCGGCAACAAAGCCAAGCACTTCATGTATTGTAGTTAGATAGGGTACTATTTCAACACTAAGAACAGATTGGTTTTACTGGGGATTAAACCCAGGACCTTCTGCATGTTAAGCAGACGTGATGACCACTACACTATGAAACCTGATGAAAAGTTACTGTGTATTGGCTAGCAGAGCAGAATTGTGACTGACGGGGCCTTTTTATTGCTGACGGAAAGTATTTTTGGTAATGAAACATTTACAATTTTTATTACATATTTTACCAGTTTTATTCCTACAAAGGGATATTGCTTAAATTGAAGTTTACATTGAATGTGTTCCTTTTTTCTTCACAGTTTAGTCGTTTGCTTTTGTATTTATGGGAACTATATATTTTAAAACAAACAGGATTTTTATAATATGGGATTATGTTTTCTGCTAAAATGGACAATGAAAAAGAAACCCAAAATCGTAGTTCTATTTGTGATGGAAGCCAAAATGTATTGTCATTTGGCAATGAAACCAAGAATTTTATATAATACAGGTTGATAGCAAATTACTTCAACAGCGAAAACAGACTGGTTTCACTGGGGATTGAACCCAGGACCTTCTGCGTGTGAAGCAGACGTGATGACCACTACACTATGAAACCTGTGAAATTCTGCAAAGCAATGGCAATTGAAAACGAGTTTTGACCGCCAGGGGAAAAAAATTATTAGTTCTGTTGGTGATGGAAGCCAAAACATCCCATCATTCGGCAACAAAGCCAAGAACTTCATATATTGTAGTTTGATAGGGTATTATTTCAACACCAAGAACAGATTTCTTTTACTGGGGATTGAACCAGTGTTAAGCAGATGTGATGACTACTACACTATGAAACCTTCTGGAAAGTTACTGTGTATTGGCAAGCAGAGCAGAATTGTAACTGATGGGGCCTTTTTATTGCTGAAGAAAAGTGTTTTTGGTAATGAAACATTTACAACTTTTATTACATATTTTACCAGTTTTATTCCTACAAAGGGATATTGCTTAAATTGAAGTTTACACTGAATGTGTTACTTTTTTCTACACAGTTTAATCGTTTGCTTTTGTATTTATGGGAACTATAAATTTTGAAACAAACAGGATTGTTATAATATGGGATTATGTTTTCTGCTAAAATGTTCAATAAAAAAGAAACCCAAAATCGTAGTTCTCTTTGTGATAGAAGCCAAAATGTATTGTCATTTGGCAACGAAACCAAGAATTTCATACTTTTCAGGTTGATAGGAAATTACTTCAACACCGAAAACAGATTGGTTTCACTGGGTATTGAACCCAGAACGTTCTGCATATGAAGCAGACTTGATGACCACCACACTTTAAAACCTGTGATTCCTGCAAAGTAATGGCAATTAGAGACGAAATTTGACTGCCAGGAAAAAAAAATAATTCGTAGTTCTGTTGGTTATGGAAGCTAAAACATCCCGTCATTCGGCAACAAAGCCAAGTACTTCATGTATTGCAGTTGGATAGGGTATTATTTCAACACCAAGAACAGACTGGTTTTACTGGGGATTAAACCCAGGACCTTCTGCGTGTTAAGCAGACGTGATGACCACTACACTATGAAACCTGTGAAATCCTGCAAAGCAATGGCAATTGGAGACGAGTTTTGACCGCCAGGGAAAAAAAAAAAAAATTCTTAGTTCTGTTGGTGATGGAAGCCAAAACATCCCATCATTCTGCAACAAAGCCAAGAACTTCGTATATTGTAGTTTGATAGGGTATTATTTCAACACCAAGAACAGACTGGTTTTACTGTGGATTAAACCCAGGACCTTCTGCATGTTAAGCAGACATGATGACCACTACACTATGAATCCTGATGAAAAGATACTGTGTATTGGCTAGCAGAGCAGAATTGTGACTGACGGGGCCTTTTTATTGCTGAAGGAAAGTATTTTTGGTAATGAAACATTTCCAATTTTTATTACATATTTTACGAGTTTTATTCCTACAAAGGGATATTGCTTAAATTGAAGTTTACATTGAATGTGTTACTTTTTTCTACATAGTTTAGTCGTTTGCTTTTGTATTTATGGGAACTATATATTTTAAAACAAACAGGTTTTTTTATAATATGGGATTATGTTTTCTGCTAAAATGTTCAATAAAAAAGAAACCCAAAATCGTAGTTCTCCTTGTGATAGAAGCCAAAATGTATTGTCATTTGGCAACGAAACCAAGAATTTCATACTTTACAGGTTTATAGGAAATTACTTCAACACCAAAAACAGATTGGTTTAACTGGGTATTGAATCCAGAACATTGTGCATATGAAGCAGACTTGATGACCACCACACTTTAAAACTTGTGAAATCCTGCAAAGTAATGGCAATTAGAGACGAGTTTTGACCACCAGGGGAAAAAAAAAATAATTCGTAGTTCTGTTGGTGATGGAAGCCAAAACATCCTGTTATTCGGCAACAAAGCCAAGTACTTAATATATTGCAGGTTGATAGGATATTATTTCAACACAAAGGACAGATGGGTTTCACTGGGGTTTGAACCCAGGATCTTCAGCGTGTAAAGCAGACGTGATTACCACTACACTATGAAACCTGTGAACTCCTGCAAAGCAATGGCAATTAGAGACGAGTTTTGACCGCCAGGGCAAAAAAAAAAAAATCGTAGATCTGTTGGTGATGGAAGCCAAAACATCCCGTTATTCGGCAACAAAGCCAAGAACTTCATATATTGTAGTTAGATAGGGTATTATTTCAACACTAAGAAGAGATTGGTTTTACTGGGGATTAAACTCAGGACCTTTTGCGTGTTAAGCAGACGTGATGACTTGAGTTGAGCGCGGTTCGATGTTCGAGGTTCTCCAGTTCTAGGCTCGAGTGATTTTGGGGGCTGTTCGAGATCGAACTAGAACTCGAGCTTTTTGCAAAAGCTCGATAGTTCTAAATACGTTCGAGAACGGTTCTAGCAGCAAAAAGCAGGGCTTTTTACATCTACAGTGTGCAAGAGCCATCGCTGGCAGCTTGCCAGAAGCTGGTAACCAAGATAAACATCGGGTATCCAACCAAAGCGCTTTGGTTAGTAACCCGATGTTTATCCTAGTTACGTGCAGGAAGCCCACACTTCCCTGCTCAGCTCGCTCCGCCCCCTCCTGCCCGCGGCATGTATTGTACACACGTACACACACACACGGTCCCGCTCGGCTTACCTGCGGTGATGAAGTCCCACCATCCCGACCTCAGCGCTGTCACTGTCCTCCATGCCTGCCGCTTGTCACATCACCTTCTCTCGCTTCCAACCCGAGATTGACTAGTGGTGACGTCACGGGCCTCTCGCGATACTTGGTGTGAAGGCGCCGGTCATTGAACTCAGTGACAGGGGCTGTCAGTGTGCTGGAGATCAGTGCAGGTAATGTACCTCGCTGACAGCAGCACTTGTCATGCCCTGCAGTGACCTGGGCTGACCCATTGATGTTAGCTCAGGTCACTGCACTGCTCTCCCAGCCAATGGGGAACATCCTGCTCTTCATTGACTGGGACAGTGTGGATCGTCATGGCAACCCCTTGGATTACACCAGACCTGGAATTGTTTTTCATTCTAATAAATTGGTTAAAGAGGGAATGTTTTGGGGAGTGTTTTTTCAAATAAAAATGTGTTTGTCGTCTATTTTTTTTTATTACTGACTGGGTTGGTGATGTCGGGTATCTGATAGACGCCTGACCTCACCAACCCCAGGCCTTGATGCCAGGTGACATTACACATCTGGTATTAACCCCATATATTACCCCGTTTGCCACCGCACCAGGGCGCGGGATGAGCTGGCGCGAAGCACCAGGATTGGCGCATCTAATGGATGCACCACTTCTGGGGCGGCTGCGGCCTGCTATTTTTAGGCTGGGGAGAGTCCAATAACCATGGACCTCCCTAGTCTGAGAATATCAGGCCCCAGCTGTCTGCTTTACCTTGGCTGGTGATCCAATTTTGGGGGACCCCTACGTGTTTTTTTTTAATTATTTATTTAATTTAAAATAACAGCGTGGGGTGCCCTCAGTTTTGGATTACCAGCCAAGGTGAGGTTGCCAGCTGTGGTCTGCAGGCTGCAGCCATCTGCTTTACCCTAGCTGGCTACAAAACTAGGGGGAACCCTACGTCATTTTTTTTTTCATTTTTTTGGCTAAATGCAAAGCTAAGCACCCCTTAGTGCCACATGAAAGGCACCAAAGGGTGCTCCACTTTTTCTCCACTTTTTCTCCACTTTTTCTCCATTTTGTTCTCCACTTTTTCTCCACTTTTTCTCCACTTTTTCTCCACTTTTTTTTCTCCACTTTTTCTCCATTTTTTCTCCATTTTTTTCTCCACTTTTTCTCCACTTTTTCTCCACTTTTTCTCCACTCGTTCTCCATTTTTTTCTCCACTTTTCCTCCACTTTTTCTCCACTTTTTCTCCACTTTTTTCTCCATTTTTTCTACACTTTTTCTCCACTTTTTCTCCACTTTTTCTCCATTTTTTCTCCACTTTTTCTCCACTTTTTCTCCATTTTTCTCTCCATTTTTTCTCCACTTTTTCTCCACTTTTTCTCCGTTCTTTTTCTATGGTCGGTCTACCCATTAGCTCTGCCATGCATACTGTAGCTCTACACCTACTGCACATGTTACTTTATGATTGACATCTTTCGTACCAGAGCTTTCTAAACCTACTCTGACCCCATATTTGTCATTACTATATTGTCCTTGTACTGTATTATGACATTTGTATCATGTGTTTAATTTCTTGCTGTGTTGCATTTTTTTTGCTGCATCCCAATTGTACCTCTACATTGTTCGAGTTTATGTTATTGTTCTCTCACTCTTATGTGATACTGATTATTGTCATTTTTCATGATTACATGCAGATAAGTCCAATCTGACGAAGGCTCAGGCCGAAACGTCATTTGTAACTTGTTTTGGACAAAAACATATATGCTTATGAAAAAAATTTTTTTCTTAATACGGACCAATAAAGAGTGATTTTGCATTACTATCCGTTGTGACTTACTGACTTAGTCTGGGAGATTTAGAGTGCCGAGGTTACTCACTAATTTTATCTATTATTACCTCTGAGCACCTATATACCAGTGAGCAGAGCTTCCTCTACAGTAGTTCTCCTGATTAGGCATGCCCTTACCTCATGAGCAGGGCATTGCAGCTTTGGTAGCAACCATTACGACATGGACTCTGCTGCTGTGGACCCGAGAAGAGTGAGTGCAGATTCATTGCACCCACACTCCTCACATGAAGGGTCCGCACTCCTAGAAAATGGGGGATACGTTCCCTAAGTGTCCCCCCCCATAATCTAAACGGTCCAGAGTCGGCGTGGGACCCCTTTATTTTTTTTCTTACAATAAATTGGTGAAAGAGGAAATGTTTTGGGGACTGTTTTTTCAAATAAATTTCTTTTGTCGATTTTTTTTTTTGTTAGTACTGACAGTTTATGATGTTGGGTATCTAATAGACGCCATGACATCACAAACTGCTGGGCTTGATCTCAGGTTACTTTACAGCTAGTATCAACCCGATTTATTGCCCCGTTTGCCACTGCACCAGGGCACGGGATGAGCTGGGGTGAAGCGCCAGGATTGGCGCATCTAGTGGATGCGCCACTTCTGGGGTGCCTGCGGCCTGCTATTTTTAGACTGTGAAGGCCCAATAACTATGGACCTTCCCACCCTGAGAATGCCAGACCACAGCTGTCCGCTTTACCTTGGCTGGTGATCCAATTTGGGGGGGACCCTACTTTTATTGTGTAATTATTAATATTTATAATTATAAAAAAGAGCCTGAGGGGACCTCCACATTGGATCCCCAACCACGGTAAAGCTGCCAGCTGTGGTTTTCAGGCTACAGCCGTCTGCTTTACCCTAGCTGGCTATCAAAAATGGGGGGACCCAACGTCATTTTTTTTTTAACTATTTTTTAAATAGAAAAAATTAATGGGCTTCCCTGTATTTTGATTGCCAACCAAGGTAACGGCAGGCAGATGGGGTGGCAACCCATAGCTGTCTGCTTTATCTGCGCTGAGAATCAAAAATACCGCGGAGCGCTACGTAATTTTTTTAAAGATTTATTTTTACAGCACTGTGATGTCCAGCAATCAAAATACAGGGAAGCCCATTTTATTTTTAGTTATTTAAATAAATAATTAAAAAAAATATATATGGGCTCCCGCTGCATTTTTTGTATTGCTAGGTAAGGGTAATCCAAGCAGCTACTGGCTGCTAACCCCCACTGCTTGGTGTTACCTTCACTGGCAATGGAAAATCCAGGGAAGCATTTTTTATTTTTTTTGCCAAAAAACTACAAAAAAAGGACGTGAGCTTCGCCATATTTTTGTATGCTAGCCAGGTATAGCAGGCAGGTGCTGGAAGAGTTGGATACAGCGCCAGAAGATGGCACTTCTATGAAAATGCCATTTTCTGAGGCGGCTGCAGACTGCAATTTGCAGCAGTGGGGCCCAGAAAGCTCAGGCCAACCTGTGCTGCGGATTCCAATCTCCAGCTGCCTAGTTGTACTTGGCTGGACACAAAAATGGGGCGAAGCCTACGTCATTTGTTTTCTAATTATTTCATGAAATTCATGAAATAATAAAAAAGGGCTTCCCTTTATTTTTGGTTCCCAGCCGGGTACAAATAGGCAACTGGGGGTTGGGGGCAGCCGTACCTGCCTGCTGTACCTGGCTAGCATACAAAAATATGGCGAAGCCCACATAATTTTTTCAGGGGGCAAAAAACTTCTGCATACAGTCCTGGATGGAGTATGCTGAGCCTTGTAGTTCTGCAGCTGCTGTCTGTCTGTATGGAGAAGAGCAGACAGCAGCTGCAGAACTACAAGGCTCAGCATACTCCATCCAGGACTGTATGCAGAATTTTTTTGCCCACCAAAAAAATGACGTGGGCTTCGCCATATTTTTGTATGCTAGCCAGGTACAGCAGGCAGCCACGGGCTGCCTCCAACCCCCAGTTGCCTATTTGTACCCGGCTGGGAACCAAAAATATAGGGAAGCCCGTTTTTTTTTAATTATTTCACTTATTTCATGAAATAATTAAAAAACAAATGACGTGGGCTTCGCCCCATTTTTGTGTCCAGCCGGGTACAACTAGGCAGCTGGGGATTGGAATCCGCAGCACAGGTTAGCCCGAGGTTTCTGGGCGCCTCTGCTGCGGATTTCAGTCCGCAGCCATCCCAGAAAATGGCGCTCTCATAGAAGCGCCATCATCTGGCGCTGTATCCAACTCTTCCAACAGCCCTGGAGCCGGGTGGCTTGTTGGGTAATCATGAGTTAATACTGGCTTTGTTTTACTAGCCAGTATTAACCCAGAGATTCTTAATGTCAGGCACGTTTGACCCGGCCATTAAGAATCTACAATAAAGGGTTAAAAAAAAACACCACACAGAGAAAAAATACTTTAATAGAAATAAATACACAGACACATTAGAGACACCATCTTTATTACCCCCTGTCAGCCCTCCACGATCCTGCTCTTCTGTCTTCTTTCTTTCTAGTGTAGTAGTAGTGACGATTGTAGTGAGCATGAGGTGCACCAGCCCATCACTTGGGGCTGGGGAACCTCATCCTCAGTACAATCATCACTACAATCGGGAAGCAGCGTGCAGCCTTCACTCAGTGAGAGATCAGTGCTGCTGGCTGTCAGCGGTAACGCTGACAGACGCGTTACCATAGCAACGGTGCTCTCGGAGCCGCGGTTAGCGGTGACATCACCGCTAACTGCGTTGCTATGGCAACGGTGATCTCCGTTAATGACCGGCTGTGTCAGCTGGTCCCTAACGGAACGGGGAGTCGACCGTGTGCTAGAGCATGTCGCCGGTACACGGCGATACACATATGTGCACCTTGTACCGGAGAGATGCACTCGCAGGTCCTACAGGACGTGTTTTATAGTCATGTGACCAGTCTGTAGCCAATGAGATAATAGCCACGTGACTGGTCACATGGCTATTTTGACGTCATTATAGGTCCTGCATCTCTGCTGGCAGTGCCGTCACCGGGAGGATTCAGCGATTATCGGATGGAATAGCGACAGGAGACAGAGTGCAGAAGGGATTGCGAGGACCAGTAAGTGTTATGGCAATGTTTATTAACTGTTTGTGTACATTTATAATGCATTTTTATGTGTTTGTGATTGCCTCCCATTATAGCCTATTGGTTCGAGTTTGGTTCGTCGAACGTTTGACGAACCGACCTCGAGCTGAACCGCGACCGGTTCGCTCATCTCTAGTGATGACCACTACACTATGAAACCTGATAAAAAGTTACTCTGTATTGGCTAGCAGAGCAGAATTGTGACTGATGGGGCCTTTTTATTGCTGAAGGAAAGTATTTTTGGTAATGAAACATTTACAATTTTTATTACATATTTTACCAGTTTTATTCCTACAAAGGGATATTGCTTAAATTGAAGTTTACATTGAATGTGTTACTTTTTTCTACACAGTTTAGTCGTTAGCTTTTGTATTTATGGAAGCTATATATTTTGAAACAAACAGGATTTTTATAATATGGGATTATGTTTTCTGGACAATAAAAAAGAAACCCAAAATAGTAGTTCTCTTTGTGATGGAAGCCAAAATGTATTGTCATTTGGCAACGAAACCAAGAATTTTATATATTACAGGTTGACAGCAAATTACTTCAACAGCGAAAACAGATTGTTTTCACTGGGGATTGAACCCAGGACCTTCTGCGTGTGAAGCAGACGTGATGACCACTACACTATGAAATCTGTGAAATCCTGCAAAGCAATGGCAATTGGAGACGAGTCTTGACCGCCAGGGGAAAAAAAAAAAAAATCTTAGTTCTGTTGGTGATGGAAGCCAAAACATCCCATCATTCGGAAACAAATACAAGAACTTCATATATTGTAGTTTGATAGGGTATTATTTCAACACCAAGAACAGATTGCTTTTACTGGGGATTGAACCAGTGTTAAGCAGACGTGATCACCACTACACTATGAAAGCTTATGGAAAATTACTGTGTATTGGCAATCAGAGCAGAATTGTGACTGATGGGGCCTTTTTATTGCTGAAGGAAAGTATTTTTGGTAATGAAACATTTACAATTTTTATTACATATTTTACCAGTTTTATTCCTACAAAGGGATTTTGCTTAAATTGAAGTTTACATTAAATGTGTTACTTTTTTCTACATAGTTTAGTCGTTTGCTTTTGTATTTATGTGAACTATATATTTTGAAACAAACAGGATTTTTATAATATGGGATTATGTTTTCTGCTAAAATGGACAATAAAAAAGAAACCAAAAATAGTAGTTCTCTTTGTGATGGAAGCCAAAAGGAATTGTCATTTGGCACTGAAACCAAGAATTTTTTAGATTACAGGTTGATAGCAAATTACTTCAACAGCGAAAACGGCTTGTTTTTACTAGGGATTGAACCCAGGACCTTCTGCGTGTGAAGCAGATGAGATGACTACTACACTTTGAAACCTGTGAAAGCCTGGAAAGTAATGGCAATTAAAGACGAGTTTTGACCACCAGGGGAAAAAAAAAGTAATTCGTAGTTCTGTTGGTGATGGAAGCCAAAACATCCTGTTATTCAGCAACAAAGCCAAATACTTAATATATTGCAGGTTGATAGGGTATTATTTCAACACTAAGGACAGATGGGCTTCACTGGGGTTTGAACCCAGGACCTTCTGCGTGTGAAGCAGACGTGATGACCACTACACTATGAAACCTGTGAAATCCTGCAAAGCAATGGCAATTGGAAACGAGTTTTGACCACCAGGGAAAAAAAAAAAAAATTCTTAGTTCTGTTGGTGATGGAAGCCAAAACATCCCATCATTCTGCAACAAAGCCAAGAACTTCATATATTGTAGTATGATAAGGGATTATTTCAACACCAAGAACAGACTGGTTTTACTGGGGATTAAACCCAGGACCTTCTGCGTGTTAAGCAGACATGATGACCACTACACTATGAATCCTGATGAAAAGTTACTGTGTATTGGCTAGCAGAGCAGAATTGTGACTGACGGGGCCTTTTTATTGCTGAAGGAAAGTATTTTTGGTAATGAAACATTTCCAATTTTTATTACATATTTTACGAGTTTTATTCCTACAAAGGGATATTGCTTAAATTGAAGTTTACATTGAATGTGTTACTTTTTTCTACACAGTTTAGTCGTTTGCTTTTGTATTTATGGGAACTATATATTTTAAAACAAACAGGATTTTTATAATATGGGATTATGTTTTCTGCTAAAATGGTCAATAAAAAAGAAAGCCAAAATCGTAGTTCTTTGTGATGGAAGCCAAAATGTATTGTCATTTGGCAACGAAAGTAAAGATTTTAGATATTACAGGTTGATAGCAAATTACTTCAACAGCCAAAACAGCTTGTCTTTACTGGGGATTGAACCCAGGACCTTCTTCGTGTGAAGCAAACGTGATGACTACTGCACTTTGAAACCTGTGAAATCCTGCAAAGTAATGGCAATTAGAGACGAGTTTTGACCACCAGGGGAAAAAAAAAAAATTCGTAGTTCTATTGGTGATGGAAGCCAAAACATCCCGTCATTCGGCAACAATGCCAAGAACTTCATATATTGTAGTTGCATAGGGTATTATTTCAACACCAAGAACAGATTGGTTTCACTGGGGATTGAACCCAGGACCTTCTGTGTGTTAAGCAGACGTGATGACCACTACACTATGAAACCTGTGAAATCCTGCAAAGCAATGGCAATTGGAGACGATTTTGACCGCCAGGGAAAAAAAAAAAATTGAAAGTTCTGTTGGTGATGGAAGCCAAAACATCCTGTTATTCGACAACAAAGCCAAGAATTTCATATATTGTAGTTGGATAGGGTATTATTTCAACTCCAAGAACAGATTGGTTTCACTGGGGATTGAACCCAGGGCCTTCTGCGTGTTAAGCAGACGTGATGACCACTACACTATTAAACCTGATGAAAAGTTACTGTGTATTGGCAAGCAGAGCAGAATTGTGACTGACGGTGCCTTTTTATTGCTGAAGTAAAGTATTTTTATTAATGAAACATTTACAATTTTTATTAAATATTTTACCAGTTCTATTCATACAAAGGGGTATTGCTTAAATTGAAGTTTACATTGAATGTGTTACTTTTTTCTACACAGTTTAGTCGTTTGTTTTTGTATTTAAGGAACTATATATTTTGAAACAAACAGGATTTTTATAATATGGGATTATGTTTTCTGCTAAAATGGACAATAAAAAAGAAACCCAAAATCGTAGTTCTCTTTGTGATGGAAGACAAAATGTATTGTCATTTGGCACTGAAACCAAGAATTTTTTATATTACAGGTTGATAGCAAATTACTTCAACAGCGAAAACGGCTTGTTTTTACTAGGGATTAAACCCAGGACCTTCTGCCTGTGAAGCAGATGTGATGACTACTACACTTTGAAACCTGTGAAATCGTGCAAAGTAATGGCAATTGGAAACGAGTTTTGACCACCAGGGAAAAAAAAAAATAATTCGTAGTTCTGTTGATGATGGAAGCTAAAATATCCAAACATTCGGCAACAAGGCCAAGAACTTCATATATTGTAGTTTGATAGGGTATTATTTCAACACAAAGAACAGATTGGTTTTACTGGGGATTGAACCCAGGAACTTCTGCATGTTAAGCAGACGTGATGACCACTACACTATGAAACCTTATGGAAAGTTTCCTTATGGAAAGGAAAGTATTTTTGGTAATGAAACAATTACAATTTTTATTACATATTTTACCAGTTTTATTCCTACAAAGGGATATTGCTTAAATTGAAGTTTACATTGAATGTGTTACTTTTTTCTACACAGTTTAATCGTTTGCTTTTGTATTTATGGGAACTATAAATTTTGAAACAAACAGGATTGTTATAATATGGGATTATGTTTTCTGCTAAAATGTTCAATAAAAAAGAAACCCAAAATCGTAGTTCTCCTTGTGATAGAAGCAAAAATGTATTGTCATTTGGCAACGAAACCAAGAATTTCATACTTTACAGGTTGATAGGAAATTACTTCAACAACGATAGCAGATTGGTTTCACTGGGTATTGAACCCAGAACGTTCTGCATATGAAGCAGACTTGATGACCACCACACTTTAAAACCTGTGATTCCTGCAAAGTAATGGCAATTAGAGACGAAATTTGACTGCCAGGAAAAAAAAAATAATTCGTAGTTCTGTTGGTTATGGAAGCTAAAACATCCCGTCATTCGGCAACAAAGCCCAGAACTTCATGTATTGCAGTTGCATATGGCATTATTTCAACACCAAGAACAGACTGGTTTTACTGGGGATTAAACCCAGTACCTTCTGCGTGTTAAGCAGACGTGATGACCACTACACTATGAAACCTGTGAAATCCTGCAAAGCAATGGCAATTGGAGACGAGTTTTGACCGCCAGGGAAGTAAAAAAAAAAAATTCTTAGTTCTGTTGGTGATGGAAGCCAAAACATCCCATCATTCGGAAACAAATACAAGAACTTCATATATTGTAGTTTGATAGGGTATTATTTCAACACCAAGAACAGATTGCTTTTACTGGGGATTGAACCAGTGTTAAGCAGACGTGATCACCACTACACTATGAAAGCTTATGGAAAATTACTGTGTATTGGCAATCAGAGCAGAATTGTGACTGATGGGGCCTTTTTATTGCTGAAGGAAAGTATTTTTGGTAATGAAACATTTACAATTTTTATTACATATTTTACCAGTTTTATTCCTACAAAGGGATTTTGCTTAAATTGAAGTTTACATTAAATGTGTTACTTTTTTCTACATAGTTTAGTCGTTTGCTTTTGTATTTATGTGAACTATATATTTTGAAACAAACAGGATTTTTATAATATGGGATTATGTTTTCTGCTAAAATGGACAATAAAAAAGAAACCAAAAATAGTAGTTCTCTTTGTGATGGAAGCCAAAAGGAATTGTCATTTGGCACTGAAACCAAGAATTTTTTAGATTACAGGTTGATAGCAAATTACTTCAACAGCGAAAACGGCTTGTTTTTACTAGGGATTGAACCCAGGACCTTCTGCGTGTGAAGCAGATGAGATGACTACTACACTTTGAAACCTGTGAAAGCCTGGAAAGTAATGGCAATTAAAGACGAGTTTTGACCACCAGGGGAAAAAAAAAGTAATTCGTAGTTCTGTTGGTGATGGAAGCCAAAACATCCTGTTATTCAGCAACAAAGCCAAGTAATTAATATATTGCAGGTTGGTAGGGTATTATTTCAACACTAAGGACAGATGGGCTTCACTGGGGTTTGAACCCAGGACCTTCTGCGTGTGAAGCAGACGTGATGACCACTACACTATGAAACCTGTGAAATCCTGCAAAGCAATGGCAATTGGAAACGAGTTTTGACCACCAGGGAAAAAAAAAAAAAATTCTTAGTTCTGTTGGTGATGGAAGCCAAACCATCCCATCATTCTGCAACAAAGCCAAGAACTTCATATATTGTAGTATGATAAGGTATTATTTCAACACCAAGAACAGACTGGTTTTACTGGGGATTAAACCCAGGACCTTCTGCGTGTTAAGCAGACATGATGACCACTACACTATGAATCCTGATGAAAAGTTACTGTGTATTGGCTAGCAGAGCAGAATTGTGACTGACGGGGCCTTTTTATTGCTGAAGGAAAGTATTTTTGGTAATGAAACAGTTCCAATTTTTATTACATATTTTACGAGTTTTATTCCTACAAAGGGATATTGCTTAAATTGAAGTTTACATTGAATGTGTTACTTTTTTCTACACAGTTTAGTCGTTTGCTTTTGTATTTATGGGAACTATATATTTTAAAACAAACAGGATTTTTATAATATGGGATTATGTTTTCTGCTAAAATGGTCAATAAAAAAGAAAGCCAAAATCGTAGTTCTTTGTGATGGAAGCCAAAATGTATTGTCATTTGGCAACGAAAGTAAAGATTTTAGATATTACAGGTTGATAGCAAATTACTTCAACAGCCAAAACAGCTTGACTTTACTGGGGATTGAACCCAGGACCTTCTTCGTGTGAAGCAAACGTAATGACTACTGCACTTTGAAACCTGTGAAATCCTGCTAAGTAATGGCAATTAGAGACGAGTTTTGACCACCAGGGGAAAAAAAAAATAATTCGTAGTTCTATTGGTGATGGAAGCCAAAACATCCCGTCTTTCGGCAACAATGCCAAGAACTTCATATATTGTAGTTGCATAGGGTATTATTTCAACACCAAGAACAGATTGGTTTCACTGGGGATTGAACCCAGGACCTTCTGCGCATTAAGCAGACGTGATGACCACTACACTATGAAACCTGTTAAATCCTGCAAAGCAATGGCAATTGGAGACGATTTTGACCGCCAGGGAAAAAAAAAAAATTGAAAGTTCTGTTGGTGATGGAAGCCAAAACATCCTGTTATTCGACAACAAAGCCAAGAATTTCATATATTGTAGTTGGATAGGGTATTATTTCAACTCCAAGAACAGATTGGTTTCACTGGGGATTGAACCCAGGGCCTTCTGCGTGTTAAGCAGACGTGATGACCACTACACTATTAAACCTGACGAAAAGTTACTGTGTATTGGCAAGCAGAGCAGAATTGTGACTGACGGTGCCTTTTTATTGCTGAAGTAAAGTATTTTTATTAATGAAACATTTACAATTTTTATTAAATATTTTACCAGTTCTATTCATACAAAGGGGTATTGCTTAAATTGAAGTTTACATTGAATGTGTTACTTTTTTCTACACAGTTTAGTCGTTTGTTTTTGTATTTATGGGAACTATATATTTTGAAACAAACAGGATTTTTATAATATGGGATTATGTTTTCTGCTAAAATGGACAATAAAAAAGAAACCGAAAATCGTAGTTCTCTTTGTGATGGAAGACAAAATGTATTGTCATTTGGCACTGAAACCAAGAATTTTTTATATTACAGGTTGATAGCAAATTACTTCAACAGCGAAAACGGCTTGTTTTTACTAGGGATTAAACCCAGGACCTTCTGCCTGTGAAGCAGATGTGATGACTACTACACTTTGAAACCTGTGAAATCTTGCAAAGTAACGGCAATTAGAGACAAGATTTGACCTCCAGGGGAAAAAAAAAATAATTCGTAGTTCTGTTGATGATGGAAACTAAAATATCCACTCATTCGGCAACAAGGCCAAGAACTTCATATATTGTAGTTTGATAGGGTATTATTTCAACACAAAGAGCAGATTGGTTTTACTGGGGATTGAACACAGGAACTTCTGCATGTTAAGCAGACGTGATGACCACTACACTATGAAACCTTATGGAAAGTTTCCTTATGGAAAGGAAAGTATTTTTGGTAATGAAACAATTACAATTTTTATTACATATTTTACCAGTTTTATTCCTACAAAGGGATATTGCTTAAATTGAAGTTTACATTGAATGTGTTACTTTTTTCTACACAGTTTAATCGTTTGCTTTTGTATTTATGGGAACTATAAATTTTGAAACAAACAGGATTGTTATAATATGGGATTATGTTTTCTGCTAAAATGTTCAATAAAAAAGAAACCCAAAATCGTAGTTCTCCTTGTGATAGAAGCAAAAATGTATTGTCATTTGGCAACGAAACCAAGAATTTCATACTTTACAGGTTGATAGGAAATTACTTCAACAACGATAACAGATTGGTTTCACTGGGTATTGAACCCAGAACGTTCTGCATATGAAGCAGACTTGATGACCACCACACTTTAAAACCTGTGTTTCCTGCAAAGTAATGGCAATTAGAGACGAAATTTGACTGCCATGAAAAAAAAAAATAATTCGTAGTTCTGTTGGTTATGGAAGCTAAAACATCCCGTCATTCGGCAACAAAGCCAAGAACTTCATGTATTGCAGTTGTATATGGCATTATTTCAACACCAAGAACAGACTGGTTTTACTGGGGATTAAAGCCAGTACCTTCTGCGTGTTAAGCAGATGTGATGACCACTACACTATGAAACCTGTGCAATCCTGCAAAGCAATGGCAATTGGAGACGAGTTTTGACCGCCAGGGAAGTAAAAAAAAAAAAATTCTTAGTTCTGTTGGTGATGGAAGCCAAAACATCCCATCATTCTGCAACAAAGCCAAGAACTTCATATATTGTAGTTTGATAGGGTATTATTTCAACACCAAGAACAGACTGGTTTTACTGGGGATTAAACCCAGGACCTTCTGCGTGTTAAGCAAACATGATGACCACTACACTATAAATCCTGATGAAAAGTTACTGTGTATTGGCTAGCAGAGCAGAATTGTGACTGACGGGGCCTTTTTTATTGCTGAAGGAAAGTATTTTTGGTAATGAAACATTTCCAATTTTTATTACATATTAATATAATATGTGATGACTACTACACTTTGAAACCTGTGAAATCCTGCAAAGTAATGGCAATTAGAGACGAGTTTTGACCACCAGGGAAAAAAAAAATAAATTTGTAGTTCTATTGGTGATGGAAGCCAAAACATCCCGTCATTCGGCAACAATGCCAAGAACTTCATATATTGTAGTTGCATAGGGTATTATTTCAACACCAAGAACAGATTGGTTTCACTGGGGATTGAACCCAGGACTTTCTGCATGTTAAGCAGACGTGATGACCACTACACTATGAAACCTGTGAAATCCTGCAAAGCAATGGCAATTGGAGACGATTTTGACCGCCAGGGAAATTTTTTGGTAATGAAACATTTACAATTTTTATTACATATTTTACCAGTTTTATTCCTACAAAGGGATATTGCTTAAATTGAAGTTTACATTGAATGTGTTACTTTTTTCTACACAGTTTAATCGTTTGCTTTTGTATTTATGGGAACAATAAATTTTGAAACAAACAGGATTGTTATAATATGGGATTATGTTTTCTGCTAAAATGTTCAATAAAAAAGAAACCCAAAATCGTAGTTCTCCTTGTGATAGAAGCCAAAATGTATTGTCATTTGGCAACGAAACCAAGAATTTCATACTTTACAGGTTGATAGGAAATTACTTCAACACCGAAAACAGGTTGGTTTCACTGGGTATTGAACCCAGAACTTACTGCATGTGAAGCAGACTTGATGACAACCACACTAGAAAACCTGTGAAATCCTGCACAGTAATAAAAATTAGAGACGAGTTTTGACTAGAGTTGAGCGCGGTTCGTGGTTCGTGGTTCATGGTTCTCCAGTTCGCAGCTCGAGTGATTTTGGGGGCTGTTCTAGATCGATCTAGAACTCGAGCTTTTTGGTAAAAGCTTGATAGTTCTAGATACGTTAGAGAACGGTTCTAGCAGCAAAAAAAACAGCTAATTCCTAGCTGGCTTTCCGCTGTAATAGTGTAAGTCACTCTGTGACTCACACTATTATGACATTTCGGTGTATAGTGTGCGGGAACAGCGCGTTCAGATCACTGCTGTATGGATAACGGCGATCGCCATTTTTTTTTTTCCTTGTCTTCATTCCCTAAGCGCGCGCGTGTAGTGGGGAGGGCCAGCATGTCAGCCAATCCCAGACACACACAGCTAAGTGGACTTTTAGCCAGAGAAGCAACGGCATGTGTGATAGGATGTCCATGTCACATGTCCCTGCATTATAAAAACGGACATTTTCCTCCAGCATGCCATTATCTGCCTTCTGCGTCCTTGGTGTCAGACATCACTGGCGCAGCTCCTATCACCGATACAGCTGTTTACGCTCCATACACAGCGCTGGACAACATAGGGATAGCACTTTCTATCAGTCCTTTTAAGGGCTCATACCGGCAGGGTCAGAGCCATAGGTGACAGGTCCTGAAAACAGAGTTTAACAGCTACACAAGATGACAGCGTCTATATAGCTAAGGCCAGGGATTTCCTCGCTGCATTTCTCCATTAGGAGGGATAGAAAGGCAGGCTTTCTTTCCTCTACCCAGAGACCCACAACCCTGCCACTGTACCCTCCTGCCCTTTGCACACTCCAACTCATTGTTACTAAGCCATTATACTAGCAAACACTGAGTGAACTTAGTGGCATCCTAAACGTGGCTATTGGACTTCTGTATAGTCCCAGTAGTGCACAGATATTTGCAGCACCTCTGCCTGCATTGCACACTCAAACTCATTGTTACTAAGCCATTATACTAGCAAACACTGAGGGAACCTAGTGGCATCCTAAACGTGGCTATTGGACTTCTGTATAGTCCCAGTAGTGCACAGATATTTTCAGCACCTCTGCCTGCATTGCACACTCAAACTCATTGTTACTAAGCCATTATACTAGCAAACACTGAGTGAACCTAGTGGCATCCTAAACGTGGCTATTGGACTTCTGTATAGTCCCACTAGTGCAAAGATATTTGCAGCACGTCTGCCTGCATTGCACACTTAAACTCATTGTTACTAAGCTATTATACTAGCAAACACTGAGTGAACTTAGTGGCATCCTAAACGTGGCTATTGGACTTCTGTATAGTCCCAGTAGTGCACAGATATTTGCAGCACCTCTGCCTGCATTGCACACTCAAACTCATTGTTACTAAGCCATTATACTAGCAAACACTGAGTGAACCTAGTGGCATCCTAAACGTGGCTATTGGACTTCTGTATAGTCCCACTAGTGCAAAGATATTTGCAGCACGTCTGCATGCATTGCACACTCAAACTCATTGTTACTAAGCCATTATACTAGCAAACACTGAGTGAACTTAGCGGCATCCTAAACGTGGCTATTGGACTTCTGTATAGTCCCAGTAGTGCACAGATATTTGCAGCACCTCTGCCTGCATTGCACACTCAAACTCATTGTTACTAAGCCATTATACTAGCAAACACTGAGTGAACCTAGTGGCATCCTAAACGTGGCTATTGGACTTCTGTATAGTCCCACTAGTGCAAAGATATTTGCAGCACGTCTGCCTGCATTGCACACTCAAACTCATTGTTACTAAGCCATTATACTAGCAAACACTGAGTGAACCTAGTGGCATCCTAAACGTGGCTATTGGACTTCTGTATAGTCCCACTAGTGCACAGATATTTGCAGCACGTCTGCCTGCATTGCACACTCAAACTCATTGTTACTAAGCCATTATACTAGCAAACACTGAGTGAACCTAGTGGCATCCTAAACGTGGCTATTGGACTTCTGTATAGTCCCACTAGTGCAAAGATATTTGCAGCACGTCTGCCTGCATTGCACACTCAAACTCATTGTTACTAAGCCATTATACTAGCAAACACTGAGTGAACCTAGTGGCATTCTAAACGTGGCTATTGGACTTCTGTATAGTCCCAGTAGTGCACAGATATTTGCAGCATGTCTGCCTGCATTGCACACTCAAACTCATTGTTACTAAGCCATTATACTAGCAAACACTGAGTGAACCTAGTGACATCCTAAACGTGGCTATTGGACTTCTGTATAGTCCCACTAGTGCAAAGATATTTGCAGCACTGCTGCCTGCATTGCACACTCAAACTCATTGTTACTAAGCCATTATACTAGCAAACACTGAGTGAAATTAGTGGCATCCTAAAGTTGACTATTGGACTTCTGTATAGTCCCACTAGTGCACAGATATTTGCAGCACGTCTGCCTGCATTGCACACTCAAATTCATTGTTACTAAGCCATTATACTAGCAAACACTGAGTGAACTTAGTGGCATCCTAAACGTGGCTATTGGACTTCTGTATAGTCCCACTAGTGCAAAGATATTTGCAGCACTGCTGCCTGCATTGCACACTCAAACTCATTGTTACTAAGCCATTATACTAGCAAACACTGAGTGAAATTAGTGGCATCCTAAAGTTGACTATTGGACTTCTGTATAGTCCCACTAGTGCACAGATATTTGCAGCACGTCTGCCTGCATTGCACACTCAAATTCATTGTTACTAAGCCATTATACTAGCAAACACTGAGTGAACTTAGTGGCATCCTAAACGTGGCTATTGGACTTCTGTATAGTCCCACTAGTGCAAAGATATTTGCAGCACGTCTGCCTGCATTGCACACTCAAACTCATTGTTACTAAGCCATTATACTAACAAACACTGAGTGAACCTAGTGGCATCCTAAACGTGGCTATTAGACTTCTGTATTGTCCCACTAGTGCAAAGATATTTGCAGCACGTCTGCCTGCATTGCACACTCAAAGTAATTGTTACTAAGCCATTATACTAGCAAACACTGAGTGAACTTAGTGGCATCATAAAAGTGGATGTTGGACTTCTGTATTGTCCCACTAGTGCAAAGATATTTGCAGCACGTCTGCCTGCATTGCACACTCAAACTCATTGTTACTAAGCCATTATACTAGCAAACACTGAGTGAACTTAGTGGCATCATAAAAGTGGATGTTGGACTTCTGTATTGTCCCACTAGTGCAAAGATATTTGCAGCACGTCTGCCTGCATTGCACACTCAAACTCATTGTTACTAAGCCATTATACTAGCAAACACTGAGTGAACCTAGTGGCATCCTAAACGTGGCTATTGGACTTCTGTATAGTCCCACTAGTGCAAAGATATTTGCAGCACGTCTGCCTGCATTGCACACTCAAACTCATTGTTACTTACTAAGACATTATAATACCAAAAATTGAGTAAACTTAGTGGCATACAAGAAGTGGCTGTTGTACTCCATTAGTGGCCCACTGGTGCAAATCTATGTGCAGCACCTGTGCAGGACACCCTCCTGCTCTGTTTTTAATAAGCTATAATGATAGCAAAAAATACTGCCATTTAGTGGCATCATAGAACTGGATGTTGTATTCCATTATTGTCCAACTGGTGCCAAGCTATTTCTAGCACCTGTGCAGGACACCCTCCTGCTCTGTTTTTAATAAGCTATATTGATAGCAAAAAATACTGCCATTTAGTGGCATCATAGAACTGGATGTTGTATTCCATTATTGCCCCACTGGTGCCAAGCTTTTTCTAGCACCTGTGCAGGACGTCCTCATGCACATTTTGCTACGCTAATGTTATAGCAAACTCAGGGAATTCATTGCTGCATTTGATAATTCGGAGGGATAGAGAGTGAGGCTTTCTTTAGCTTTTCCTTCTGTTCATAGACAGCATCTCCAAGTCCACACCCGAAGAGCAAGTTCTCCTCCACATGTAAGTGTGGAGAGGCAGCTAGTGCGCATGCGTGTTCCGATTTACCCCAGCTGCAGCCCAACTACAGTGTTTCTCCTAGTGAGTATGCTCAGCCTGACTGTGCCATTCCTGACGCTAAGGGTATGTGCGCACGTTGCTTTTTACCTGCTTTTTACCTGCTTTTTTGCTGCTTTTTCTTCTGCGCTGTTTAATGCCAAGATGGATGTGTTCTTCTATTCAAGCAAAGTCTATGGGAATTTGGGTTTCTTGTTCACACTATGTTGTTCAAAATGCTGCCTTTTTGAGGCAGAACTTTGGTCAAAAACTCAGCTTTTCAAAGAAGCAACATGTCAATTGTTTTTGCCATTTGGGTTTTGCACTGCAAAGCTGAGTTTTTGACCAAAGTTCTGCCACAAAAAGGCAGCATTTTGAACAACATAGTGTGAACAAGAAACCCAAATTCCCATAGACTTTGCTTGAATAGAAGAACACATCCATTTTGGCATTAAACAGCGCAGAGGAAAAAGCAGCAAAAAAGCAGGTAAAAAGTAGGTAAAAAGCAACGTGCGCACATACCCTTAGTCTTCATTTCGGGATACAGCGCATGCTCCCACACTTAGTGTGAAAAGCCTCTTTGCACAGGTACTTGCATTCCGTGCCGGGTCTAAGTCCTGTTTTGTGCCGAGACACCATGCTAAAGCTGATAGTCTTTTTTCAGAGACTCTATTTCATGCAACTGACCATGCTCAGGCACTTACTGCATCAGAAACTAGGTCCGGTAATGAACTCTTTGGCCCTGCCCCTGATGTGGGGGGGCTATATAGACCACAGGGCATCAGGTGTCCTGACGATGTGGCGAGGCCACTCCCAAATGGCTTGCAGAGGCCCGCCCCTATGACTTGTCACCTCATTATTGATGGTCAGACGATGACTGGTGAGGTGTTTGTGTTTTGGCAGTCATGAGGTCATTATTGAAGTTGCGGTTCCAAATAGGACGCTAGTTATGCCACTCATGACGTGTCACTCTGCTTTTGTCTCCAGGAGGTGCATTGTGGTCCACCCTGGTTTGGGGCGGACCCAGGTTATAAAACGGGCTGGAGCCAACAAGGAGGTGCGCAGTCTTCTATTATGCTCCGAAAGAGCACACCTCCATGTGTTGAACCCATTGCGGCTTTAGGCCAGAGGTAGGCAGGGATAGGGCGTCGATGCAGGCCGCCACCACAGTTGGTAACGCAGAACGGTTAAGACCAGCTCCTCTCCTTCAAGTCCTGCTTGTGCAGCCCAGTGGCATTAACAGGCCTGCTGCTGCTGATGCGCCTGCTGTCCACAGGTGTGGCCCCAATGCACACGGTCAGCGTACTCAATGGCCCCTGTGATGTTAACAGGGAGTTCCTGGGCTGGGTGGGCGTGTGGACCCTGTGACGCTAACAAGATCCGAGTGGCGTCTAACTCGGTTCGGGCAACTATTAGTTTCATAGCCACACAGATCTGTATCCTCCACCTAACTTTCCATTTGCCAACCTCTCCTTTTCCATCTGGGAGCACGGTGGACATTGACTGCTGATGGGGATATATACCTTTCTCTTTCTTTTCTTATTAATTTTCGTTATATACCGGTAACATAGTATATACCACCTTATCCAAATCTGCCAGTCCCACCGTAACAGATGGTGTTTCTTCATCAAATGTTACTTTTGCTTAACCACCAAACCCACTCACAAAAACTTTTTTCCCCTTTCCAACACACCTGTTCCCCTTTCCACCAGCATTTGTCCTTTTTCAACTCATTTGGTATATGACCAAAAGTGCAACTCTGCAGGGACACCATACTTAATGCCATCTCAGCCCAGCAGCCAGCCCTCGGTCCCTCAGATGTGGACAAGTAAAAGCCCATTTCCTCCTATTCATGACAAAGCGTTGAGATTCACTCTGTGCAGCACTGGTGTTTACTGGAAAAGCAGATCTAAGAATCCGTACCACCTTCTGCAGATACTCCTGTATACGTGCGTCCCTTTCTATGGCGGATATTATTTCGCCAAATTTTGTCTTGTAACGGGGATCTAACAGTGTGGCAACCCAGTAGTTAGCATTACTTCGAATTCGTACAATCCGAGGGTCATGTTGTAGGTAGTGCAGCAAGAAGGCGCTCATGTGTCTTGTGCATCCAGGAGGACCAAGCCCTTGGTTTGTTGGTGGCAGAGAGGTGAGAATCGTGCCTCCTTCCTCTGCCCTCTCCACCCAACCTCGCACAACCGAAATGTGAGCAAGCTCTCACTCATCTGCTGAGTCTTCCATGCCCATCGCAAGTTCGTCCTCCATTTCTTCATGGGCTCCTGCACCTTCCTCAACAATTTTTGCTGATACTATGTGCCCTTGTTAATCCCTATCCCCCACCATGACTGCCGCCTAGGTGCCGCTCAACGTATGGACCTTGTACATCTTATTATCCCTTCTGCATATGACTCCTCCTGTACTTCCTCCCCTTCCTCTTGGACCAACACCTGACTCCGAATAATGCTTACAGTGTGCTCCATCTTGTAGATGACCAGAATTGTCACGCTGAGAATGGCATCGCTAGTGCTAAACATCTTCGTCGACATTTGTAAACTGTGTAGAAGGGTGCATAGGTCCTTGATCTGACACCACTCCAGCAGCGTGATCTGCACCACCTCTGGATCAAGTTAGCCCAGGGTATACATCATACCGTATTTCAGCAGGGCTCTGCGGGGCTTCCACAGACGCTGCAACATGAGCAGATTCCAATTCCTGCGTGTTGGAACATCGTATTTCCAGCGTTTAACCGCCAGACCCTAAGACTTCAGGAGCGATGAAAGTTGTTGAGCTGCTGGGTGCGAAGGATGAAAGTGAGCACATAGCAGCGTGCCCGCTGCACAAGGCCATGTAGGCCGGGATGGTATTTTAAAAATTGCTGGAGAATCAGATTCAACACATGAGCCATACAAGGCATGTTTGTCACATTGCCCTGACGAAGGGCCGCAGACAGGTTTGCATCATTGCCGCACACGGCTGTTAAGTTACCAACGTAGTCCACTCAATCAATTTGTACTCCGGTCGCCAGGTGACAACGTGTTCCTTTCGTGCATAGTGCTGATGATGGGAAAGGAGTCGATGCCTGCGGCGCAGGTGGACGCAGGTTATGGTCACCCACTGGGTTGCGTTACCTTGACAGATACAGAGCCACAGGCTGAATGTAGGTGGTGGGTATTTCACAGATGAAGTACCATCATTCAGCTACAACCAATGGGAAGACACCACACCCTTTTTTAGGCCCCTCCTGTCTGCAGACCACTGCCAGACAAAGCTATGAACCTTTTGTTACTGTTACCCCCAGTTCAGTTTTATGAGTTTGTGTGCTTGTTACCTGACTACTTTTCCTGCTTGCTGTTTATGTACTTCGTTGGCCGATCCGCATTTCACCTCTGCTTGTTTTCTGATTAAGTCCTGGCCATCCCATTCTGTTCCTCTTCCTCAATTAATGTTTTTGACCCTGCATGACTACTATTCTCTGGAACTGCAGCCTTCCACAGGTATTGATCAACTTGTTCCCTGTGTAATTCCAAATCACTGTATAGGGGTTAAAGGGTTTCAGGGTTCTGGGTGTCCAGCTTGGTGAGTGGCTTGCCTCTAGCCTATCCTTTACAGCCCATCTGAGTGTGTCAATCCAGGCAGGCGTTACACCGTGCCCTCTGCAGAAGGCCATGTAGGCCGGGATAGTGTTTTAAAAATTGCTGGACAACCAGGTTCAACACGTGAGCCATACAAGGCACGTGTGCCATATTGCCCTGAAGAAGGGTCGCAGACTGGTTTGCATCATTGTCGCACCCGACCTTCCCTGGCTGCTGGTTGAGTGGAGACAACCATTGATGAAACTCGGTCTCACTCTCCAGAGCTAACCGTCCACAATTCCTCAGCGGTGTCTCACATTTCCCCTACATTTCAAAGTAAACATTTGACCGCCTGATGGCCTTGAGCTCTGCTGCCAGCATAGTAAGGAGGTGTGTGGGATTCCTTGGGCGCAGTTACAAGGAAGGGTGGACTGACCACACAGGGTTTGGGCCGAGGTGGAGGACCCACACGAGGTTGAGGAGGCAGAAGCAGTGGAGGAGCTTGTACATACAGAGGAAGGATTGACTTGTACAGCAAACCCTTCTCCATCTCTCACCATAGTTACCTAGTGCCCAGTCAGCAACATGTAACTCCCCTGTCCATGCTTACTGGTCCAAGTATCTGTGGTGAAATGCACCCTGTCACACACAGAGTTTCTCAAGGAATCGGTGAGGTTGTGTGCGACCTACTGTGGTAGCGCGGGCACGCCTTTCTTGGAGAAGGAGTGACGACTGGCCATCGGCTCTTGGGGTACTGCAATGGGCATAAGGTCTCGAAAATCCTCGGTCTCAAAAGGGTGTAAAGGCAGCCTTTCTGTTGCCAACAAGTTGCAGATGATGAAATTCAACCTCTTAGGCATGTCATGCCCTTCGAAAATCATGTAAAACACAGCGAAGGGACTCCAACCACAGTCTCCCTCGTTTCCACTAATTGGGCCCCACACACCCCACTTGACTGGCATCACTTTATCCCTCTTTTCAAAATGAAAACGATGCTTTGCATGAAGCACTCTCAAAAATACGCGTGTCTTTCCCGTCCCCTGGCTGACCCAAGGGAAGAAAAGTCCTCTGAGAGCCATGACTTGTTCATCTTGGTTCTTTTAGAAACACAGCGAGGGGACTCCAACCACAGTCTCCCTCGTTGCCACTAATTGGGCCACACACACCCCACTTGACTGGCATCAGTTGACCCCCCTTTTGAAAAAGAAAAAGATGCTTTGCATGAAGCACTCTCAAAAATACGCGTGCCTTTCCCATCCCCTGGATGACCCAGGGGAAGAAAAGTCCTCTGAGAGCCACGACTTGTTCATCTTGGTTCTTTTAGAAACACAGCGAGGGGACTCCAACCACAGTCTCCCTCGTTGCCACTAATTGGGCCACACACACCCCACTTGACTGGCATCAGTTGACCCCCTTTTGAAAAAGAAAAAGATGCTTTGCATGAAGCACTCTCAAAAATAGGCGTGCCTTTCCCATCCCCTGGCTGACCCAGGGGAAGAAAAGTCCTCTGAGAGCCATGAGTTGTTCATCTTGGTTCTTTTAGAAACACAACGAGGGGACTCCAACCACAGTCTCCCTCGTTGCCACTAATTAGGCCACACACACCTCACTTGACTGGCATCAGTTGACCCCCTTTTGAAAAAGAAAAAGATGCTTTGCATGAAGCACTCTCAAAAATACGCGTGCCTTTCCCATCCCCTGGATGACCCAGGGGAAGAAAAGTCCTCTGAGAGCCATGACTTGTTCATCTTGGTTCTTTTAGAAACACAGCGAGGGGACTCCAACCACAGTCTCCCTCGTTGCCACTAATTGGGCCACACACCCCCCACTTGACTGGCATCAGTTGACCCCCCTTTTGAAAAAGAAAAAGATGCTTTGCATGAAGCACTCTCAAAAATACGCGTGCCTTTCCCATCCCCTGGCTAACCCAGGGGAACAAAAGTTCTCTGAGAGCCATGACTTGTTCATCTTGGTTCTTTTAGAAACACAGCGAGGGGACTCCAACCACAGTCTCCCTCGTTGCCACTAATTGGGCCACACACACCCCACTTGACTGGCATCAGTTGACCCCCCTTTTGAAAAAGAAAAAGATGCTTTGCATGAAGCACTCTCAAAAATACGCGTGCCTTTCCCGTCCCCTGGCTGACCCAGGGGAAGAAAAGTCCTCTGAGAGCCATGACTTGTTCATCTTGGTTCTTTTAGAAACACAGCGAGGGGACTCCAACCACAGTCTCCCTCGTTGCCACTAATTGGGCCACACACACCCCACTTGACTGGCATCAGTTGACCCCCCTTTTGAAAAAGAAAAAGATGCTTTGCATGAAGCACTCTCAAAAATACGCGTGCCTTTCCCGTCCCCTGGCTGACCCAGGGGAAGAAAAGTCCTCTGAGAGCCATGACTTGTTCATCTTGGTTCTTTTAGAAACACAGCGAGGGGACTCCAACCACAGTCTCCCTCGTTGCCACTAATTGGGCCACACACACCCCACTTGACTGGCATCAGTTGACCCCCCTTTTGAAAAAGAAAAAGATGCTTTGCATGAAGCACTCTCAAAAATACGCGTGCCTTTCCCGTCCCCTGGCTGACCCAGGGGAAGAAAAGTCCTCTGAGAGCCATGACTTGTTCATCTTGGTTCTTTTAGAAACACAGCGAGGGGACTCCAACCACAGTCTCCCTCGTTGCCACTAATTGAGCCACACACACCCCACTTGACTGGCATCAGTTGAACCCCCTTTTGAAAAAGAAAAAGATGCTTTGCATGAAGCACTCTCAAAAATACGCGTGCCTTTCCCATCCCCTGGCTGACCCTGGGGAAGAAAAGTCCTCTGAGAGCCATGACTTGTTCATCTTGGTTCTTTTAGAAACACAGCGAGTGGACTCCAACCACAGTCTCCCTCGTTGCCACTAATTGGGCCACACACACCCTACTTGACTGGCATCAGTTGACCCCCCTTTTGAAAAAGAAAAAGATGTTTTGCATGAAGCACTTTCAAAAATACGCGTGCCTTTCCCGTCCCTTGGGTGACCCAGGGGAAGAAAAGTCCTCTGAGAGCCATGTCCACATTGTCAGTGGACAGACACGTGTGCTTATCTGCCAGCAGACCTTCAGCAGCACTGAAGAAAGGTTCCGAGAGAACGCTGGCTGCAGGACACGACAAGATCCCCAAAGCGTACGTGGCAATCTCAGGCAATTTATCCAGATTGGAAGCCTAAAATGAGCAGGGCTCAAGTTACACAGTAATGGCATCGATGTTTCCTTGCATATACTCATATATCTATGTGTCCTCCTCTTTTTCCTTGTCCAGCTCTTTTGTTTTCGCATGAGTATATGTCCTTGTCACTTTCCCATGTGTTTGTGTTGTGTTGTGAGTTGTTTGTCACCTTTTGGACACCTTTGAGGGTGTTTTCTAGGTGTTTTTATATCTTTGTGAATGCCAGCCATTGTTTCCTATGCAGTTCGAGTCCGGTTCGTCGAACGTTCAACGAACCAAACTCGAACGGGAGCTCAGTTCGGTGAACCGACCTCGAGCAGAACCGCGACTGGTTCGCTCATCTCTAGTTTTGACCGCCAGGGGAAAAAAAAAATAATTCGTAGTACTGTTGGTGATGGAAGACAAAACATCCTGTTATTCGTGAACAAAGCCAAGAAATTTTTATATTGCAGGTTGATAGAGTATTACTTCAACACCAAGAACAGATAGGTTTCACTGGGGATTGAATCAGGACCTTCTGCATGTAAAGCACACATGATTACCACTACACTATGAAACCTGCCAAAAAAAATTATAGAGTATTGGCTATGGGAGCAAAATTGTGACTGACAGGGCCTTTTTATTGCTGAAGAAAAGTATTTTTGGTAATGAAAAATTTACAATTTTTATTACATATTTTACCAGTTTTAGTCCTACAAAGGGATATTGCTTAAATTGAAGTTTACATTGAATGTGTTACTTTTTTCTACACAGTTTAGTCGTTTGCCTTTGTATTTATGGGAACTATATATTTTGAAACAAAAAGGATTTTTATAATATGGGATTATGTTTTCTGCTAAAATGGTCAATAAAAAAGAAACCCAAAATCGTAGTTCTCTTTGTGATGGAAGCCAAAATGTATTGTCATTTGGCAACGAAACCAAGAATTTCATATACTTCAGGTGGAGAGCAAATTACTTCAACACCGAAAAAAGATTGGTTTTACTGGGGATTGAAACCAGAACGTTCTGCATGTGAAGCAGACTTGATGACCACCACACTAGAAAACCTGTGAAATCCTTCAAAGTAATGGCAATTAGAGACGAGTTTTGACCACCAGGGGAAAAAAAAAATAATTCGTAGTTCTGTTGGTGATGGAAGCCAAAACATCCTGTTATTCGACAACAAAGCCAAGAACTTCATATATTGTAGTTGGATAGGGTATTATTTCAACACCAAGAACAGATTGGTTTCACTGGGGATTGAACCCAGGACCTTCTGCGTGTTAAGCAGACGTGATGACCACTACACTATGAAACCTGTGAAATCCTGCAAAGCAATGGCAAATAAAGACGAGTTTTGACCGCCAGGGGAAAAAAAAATAATTCGTAGTTCTGTTGGTGATGGAAGCCAAAACATCCTGTTATTCGACAACAAAGCCAAGAACTTTATATATTGTTGGTTGATAGGGTATTATTTCAACACCAAGAACAGATTGGTTTAACTGGGGATTTAACTCAGGACCTTTTGCGTATTAAGCAGACGTGATGAACACTACACTATGAAACCTGATGGACAGTTACTGTGTATTGGCAAACAGAGCAGAATTGTGACTGACGTGGCCTTTTTATTGCTGAAGGAAAGTATTTTTGGTAATGAATAGTGATGAGCGAGTATGCTTGTTACTACTCGGTACTCGCACGAGTATCACTGTACTCGGGCAACTTGGCGGGGACCGAGTAATCTCGCGATACTCGTGCTGTACTCGTTGGCTTCATCCCTGCATGTTGGCGCTCTTTTGAGAGCCAGCCCTTATGCAGGGATTGGCTGGCAGACCACTGCAATGCCACAGCCCTGTTAGTTGTGGAATTGCAGTGATTGGCCTGCCTGCACAGCGTGACCGAGCCTTTATACCGGCGGGCGCGCTGTGCTCTGCACACAGCCATCCAGACAGTCAGTGCAGGGAGAGTGTTGCTGCTTCAGGGAAAGGTTTGCGGCCCTTTATAGCTATTTCCGTAGCAGGGCTGCAAACAGTGTGACCAGAAGTCCTTCTTAGGACTATTATAGTTGTATACAGGCAGGCAGGGTATAGCCAGGTCGGAATACAGTAGCAGAGTCTTTCTCAGGACTATTGTTGCTGTATACAGGCAGGGTATAGCCAGGTCGGAATACAGGCTAGTGACTAGAAGAGTCCTTGTCAGGACTATTGTAGCAGTATACAGGCAAGCAGGCAGGCAGGGTATATAGCCATTCCTAGTGGTGACCGTCTACCAGCCTTCATCATATCTGGGGCTGGTGTACAAAGTCTAAAACAATCCAGATAGTGTCAGACTTCTCAGTAATTGTCGCTCCTAAAAACCTGTTAGGTTCTTAGTGCGTCCGTGCTTGCATTTAAAAACCGCACGTGTGTGCCTGTCGGTGGCAGCGTACAGGTTCACGTTTTGCACAAACTATTATATAACGCACAAGTCTAGTGAATAATACACGTCAGTCAGCAGTGTCTGATAGTGTCAGACTTCTCAGTAATTGTCGCTCCTAAAAACCTGTTAGGTTCTTAGTGCGTCCGTGCTTGCATTTAAAAACCGCACGTGTGTGCCTGTCAGTGGCAGCGTACAGGTGCACGTTTTGCACAAACTATTATATAACGCACAAGTCTAGTGAATAATACACGTCAGTCAGCAGTGTCTGATAGTGTCAGACTTCTCAGTAATTGTCGCTCCTAAAAACCTGTTAGGTTCTTAGTGCGTCCGTGCTTGCATTTAAAAACCGCACGTGTGTGCCTGTCGGTGGCAGCGTACAGGTGCACGATTTGCACAAACTTGGATATAACGCACAAGTCTAGTGTATAATACACGTCAGGTAGCAGTGTCTAATAGTGTCAGACTTCTCAGTAATTGTCACTCCTAAAAACCTGTTAGGTTCTTAGTGCGTCCGTGCTTGCATTTAAAAACTGCACGTGTGTGCCTGTCGGTGGCAGCGTACAGGTGCACGTTTTGCACAAACTATTATATAACGCACAAGTCTAGTGAATAATACACGTCAGTCAGCAGTGTCTGATAGCGTCAGACTTCTCAGTAATTGTCGCTCCTAAAAACCTGTTAGGTTCTTAGTGCGTCCGTGCTTGCATTTAAAAACTGCACGTGTGTGCCTGTCGGTGGCAGTGTACAGGTGCACGATTTGCACAAACTTGGATATAATGCACAAGTCTAGTGTATAATACACGTCAGTCAGCAGTGTCTGATAGTGTCAGACTTCTCAGTAATTGTCGCTCCTAAAAACCTGTCAGGTTCTTAGTGCGTCCGTGCTTGCATTTAAAAACCGCACGTGTGTGCCTGTCGGTGGCAGCGTACAGGTGCACGATTTGCACAAACTTGGATATAACGCACAAGTCTAGTGAATACACGTCAGCACAGCATTGCAAAATGCGCAAGTTCGTTGGCAAGGAACAAGGAAGTGGACGTGATGGTGGTGCAGGCAGATGCCAAGGTCGTGGGCAAGCTCTAATTTCGCCACAACAAAGGGCCACATCTAGTCACTCGCACGTCCTGTCCCAAATTCTTGGGGACCGCAGCAGTACACCGCTCTTGAACCAAGACCAGTGTCAACAGGTTGTTAGTTGGATAGCGGATAATGCTTCCAGTCAGATTGGCTCCACCACAAACACTCTGTCTTCCACACGGTCAAGTGTCAGTAGCCGTGATACTGCACCGCACATTTCAGAACCTGATCCTCCTTCCTACTACAAGGCTGAGTACACGTCCTCGGACATTACTGATCCCACACTTGGACACTCGGAAGAGCTGTTCACGTTTCCATTCGCACATTCTGGCCTCTCGCCAGCTCATGTTGAAGTGGGTCATGAAGAGATCGTATGTACAGATGCCCAAATATTTGAGCAGCCACGTTCTCACGAAGTTGGCAACGTGTCTCAACAAGGGGTGGACGATGATGAGACACAATTGTCAGGAAGTCAGGAGGAGGAGCAGGGTGCGGAAGAGGAAGACGATGTGGTGGATGATCCAGTAACTGACCCAACCTGGCAGGAGGATATGCAGAGCGAGGACAGCAGTGCACAGGGGGAGGGAGGCGTAGCATCCCAACAGGCAGTAAGAAGCAGGGTTGTGGCTCCAGGCAGAAGTCAGGCAACCGTTCCCCGGAACAACAACACGACACAAGGTGCCTGTACAAATGTTAGGTCTTCCCTAGTCTGTCAGTTTTTTAAGTTGGCTCCAGATGATTCTAAAAAGGCCATTTGCAACACCTGCCGTGCCAGCATCAGCAGGGGTACCAAAACTAGCAGCCTGATCACCACCAGCATGATCAGGCACATGTCAGCCAAGCACCCGACTTTGTGGGAAGTACAACAGAGTCGAGGAGCAGTGCTTGCTGATGTCACTGCTACGTCTTCGCTTGTTGTGCATGCGAGCCAATCCCCTGTCCATGCTGCCTGCGAACAAGCCTCCTCTGGTCCTGCACCTGCAGTTGCCTACGCAGAAATAACACCATCATCAAGCACGTCCTTGTCCCATCGCAGCGTTCAGTTATCCATTCAGCAAACCTTTGAACGCAGGCGCAAATACACTGCCAACACCCCATATGCCACAGTTCTAAATGCTAACATTTCGCGACTGCTTGTGCTGGAAATGTTGCCTTTTAGGCTGGTCGAGACAGAAGCATTCCGCGACCTGATGGCGGCAGCTGTCCCACGTTACTCGGTCCCCAGCCGCCACTATTTCTCCCGGTGTGCCGTCCCCGCGTTGCATAACCACGTGTCACAAAACATCACACGTGCCCTGAACAACGCTGTTTCACCCAAAGTCCACCTAACCACAGACACGTGGACAAGTGCTTGTGGGCAAGGCCGCTACATCTCGTTGACGGCACACTGGGTTAATATTGTGGAAGCTGGGACCCAGTCTCAGCGAGGGACGGAACACGTCCTTCCCACACCAACGTTTGCAGGCCCTACCTCAGTCAGGGTTTCACCCACACTCTACAGCTCCGGAATATCATGCTCTTCAGCCTCCTCCTTCTCCTGCGCATCCTCATCCACTTTACCCTCCACACCAGTCCCAAGCTGGAAGCACTGCAGCACTGCCTCGGCGAAGCGGCAACAGGCTGTGCTGAAGCTAATCTGCATAGGTGACAAACCCCACAATGCAGAAGAGGTGTGGACAGCTCTGAAACAGCAGGCAGATCACTGGCTCACACCTCTGAACCTAAAGCCAGGAAAGGTCGTGTGTGACAATGGCCGGAACCTGGTGGCGGCTTTGAGGCGAGGCCAGCTGACACATGTTCCATGCGTGGCCCATGTGCTCAACCTCGTGGTTCAGCGGTTTCTAAAGTCATACCCAGAGCTGTCTGATCTGCTGGTAAAAGTTTGCCGCCTGTCTGCACATTTTCGAAAGTCACCTACTGCTTCAGCCGGCCTTGCCGGCTTTCAGCGCCGTTTGCATCTTCCGGCTCACAGACTGGTGTGTGATGTCCCCACGCATTGGAATTCAACTCTGCACATGTTGGTCAGGATATGTGAGCAGAAGAGGGCAGTTGTTGAGTACCTGCATCACCTAAGCCGTCGGGAAATGGGTCAAACTCCACACATAACACCTGAGGAGTGGAGATGGATGTCCGACCTATGTACCATCCTCCAAAACTTTGAGGACTCCACCAAGATGGTGAGTGGTGATGACGCCATTATTAGCGTCACCATACCGCTTCTCTGCCTTCTAAAACGGTCTCTGCTCAAAAACAAACATGATGCATTGCAGGCGGAGCGCGATGAGTTGCAGCAAGAAACAGTAGTGGGTGTGGGTGATAACACAGAGCCCAGCCTCGTTTCATCACAACGTGCAGTGGAGGACTATGACGAGGAGGAGGATGAAGACATGGAGCAACTCTCCGGCCAAATTGAGGATATGATATGCACACCAGTCATATCCTCGGTTCAGCGTGGCTGGCCAGAGGACAGGGTAGATGAGGAGGAGGAGGAGGAGGACAGCATGTTCAGTCATCGTGTTGGTCAGGATACTGAAGTACTGGCTGTTAAGAGTCTGGCGCACATGGATGACTTTATGGTAAGCTGCCTGTCTCGTGACCCTCGCGTTAAGAACATCTTGGCCAACAATCATTACTGGTTGGTAACACTGTTAGACCCACGCTACAAGGAGAACTTTATGTCTCTTATTCCCGAGGCGGAGAGGTCAACCAAAATGCAGCAGTTCCGGAAGGCCATAGTCACAGAAGTAGGCAAAGCATTCCCCTCACAAAACGCTAGCGGCATAGGTCAGGAATCAGTGGACACCCAAGGCGTACAGCCGAGAGAGGCACAAGTCCAATCCGCCAGAGGTAGGGGAACAGTCTTTAAGATGTGGGACAGTTTTCTCAGCCCCTCATGTACCACAGCCCCTGAGGTGCGGGGTAGTGCCACAAGTAATTCTAAGTTTGCCGAGATGCTCATGGAGTACCTTGCAGATCGAACAACTGTACTCCGACATTCCTCTGTGCCTTACAATTATTGGGTATCCAAGGTGGACACGTGGCATGAATTGGCTCTCTACGCCTTGGAAGTCCTGGCCTGCCCTGCCGCTAGCGTTTTGTCAGAGCGTGTTTTTAGTGCCGCAGGTGGAATCCATACAGATAAACGCACCCGCCTGTCAACTGAAAATGCTGACAGGCTGACTCTGATCAAGATGAACAAGTGTTAGATTGGGCCAGACTTCATTACACCACCAGCAAATGAGAGCGGAATTTAAAGTTTGAAACGGGAATTTGCCATGTACCTACACTCACCCATGGTAACACACTTCTGGACTTTGGATAATCGCTGGACTGCTCCTCCTTCTCCTCATGCACCACCATGATGACCGTTACAGTAGTTAGGCCTTTGTTTCAGGAATACCCCCAGTGGTAAATTTTTTCGCCCATTCTTTTGGAATGGACATTACAACGACAGGAGACCCGCTCCTTTGCAATGGGAACAATGTTTTGAGGCCCTCATGCACATCTCTATCCAGGGACAACGTGGAGCCTCCCAATTTTTGGCTGCCCTGCCAAAGGGCTATACTACAATAGACCCACTTCCTTACAATGGGCACTTCAGGGTTACAGGCCCTCATGCACGTCTCTATCAAGGGACAACGTGGAGCCTCCCAATTTTTGGCTGCCCTGCCAAAGGGCTATACTACAATAGACCCACTTCCTTACAATGGGCACTTCAGGGTTACAGGCCCTCATGCACGTCTCTATCCAGGGACAACGTGGAGCCTCCCAATTTTTGGCTGCCCTGTCAAAGAGCTATACTACAATAGACCCACTTACTTACAATGGGCACTTCAGGTTTACAGGCCCTCATGCACGTCTGTATGCAGGGGCATGGGTGAACCTCACAATTTTGGACTGCCCTGGCAAAGGAAAATACTACAAAGACTCACTTCCTCAAAATGGGCACATTAGACTCAAGAGGCCTTCATGTACGTCTCTTCTTAGGGACATCGGAGTGCCACACAATGTTTTAGGTAAAATCTTTCATGTATTAATCTCAAAAAGTAACATACACCAGCTCTATCTCACTATTGGGTATGTGCCCTTAACATTTCTGCCATGAAAATTCATTTTGGTGTCATTTTGGAAGGTTTTCTGGTGAGTCCGTAAAAATGGTGTAAAACGCGGACAAAATTGTTCACAGCTGTGACTTTTGAGTGATAAATGCTTCAAGGGGTCTTCCCCATGCTGTTGCCATGTCATTTGAGCACTCTTCTGAGACTTTTGTGACATTTTTAGGGTTTCTACATGCTGCCGGGGGTCATTTCATAAAAATACTCGGGTCTCCCATAGGATAACATTGGGCTCGGTGCTCGGGCCGAGTACACGAGTATCTTGGGATGCTCGGCCCGAGCCTCGAGCACTCGAGCTTTTTAGTACTCGCTTATCACTAGTAATGAAACATTTACAATTTTTATTACATATTTTACCAGTTTTATTCCTACAAAGGGAAATTGCTTAAATTGAAGTTTACATTGAATGTGTTACTTTTTTCTACACAGTTTAGTCGTTTGCTTTTGTATTTATGGGAACTATATATTTTGAAACAAACAGGATTTTTATAATATGGGATTATGTTTTCTGCTAAAATGGACAATAAAAAAGAAACCCAAAAATTAAACCCAGGACCTTCTGCGTGTTAAGCAGACGTGATGACCACTACACTATGAAACCTTACAGAAAGTTACTGTGTATTGGTAAGCAGAGCAGAATTGTGACTGACGGGGCCTTTTTATTGCTGAAGGAAAGTATTGGTTACATAGTTACATAGTTACTTAGGTTGAAAAAAGACCTAGGTCCATCTAGTTCAACCTTCCTCCACCAGTTCTACATTTAGTCACTAAGTCATTTATAACCAACCATGTTTTGTGTACTGAGGAAATCATCCAGCCCTTTTTTAAAAGCTGTTATAGTATCTGCCATTACTACCTCTTGTGGTAGGGCATTCCACAGTCTGACTGCTCTAACTGTAAAGAACCCTTTCCTATTTAGCTGTTGGAATCGCTTTTCTTCCACTCGCAGTGAGTGCCCCCTGGTCCTTAGTACTGTCTTTGGAAGAAATAAGTCATGTGCCAGTCCTTTATATTGACCACACATGTATTTATACATATAAATGAGATCTCCTCTGAGACGTCTTTTTTCTAAGCTAAACATATCTAACTTTTTCAACCTGTCATCATATGGGAGGCCTTCCATTCCTTGTAATAGTCTAGTTGCCCGCCTTTGAACTGACTCTAACTTCTGAATGTCCTTTTTAAAATGTGGAGCCCAAAACTGGATC
The DNA here is from genome assembly GCF_048569485.1 of Anomaloglossus baeobatrachus. Classification (NCBI taxonomy): domain Eukaryota; kingdom Metazoa; phylum Chordata; class Amphibia; order Anura; family Aromobatidae; genus Anomaloglossus; species Anomaloglossus baeobatrachus. The sequence continues at coordinate 343,935,316 of NC_134354.1, read as the reverse complement.
CCGTATTCCAGATGTGGCCTTACAAGTGATTTATAGAGGGGTAACAATACGTTGGGATCACGGGATCTAATCTCTCTTTTTATACACCCTAAAATCTTGTTTGCTTTAGCAGCTGCTGCTTGACATTGAGTGCTGCTGCTCAGCTTATTTGTAATGAGAATACCCAAGTCCTTCTCCTGTTCTGTAGTCCCGAGTTTACTTCCATTTAATGTATACGCAGCTATAGGATCACTCCATCCTAGGTGCATTACTTTACATTTATCAACATTAAATCTCATTTGCCAAGTATCTGCCCATTCTGACATCTTATCCAGATCTTTTTGTAATATTGTACTATCCAGGTCAGTTTTTAATATCCTACATAGTTTGGTGTCATCGGCAAAGACTGACACTGTACTATCAATCCCATCCACAAGGTCATTAATAAAGAGATTAAAAAGAATCGGTCCAAGCACAGATCCCTGCGGCACCCCACTGCTGACTATAGCCCATTTAGAGAATGTACCATTTATGACTACTCTTTGTTTCCTATCTTTTAGCCAATTCCTTACCCAGTTGCATATTGTGTCCCCTAGTCCTTGCTTCTGGAGCTTTAGTATAAGGCTATTTTGTGGTACAGTATCAAATGCCTTTGCAAAGTCCAAATAAATCACATCAGCTGCATTACCAATATCCAGGTTTGAACTTACCCCCTCATAGAACCCCAACAGGTTGGTTAGACACGACTTATCTTTCATGAATCCATGCTGTTTGTCAGTTTTCATATTATTTTCTGCAATATATTTTTGCATGTCATCCCTTAAAATGCCCTCAAAAACTTTGCATACTACTGATGTCAGGCTTACTGGACGGTAGTTGCCTGGATCTACCCTCTTACCTTTCCTAAATATCGGTACCACATCAGCAATCCTCCAATCCTGAGGCACCAACCCTGTTACAAGTGAGTCTAAAAAGATGAGATACAGCGGTCTGTCGATTACGGAGCTCAATTCCCTCAATATTCGTGGATGAATGCCATCTGGCCCTGGGGATTTGTCAATGTTTAATTTACTCAGACGTAGGCGTACTTCATCTTGTGTTAAATTAATTATATCGGGTGGTGAACTTTGATTTTTCACTTGTTGAATGATCCCTGGTACAGTCAGTTCCTTGGTGAATACAGATGAGAAATGCCTATTTAATATCTCAGTCTTTTGTTTGTCCTCTATAACTAACTTGTTATTATATTTTAAGGGGCCGATACTATCCTTTGTTTTCCTTTTGGCATTAATGTATTTATAAAAGATTTTGGGATTTATTTTAATGTCATTGGCGATTTTTGTTTCAGTAGCTAATTTTGCTTGTTTGATTTCTTTTTTACATTTCCTATTGATATCTTTATACTTCTGAAATGCTATTTCTGTATTCTCAGCCTTTAAGATTTTAAATGCCCTTTGTTTTTGTTTTATTATACTTTGTACAGTCTTAATTATCCATAGTGGTTTCTTTTTATTCCTGGACATTTTATTACCAGAGGGTATACGTTTTTTACAGGACTCTAGTAGTATATCCTTAAACTTACCCCATTTATGTTCGGTATCCCCAGTTATTATGACTTTGTCCCAATCTACACAATTAAGCTCTTCCCTTAATTTGTTGAAATCAGCTTTCCTAAAATTCCAGGTTTTAGCATTCCCCCTTTGAAATGTTCTATTGAATATTATGTTGAAGCTTACCATATTATGATCGCTGGTGCCAAAGTGCTCCCGGACCTGTAGATCTGAAATTGTATCCGGTCTATTTGACAGGACCAGATCTAGCAAATTATCTCCCCTGGTCGGTTCACCTACCATCTGAGAGAGGAAATTGTCTTGAATAGTAAATAAGAACTTACAGATTTTAGCAGAACCAGAAGATTCTATGTCCCACTGTATGTCTGGATAGTTGAAATCCCCCATAATAAGAACCCGATTATTATTATTAGCTGCCTTTTCAATTTGTTCCAGCATTTCACCCTATATTTGTTGAGGTATGTTAGGAGGTTTATAGCAAACTCCAATTAGTATTTTTCCATTATTCCCCTCCCCATGTACATTTACCCATACTGACTCTACATTGTTGCTGTTCCCCTCAATGTCCTCATACAACACAGGTTTTAGGTACATTTTTTTTTTTTTTTTTTTTTAAATTCTTTATTTTAAAGCCAAACTCGTAACAAACAATACATCCCCTGCTCCCAACTGGGACGCAGGTATTATTACAGAAATGACGGTAGTATATATACAGTCTGCACACATATGCAATTCCCATCCCCGCTACTACTCAGGTCTGGCCCAGTTTACATATTTTATAAGCCGACCCAACTTAATGTAAGTAGGGAGAAGAGCGAAGAAAAAGAAATCAGAGCCTGAACCAAGATTGAAGGCCTGTAGAGAAAGAAAGAAATAAAGAAAGGGGAAGGAGAAGAGGGCAGAAGAGAAGATCAGGGAATAAAGTAGAGAGAAAGGAAAAGAGGGGGAGAAAGAAGGCGACAAGAGAAGAGAAGAAGAAAAAAAAAAAAAAAAAAAAAAAAGGAGGGTAAATCAGGAATCCTGAGGTTCCGTGACCAAGTCCGCGTACTCCGCCGAGGAGGTGAACTCTATCCATGGGAACCATGTCCTATAAAAGTCCTCCTGGCGATCGTTAATAGTGGATGTCAAATCCTCCATATGCATCAGATCGTTAATCCGCGAAACCCACTGCGTCACCGTGGGGGGGGTAGTAGACTTCCAACCAAGTGGAACGCAAGACCTGGCAGACATGACCAGGAATCTAAGCAAAGATCTCCTATATTTAGAAACCGGGAGTTCGGATAGCTGTAGAATGAATAGCTCCGGACCCATTGTTTCAGAAGTACCGGTCACTCGTCTGATTACCTCCCCCACTTCTGACCAAAACCTCTGCAGAGAAGGGCAAGACCAAAAAATGTGCACAAAATCACCCTCCCCCTGACCACATCTCCAACAAACCGGGTCAACTGAGGGAAACATTCTATGGAGTCTGGTCGGGACCCTGTACCACCTGGCCAACAGTTTGTAATTAGCTTCCAGCAGTCTGGAACTGATCGAAGTTCTATGTGCTAGCTGGAGGATTTTGTTTCTTTGTGAGTCGGATAAACTAATCCCCAGGTCCCTCTCCCACTGCAACAGGTAGGCCGGGGGTGGCAAATCCCCCGGATCTGATAGCATGTTGTATACCAAGGATAGTGAGTGCCTTACGACTCCCTCTCCCAGACACAACTTTTCAAATCCCGTGGGCGGTCCGACATATCGGCTGAAGCGAGGGAGGGAAAGCATGTAGTGCCTCAACTGCATAGCCCTCCAATCCCCCATGGAACCCGGAGGCAAGAAGCCCCGGATATCTGTCAGTGAAAGCCAATCCCCCTCTCTACCCAGATGACAGGCTCTGAATTTGCCCCCTTGAACCCACTTTCTGAAGACCGGGTCCAAGAGACCAGGACGGAATTCCGGGTCACCTAGTATGGGTGTCATAGGGGAAGGCACTGGCAAAAGAAGACGTCTGACCTCCCCTCTCGAACAGCATTCAACAGTGGCGCCAATGGTAGGGTGAGATCTCAGAGCAGGCAGGGGGAGGTTCAAAAGCCAAGGGATGGCCGGAAGATGTATTTCCGAGAAGCTCTGTTCTAGGGCTACCCACGGCTTTGTGCTGGTATGGTGGCACCAGTCCAACACCCTAACCATGTGCGTGGCCAGATAGTACTTTTTAAGGTCTGTGATACCCAGGCCTCCCCTACTCTTAGGCCTGCACAAAAGAGATCGGGAAAGTCTCGCAGGTTTGTTGGCCCAGATAAATTTGATCTGTAGAGAGGCCAGTTCCTTGAAGAAAGAGCTAGGGATCCTAATCGGCAAGGATTGAAAAAGATATAAGAGACGTGGCAGGATATTCATCTTCAATATTGCACATCTCCCGAACCATGTGAAGTAGCCCTTCCCCCAGTTGGCGCAGTCTTTTCTAATTGATTGCAGGAGCGGGAGATAATTCAATTTGTAGATTTGACTAGGGTCTGCAGGCACCTGGACGCCCAGATACTTCAAGGCCTGGCTAGCCCACCTAAACTCGAACGCGGATTGTAGCGAAGTGACCAACTCAAGGGGAATAGATATATTTAGGGCCTCCGATTTTGACATATTAATTTTAAAGTTAGATAATGAGGAGTAGATTTCCAGCTCTCTCATAAGATTAGGGAGGGAAACCCGAGGGTTGGTAATAAAAAAAAGTAAATCGTCCGCATAAGCCGCGATTTTATAAGTAGAACCTGAGACGTTGGGGCCCGATATGTTAATGTTGCTTCTGATCCGGCTGAGCAGGGGTTCCAGAGTCAGTATAAAAATCAAAGGCGAGAGAGGACAACCCTGCCTTGTTCCATTGCGGATGGGGAATCTCTCTGAGAGGAGACCGTTCACTCTAACTGCTGCCGAAGGGATGCTGTACAGGGAACAAATCCAAGCAAGCATCATGCTCCCCAACCCCACAGCCCGCAGAACCTCCTCCATAAAAATCCAGTTGACTCTGTCGAACGCTTTTTCTGCGTCGGTCGACAGAAGCATCAAAGGCAGCCCAACGGATTTAGCCTTGTGTATTATGTTCAAAGCCTTAGTCGTGTTGTCCCTTGCTTCCCTGCCCGTCATGAACCCAGCCTGATCCGGGTGAACAATCTCCCCCAGCAAAGGGGAAAGTCTGTCCGAAAGAATCCTAGTGAAGAGCTTCAGATCTGTGTTGAGGAGGGAAATGGGTCGGTAACTAGAGCACGAAGTAGGATCTTTGCCCTCTTTAGGGATAACTACTATATTAGCAGCCAGGGTATCCCTTGGCAAGGGAGCAGCTTCCGAATGTGGGCCATGGTTGAATGCTGATAGAAATGGGGAAATCAAAATGGAATCCAACCTTTTGTAATAGAGCAGAGGGAAACCATCCGGGCCAGGAGCCTTGCCTGTGGGGGATTTTTTAAGTGCGGACCAGTATTCCTCCTCCGAGATGGGCCTTTCCAGATCGGCCGCATCCTCCGGCTTAAGATGTCTCAAGCCGGAGTCCGCGATGTACATCCGTATACGTTTACGCAATTCCATCCTGGCCCTCTCAGACCACCCCCCATCAATTGCATAAAGGATGGAAAAGAAATCTTTAAAAGCGGAGGCAATGTCTTTCGGCAAAGTAGCCCATCTGTCTCCCGCGATGTGCACCTTAGAGACGTATCCTCTCGCTCTCTGAGTCCTCAGAGCTCTAGCCAGGGTCCTGCCACTCTTATTGCCAAATTCATAGAAATGCCGTCTACACCTAGCCAATGTTCCCCTAGCTTTGCAGCCTAGTAGGGTCCTCAGTTCCTCCCTCTTCTTGACCAAAATGGCCCCCACATCCCCTCCCAGAGACCCCTTGTGAATTGCCTCCAGCCCTCTAATGTCTGCCAAAAGGGATGTAACCCTAGTTTCTCTTTCTCTCTTCAGGCGTGCCCCATGTTTGATGAACAGTCCCCTCACCACACATTTGTGTGCCTCCCAGACTATACCCGGGGACACCTCCCCCCCCCACTGTCTCTGAAATATTCCCGCAAGGCCTCCCTTATTTCCTGCATTGTCACCGGTTCGTCGAGTAGCGAAGTGTTCAGGGTCCATTGACTCTGCCTCCCAATGGGGTAGCCGAGGGATAGAGTTATTGTGATCAGGGCGTGATCCGAGAATGATATGCACTCGATTGAGGAAGCCACCAGAGAATGTAGATCCCCATGTTTAAGGAAAAAGAGGTCTAACCTGGAGTAGCAATCATGCGCTGCCGAGTAAAATGAGAAATCTTTGTCTGATGGGTGCATCAATCGCCAAGTGTCTATTAGTTGATGGTCATGTAGACCCCGTCGCAAGCGACGTAGTACCGAATGTGGCAAACTGGACACCCCTTTGGAGCTATCCCTCGGCGGCTCCAACACAACATTAAAGTCACCCCCGAAGACCAGAGTGCCCTCAGAGAATTCCTCTATCTGCTCAAGATAACGCAGCAATGTAGGGCATTGACCCGAATTTGGCAAGTAGACCGCCACAAAAGTGAAAGTCTGTGTAGCAATGCGTCCCTTGAGCATCAGAAGCCTTCCCTGATCATCCGATCGAGAGTCCAGCAGTTCCCAAGGGAGCGTACTGGACAATAAGATGCTCGTGCCCCTGGATCTAGGGTCCGGGGAGGGTGAATGGTGCACTACAGGATACCTTCTGTCGGCAAGTTTGTATGGTTTTGCCTCACAGTAGTGTGTTTCTTGGAGGAAAGCGACCTGAATTCTGTTTTTCCATAGTAGGTTCAGGAGAATAGACCGTTTCTCCGGGCTGTGAAGACCCTTAACATTCAGTGATCCCACCCGAAGCTCGGCTTGTCTCTGCTTTGTCATACTCCGTCATGGACCTCTGGAGGAACGAACAACAAATTACACACCCACACAAAAAAAAAAAAAAAGAGAGGGAATAAGAGGGGGGAAGGAAAGGAGGAGGGAAACGGATGAGTGGAAGAGGGAGGGTTGAGAGAATGTAGCCAAGCGAAAGCAAAGACCCTTTAGCAGGGGATAGAGAAAGATGTAGAGGAGCACAAAGTGTAAAGGAAGAGAGTGGAAAAGCAGCAGATCTGCCGCACGCAGTACCAGGGACCAGCCCAGAAACTGCTTAGGGAAAGTTAGGGACAAGAACTGACATGTGGCCAGAGCTCCATCCCGCGCCTCACATATGTATGCTTGGTGACCCAGACCCCAAACAAACGGGGAGAGTCCGTCAAATTAACCTCCCGCGATCCCTCCCGCCCAAGACAGAAATGCAAGACCCCCCCCCCTCAAACAACCCAACGTCAATAGAACAAAGTTGCATTGAACGTAAGTCAGTACGCTGTGGTCTGTTGGGCCAGTCGCACAGCCAGAACCCTTGCCAGCGGAGTAAGGAGGCAACCCCCAGCCATACTCCTCTCCCGACCCCTCAGCCACCACTTTGGTCACTTCCCCGACCCATCAGCAACCAAGAGATTTCATGACCCTCCAAGATCATCACAATGGGAGGATTGGACGCCATCCCTCCTCCTTCGCCTCCCAGTTGGGGCCTGAGGTTCCCACTCCATCCAGTCCGGGATAGAGCAGTCTGGTATTCCAAGAAAGTCATACAATTTTGAAAGCTCAGAGTGCCTCCTCAATTGGAACACAGAGTCCCCCTTGCGGACAATCAGATGAAAAGGGTGGCCCCATCTGTACGATGCACTTGCCTCTTTGATTTTGAGCAGAAGAGGGTGTAGCAACCGTCTCATGTATAGTGTACGGCCGGAGACATCCGGGAAGAGCTTCACCACAGCCCCGTCTACATCCACAGAGCCCCGCGACCAGGCTCCCTGAAGAATCCTCTCTCTATCCCCATAATAATGCAAGCGACATAAAACGTCTCTGGGAAGGAAGCAGATCTGGGGCCAGGCCTTGCGACCCTATGAATTCTGTCAAAGAGATAGGCGGCCTCAGGTGGGCGATCAGTGACTTGATTGAATATGGATAAGACTTTGGTGCGCAGCACATCTTGGGGCCAGTCCTCCGGTATACCCTTCAGCCTTATATTATTTCTTCTGCCCCTGTTTTCTTGATCGTCCAATAGCAGAGCAAGCTCCCTAATGCGGGCATTAGAAGTCTCACAGTCCCGTTCAATCCTCTCCATTCTACCCTCCAGAGACTCCTGTGCTTGCTCTGTAGCCTCTATTCTATCTTCCAGCACCACCATTTCCTCTCTCAGGGTAGTCAGCGCCATCTGCTGGGAGGATTCTATTCTAGCCACCACATCCTCCAGATCTTTTTTGCTAGGGAGGGCCAATATAAGCTCCCTCAGAGCCTGCAAATCATCCCGAGGGGGGCTGGGGGGCTGGTCGTCTGCCATCAAGGGGTCTTCTGCTTGCCCCAGAGAAGGAGGGGTACCTGGAGTGCAGAGGGACGCCGAGAATCCCATTACAGGTGATCCCCCGGATGTCATGGCCTCCTCTGTCTCCTCAGTGACATGCTGTGTGGCCGGGCCTGTGGGTCCCCCCTCCTCCATGCTTCTATACCTTGATCTGCCGCCGCCGGTCTCCCTGCTGTGACGTTCGCTCGTTTCTCCCCTCCACCCGACATCCGAGCTGCTGCAGAGGCTGTGGGCGGGCGCCGGGTCGCACCAGGGGAATCCCCAGCCGGGGAACGCTGCTGAGACGCCGGCGCCATCTTGTCCTGGGCCGCCGGCGGGAGCTCCCGGCCCGACCCTGCCAGGTATCTGGAGAGGCTCCCCTGGGACTTCCGGCCCACTCCGGGGGATGCGGAGGCGGGGGCACCGCCCGGTCTTCTCTTGGGGGCCATCCTGGACGAGGAGGGACCACCGGAGTCTGTAATATTAAGCTGTGGGCGCGGGAGCTCTGGAGGTAAGCTTCCTCACGCCACCATGTCTAGGACACGCCCCCTAGGTACATATTTTACCAGTTTTATTCCTACAAAGGGATTTTTCTTGAAATTAAGTTTACATTGAATGTGTTACTTTTTTCTACATAGTTTAGTCATTTGCTTTTGTATTTATGGGAACTATATATTTTGAAACAAACAGGATTTTTATAATATGGGATTATGTTTTCTGCTAAAATGGACAATAAAAAAGAAACCCAAAATCGTAGTTCTCTTTGTGATGGAAGCCAAAATGTATTGTCATTTGGCAACGAAACCAAGAATTTTCTATATTACAGGTTGATAGCAAATTACTTCAACAGCGAAAACGGCTTGTTTTTACTAGGAATTGAACCTAGGACCTTCTGCGTATGAAGCAGACATGATGACATCTACACTTTGAAACCTGTGAAATCCTGCAAAGTAATGGCAATTAGAGACGAGTTTTGATAACCAGGGGAAAAAAAAACAAATTCGTAGCTCTGTTGGGGATGGAAGCCAAAACATCCCATCATTCGGCATCAAAGCCAAGAACTTCATATATTATAGTTTAATTGAGTATTATTTCAACACCAAAAACAGATTGGTTTCACTGGGGATTGAACCCAGGACCTTCTGCGTGTAAAGCAGACGTGATTTCCACTACACTATGAAACCTTTGAAAGCCTGCAAAGTAATGGCAATTAGAGACGAGTTTTGACCGCCAGGGAAAAAAAAAACAAATTCGTAGCTCTGTTGGGGATGGAAGCCAAAACATCCCATCATTCGGCAACAAAACCAAGAACTTCATATATTGTAGTTTAATTGAGTATTATTTCAACACCAAGAACAGATTGGTTTTACTGGGGATTGAACGCAGGACCTTCTGCATGTTAAGCAGACGTGATGACCACTACTCTGTGAAACCTGATGGAAAGTTACTGTGTATTGGCTAGCAGAGCAGAATTGTGACTGACGGGGCCTTTCTATTGCTGAAGGAAAGTATTTTTGGTTAATGAAACATTTACAATTTTTATTACATATTTTACCAGTTTTATTCCTACAAAGGGATTTTGCTTAAAAGGAAGTTTACATTGAATGTGTTACTTTTTTCCACATAGTTTAGTTGTTTGCTTTTGTATTTAAAGGAACTATATATTTTGAAACAAACAGGATTTTTATAATATGGGATTATGTTTTCTGCTAAAATGGTCAATAAAAAAGAAACCCAAAATCGTAGTTCTCTTGGTGAGGAAAGCCAAAATATATTATCAGTTGGCAACAAAACCAAGAATTTCATATATTACAGGTTGATAGCAAATTACTTCAACAGCGAAAACGGCTTGTTTTTACTGAGGATTGAACCCAGAACCTTCTGCATGTGAAGTAGACGTGATGACCACTCCACTATGAAATCTGTGAAATCCTGCAAAGTAATGGCATTTAGAGACGAGTTTTGACAGCCAGGGGAAAAAAAAAAAAAATTTGTAGTTCTGTTTGTGATGGAAGCCAAAACATACCGTCATTCGGCAACAATGCCGAGAACTTCATATATTGTAGTTGGATAGCGTATTATTTCAACACTAAGAACAGATTGGTTTCACTGGGGATTGAACCCAGGACCTTCTACGTGTTAAGCAGACGTGATGACCACTACACTATGCAACCTGACGAAAAGTTACTGTATATTGGCTAGCAGAGCAGAATTGTGACTGACGGGGCATTTTTATTGCTGAAGGAAAGTATTTTTGGTTAATGAAACATTTACAATTATTATTACATATTTTACCAGTTTTATTCCTACAAAGGGATTTTGCTTAAATTGAAGTTTATATTGAATGTGTTACTTTTTTCTCCATAGTTTGGTCTTTTGCTTTTGTATTTTTGGGAACTATATATTTTGAAACAAATAGGATTTTTATAATATGGGATTATGTTTTCTGCTAAAATGGTCAATAAAAAAGAATCCCAAAATCGTAGTTCTCTTTGTGATGGAAGCCAAAATGTATTGTCATTTGGCAACGAAACCAAGAATTTCACATATTACAAGTCGATAGGAAATTACTTCAACACCAAAAACAGATTGGTTTCACTGGGGATTGAACCCAGGACCTTCTGCGTGTGAAGCAGACGTGATTTCCACTACACTATGAAACCTTTGAAAGCCTGCAAAGTAATGGCAATTAGAGACGAGTTTTGACCGCCAGGGAAAAAAAAAACAAATTCGTAGCTCTGTTGGGGATGGAAGCCAAAACATCCCATCATTCAGCAATAAAACCAAGAACTTCATATATTGTAGTTTAATTGAGTATTATTTCAACACCAAGAACAGATTGGTTTTACTGGGGATTGAACGCAGGACCTTCCGCGTGTTAAACAGACGTGATGACCACTACTCTATGAAGCCTGATGGAAAGTTACTGTGTATTGGCTAGCAGAGCAGAATTGTGACTGACGGGGCCTTTTTATTGCTGAAGGAAAGTATTTTTGGTTAATGAAACATTTACAATTTTTATTACATATTTTACCAGTTTTATTCCTACAAAGGGATTTTGCTTAAAAGGAAGTTTATATTGAATGTGTTACTTTTTTCCACATAGTTTAGTTGTTTGCTTTTGTATTTAAAGGAACTATATATTTTGAAACAAACAGGATTTCTATAATATGGGATTATGTTTTCTGCTAAAATGGTCAATGAAAAAGAAACCCAAAATCGTAGTTCTCTTGGTGATGGAAGCCAAAATATATTATCAGTTGGCAACAAAACAAAGAATTTCATATGTTACAGGTTGATAGCAAATTACTTCAACAGTGAAAACGGCTTGATTTTACTGGGGATTGAACCCAGGACCTTCTGCGTGTGAAGTAGACGAGATGACGACTCCACTATGAAATCTGTGAAATCCTGCAAAGTAATGGCATTTAGAGACGAGTTTTGACCGCCAGGGGAAAAAAAAAAATAATTTGTAGTTCTGTTTGTGATGGAAGCCAAAACATCCCGTCATTCGGCAACAAAGCCGAGAACTTCATATATTGTAGTTGGATAGCGTATTATATCAACACTAAGAACAGATTGGTTTCACTGGGGATTAAACCCAGGACCTTCTGCGTGTTAAGCAGACGTGATGACCACTACACTATGAAACCTGACGAAAAGTTACTGTGTATTGGCTAGCAGAGCAGAATTGTGACTGACGGGGCCTTTTTATTGCTGAAGGAAAGTATTTTTGGTTAATGAAACATTTACAATTATTATTACATATTTTACCAGTTTTATTCCTAGAAAGGGATTTTGCTTAAATTGAAGTTTATATTGAATGTGTTACTTTTTTCTCCATAGTTTGGTCTTTTGCTTTTGCATTTATGGGAACTATATATTTTGAAACAAATAGGATTTTTATAATATGGGATTATGTTTTCTGCTAAAATGGTCAATAAAAAAGAAACCCAAAATCATAGTTCTCTTTGTGATGGAAGCCAAAATGTATTGTCATTTGGCAACGAAACCAAGAATTTCACATATTACAAGTCGATAGGAAATTACTTCAACACCAAAAACAGATTGGTTTCACTGGGGATTGAACCCAGGACCTTCTGCGTGTGAAGCAGACGTGATGACCACTACACTATGAAACCTTTGAAATCCTGCAAAGTAATGGCAATTAGAGTCGAGTTTTGACCACCAGCGGAAAAAAACCAAATTCGTAGCTCTTTTGGTGATGGAAGCTAAAACATCCCGTTATTCAGCAACAAAGCCAAGAACTTTATATACTGCAGGTTGATAGTGGATTATTTCAACACCAAGAACACATGGGTTTCACTGGGGATTGAACCCAGGACCTTCGGCGTGTAAAGCAGATGTGATTTCCACTACACTATGAAACCTTTGAAAGACTGCAAAGTAATGGCAATTAGAGACGAGTTTTGACGGCCAGGGAAAAAAAAAACAAATTCGTAGCTCTGTTGGGGATGGAAGCCAAAACATCCCATCATTCGGCATCAAAGCCAAGAACTTCATATATTATAGTTTAATTGAGTATTATTTCAACACCAAAAACAGATTGGTTTCACTGGGGATTGAACCCAGGACCTTCTGCGTGTAAAGCAGACGTGATTTCCACTACACTATGAAACCTTTGAAAGCCTGCAAAGTAATGGCAATTAGAGACGAGTTTTGACCGCCAGGGAAAAAAAAACCAAATTCGTAGCTCTGTTCGGGATGGAAGCCAAAACATCCCATCATTCGGCAACAAAGCCAAGAACTTCATATATTGTAGTTTAAGTGAGTATTATTTCAACACCAAGAACAGATTGGTTTTACTGGGGATTGAACGCAGGACCTTCTGCGTGTTAAGCAGACGTGATGATCACTACTCTATGAAACCTGATGGAAAGTTACTGTGTATTGGCTAGCAGAGCAGAATTGTGACTGACGGGGCCTTTTTATTTCTGAAGGAAAGTATTTTTGGTTAATGAAACATTTACAATTATTATTACATATTTTACCAGTTTTATTCCTACAAAGTGATTTTGATTAAATTGAAGTTTACATTGAATGTGTTACTTTTTTCTCCATAGTTTGGTCTTTTGCTTTTGTATTTATGGGAACTATATATTTTGAAACAAATAGGATTTTTATAATATGGGATTATGTTTTCTGCTAAAATGGTCAATAAAAAAGAAACCCAAAATCGTAGTTCTCTTTGTGATGGAAGCCAAAATGTATTGTCATTTGGCAACGAAACCAAGAATTTCACATATTACAAGTCGATAGGAAATTATTTCAACACCAAAAACAGATTGGTTTCACTGGGGATTCAACCCAGGACCTTCTGCGTGTGAAGCAGACGTGATGACCACTACACTATGAAACCTTTGAAATTCTGCAAAGTAATGGCAATTAGAGACGAGTTTTGACTGCCAGGGGAAAAAAAACAAATTCGTAGCTCTGTTGGTGATGGAAGCTAAAACATCCCGTTATTCGGCAACAAAGCCAAGAACCTTATATACTGCAGGTTGATAGGGGATTATTTCAACACCAAGAACACATGGGTTTCACTGGGGATTGAACCCAGGACCTTCTGCGTGTAAAGCAGACGTGATTTCCACTACACTATGAAACCTTTGAAAGCCTGCAAAGTAATGGCAATTAGAGACGAGTTTTGACCGCCAGGGAAAAAAAAAACAAATTCGTAGCTCTGTTCGGGATGGAAGCCAAAACATCCCATCATTCGGCAACAAAGCCAAGAACTTCATATATTGTAGTTTAAGTGAGTATTATTTCAACACCAAGAACAGATTGGTTTTACTGGGGATTGAACGCAGGACCTTCTGCGTGTTAAGCAGACGTGATGATCACTACTCTATGAAACCTGATGGAAAGTTACTGTGTATTGGCTAGCAGAGCAGAATTGTGACTGACGGGGCCTTTTTATTGCTGAAGGAAAGTATTTTTTGTTAATGAAACATTTACAATTTTTATTACATATTTTACCAGTTTTATTCCTACAAAGGGAATTTGCTTAAAAGGAAGTTTACATTGAATGTGTTACTTTTTTCCACATAGCTTAGTTGTTTGCTTTTGTATTTAAAGGAACTATATATTTTGAAACAAACAGGATTTTTATAATATGGGATTATGTTTTCTGCTAAAATGGTCAATAAAAAAGAAACCCAAAATCGTAGCTCTCTTGGTGAGGGAAGCCAAAATATATTATCAGTTGGCAACAAAACCAAGAAGTTCATATATTACAGGTTGATAGCAAATTACTTCAACAGCGAAAACAGCTTGTTTTTACTGGGGATTGAACCCAGAACCTTCTGCATGTGAAGTAGACGTGATGACCACTCCACTATGAAACCTGTGAAATCTTTCAAAGTAATGGCATTTAGAGACGAGTTTTGACAGCCAGGGGGAAAAAAAAAATAATTTGTAGTTCTGTTTGTGATGGAAGCCAAAACATACCGTCATTCGGCAACAATGCCGAAAACTTCATATATTGTAGTTGGATAGCGTATTATTTCAACACTAAGAACACATTGGTTTCACTGGGGATTGAACCCAGGACCTTCTGCGTGTTAAGCAGACGTGATGACCAGTACACTATGAAACCTGACGAAAAGTTACTGTGTATTGGCTAGCAGAGCAGAATTGTGACTGACGGGGCCTTTTTATTGCTGAAGGAAAGCATTTTTGGTTAATGAAACATTTACAATTATTACATATTTTACCAGTTTTTTTCCTAGAAAGGGATTTTGCTTAAATTGAAGTTTATATTGAAAGTGTTACTTTTTTCTCCATAGTTTGGTCTTTTGCTTTTGTATTTATGGGAACTATATATTTTGAAACAAACAGGATTTTTATAATATGGGATTATGTTTTATGCTAAAATGGTCAATAAAAAAGAAACCCAAAATCGTAGTTCTCTTTGTGATGGAAGCCAAAATATATTATCAGTTGGCAACGAAACCAAGAATTTCAGATATTACAAGTCGATAGGAAATTACTTCAACACCAAAAACAGATAGGTTTCACTGGGGATTGAACCCAGGACCTTCTGCGTGTGAAGCAGACGTGATGACCACTACAATATGAAACCTTTGAAATCCTGCAAAGTAATGGCAATTAGAGACGAGTTTTGACCGCCAGGGGAAAAAAAACAAATTCGTAGCTCTGTTGGTGATGGAAGCTAAAACATCCCGTTATTCGGCAACAAAGACAAGAACTTTATATACTGCAGGTTGATAGGGGATTATTTCAACACCAAGAACACATGGGTTTCACTGGGGATTGAACCCAGGACTAGAGATGAGCGAACCGGTCCCGGTTCGGCTCGAGGTCGGTTCGCCGAACGGAAGTCCCGTTCGAGTTCGGTTCGTCGAACGTTTGACGAACCGAACTCGAACTGCATAGGAAACAATGGCAGGCAATCACAAACACAGAAAAACACCTAGAAAACACCCTCAAAGGTGTCCAAAAGGTCACAAACAACTCACAACACATGGGAAAGTGACAAGGACATATACTCATGTGAAAACAAAAGAGCAGGACAAGGAAAAAGAGGAGGACACACAGATATATGAGTATATGCATGGAAACATCGATTCCATTATTGTGCAACTTGAGCCCTGCTCATTTTAGGCTTCCAATCTTGATAAATTGCCTGAGCTCGCCACGTACGCCTTGGGGATCTTGTCGTGTCCTGCAGCCAGCGTTCTCTCGGAACCTGTCTTCAGTGCTGCTGGGGGTCTGCTGGCAGATAAGCACACATGTCTGTCCACTGACAATGTGGACATGGCTCTCAGAGGACTTTTTTTCCCCTGGGTCAGCCAGGGGACGGGAAAGGCACGCGTATTTTTGAGAGTGCTTCATGCAAAGCATCTTTTTCATTTTGAAAAGGGGGATTATTATTATTATTATTATTTATTTATAGAGCACCATTAATTACATATACAAGTTACAGTAGACAGACTAGTACAGAGGGAAGAGGGCCCTACCCTTGCGGGCTTACATTCTATAGGGGATCAACTGATGCCAGTCAAGTGGGGTGTGTGTGGCCCAATTAGTGGAAACGAAGGAGACTGTGGTTGGAGTCCCCTCGCTGTGTCTCTAAAAGAACCAAGATGAACAAGTCATGGCTCTCAGAGGACTTTTCTTCCCTTGGGTCAGCAAGGGGACGGGAAAGGCACGCGTATTTTTGAGAGTGCTTCATGCAAAGCATCTTTTTCTTTTTCAAAAGGGGGTGTCAACCGATGCCAGTCAAGTGGGGTGTGTGTGGCCCAGTTAGTGGAAACGAGGGAGACTGTGGTTTGAGTCCCCTTGCTGTGTCTCTAAAAGAACCAAGATGAACAAGTCATGGCTCTCAGAGGACTTTTCTTCCCCTGGGTCAGCCAGGGGACGGGAAAGGCACGCGTATTTTTGAGAGTGCTTCATGCAAAGCATCTTTTTCTTTTTCAAAAGGGGGGGTCAACCGATGCCAGTCAAGTGGGGTGTGTGTGGCCCAGTTAGTGGAAACGGGGGAGACTGTGGTTGGAGTCCCCTCGCTGTGTCTCTAAAAGAACCAAGATGAACAAGTCATGGCTCTCAGAGGACTTTTCTTCCCCTGGGTCAGCCAGGGGACGGGAAAGGCACGCGTATTTTTGAGAGTGCTTCATGCAAAGCATCTTTTTCTTTTTCAAAAGGGGGCTCAACCGATGCCAGTCAAGTGGGGTGTGTGTGGCCCAGTTAGTGGAAACAAGGGAGACTGTGGTTGGAGTCCCCTCGCTGTGTCTCTAAAAGAACCAAGATGAACAAGTCATGGCTCTCAGAGGACTTTTCTTCCCCTGGGTCAGCCAGGGGACGGGAAAGGCACGCGTATTTTTGAGAGTGCTTCATGCAAAGCATCTTTTTCTTTTTCAAAAGGGGGCTCAACCGATGCCAGTCAAGTGGGGTGTGTGTGGCCCAGTTAGTGGAAACGAGGGAGACTGTGGTTGGAGTCCCCTCGCTGTGTCTCTAAAAGAACCAAGATGAACAAGTCATGGCTCTCAGAGGACTTTTTTTCCCCT
Organism: Anomaloglossus baeobatrachus; assembly: GCF_048569485.1. Classification (NCBI taxonomy): domain Eukaryota; kingdom Metazoa; phylum Chordata; class Amphibia; order Anura; family Aromobatidae; genus Anomaloglossus; species Anomaloglossus baeobatrachus. The sequence goes on along the minus strand of NC_134354.1, from coordinate 343,918,356 downwards.
GGGTCAGCCAGGGGACGGGAAAGGCACGCGTATTTTTGAGAGTGCTTCATGCAAAGCATCTTTTTCTTTTTCAAAAGGGGGGGTCAACCGATGCCAGTCAAGTGGGGTGTGTGTGGCCCAGTTAGTGGAAACGAGGGAGACTGTGGTTGGAGTCCCCTTGCTGTGTCTCTAAAAGAACCAAGATGAACAAGTCATGGCTCTCAGAGGACTTTTCTTCCCCTGGGTCAGCCAGGGGACGGGAAAGGCATGCGTATTTTTGAGAGTGCTTCATGCAAAGCATCTTTTTCTTTTTCAAAAGGGGGGGTCAACCGATGCCAGTCAAGTGGGGTGTGTGTGGCCCAGTTAGTGGAAACGAGGGAGACTGTGGTTGGAGTCCCCTCGCTGTGTCTCTAAAAGAACCAAGATGAACAAGTCATGGCTCTCAGAGGACTTTTCTTCCCCTGGGTCAGCCAGGGGACGGGAAAGGCACGCGTATTTTTGAGAGTGCTTCATGCAAAGCATCTTTTTCTTTTTCAAAAGGGGGCTCAACCGATGCCAGTCAAGTGGGGTGTGTGTGGCCCAGTTAGTGGAAACGAGGGAGACTGTGGTTGGAGTCCCCTCGCTGTGTTTTACATGCTTTTAGAAGGTCATGACATGGCTTGGAGGTTGACTTTCATCATCTGCAAACTGTTGGCTACCAAAATGCTGCCTTTCCAACAACTGTGGTTATAGACAATGAGGAACAGACTGATGAAGATGAGACGCAGATACCCGATTGGGATGATAACTTAAATATTCGGTCAGGGCAAGAAGATGCTCGGTCTGAGGGGGAGGGGAGTGCAAACACAACAATTGATGATGAAGTTCTAGATCCCACCTACTGTCAACCCACAGTCAGACACTCGAGGAGGTCAACAGAGGCGGTGGAGGAGGATGCAACCGACGTCGAAGTAACCTTGCGCCTTCCTGGACACAGTCGGAGCACTGGTAGCACGTCTACAACTGCATCCTCAGCCACCACTCTGCCTCTGAGCATTATTCGGGGTGGATCAACAGGTCGCATGGCCTCTAAGCCTTGCCTAGCCTGGTCCTTTTTTGACATAGAAAAAGATCGCCCAAATTATGTGATCTGTAACATTTGGCATGGTTATCTTACTAGAGGTCAAAACCTCAGCAGTTTGACAACTTCTTCCATGAATCGTCACATGAATAAATATCATATGGCCTGGTGGGAAGCTCACCGTGCTGCAATGCGGCCTAGCGGAGCCAACCATCCACCGCCTGCCCCTTCCAGTGCATCCGCGCGCTCGTCATCTTCTAGGACTGTGGGGACAGCTGTCACACCTGTTTTTCCACCCACAACTTCCACCACTGTAACCGCAACAGGCAGTTTGCTTGGTAGATCGTCAGTTGGTTTGGAAGGGGAAACAAGTGATTGTGTACAGCTCTCTCAAACATCGATAGCACCAACGTTGGAGGAAGGCAACATCATGTCTCCGCCTGCACTTTCCTCACAAACCTGCATTTTTCCAGGGACATCCTACTCAACACCGTCTACAGACAGCAGCCAGATCTCTGTCCCTCAGATGTGGTCAAATAAAAGGCCACTTACTGCGACCCATGACAAAGCTAAGTGGTTGACTCTATCCCTCTGTAAGCTGTTGGCTACCGAAATGCTGCCTTTACGCTTAGTGGACACACAGGATTTTACAGACCTTATGTCTGTCGCTGTGCCCCAGTACCAGATGCCCAATCACCACTGCTTCTCCAAGAAAAGCATGCCCGCGCTACACCAGCATGTCGCACACAACATCACCACTTCCTTGAGAAACTCTGTGTGCGACAGGGTGCATTTCAACACAGATACTTGGACCAGTAAGCATAGACAGGGTCATTACATGTCACTGACTGGGCACTGGCAAACTATGGTGAGAGATGGAGAAGGGTCTGCTGTACAAGTCTTGCCGTCCCCACGAGTTGTTTCAATCCTTCTTCTGTATGTAGAAGTTAATACACTGCTTCAGCCTCTTCAACCTCGTGTGGGTCCTCCACCTTGGCGCAAACCCTGTGTGGTCAGGCCACCCTTCCTTGCAACTGCGCACAAGGACTACCACACACCTCCTTACTATGCTGGCAGCAGAGCTCAATGCCATCAGGCGGTCAAAGTTTTACTTTGAAATGTATGGGAAATGTGAGTCACACCGCTATTCCAGAGAATAGTAGTCAGGCAGGGTCAAAACATTAATTGAGGAACAGGAACACAATGGGACGGCCAGGACTTAATCAGAAAACAAGCAGAGGTGAAATGCGGATCGGCCAACAAGGTACATAAACAGCAAGCAGGAAAAGTAGTCAGGTAACAAGCACACAAAATCCTAAAACTGAACTGGGGGTAAAATTAACCAGAGGTTCATAGCTATGTCTGGCAGTGGTCTGCAGACAGGATGGGCATAAAAAAGGGTGTGGTGTCTTCCCATTGGTTGTAGCTGAATGATGGTATTTCATCTGTGAGATACCCACCAGCTACATTCAGCCAGAGATTCTGCATCTGTCAAGGTAATGCAGCCCAGTGGGTGAGCATAACCTGCGTCCACCTGCGCCGCTGGCATCGACTCCTCTCCCATCATCAGCACTATTCATGAAAGGAACACGTTGTCACCTGGCGACCGGAGTACAAATTGACGGAGCGGACTCCGTTTGTGACTTAACAGCCGTGTGCGGCAATGATGCAAACCTGGCTGCGGGCCATCCTCAGGGCAATGTGACACACGTGCCTTGTATGGCTCACGTGTTGAACCGAATTCTCCAGCAATTTTTAAAACACCATCACGGCCTACATGGCCTTGTGCAGCGGGCACGCTCGCTATGTGCTCACTTCCATCGTGCGCACACAGCAGCTCAACAACTTTCATCACTCCGGAAGTCTTAGGGTCTGGCAGTTAAACGCCGGAAATGCGATGTTCCGACACGCAGGAATTGGAATCTGCACATGTTGCAGCGTGTGTGGCAGCACCGCAGAGCCCTGCTGAAATACGGTATGACATATATCCTGGGATAACTTGATCAAGAGGTGGTGCAGATCACGCTGCTGGAGTGGTGTCAGATCAAGGACCTATGCACCCTGCTACACAGTTCACAAATGTCGACGAAGATGTTTTGCACTGGCAATGTCATTCTCAGCGTGACAATTCTAGTCATCTACATGATGGAGCACACTGTAATTATTATTCGGAGTCAGGTGTTGGGACAAGAGGAAGGGGAGGAAGTACAGGAGGAGTCATATGCGGAAGGGATAACAAGATCTACGAGGTCCAGATGGTCAGCGGCACCTATGCGGCAGTCATGGTGAGGGAGAGGGATTAACAAGGGCGCATAGTATCAGCAAAAAGTGTTGATGAAAGTGCAGGAGCCCATGAAGAAATGGAGGACGAACTGGCGATGGGCATGGAAGACTCAGCAGATGAGTGAGAGCTTGCTCACATTTCGGTTGTTCGAGGTTGTGGGGAGAGGGCAGAGGAAGGATGCACGATTCTCACCTCTCTGCCACCAACACACTAAGGACTTGGTCCTCCTGGATGCACAAGACACATGAGCGCCTTCTTGCTGCACTACCTACATGACCCTCGGATTGTATGAATTTGAAGTAATCCTGAATACTGGGTTGCCACACTGTTAGATCCCCGGTACAAGACAAAATTTGGCGAACTAATTCCTGCCATAGAAATGGACGCACGTATACAGGAGTATCTGCAGAATGTGGTACGCAATCTTAGATCTACTTTTCCACTAAACACCAGTGCTGCACAGAGTGAATCTCAACGCTTTGTCATGGATAGGAGGAAATGGTCTTTTACTTGTCCACATCGGAGGGACCGAGGGATGGCTGCTGTGCTGAGATGGCATTGAGTACGGTGTCCCTGCACAGTTGCACTTTTGGTCATATCCCAAAATGAGTTTAAAAAGGACAGATGCTGTTGGAAAGGGGAACAGGTGTGTTGGAAAGGGGAAAAAAGTTTTGGTCCGTGGATTTGGTGGTTAAGCAACTGTAACATTTGCTGAAGAAACACCATCTGTTACAGTGGGACTGGCAGATTTGGATAAAGTGGTATATAATCTGTGACCGCTATATAACGAAAATTAATAAGAAAAGAAAGAGAAAGGTATATATCCCCATCAGCAGTCAGTGTCCACCGTGCTCCCAGTTGGAAAAGGAGAGGTTGGCAACTGGAAGGTTTGGTGGAGGATACAGAGCTGTGTGGCTATGAAACTAATAGTAGCCTGAAACGAGTTAGACGCCATTCGGATCTGGAGACTGTGAGCCCTGTTAGCGTCACAGGGTCCACATGCCCACCCAGCCCAGGAACTACCTGTTAACAACACAGGGGCCATTGAGTACGCTGACCGTGTGCGTAGGGGCCACACCTGTGGACAGCAGGCGCATCAGCAGCAGCAGGCCTGTTAATGCCACTGGGCTGCACAAGCAGGACTGGTAGGACAGGAGCTGGTCTTAACCGTTCTGCGTTACCAACTGTGGTGGTGGCCTGCATCCACCACCCTATCCCTGCCTACCTCTGGCCTAAAGCCGCAATGGGTCCAACACATGGAGGTGTGCTCTTTCGGAGCATAATAGAAGACTGCGCACCTCCTTGTTGGCTCCAGCCCCTTTTATAACCTGGGTCCGCCCCAAACCAGGGTGAACCACAATGCACCTCCTGGAGACAAAAGTAGAGTGACACGTCATGAGTGGCATAACTAGCGTCCTATTTGGAAACGCAACTTCAATGATGACCTCATGGCTGCCATGACCCAAACACCTCACCAGTCATCGTCTGACCATCAATAATGCGGTGACAAGCCATAGGTGTGGGCCTCTGCAAGCCATTTGGGAGGACACCTGATGCCCTGTGGTCTATATGGGACCCCCACATCAGGGCCAGGGCCAAAGAGTTCATTACCGGACCTAGTCTCTGATGCAGGAAGTGCCTGAGCATGCTCAGTAGCATGAAATACAGTCTCTGAAAAAAGACTATCAGCTTTAGCGTGGTGTCTAGGCACAAAACAGGACTTAGACCCGGCACGGAATGCAAGCACCTGTGCAAAGAGGCTTTTCACACTTAGTGTGGGAGCATGCGCTGTATCCCGAAAAGAAGACTTAGCGTCAGGAATAACACAGTCAGGCTGAGCATACTCACTACGCAAAACACTGTAATTATGCTGCAGCTGGGGTACATCGGCACACGCATGCACACTAGCTGCCTCTCCACACTTAGACGTGGAGGGAAAATTGCTCTTGGAGATGCTGTCTATGAAATGAAGGAAAAGCTAAAGGAAGCCTGACTTTCTATCCCTCCGAATTATGAAATGCAGCAATGAATTCCATGAGTTTGCTATAACATTAGCGTAGCAAAATGTGCATCAGGGTGTGATGTAGAGGTGCTAGAAATAGCTTGTCACCAGTGGGGCACTAATGGAATACAACAGCCAGTTCTATGATGCCACTAAATGGCAGTATTTTGTGCTATCATTATAGCTTATTAAAAACAGAGCAGGAGGTTCTCATGCAGAGGTGCTGCACATAGATTTGCAGTAGTGTGAATAGACAAAAGTCCAATAGCCACGTTTAGGATGCCAGTAGGTACACTGAGTGTTTGCTAGTATAATGGCTGAATTTAAAAAAGTTTGAGTGTGCAATGAAGGCAGACGTGCTGCAAATATCGTTCCAATAGTGTGAATAGACAAAAGTCCAATAGCCACATTTAGGATGCCACTAGGTACACTGAGTGTTTGCTAGTATAATGGCTGAGTTTAAAAAAGTTTGAGTGTGCAATGCAGGCAGACGTGCTGCAAATATCGTTCCAATAGTGTGAATAGACAAAAGTACAATAGCCACGTTTAGGATGCCAGTAGGTACACTGAGTGTTTGCTAGTATAATGGCTGAATTTAAAAAAGTTTGAGTGTGCAATGCAGCAGACGTGCTGCAAATATCGTTCCAATAGTGTGAATAGACAAAAGTACAATAGCCACGTTTAGGATGCCAGTAGGTACACTGAGTGTTTGCTAGTATAATGGCTGAGTTTAAAAAAGTTTGAGTGTGCAATGCAGGCAGACGTGCTGCAAATATCGTTCCAATAGTGTGAATAGACAAAAGTACAATAGCCACGTTTAGGATGCCAGTAGGTACACTGAGTGTTTGCTAGTATAATGGCTGAATTTAAAAAAGTTTGAGTGTGCAATGCAGGCAGACGTGCTGCAAATATCGTTCCAATAGTGTGAATAGACAAAAGTACAATAGCCACGTTTAGGATGCCAGTAGGTACACTGAGTGTTTGCTAGTATAATGGCTGAGTTTAAAAAAGTTTGAGTGTGCAATGCAGGCAGACGTGCTGCAAATATCGTTCCAATAGTGTGAATAGAAAAAAGTACAATAGCCACGTTTAGGATGCCAGTAGGTACACTGAGTGTTTGCTAGTATAATGGCTGAATTTAAAAAAGTTTGAGTGTGCAATGCAGGCAGATGTGCTGCAAATATCGTTCCAATAGTGTGAATAGACAAAAGTCCAATAGCCACATTTAGGATGCCACTAGGTACACTGAGTGTTTGCTAGTATAATGGCTGAGTTTAAAAAAGTTTGAGTGTGCAATGCAGGCAGACGTGCTGCAAATATCGTTCCAATAGTGTGAATAGACAAAAGTACAATAGCCACGTTTAAGATGCCACTAGGTACACTGAGTGTTTGCTAGTATAATGGCTTAGTTTAAAAAAGTTTGAGTGTGCAATGCAGGCAGACGTGCTCTGCAAATGTCTTTGCACTAGTGGGACTATAGCAAAGTCCAATAGCCACGTTTAGGATGCCACTAGGTACACTGACTGTTTGCTAGTATAATGGCTTAGTTAAAAAGAGTTGGAGTCTGCAATGCAGTCAGACGTGCTCTGCAAATGTCTTTGCACTAGTGGGACTATAGCAAAGTCCAATAGCCACGTTTAGGATGCCACTAGGTACACTGAGTGTTTGCTAGTATAATGGCTTAGTTTAAAAAAGTTGGAGTGTGCAATGCAGGCAGACGTGCTCTGCAAATGTCTTTGCACTAGTGGGACTATAGCAAAGTCCAATAGCCACGTTTAGGATGCCACTAGGTACACTGAGTGTTTGCTAGTAAAATTGCTTAGTTTAAAAAAGTTGGAGTGTGCAATGCAGGCAGACGTGCTCTGCAAATGTCTTTGCACTAGTGGGACTATAGCAAAGTCCAATAGCCACGTTTAGGATACCACTAGGTACACTGAGTGTTTGCTAGTATAATGGCTTAGTTATAATGAGTTGGAGTGTGCAGAGGACAGGAGGGTACAGTGGCAGGATTGTGGTGCTCTGAGTAGAGGAATGGAAGCCTGCCTTTCTATTCCCTCCTAATGGTGAAATGCAGGGAGGAAATCCCTGACCTTGGCTACACAGACGCTGGCGCTGTTTTCGGGACCTGTCACCTATGGCTCTCTGACCCTGCCGGTTTGAGCCCTTAAAAGGACTGCTATAAAGTGCTCTCCCTAAGCTGTCTAACGCTGTGTATGCAGCGCATACAGCTGTATCGGCGATAGGACTCAGGAGGACGTAGCTGCAACAGTGATGTCTGACACCAAAGACGCAGAAGGCAGACAATGGCGTCCTGGAAGAAAATGTCCGGTTTTATAATGCAGGGACATGTGACATGGACATCCTATCACACATGCCGTTGCTTCTCTGGCTCAAAGTCCACTTAGCTGTGTGTGTGTCTGGGATTGGCTGACATGCTGGCCCGCCCCACAAGACGCGCGCGCTTAGGGAATGAAGACAAGAAAAAAAAAAAAAAAATGGCGATCGCCATTATAGAAACAGCAGTGATCTGAAGGCGCTGTTCACGCACACTATACACTGAAATGTCATAATAGTGTGATTCACAGAGTGACTTACACTATTACAGCAGAAACCAAGCTAGGATTTAGCTGTTTTTTTGCTGCTACAACCGTTCTCGAACGTTTCTAGAACTATCGAGCTTTTGCAAAAAGCTCGAGTTCTAGTTCGATCTAGAACAGGCCCCAAAATCACTCGAGCCTAGAACTGGAGAACCACGAACCACGAACCGCGCTCAACTCTACCCAGGACCTTCTGCGTGTAAAGCAGACGTGATTTCCACTACACTATGAAACCTTTGAAAGCCTGCAAAGTAATGGCATTTAGAGACGAGTTTTGACCGTCAGGGGAAAAAAAAAAATAAATTTGTAGTTCTGTTGGGGATGGAAGCCAAAACATTCCATCATTCGGCAACAAAGCCAAGCACTTCATATATTGTAGTTTATTTGAGTATTATTTCAACACCAAGAACAGATTGGTTTTACTGGGGATTAAACGCAGGACCTTCTGCGTGTTAAGCAGACGTGATGACCACTACTCTATGAAACCTGATGGAAAGTTACTGTGTATTGGCTAGCAGAGCAGAATTGTGACTGAAGGGGCCTTTTTATTGCTGAAGGAAAGTATTTTTGGTTAATGAAACATTTACAATTTTTATTACATATTTTACCAGTTTTATTCCTACAAAGGGATTTTGCTTAAAAGGAAGTTTACATTGAATGTGTTACTTTTTTCCATATAGTTTAGTTGTTTGCTTTTGTATTTAAAGGAACTATATATTTTGAAACAAACAGGATTTTTATAATATGGGATTATGTTTTCTGCTAAAATGGTCAATAAAAAAGAAACCCGAAATCGTAGTTCTCTTGGTGATGGAAGCCAAAATATATTATCAGTTGGCAACAAAACAAAGAATTTCATATGTTACAGGTTGATAGCAAATTACTTCAACAGCGAAAACGGCTTGTTTTTACTGGGGATTGAACCCAGGACCTTCTGCGTGTGAAGTAGACATGATGACGACTCTACTATGAAACCTGTGAAATCCTGCAAAGTAATGGCATTTAGAGACGAGTTTTGACCGTCAGGGGAAAAAAAAAAATAAATTTGTAGTTCTGTTTGTGATGGAAGCCAAAACATCCCGTCATTCAACAACAAAGCCGAGAACTTCATATATTGTAGTTGGATAGCGTATTATTTCAACACTAAGAACAGATTGGTTTCACTGGGGATTGAACCCAGGACCTTCTGCGTGTTAAACAGACGTGATGACCACTACACTGTGAAACCTGACGAAAAGTTACTGTGTATTGGCTAGCAGAGCAGAATTGTGACTGACGGGGCCTTTTTATTGCTGAAGGAAAGTATTTTTGGTTAATGAAACATTTACAATTATTATTACATATTTTACCAGTTTTATTCCTACAAAGGGATTTTGCTTAAATTGAAGTTTATATTGAATGTGTTACTTTTTTCTCCATAGTTTGGTCTTATGCTTTTGTATTTATGGGAACTATATATTTTGAAACAAATAGGATTTTTATAATATGGGATTATGTTTTCTGCTAAAATGGTCAATAAAAAAGAAACCCAAAATCGTAGTTCTCTTTGTGATGGAAGCCAAAATGTATTGTCATTTGGCAACGAAACCAAGAATTTCACATATTACAAGTCGATAGGAAATTACTTCAACACCAAAAACAGATTGGTTTCACTGGGGATTGAACCCAGGACCTTCTGCGTGTGAAGCAGACGTGATGACCACTACAATATGAAACCTTTGAAATTCTGCAAAGTAATGGCAATTAGAGACGAGTTTTGACCGCCAGGGGAAAAAAAACTAATTCGTAGCTCTGTTGGTGATGGAAGCTAAAACATCCCATTATTCGTCAACAAAGCCAAGAACTTTATATACTGCAGGTTGATAGGGGATTATGTCAACACCAAGAACACATGGGTTTCACTGGTGAATGAACCCAGGACCTTCTGAGTGTAAAGCAGACGTGATTTCCACTACACTATGAAACCTTTGAAAGCCTGCAAAGTAATGGCAATTAGAGACGAGTTTTGACCGCCAGGGAAAAAAAAAAAACAAATTCGTAGCTCTGTTGGGGATGGAAGCCAAAACATTCCATCATTCGGCAACAAAGCCAAGCACTTCATATATTGTAGTTTATTTGAGTATTATTTCAACACCAAGAACAGATTGGTTTTACTGGGGATTAAACGCAGGACCTTCTGCGTGTTAAGCAAACGTGATGACCACTACTCTATGAAACCTGATGGAAAGTTACTGTGTATTGGCTAGCAGAGCAGAATTGTGACTGAAGGGGCCTTTTTATTGCTGAAGGAAAGTATTTTTGGTTAATGAAACATTTACAATTTTTATTACATATTTTACCAGTTTTATTCCTACAAAGGGATTTTGCTTAAAAGGAAGTTTACATTGAATGTGTTACTTTTTTCCATATAGTTTAGTTGTTTGCTTTTGTATTTAAAGGAACTATATATTTTGAAACAAACAGGATTTTTATAATATGGGATTATGTTTTCTGCTAAAATGGTCAATAAAAAAGAAACCCGAAATCGTAGTTCTCTTGGTGATGGAAGCCAAAATATATTATCAGTTGGCAACAAAACAAAGAATTTCATATGTTACAGGTTGATAGCAAATTACTTCAACAGCGAAAACGGCTTGTTTTTACTGGGGATTGAACCCAGGACCTTCTGCGTGTGAAGTAGACGTGATGACGACTCTACTATGAAACCTGTGAAATCCTGCAAAGTAATGGCATTTAGAGACGAGTTTTGACCGTCAGGGGAAAAAAAAAAATAAATTTGTAGTTCTGTTTGTGATGGAAGCCAAAACATCCCATCATTCAACAACAAAGCCGAGAACTTCATATATTGTAGTTGGATAGCGTATTATTTCAACACTTAGAACAAATTGGTTTCACTGGGGATTGAACCCAGGACCTTCTGCCTGTTAAGCAGACGTGATGACCACTACACTATGAAACCTGACGAAAAGTTGCTGTGTATTTGGCTAGCAGAGCAGAATTGTGATTGACGGGGCCTTTTTATTGCTGAAGGAAAGTATTTTTGGTTAATGAAACATTTACAATTTTTATTACATATTTTACCAGTTTTATTCCTACAAAGGGATTTTGCTTAAAAGGAAGTTTACATTGAATGTGTTACTTTTTTCTCCATAGTTTGGTCTTATGCTTTTGTATTTATGGGAACTATATATTTTGAAACAAATAGGATTTTTATAATATGGGATTATGTTTTCTGCTAAAATGGTCAATAAAAAAGAAACCCAAAATCGTAGTTCTCTTTGTGATGGAAGCCAAAATGTATTGTCATTTGGCAACGAAACCAAGAATTTCACATATTACAAGTCGATAGGAAATTACTTCAACACCAAAAACAGATTGGTTTCACTGGGGATTGAACCCAGGACCTTCTGCGTGTGAAGCAGACGTGATGACCACTACAATATGAAACCTTTGAAATTCTGCAAAGTAATGGCAATTAGAGACAAGTTTTGACCGCCAGGGAAAAAAAAACAAATTCGTAGCTCTGTTGGTGATGGAAGCTAAAACATCCCGTTATTCGTCAACAAAGCCAAGAACTTTATATACTGCAGGTTGATAGGGGATTATGTCAACACCAAGAACACATGGGTTTCACTGGGGAATGAACCCAGGACCTTCTGAGTGTAAAGCAGACGTGATTTCCACTACACTATGAAACCTTTGAAAGCCTGCAAAGTAATGGCAATTAGAGACGATTTTTGTCCGCCAGGGAAAAAAAAAAAACAAATTCGTAGCTCTGTTGGGGATGGAAGCCAAAACATTCCATCATTCGGCAACAAAGCCAAGCACTTCATATATTGTAGTTTATTTGAGTATTATTTCAACACCAAGAACAGATTGGTTTTACAGGGGATTAAACGCAGGACCTTCTGCGTGTTAAGCAGACGTGATGACCACTACTCTATGAAACCTGATGGAAAGTTACTGTGTATTGGCTAGCAGAGCAGAATTGTGACTGAAGGGGCCTTTTTATTGCTGAAGGAAAGTATTTTTGGTTAATGAAACATTTTCAATTTTTATTACATATTTTACCAGTTTTATTCCTACAAAGGGATTTTGCTTAAAAGGAAGTTTACATTGAATGTGTTACTTTTTTCCATATAGTTTAGTTGTTTGCTTTTGTATTTAAAGGAACTATATATTTTGAAACAAACAGGATTTTTATAATATGGGATTATGTTTTCTGCTAAAATGGTCAATAAAAAGAAACCCGAAATCGTAGTTCTCTTGGTGATGGAAGCCAAAATATATTATCAGTTGGCAACAAAACAAAGAATTTCATATGTTACAGGTTGATAGCAAATTACTTCAACAGCGAAAACGGCTTGTTTTTACTGGGGATTGAACCCAGGACCTTCTGCGTGTGAAGTAGACGTGATGACGACTCTACTATGAAACCTGTGAAATCCTGCAAAGTAATGGCATTTAGAGACGAGTTTTGACCGCCAGGGGAAAAAAAAAAATAATTTGTAGTTCTGTTTGTGATGGAAGCCAAAACATCCCGTCATTCAACAACAAAGCCGAGAACTTCATATATTGTAGTTGGATAGCGTATTATTTCAACACTAAGAACAGATTGGTTTCACTGGGGATTGAACCCAGGACCTTCTGCGTGTTAAGCAAACGTGATGACCACTACACTATGAAACCTGACGAAAAGTTACTGTGTATTTGGCTAGCAGAGCAGAATTGTGACTGACGGGGCCTTTTTATTGCTGAAGGAAAGTATTTTTGGTTAATGAAACATTTACAATTTTTATTACATATTTTACCAGTTTTATTCCTACAAAGGGATTTTGCTTAAAAGGAAGTTTACATTGAATGTGTTACTTTTTTCCACATAGTTTAGTTGTTTGCTTTTGTATTTAAAGGAACTATATATTTGGAAACAAACAGGATTTTTATAATATGGGATTATGCTTTCTGCTAAAATGGTCAATAAAAAAGAAACCCAAAGTCGTAGTTCTCTTGGTGAGGGAAGCAAAAATATATTATCAGTTGGCAACAAAACCAAGAATTTCATATATTATAGGTTGATAGCAAATTACTTCAACAGCGAAAACGGCTTGTTTTTACTGGGGATTGAACCCAGGACCTTCAGCGTGTGAAGTAGATGTGATGACCACTCGACTATGAAACCTGTGAAATCCTGCAAAGTAATGGCATTTAGAGACGAGTTTTGACCGCCAGGGGAAAAAAAAAAAATAATTTGTAGTTCTGTTTGTGATGGAAGCCAAAACATACCGTCATTCGGCAACAATGCCGAGAACTTCATATATTGTAGTTGGATAGCGTATTATTTCAACACTAAGAACAGATTGGTTTCACTGGGGATTGAACGCAAGACCTTCTGCGTGGTAAGCAGACGTGATGACCACTACTCTATGAAACCTGATGGAAAGTTACTGTGTATTGGCTAGCAGAGCAGAATTGTGACTGACGGGGCCTATTTATTGCTGAAGGAAAGTATTTTTTGTTAATGAAACATTTACAATTATTATTACATATTTTACCAGTTTTATTCCTACAAAGGGATTTTGCTTAAATTGAAGTTTATATTGAATGTGTTACTTTTTTCTCCATAGTTTGGTCTTTTGCTTTTGTATTTATGGGAACTATATATTTTGAAACAAATAGGATTTTTATAATCTGGGATTATGTTTTCTGCTAAAATGGTCAATAAAAAAGAAACCCAAAATCGTAGTTCTCTTTGTGATGGAAGCCAAAAGGTATTGTCATTTGGCAACGAAACCAAGAATTTCACATATTACAAGTCGATAGGAAATTACTTCAACACCAAAAACAGATTGGTTTACTGGGGATTGAACCCAGGACCTTCTGAGTGTGAAGCAGACGTGATGACCACTACACTATGAAACCTTTGAAATCCTGCAAAGTAATGGCAATTAGAGACGAGTTTTGACCGCCAGGGGAAAAAAAAACAAATTAGTAGCTCTGTTGGTGATGGAAGCTAAAACATTCCATTATTCGGCAACAATGCCAAGAACTTTATATACTGCAGGTTGATAGGGGATAATTTCAACACCAAGAACACATGGGTTTCACTGGGGATTGAACCCAGGACCTTCCGAGTGTAAAGCAGACGTGATTTCCACTACACTATGAAACCTTTGAAAGCCTGCAAAGTAATGGCAATTAGAGACGAGTTTTGACCGCCAGGGAAAAAAAAACAAATTCGTAGCTCTGTTGGGGATGGAAGCCAAAACATCCCATCATTCGGCAACAAAGCCAAGAACTTCATATATTGTAGTTTAATTGAGTATTATTTCAACACCAAGAACAGATTGGTTTTACAGGGGATTGAACTCAGGACCTTCTGCGTGTTAAGCAGACGTGATGACCACTACTCTATGAAACCTGATGGAAAGTTACTGTGTATTGGCTAGCAGAGCAGAATTGTGACTGACAGGGCCTTTTTATTGCTGAAGGAAAGTATTTTTGGTTAATGAAACATTTACAATTTTTATTACATATTTTACCAGTTTTATTCCTACAAAGGGATTTTGCTTAAAAGGAAGTTTACATTGAATGTGTTACTTTTTTTCCACATAGTTTAGTTGTTTGCTTTTGTATTTAAAGGAACTATATATTTTGAAACAAACAGGATTTTTATAATATGGGATTATGTTTTCTGCTAAAATGGTCAATAAAAAAGAAACCCAAAATCGTAGTTCTCTTGGTGATGGAAGCCAAAATATATTATCAGTTGGCAACAAAACAAAGAATTTCATATGTTACAGGTTGATATAAAATTACTTCAACAGCGAAAACAACTTGTTTTTACTGGGGATTGAACCCAGGACCTTCTGTGTGTGAAGTAGACGTTATGACCACTCCACTATGAAACCTGTGAAATCCTGCAAAGTAATGGCATTTAGAGATGAGTTTTGACCGCCAGGGGAAAAAAAAAATAATTTGTAGTTCTGTTTGTGATGGAAGCTAAAACATACCGTCATTCGGCAACAATGCCGTGATCTTCATATATTGTAGTTGGATAGCGTATAATTTCAACACTAAGAACAGATTGGTTTCACTGGGGATTGAACCCAGGACCTTCTGCGTGTTAAGCAGACGTGATGACCACTACATTATGAAACCTGACAAAAAGTTACTGTGTATTGGCTAGCAGAGCAGAATTGTGACTGACGGGGCCTTTTTATTGCTGAAGGAAAGTATTTTTGGTTAATGAAACATTTACAATTATTATTACATATTTTACCAGTTTTATTCCTACAAAGGGATTTTGCTTAAATTGAAGTTTATATTGAATGTGTTACTTTTTTCTCCATAGTTTGGTCTTTTGCTTTTGCATTTATGGGAACTATATATTTTGAAACAAATAGGATTTTTATAATATGGGATTATGTTTTATGCTAAAATGGTCAATAAAAAAGAAACCCAAAATCGTAGTTCTCTTTGTGATGGAAGCCAAAATGTATTGTCATTTGGCAACGAAACCAAGAATTTCACATATTACAAGTCGATAGGAAATTACTTGCCCACCAAAAACAGATTGGTTTCACTGGGGATTGAACCCAGGACTTTCTGCGTGTGAAGCAGACGTGATGACCACTACACTATGAAACCTTTGAAATCCGGAAAAATAATGGCAATTAGAGACGAGTTTTGACCGCTAGGGGAAAAAAAACAAATTCGTAGCTCTGTTGGTGATGGAAGCTAAAACATCCCGTTATTCGGCAACAAAGCCAAGAACTTCATATATTGTAGTTTAATTGAGTATTATTTCAACACCAAGAACAGATTGGTTTTACTGGGAATTGAACGCAGGACCTTCTGCGCGTTAAGCAGACGTGATGACCACTACTCTATGAAACCTGATGGAAAGTTACTGTGTATTGGCTAGCAGAGCAGAATTGTGACTGACGGGGCCATTTTATTGCTGAAGAAAGTATTTTTTGTTAATGAAACATTTACATTTTTTATTACATATTTTACCAGTTTTATTCCTACAAAGGGATTTTGCTTAAAGGAAGTTTACATTGAATGTGTTACTTTTTTCCACATAGTTTAGTTGTTTGCTTTTGTATTTAAAGGAACTATATATTTTGAAACAAACAGGATTTTTATAATATGGGATTATGTTTTCTGCTAAAATGGTCAATAAAAAAGAAACCCAAAATCGTAGTTCTCTTGGTGATGGAAGCCAAAATATATTATCAGTTGGCAACAAAAGAAAGAATTTCATATGTTACAGGTTGATAGCAAATTACTTCAACAGCAAAAACGGCTTGTTTTTACTGGGGATTGAACCCAGGACCTTCTGCGTGTGAAGTAGACGTGATGACGACTCCACTATGAAACTTGCGAAATCCTGCAAAGTAATGGCATTTAGAGACGAGTTTTGACCGCCAGGGGAAACAAAATAATAATTTGTAGTTCTGTTTGTGATGGAAGCCAAAAAATCCCGTCATACGGCAACAAAGCCGAGAACTTCATATATTGTAGTTGGATAGCGTATTATTTCAACACTAAGAACAGATTGGTTTCACTGGGGATTGAACCCAGGACCTTCTGCGTGTGAAGCAGATGTGATGACCACTACACTTTGAAACATTTGAGATCCTGCAAAGTAATGGCAATTAGAGACAAGTTTTGACCGCCAGGGAAAAAAAACCAAATTCGTAGCTCTGTTGGTGATGGAAGCTAAAACATCCCGTTATTCGGCAACAAAGCCAAGAACTTTATATACTGCAGGTTGATAGGGGATTATTTCAACACCAAGAACACATGGGTTTCACTGGGGATTGAACCCAGGACCTTCTGCGTGTAAAGCAGACGTGATTTCCACTACACTATGAAACCTTTGAAAGCCTGCAAAGTAATGGCAATTAGAGACGAGTTTTGACCGCCAGAGAAAAAAAAAACAAATTCGTAGCTCTGTTGGGGATGGAAGCCAAAACATCCCATCATTCGGCAACAAAGCCGAGAACTTCATATATTGTAGTTGGATAGCGTATTATTTCAACACTAAGAACAGATTGGTTTCACTGGGGATTGAACCCTAGACCTTCTGCGTGTTAAGCAGACGTGATGACCACTACACTATGAAACCTGACGACAAGTTACTGTGTATTGGCTAGCAGAGCAGAATTGTGACTGACGGCGCCTTTTTATTGCTGAAGGAAAGTATTTTTGGTTAATGAAACATTTACAATTATTATTACATATTTTACCAGTTTTATTCCTACAAAGGGATTTTGCTTAAATTGAAGTTTATATTGAATGTGTTACTTTTTTCTCCATAGTTTGGTCTTTTGCTTTTGTATTTATGGGAACTATATATTTTGAAACAAATAGGATTTTTATAATATGGGATTATGTTTTATGCTAAAATGGTCAATAAAAAAGAAACCCAAAATCGTAGTTCTCTTTGTGATGGAAGCCAAAATGTATTGTCATTTGGCAACGAAACCAAGAATTTCACAAATTACAAGTCGATAGGAAATTACTTCAACACCAAGAACAGATTGGTTTTACTGGGGATTGAACGCAGAACCTTCTGCATGTTAAGCAGACGTGATGACCACTACTCTATGAAACCTGATGGGAAGTTACTGTGTATTGGCTAGCAGAGCAGAATTGTGACTGACGCGGCCTTTTTATTGCTGAAGGAAAGTATTTTTGGTTAATGAAACATTTACAATTTTTATTACATATTTTACCAGTTTTATTCCTACAAAGGGATTTTGCTTAAAAGGAAATTTACATTGAATGTGTTACTTTTTTCCACATAGTTTAGTTGTTTGCTTTTGTATTTAAAGGAACTATATATTTTGAAACAAACAGGATTTTTATAATATGGGATTATGTTTTCTGCTAAAATGGTCAATAAAAAAGAAACCCAAAATCGTAGTTCTCTTGGTGATAAAAGCCAGAATATATTATCAGTTGGCAACAAAACAAAGAATTCCATATGTTACAGGTTGATAGCAAATTACTTCAACAGCGAAAACGGCTTGTTTTTACTGGGGATTGAACCCAGGACGTTCTGCGTGTGAAGTAGACGTGATGACGACTACACTATGAAACCTGTGAAATCCAGCAAAGTAATGGCATTTAGAGACGAGTTTTGACCGCCAGGGGAAAAAAAAAAAATAATTTGTAGTTCTGTTTGTGATGGAAGCCAAAACATCCCGTCATACGGCAACAAAGCCAAGAACATCATATATTGTAGTTGGATAGCGTATTATTTCAACACTAAGAAAAGATTGGTTTCACTGGGGATTGAACCCAGGACCTTCTGCGTGTTAAGCAGACGTGATGACCACTACACTATGAAACCTGACGAAAAGTTACAGTGTATTGGCTAGTAGAGCAGAATTGTGACTGACAGGGCCTTTTTATTGCTGAAGGAAAGTATTTTTGGTTAATGAAACATTTACAATTATTATTATATATTTTACCAGTTTTATTCCTACAAAGGGATTTTGCTTAAATTGAAGTTTATATTGAATGTGTTACTTTTTTCTCCATAATTTGGTCTTTTGCTTTTGTATTTATGGGAACTATATATTTTGAAACAAATAGGATTTTTCTAATATGGGATTATGTTTTCTGCTAAAATGGTCAATAAAAAAGAAACCTAAAATCGTTGTTCTCTTTGTGATGGAAACCAAAATGTATTGTCATTTGGCAACGAAACCAAGAATTTCACATATTACAAGTCGATAGGAAATTACTTAAACACCAAAAACAGATTGGTTTCACTGGGGATTGAATCCAGGACCGTCTGCGTGTGAAGCAGACGTGATGACCACTACACTATGAAACCTTTAAAATTCTGCAAAGTAATGGCAATTAGAGTCGAGTTTTGACCGCCAGGGGAAAAAAAACAAATTCGTAGCTCTGTTGGTGATGGAAGCTAAAACATCCCGTTATTCAGCAACAAAGCCAAGAACTTTATATACTGCAGGTTGATAAGGGATTATTTCAACACCAAGAACACATGGGTTTCACTGGGGATTGAATTCAGGACCTTCTGCGTGTAAAATAGACGTGATTTCCACTACACTATGAAACCTTTGAAAGCCTGCAAAGTAATGGCAATTAGAGACGAGTTTTGACCGCCAGGGAAAAAAAAATTCCTAGCTCTGTTGGGGATGGAAGCCAAAACATCCCTTCATTCGGCAACAAAGCCAAGAACTTCATATATTGTAGTTTAATTGAGTATTATTTCAACACCAAGAACAGATTGGTTTTACTGGGGATTGAACGCAGGACCTTCTGCGTGTTAAGCAGACGTGATGACCACTACTCTATGAAACCTGATGGGAAGTTACTGTGTATTGGCTAGCAGAGCAGAATTGTGACTGACGCGGCCTTTTTATTGCTGAAGGAAAGTATTTTTGGTTAATGAAACATTTACAATTTTTATTACATATTTTACCAGTTTTATTCCTACAAAGGGATTTTGCTTAAAAGGAAGTTTACATTGAATGTGTTACTTTTTTCCACATAGTTTAGTTGTTTGCTTTTGTATTTAAAGGAACTATATATTTTGAAACAAACAGGATTTTTATAATATGGG
The DNA here is from genome assembly GCF_048569485.1 of Anomaloglossus baeobatrachus. Taxonomy (NCBI): domain Eukaryota; kingdom Metazoa; phylum Chordata; class Amphibia; order Anura; family Aromobatidae; genus Anomaloglossus; species Anomaloglossus baeobatrachus. The sequence continues at coordinate 343,898,826 of NC_134354.1, read as the reverse complement.
ATTATGTTTTCTGCTAAAATGGTCAATAAAAAAGAAACCCAAAATCGTAGTTCTCTTGGTGATGGAAGCCAAAATATATTATCAGTTGGCAAAAAAAGAAAGAATTTCATATGTTACAGGTTGATAGCAAATTACCTCCCATCATTCGGCAACAAAGCCAAGAGCTTCAAATATTGTAGTTTAATTGAGTATTATTTCACCAACAAGAACAGATTGGTTTTACTGGGGATTGAACGCAGGACCTTTTGCGTGTTAAGCAGACGAGATGACCACTACTCTATGAAACCTGATGGAAAGTTACTGTGTATTGGCTAGCAGAGCAGAATTGTGACTGACGGGGCCTTTTTATTGCTGAAGGAAAGTATTTTTTGTTTTTATTTTATTTTGAAACAAACAGGATTTTTATAATATGGGATTATGTTTTCTGCTAAAATGGTCAATAAAAAAGAAACCCAAAATCGTAGTTCTCTTGGTGATGGAAGCCAAAATATATTATCAGTTGGCAACAAAACAAAGAATTTCTTATGTTACAGGTTGATAGCAAATTACTTCTACGGCGAAAACGGCTTGTTTTTACAGGGGAGTGAACCCAGGACCTTCTGCGTGTGAAGTAGACGTGATGACGACTCCACTATGAAACCTGTGAAAACCTGCAAAGTAATGGCATTTAGAGACTAGTTTTGACCGCCAGGGGGAAAAAAAAAATAATTTGTAGTTCTGTTTGTGATGGAAGCCAAAACATCCCGTCATTCGGCAACAAAGCCGAGAACATCATATATTGGAGTTGGATAGCGTATTATTTCAACACTAAGAACAGGATGGTTTCACTGGGGATTGAACCCAGGACTAGAGATGAGCGAACCGGTCGCGGTTCGGCTCGAGTCGGTTCGCCGAACGGGTGTCCCGTTCGAGTTCGGTTCGTTGAACGTTCGACGAACCGAACTCGAACCAATAGGCTATAATGGGAGGCAATCACAAACACATAAAAATGCATTATAAATGTACACAAACAGTTAATAAACATTGCCATAACACTTACCGGTCCCCGCGATCCCTCCTGTACTCTGTCTCCTGCCGCTATTCCATCCAATGATCGCTGAATCCTCCCTGTGACCAGCACTGCCAGCTGAGATGCAGGACCTATCATGACGTCAAAATAGCCATGTGACCAGTCACGTGGCTATTATCTCATTGGCTACAGACTGGTCACATGACTATGACGCGTCATGTAGGACCTGCGAGTGCATCTCTCCGGTACACGGTGCACATATGTGTATCGCCGTGTACCGGCGACATGCTCTAGCACACGGTCGACTCCCCGTTCCGTTAGGGACCGGCTGACACAGCCGGTCATTAACGGAGATCACCGTTGCCATAGCAACGCAGTTAGCGGTGACATCACCGCTAACCGCGGCTCCGAGAGCACCGTTGCTATGGTAACGCGTCTGTCAGCGTTACCGCTGTTACCGCTGACAGCCAGCACTGATCACTCACGGAGTGAAGGCTGCACGCTGCTTCCCGATTGTAGTGAGGATTGTAGTGAGGATGAGGTTCCTCAGCCCCAAGTGATGAGCTGGGTAATCTCATCCTCACTACAATCGTCACTACTACTACACTAGTGAGGATTGTAGTGAGGATGAGGTTCCTCAGCCCCAAGTGATGAGCTGGGTAAACTCATCCTCACTACAATCGTCACTGCTACTACACTAGTGATGATTGTAGTGAGGATGAGGTTCCTCAGCCCCAAGTGATGAGCTGGGTAAACTCATCCTCACTACAATCGTCACTACTACTACACTAGTGATGATTGTAGTGAGGATGAGGTTCCTCAGCCCCAAGTGATGAGCTGGGTAAACTCATCCTCACTACAATCGTCACTACTACTACACTAGTGATGATTGTAGTGAGGATGAGGTTCCTCAGCCCCAAGTGATGAGCTGGGTAAACTTATCCTCACTACAATCGTCACTACTACTACACTAGTGAGGATTGTAGTGAGGATGAGGTTCCTCAGCCCCAAGTGATGAGCTGGGTAAACTCATCCTAACTACAATCATCACTACTACTACACTAGTGAGGATTGTAGTGAGGATGAGGTTCCTCAGCCCCAAGTGATGAGCTGGTGAACCTCATCCTCACTACAATCGTCACTACTACTACACTAGAAAGAAAGAAGACAGAAGAGCAGGATCGTGGAGGGCTGACAGGGGGTAATAAAGATGGAGTCTCTAATGTGTCTGTGTATTTATTTCTATTAAAGTATTTTTTTCTCTGTGTGGTGTTTTTTTTTAACCCTTTATTGGAGATTCTTAATGGCCGGGTCAAACGTGCCTGACATTAAGAATCTCTGGCTTAATACTGGCTAGTAAATCAAAGCCAGTATTAACTCATGATTACCCAACAAGCCACCCGGCTTCAGGGCTGTTGGAAGAGTTGGATACAGCGCCAGATGATGGCGCTTCTATGAGAGCGCCATTTTCTGGGACGGCTGCGGACTGAAATTCGCAGCAGAGGCGCCCAGAAACCTCGGGCTAACCTGTGCTGCGGATTCCAATCCCCAGCTGCCTAGTTGTACCCGGCTGGACACAAAAAATGGGACGAAGCCCACGTCATTTGTTTTTTAATTATTTCATGAAATAAGGGAAATAATTAAAAAAAACGGGCTTCCCTATATTTTTGGTTCCCAGCCGGGTACAAATAGGCAACTGGGGGTTGGAGGCAGCCCGTGGCTGCCTGCTGTACCTGGCTAGCATACAAAAATATGGCGAAGCCCACGTCATTTTTTTGGTGGGCAAAAAAATTCTGCATACAGTCCTGGATGGAGTATGCTGAGCCTTGTAGTTCTGCAGCTGCTGTCTGCTCTTCTCCATACAGACACACAGCAGCTGCAGAACTACAAGGCTCAACATACTCCATCCAGGACTGTATGCAGAAGTTTTTTGCCCCCTGAAAAAATTATGTGGGCTTCGCCATATTTTTGTATGTTAGCCAGGTACAGCAGGCAGGTACGGCTGCCCCCAACCCCCAGTTGCCTATTTGTACCCGGCTGGTAACCAAAAATAAAGGGAAGCCCTTTTTTTATTATTTCATGAATTTCATTAAATAATTAGAAAACAAATGACGTAGGCTTCGCCCCATTTTTGTGTCCAGCCAGGTACAACTAGGCAGCTGGGGATTGGAATCCGCAGCACAGGTTGGCCTGAGCTTTCTGGGCCCCACTGCTGTGAATTGCAGTCTGCAGCCGCCTCAGAAAATGGCATTTTCAAAGAAGCGCCATCTTCTGGCGCTGTATCCAACTCTTCCAGCACCTGCCTGCTATACCTGGCTAGCATACAAAAATATGGCGAAGCTTACGTCCTTTTTTTGTAGTTTTTTGGCAAAAAAAATAAAAAATGCTTCCCTGGATTTTCCATTGCCAGTGAAGGTAACACCAAGCAGTGGGGGTTAGCAGCCAGTAGCTGCTTGGATTACCCTTACCTAGCAATACAAAAAATGCAGCGGGAGCCCATATATATTTTTTTTTAATTATTTATTTAAATAACTAAAAACAAAATGGGCTTCCCTGTATTTTGATTGCTGGACATCACAGTGCTGTAAAAATAAATCTTTAAAAAAATGACGTAGCGCTCCGCGGTATTTTTGATTCTCAGTGCAGATAAAGCAGACAGCTATGGGTTGCCACCCCAGTATGCCTGCCGTTACCTTGGTTGGCAATCAAAATACAGGGAAGCCCATTAATTTTTTCTATTTAAAAAATAGTTTAAAAAAAAAATGACGTTGGGTCCCCCCATTTTTGATAGCCAGCTATGGTAAAGCAGACGGTTGTAGCCTGAAAACCACAGCTGGCAGCTTTACCGTGGTTGGGGATCCAATGTGGAGGTCCCCTCAGGCTCTTTTTTATAATTATTTTATAAATATTAATAATTACACAATAAAAGTAGGGTCCCCCCCAAATTGGATCACCAGCCAAGGTAAAGCAGACAGCTGTGGTCTGGTATTCTCAGGGTGGGAAGGTACAGAGTTATTGGGCCTTCACAGCCTAAAAATAGCAGGCCGCAGGCACCCCAGACGTGGCGCATCCACTAGATGCGCCAATTCTGGCGCTTCACCCCAGCTCATCCCGTGCCCCGGTGCAGTGGCAAACGGGGTAATAAATCGGGTTGATACTAGCTGTAAAGTCACCTGAGATCAAGCCCAGCAGTTTGTGATGTTATGGCGTCTATTAGATACCCAACATCATAAACTGTCAGTACTAACAAAAAAAAAAAAAAAAAAAAATCGACAAAAAAAATTTATTTGAAAAAACAGTCCCCAAAACATTTCCTCTTTCACCAATTTATTGTAAGAAAAAAATAAAGGGGTCCCACGACGACTCTGGACCGTCTAGAATATGGGGGGGGAGACACTCAGGGAACGTATCCCCCATTTTCTAGGAGTGCGGACCCTTCATGTGAGGAGTGTGGGTGCAATGAATCTGCACTCACTCTCCCCGGGTCCACAGAAGCAGAGTCCATGTCGTAATGGTTTCTACCAAAGCTGCAATGCCCTGCTCATGAGGTAAGGGCATGCCTAATCAGGAGAACTACTGTAGAGGAAGCTCTGCTCACTGGTATATAGGTGCTCAGAGGTAATAATAGATAAAATTAGTGAGTAGCCTCGGCACTCTAAATCTCCCAGACTAAGTCAGTAAGTCACAATGGATAGTAATGCAAAATCACTCTTTATTGGTCCGTATTAAGAAAAAAAAAATTTTCATAAGCATATATGTTTTTGTCCAAAACAAGTTACAAATGACGTTTCGGCCTGAGCCTTCGTCAGATTGGACTTATCTGCATGTAATCATGAAAAATGACAATAATCAGTATCACATAAGAGTGAGAGAACAATAACATAAACTCGAACAATGTAGAGGTACAATTGGGATGCAGCAAAAAAATTGCAACACAGCAAGAAATGAAACACATGATACAAATGTCATAATACAGTACAAGGACAATATAGTAATGACAAATATGGGGTCAGAGTAGGCTTAGACAGCTCTGGTACGAAAAAGATGTCAATCATAAAGTAACATGTGCAGTAGGTGTAGAGCTACAGTATGCATGGCAGAGCTAATGGGTAGACCGACCATAGAAAAAGAACGGAGAAAAAGTGGAGAAAAAGTGGAGAAAAAATGGATAAAAAGTGGAGAAAAAGTGAAGAAAAAGTAGAGAAAAAGTGGAGAAAAAGTGGAGAAAAAAATGGATAAAAAGTGGATAAAAAGTGGAGAAAAAAATGGATAAAAAGTGGAGAAAAAGTGGAGCACCCTTTGGTGCCTTTCATGTGGCACTAAGGGGTGCTTAGCTTTGTATTTAGCCAAAAAAATGAAAACAAAATGACGTAGGGTTCCCCCTAGTTTTGTAGCCAGCTAGGGTAAAGCAGACGGCTGCAGCCTGCAGGCCACAGCTGGCAACCTCACCTTGGCTTGTAATCCAAAACTGAGGGCACCCCACGCTGTTATTTTAAATTAAATAAATAATTAAAAAAAAAAACGTAGGGGTCCCCCAAAATTGGATCACCAGCCAAGGTAAAGCAGACAGCTGAGGCCTGATATTCTCAGACTAGGGAGGTCCATGGTTATTGGACTCTCCCCAGCCTAAAAATAGCAGGCCGCAGCCGCCCTAGAAGTGGCACATCCATTAGATGCGCCAATCCTGGTGCTTCGCCCCAGCTCATCCCGCGCCCTGGTGCGGTGGCAAACGGGGTAATATATGGGGTTAATACCAGATGTGTAATGTCACCTGGCATTAAGCCCTGGGGTTGGTGAGTTCAGGCATCTATCAGATACCCGACATCACCAACCCAGTCAGTAATAAAAAAAAATAGACGACAAACACATTTTTATTTGAAAAAACACTCCCCAAAACATTAACTCTTTAACCAATTTATTAGAATGAAAAACAAATCCAGGTCTGGTGTAATCCAAGGGGTTGCCATGACGATCCACACTGTCCCAGTCAATGAAGAGCAGGATGTTCCCCATTGGCTGGGAGAGCAGTGCAGTGACCTGAGCTAACATCAATGGGTCAGCCCAGGTCACTGCAGGGGATGACAAGTGCTGCTGTCAGCGAGGTACATTACCTGCGCTGATCTCCAGCACACTGACAGCCCCTGTCACTGAGTTCAATGACCGCCGCCTTCACAGCCAAGAATCGCGAGAGGCCCGTGACGTCACCGCTAGTCAGTCTCGGGTCGGAAGCGAGAGAAGGTGATGTGACAAGCGGCGGCCATGAAGGACAGTGACAGCGCTGAGGTCGGGATGGCGGGACTTCATCACCGCAGGCAGGGCCGGCTCCAGGTTTTTGTGGGCCCCGGGCGGAAGAGTCCCAGTGGGCCCAATAAACACGCAGACACACACACATACACAGATACATACACGTACATATACATATTTAAAGACAAACTCACAAAAATACATATAAACAGTAGAGTTGAGCGCGGTTCGTGGTTCGTGGTTCTCCAGTTCTAGGCTCGAGTGATTTTGGGGCATGTTCTAGATCGAACTAGAACTCGAGCTTTTTGCAAAAGCTCGATAGTTCTAGAAACGTTCGAGAACGGTTGGTTCTAGCAGCCAAAAAACAGCTAAATCATAGCTTGGTTTCTGCTGTAATAGTGTAAGTCACTCTGTGAATCAAACTATTATCACATTTCAGTGTATAGTGTGCGTGAACAGCGCCTTCAGATCACTGCTGTTTCTATAATGGCGATCGCCATTTTTTTTTTTTTTTTTTCTTGTCTTCCTTCCCTAAGCGCGCGCGTCTTGTGGGGCGGGCCAGCATGTCAGCCAATCACAGACACACACACAGCTAAGTGGACTTTGAGCCAGAGAAGCAACGGCATGTGTGATAGGATCTGCATGTCACATGTCCCTGCATTATAAAACCGGACATTTTCTTCACGAACGCCATTATCTGCCTTCTGCGTCTTTGGTGTCAGACATCAGTGTCGCAGCTCCGTCCTCCTGAGTCCTATAGCCGATACAGCTGTATGCGCTGCATACACAGCGTTAGACAGCTTAGGGAGAGCACTTTCTAGCAGTCCTTTTAAGGGCTCAAAGCGGCAGGGTCAGAGAGCCATAGGTGACAGGTCCTGCAAACAGCAACAGCGTCTGTGTAGCCCAGGTCAGGGATTTCCTCCCTGCATTTCACCATTAGGAGGGAATAGAAAGGCAGGCTTCCATTCCTCTACCCAGAGCACCACAATCCTGCCACTGTACCCTCTTGTCCTCTGCACACTCCAACTCATTCTAACTAAGCCATTATACTAGCAAACACTCAGTGTACCTAGTGGCATCCTATCTGTGGCTATTGGACTTTGCTATAGTCCCACTAGTGCAAAGACATTTGCAGAGCACGTCTGCCTGCATTGCACACTACAACTTTTTTAAACTAAGCAATTTTACTAGCAAACACTCAGTGTACCTAGTGGCATCCTAAAGGTGGCTATTGGACTTTGCTATAGTCCCACTAGTGCAAAGACATTTGCAGAGCACATCTGCCTGCATTGCACACTACAACTCATTGTTACTAAGCCATTATACTAGCAAACACTCAGTGTACCTAGTGGCATCCTATACGTGGCTATTGTACTTTTGTCAATTCACAGTATTGGAACGTTATTTGCAGCACGTCTGCCTGCATTGCACACTCCAACTTTTTTAAACTAAGCAATTTTACTAGCAAACACTCAGTGTACCTAGTGGCATCCTAAAAGTGGCTATTGGACTTTGCTATAGTCCCACTAGTGCAAAGAAATTAGCAGAGCACATCTGCCTGCATTGCACACTCCAACTTTTTTAAACTAAGCAATTTTACTAGCAAAAACTCAGTGTACCTAGTGGCATCCTATATGTGGCTATTGGACTTTGCTATAGTCCCACTAGTGCAAAGACATTTGCAGAGCACGTCTGCCTGCATTGCACACTACAACTTTTTTAAACTAAGCAATTTTACTAGCAAACACTCAGTGTACCTAGTGGCATCCTAAAGGTGGCTATTGGACTTTGCTATAGTCCCACTAGTGCAAAGACATTTGCAGAGCACGTCTGCCTGCATTGCACACTACAACTCATTGTTACTAAGCCATTATACTAGCAAACACTCACTGTACCAAGTTGTATCCTAAACGTGGCTATTGTACTTTTGTCAATTCACAGTATTTTAACGTTATTTGCAGCACGTCTGCCTGCATTGCACACTCTAACTTTTTTAAACTCAGCCATTATACTAGCAAACACTCACTGTACCTAGTTGTATCCTAAACGTGGCTATTGTACTTTTGTCAATTCACAGTATTGGAACGTTATTTGCAGCACGTCTGCCTGCATTGCACACTCTAACTTTTTTAAACTCAGCCATTATACTAGCAAACACTCACTGTACCAAGTTGTATCCTAAACGTGGCTATTGTACTTTTGTCAATTCACAGTATTGGAACGTTATTTGCAGCACGTCTGCCTGCATTGCACACTCTAACTTTTTTAAACTCAGCCATTATACTAGCAAACACTCACTGTACCTAGTTGTATCCTAAACGTGGCTATTGTACTTTTGTCAATTCACAGTATTGGAACGTTATTTGCAGCACGTCTGCCTGCATTGCACACTCTAACTTTTTTAAACTCAGCCATTATACTAGCAAACACTCACTGTACCAAGTTGTATCCTAAACGTGGCTATTGTACTTTTGTCAATTCACAGTATTGGAACGTTATTTGCAGGACATCTGCCTGCATTGCACACTCTAACTTTTTTAAACTCAGCCATTATACTAGCAAACACACAGTGTACCTAGTTGTATCCTAAACATGGCTTTTGTACTTTTGTCTATTCACAGTATTGGAACGTTATTTGCAGCACGTCTGCCTGCATTGCACACTCTAACTTTTTTAAACTCAGCCATTATACTAGCAAACACTCACTGTACCTACTTGTATCCTAAACGTGGCTATTGTACTTTTGTCTATTCACACTACTGCAAATCTATGTGCAGCACCTCTGCATGACAACCTCGTGCTCTGTTTTTAATAAGCTATAATGATAGCACAAAATACTGCCATTTTGTGGCATCATAGAACTGGCTGTTGTATTCCATTAGTGCCCCACTGGTGACAAGCTATTTCTAGCACCTCTACATCACACCCCCATGCACATTTTGCTACGCTAATGTTATAGCAAACTCATGGAATTCATTGCTGCATTTCATAATTCGGAGGGATAGAAAGTCAGGCTTCCTTTAGCTTTTCCTTCTGTTCATAGACAGCATCTCCAAGACAAATTTCCCCTCCACATCTAAGTGTGGAGAGGCAGCAAGTGCGCATGCGTGTGCCGATGTACCCCAGCTGCAGCATAATTACAGTGTTTCGCCTAGTGAGTATGCTCAGCCTGACTGTGCCATTCCTGACGCTAAGTCTTCATTTCGGGATCCAGCGCATGCTCCCACACTAAGTGTGAAAAGCCTCTTTGCACAGGTGCTTGCATTCCGTGCCGGGTCTAAGTCCTGTTTTGTGCCTAGACACCATGCTAAAGCTGATAGTCTTTTTTCAGAGACTGTATTTCATGCTACTGAGCATGCTCAGGCACTTCCTGCATCAGAGACTAGGTCCGGTAATGAACTCTTTGGCCCTGGCCCTGATGTGGGGGTCCCATATAGACCACAGGGCATCAGGTGTCCTCCCAAATGGCTTGCAGAGGCCCACACCTATGACTTTTCATCGCATTATTGATGGTCAGACGATGACTGGTGAGGTGTTTGGGTCATGGCAGCCATGAGGTCATCATTGAAGTTGCGTTTCCAAATAGGACGCTAGTTATGCCACTCATGACGTGTCACTCTACTTTTGTCTATAGGAGGTGCATTGTGGTTCACCATGGTTTGGGGCGGACCCAGGTTATCAAAGGGGCTGGAGCCAACAAGGAGGTGCACAGTCTTCTATTATGCTCCGAAAGAGCACACCTCCATGTGTTGAACCCATTGCGGCTTTAGGCCAGAGGTAGGCAGGGATAGGGTGGTGGATGCAGGCCACCACCACAGTTGGTAACGCAGAACGGTTAAGACCAGCTCCTGTCCTAACAGTCCTGCTTGTGCAGCCCAGTGGCATTAACAGGCCTGCTGCTGCTGATGCGCCTGCTGTCCACAGGTGTGGCCCCTACGCACACGGTCAGCGTACTCAATGGCCCCTGTGTTGTTAACAGGGAGTTCCTGGGCTGGGTGGGCATGTGGACCCTGTGACGCTAACAGGGCTCACAGTCTCCAGATCCAAATGGCGTCTAACTCGGTTCAGGCTACTATTAGTTTCATAGCCACACAGCTCTGTATCCTCCACCAAACCTTCCAGTTGCCAACCTCTCCTTTTCCAACTGGGAGCACGGTGGACACTGACTGCTGATGGGGATATATACCTTTCTCTTTCTTTTCTTATTAATTTTCGTTATATAGCGGTCACAGATTATATACCACTTTATCCAAATCTGCCAGTCCCACTGTAACAGATGTTGTTTCTTCAGCAAATGTTACAGTTGCTTAACCACCAAATCCACGGACCAAAATTTTTTTCCCCTTTCCAACACACCTGTTCCCCTTTCCAACAGCATCTGTCCTTTTCCAACTCATTTTGGGATATGACCAAAAGTGCAACTGTGCAGGGACACCGTACTCAACGGCATCTCAGCACAGCAGCCATCCCTCGGTCCCTCCGATGTGGACAAGTAAAAGACCATTTCCTCCTATCCATGACAAAGCGTTGAGATTCACTCTGTGCAGCACTGGTGTTTAGTGGAAAAGTAGATCTAAGATTGCGTACCACATTCTGCAGATACTCCTGTATACGTGCGTCTATTTCTATGGCAGGAATTAGTTCGGCAAATTTTGTCTTGTACCGGGGATCTAACAGTGTGGCAACCCAGTATTCTGGATTACTTTGAATTCGTACAATCCGAGGGTCATGTTGTAGGTAGTGCAGCAAGAATCCGCTCATGTGTCTTGTGCATCCAGGAGGACCAAGTCCTTGGTGTGTTGGTGGCAGAGAGGTGAGAATCGTGCATACTTCCTCTGTCCTCTACCCACAACCTCGCACAACCGAAATGTGAGCAAGCTCTCACTCATCTGCTGAGTCTTCCATGCCAATCGCCAGTTCGTCCTCCATTTCTTCATGGGCTCCTGCACTTTCATCAACACTTTTTGCTGATACTATGCGCCCTTGTTAATCCCTCTCCCTCACCATGACTGCCGCATAGGTGCCGCTGACCATCTGGACCTCGTAGATCTTGTTATCCCTTCCGCATATGACTCCTCCTGTACTTCCTCCCCTTCCTCTTGTCCCAACACCTGACTCTGAATAATAATTACAGTGTGCTCCATCATGTAGATGACCAGAATTGTCACCCTGAGAATGACATTGCCAGTGCTAAACATCTTCGTCGACATTTCAAAACTGTGTAGCAGGGTGCATAGGTCCTTGATCTGACACCACTCCAGCAGCGTGATCTGCACCACCTCTGGATCAAGTTATCCCAGGCTATATGTCTTACCGTATTTCAGCAGGGCTCTGCGGTGCTGCCACACACGCTGCAACATGTGCAGATTCCAATTCCTGCGTGTCGGAACATCGCATTTCTGGCGTTTAACTGCCAGACCCTAAGACTTCCGGAGTGATGAAAGTTGTTGAGCTGCTGTGTGCGCACGATGGAAGTGAGCACATAGTGAGCGTGCCCGCTGCACAAGTCCATGTAGGCCGTGATGGTGTTTTAAAAATTGCTGGAGAATTCGGTTCAACACGTGAGCCATACAAGGCATGTGTGTCACATTGCCCTGACGATGGCCCACAGCCAGGTTTGCATCATTGCCGCACACGGCTGTTAAGTCACCAACGTACTCCGCTCCGTCAATTTGTACTCCGGTTGCCAGGTGACAACGTGTTCCTTTCATGAATAGTGCTGATGATGGGAGAGTAGTCGATGCCAGCGGCGCAGGTGGACGCAGGTTATGCTCACCCACTGGGCTGCATTACCTTGACAGATGCAGAATCTCTGGCTGAATGTAGCTGGTGGGTATCTCACAGATGAAATACCATCATTCAGCTACAACCAATGGGAAGACACCACACCCTTTTTTATGCCCATCCTGTCTGCAGACCACTGCCAGACATAGCTATGAACCTCTGGTTAATTTTACCCCCAGTTCAGTTTTATGATTTTGTGTGCTTGTTACCTGACTACTTTTCCTGCTTGCTGTTTATGTACCTTGTTGGCCGATACGCATTTCACCTCTGCTTGTTTTCTGATTAAGTCCTGGCCGTCCCATTCTGTTCCTGTTCCTCAATTAATGTTTTGACCCTGCCTGACTACTATTCTCTGGAATAGCGGTGTGACTCACATTTCCCATACATTTCAAAGTAAAACTTTGACTGCCTGATGGCATTGAGCTCTGCTGCCAGCATAGTAAGGAGGTGTGTGGTAGTCCTTGTGCGCAGTTGCAAGGAAGGGTGGCCTGACCACACAGGGTTTGCGCCAAGGTAGAGGACCCACACGAGGTTGAAGAGGCAGAAGCAGTGTATTAACTTCTACATACAGAACAAGGATTGAAACAACTCGTGGGGACGGCAAGACTTGTACAGCAGACCCTTCTCCATCTCTCACCATAGTTTGCCAGTGCCCAGTCAGTGACATGTAATGACCCTGTCTATGCTTACTGGTCCAAGTATCTGTGTTGAAATGCACCCTGTCGCACACAGATTTTCTCAAGGAAGTGGTGATGATGTTGTGTGCGACATGCTGGTGTAGCGCGGGCATGCTTTTCTTGGAGAAGCAGTGGTGATTGGGCATCTGGTACTGGGGCACAGCGACAGACATAAGGTCTGTAAAATCCTGTGTGTCCACTACGCGTAAAGGCAGCATTTCGGTAGCCAACAGCTTACAGAGGGATAGAGTCAACCACTTAGCTTTGTCATGGGTCGCAGTAAGTGGCCTTTTATTTGACCACATCTGAGGGACAGAGATCTGGCTGCTGTCTGTAGACGGTGTTGAGTAGGGTGTCCCTGGAAAAATGCAGGTTTGTGAGAAAAGTGGAGGCGGAGACATGATGTTGCCTTCATCTTGCCTTCAGATCTGTTCATCTTGTATCATTTTTAAAAAACACAGCAAGCAAGGGTTACTCCAAGCGGAGTCTACCTTTTTTCCCAAAATTGGGCACACAGACACCCCATCAGTGGCAGCACTTGTGCCCTAGTTGCAAACAGGATGTTTTGATTTGCATCAAGCACATTCCAAATCCACAAGCATTTACTCTCCCCAGGATGACACAGGGGTAGTAAATTCCTTCTGGATCCATGACTTGTTCATTTTGATGAACGTCAGTGTGTCCACATTGTCACTGGACAGACGCGTGCGCTTATCTGTCAGCACACACCCAGCAGCACTGAAGACACGTTCAGAGACAACGCTGGCATCTGGACACGACAAAATCTCCAAGGCGTAACTGGAGAGCTCTGTCAATTTTTCTAGATTTGAAGCCCAAAAGGAGCAAGGCTCCATTTGCAAAGTCATTGCATCGATGTTCATTTGGAGATACTCCTGTATCATCCTCTCCATCCGTTGACTATGTGTCAGACTTGTTGTCTCTGGTGGCCTTGCAAAGGAGGGTCTAAAAAAATTATGAAAAGATTCCATAAAATTGCTGTTACCAGCACCAGATACGGTCCTACTGGTACGGGTAGACTGTTGAAGATGACGAGGCCGTCCCATGTTTGTCAAGTTACAACTGGGAGAATCACTCCCTTCACCTGCACGGTTGTTTGGTGGAAAAGCCGAGCTAAGATCGAGTAACAGCTTATGCTGATACTCCTGCATACGTGCGTCCCTTTCTATGGGTGGAATTATGTCACAAAATTTGGACTTGTCCCGGGGATCTAATAGTGTGGCAAGCCAGTAGTCATCATCACTTCTAATTTTGACAATACGAGGGTCATGTTGGAGGTAGTGCAACAAGAAGGCACTCATGTGTCTTGCGCAGCCATGCGGACCAAGTCCACGCTGTGTTTGTGGCATAGAGGTGCTAACCGTTCTTTCTTCCTCTGTCATCTCCCCCCAACCTCTTTCAACTGAAATTTGACCAAGGTCCCCCTCATCTGCTGAGTCTTCCATGTCCATGGACAGTTCGTCCTCCATATCTTCATGTCCTCCTGCACCTTCCTCAACATGTCGCCTGCTACCATGCGCCCTTGTTGATCCCTGTCCCCCATGGTCCCATGCCTGCCGCGTTGGTGATGATGAACGTCTGGACCTTGGTGATGTTGTTGTGTCTTGCGCATATGAATCCTCCTGTAGTTCCTCCCCTTCCTGTTGTCCCACCCCCTGACTACGAATAGTGTTTAGCGTGTGCTCCAGCATGTAAATGACTGTAATCGTCATGCTGATAATGGCATTGTCAGCGCTAAACATATTCGTCGCCATGTCGAAACTGTGCAGAAGGGTGCATAGGTCCTTGATCTGAGATCACTCCATCAGGGTGATCTGCCCCACTTCTGCATCTCGTTGGCCCAGGCTATACATCATGACGTATTGCACCAGGGCTCGCCGGTGCTGCCACAGTCGCTGTAACATGTGGAGAGTTGAATTCCAGCGTGTCGCCACATCGCATTTCAGGCGATGAACCGGCAGGCCGAAAGACTTCTGGAGCAATGCAAGTCGCTCTGCTGCGGCGCTTGAACGGCGGAAGTGAGCTGACAGTTTTCGTGCCCTGTTCAGAAGGCCATCTAGGCCGGGATAGTGTGTTAAAAATTGCTGGACGACAAGGTTCAACACGTGAGCCATACAAGGTACGTGTGTCACCTTGCCCAGGCGAAGGGCCGCACCCAGGTTTGCAGCATTGTCGCACACGGCCTTACCAGGCTGCAGGTTGAGTGGAGACAACCATTTATTAAACTCGGACCGCAGAGCTGACCACAACTCCTCAGCTGTGTGACTCTTATTCCCAAGACATGTCAAGCTAAAGACCGCCTGATGCCGTTGCGCTCTGCTGCCAGCATAGTAATGAGGGGTGCGTGATTCCTTCTGCGCAGTGAGAACGCTGGTGGCCTGACCAGGCAGGCTTGGGGCGGAGGTGGAGGACACAGATGAGGTGGAGGATGCAGAAGCTGTGGCGGAACTTGGACAGACATAGAATTGACACACAAGTCGTGGGGACGGCAAGACTTGTGCAGCAGACCCTTCACCATCTATCACCATAGTTACCCAGTGCCCAGTCAGCGACATGTAACGTCCCTGTCCATGCTTACTGGTCCAAGTATCGGTGGTGAAATGCACCCGTTCACACACAGAGTTTCTCAAGGAAGCGGTGATGTTGTGTGCGACATGCTGGTGTAGCGCGGGCACACGTTTCTTAGAGAAGTAGTGGCGACTAGGCATCTGGTACTGGGGCACAGCGACAGATATAAGGTCTCTAAAATCCTGTGTGTCCACTATGCGGAAAAGCAGCATTTCTGTAGCCAACAGCTTACAGAGGGATAGAGTCAACCTCTTCGCTTTGTCATGGGTCGCAGGAAGTGGCCTTTTATTTGACCACATCTGAGGGACAGAGATCTGGCTGCTGTGTGTAGACGGTGTTGAGTAGGGTGTCCCTGGAAAAATGCAGCTTTGTGAGGAAAGTGCAGGCGGAGACATGATGTTGCCTTCATCCAAAGTTGGTGCTATCGATGTCTGAGAGAGCTGTACACACTCACTTGTTTCCCCTTCCAAACCAACTGACGACCTACCAAGCAAACTGCCTGTTGCGGTTACAGTGGTGGAAGTTGTGGGTGGAAAAACAGGTGTGACAGCTGTCCCCACAGTCCTAGAAGATGACGAGCGCGCGGATGCCCTGGAAGGGGCAGGCGGTGTATGGTTGGCTCCACTAGGCCGCATTGCAGCACGGTGAGCTTCCCACCAGGCCATATGATATTTATTCATGTGACGATTCATGGAAGAAGTTGTCAAACTGCTGAGGTTTTGACCTCTACTAAGATAACCATGCCAAATGTTACAGATCACATAATTTGGACGATCTTTTTTTATGTCAAAAAAGGACCAGGCTAGGCAAGGCTTAGAGGCCATGCGACCTGTTGATCCACCCCGAATAATGCTCAGAGGCAGAGTGGTGGCTGAGGATGCAGTTGTAGACGTGCTACCAGTGCTCCGACTGTGTCCAGGAAGGCGCCAGGTTACTTCGACGTCGGTTGCATCCTCCTCCACCGCCTCTATTGACCTCCTCGAGTGTCTGACTGTGGGTTGACAGTAGGTGGGATCTAGAACTTCATCATCAATTGTTGTGTTTGCACTCCCCTCCCCCTCAGACCGAGTTTCTTCTTGCCCTGACCGAATATTTAAGTTGTCATCCCAATCGGGTATCTGCGTCTCATCTTCATCAGTATGTTCCTCATTGCCTATAACCACAGTTGTTGGAAAGGCAGCATTTTGGTAGCCAACAGTTTGCATATGATGAAAGTCAACCTCCAAGCCATGTCATGCCCTTCTAAAAGCATGTAAAACACAGCGAGGGGACTCCAACCACAGTCTCCCTCGTTGCCACTAACTGGGCCACACACACCCCACTTGACTGGCATCGGTTGAGCCCCCTTTTGAAAAAGAAAAAGATGCTTTGCATGAAGCACTCTCAAAAATACGCGTGCCTTTCCCGTCCCCTGGCTGACCCAGGGGAAGAAAAGTCCTCTGAGAGCCATGACTTGTTCATCTTGGTTCTTTTAGAAACACAGCGAGGGGACTCCAACCACAGTCTCCCTCGTTGCCACTAACTGGGCCACACACACCCCACTTGACTGGCATCGGTTGAGCCCCCTTTTGAAAAAGAAAAAGATGCTTTGCATGAAGCACTCTCAAAAATACGCGTGCCTTTCCCGTCCCCTGGCTGACCCAGGGGAAGAAAAGTCCTCTGAGAGCCATGACTTGTTCATCTTGGTTCTTTTAGAAACACAGCGAGGGGACTCCAACCACAGTCTCCCTCGTTGCCACTAACTGGGCCACACACACCCCACTTGACTGGCATCGGTTGAGCCCCCTTTTGAAAAAGAAAAAGATGCTTTGCATGAAGCACTCTCAAAAATACGCGTGCCTTTCCCGTCCCCTGGCTGACCCAGGGGAAGAAAAGTCCTCTGAGAGCCATGACTTGTTCATCTTGGTTCTTTTAGAAACACAGCGAGGGGACTCCAACCACAGTCTCCCTCGTTGCCACTAACTGGGCCACACACACCCCACTTGACTGGCATCGGTTGAGCCCCCTTTTGAAAAAGAAAAAGATGCTTTGCATGAAGCACTCTCAAAAATACGCGTGCCTTTCCCGTCCCCTGGCTGACCCAGGGTAAGAAAAGTCCTCTGAGAGCCATGACTTGTTCATCTTGGTTCTTTTAGAAACACAGCGAGGGGACTCCAACCACAGTCTCCCTCGTTGCCACTAACTGGGCCACACACACCCCACTTGACTGGCATCGGTTGAGCCCCCTTTTGAAAAAGAAAAAGATGCTTTGCATGAAGCACTCTCAAAAATACGCGTGCCTTTCCCGTCCCCTGGCTGACCCAGGGGAAGAAAAGTCCTCTGAGAGCCATGACTTGTTCATCTTGGTTCTTTTAGAAACACAGCGAGGGGACTCCAACCACAGTCTCCCTCGTTGCCACTAACTGGGCCACACACACCCCACTTGACGGGCATCGGTTGAGCCCCCTTTTGAAAAAGAAAAAGATGCTTTGCATGAAGCACTCTCAAAAATACGCGTGCCTTTCCCGTCCCCTGGCTGACCCAGGGTAAGAAAAGTCCTCTGAGAGCCATGACTTGTTCATCTTGGTTCTTTTAGAAACACAGCGAGGGGACTCCAACCACAGTCTCCCTCGTTGCCACTAACTGGGCCACACACACCCCACTTGACTGGCATCGGTTGAGCCCCCTTTTGAAAAAGAAAAAGATGCTTTGCATGAAGCACTCTCAAAAATACGCGTGCCTTTCCCGTCCCCTGGCTGACCCAGGGTAAGAAAAGTCCTCTGAGAGCCATGACTTGTTCATCTTGGTTCTTTTAGAAACACAGCGAGGGGACTCCAACCACAGTCTCCCTCGTTGCCACTAACTGGGCCACACACACCCCACTTGACTGGCATCGGTTGAGCCCCCTTTTGAAAAAGAAAAAGATGCTTTGCATGAAGCACTCTCAAAAATACGCGTGCCTTTCCCGTCCCCTGGCTGACCCAGGGGAAGAAAAGTCCTCTGAGAGCCATGACTTGTTCATCTTGGTTCTTTTAGAAACACAGCGAGGGGACTCCAACCACAGTCTCCCTCGTTGCCACTAACTGGGCCACACACACCCCACTTGACTGGCATCGGTTGAGCCCCCTTTTGAAAAAGAAAAAGATGCTTTGCATGAAGCACTCTCAAAAATACGCGTGCCTTTCCCGTCCCCTGGCTGACCCAGGGTAAGAAAAGTCCTCTGAGAGCCATGACTTGTTCATCTTGGTTCTTTTAGAAACACAGCGAGGGGACTCCAACCACAGTCTCCCTCGTTGCCACTAACTGGGCCACACACACCCCACTTGACTGGCATCGGTTGAGCCCCCTTTTGAAAAAGAAAAAGATGCTTTGCATGAAGCACTCTCAAAAATACGCGTGCCTTTCCCGTCCCCTGGCTGACCCAGGGGAAGAAAAGTCCTCTGAGAGCCATGACTTGTTCATCTTGGTTCTTTTAGAAACACAGCGAGGGGACTCCAACCACAGTCTCCCTCGTTGCCACTAACTGGGCCACACACACCCCACTTGACTGGCATCGGTTGAGCCCCCTTTTGAAAAAGAAAAAGATGCTTTGCATGAAGCACTCTCAAAAATACGCGTGCCTTTCCCGTCCCCTGGCTGACCCAGGGGAAGAAAAGTCCTCTGAGAGCCATGACTTGTTCATCTTGGTTCTTTTAGAAACACAGCGAGGGGACTCCAACCACAGTCTCCCTCGTTGCCACTAACTGGGCCACACACACCCCACTTGACTGGCATCGGTTGAGCCCCCTTTTGAAAAAGAAAAAGATGCTTTGCATGAAGCACTCTCAAAAATACGCGTGCCTTTCCCGTCCCCTGGCTGACCCAGGGGAAGAAAAGTCCTCTGAGAGCCATGTCCACATTGTCAGTGGACAGACACGTGTGCTTATCTGCCAGCAGACCCACAGCAGCACTGAAGACAGGTTCCGAGAGAACGCTGGCTGCAGGACACGACAAGATCCCCAAGACGTACGTGGCGAGCTCAGGCAATTTATCAACATTGGAAGCCTAAAATGAGCAGGGCTCAAGTTGCACAATAATGGAATCGATGTTTCCTTGCATATACTCATATATCTGTGTGTCCTACTCTTTTTCCTTGTCCAGCTCTTTTGTTTTCGCATGAGTATATGTCCTTGTCACTTTCCCATGTGTTGTGAGTTGTTTGTGACCTTTTGGACACCTTTGAGGGTGTTTTCTAGGTGTTTTTCTGTGTTTGTGATTGCCTGCCATTGTTTCCTATGCAGTTCGAGTTCGGTTCGTCGAACGTTCGACGAACCGAACTCGAACGGGAGGTCCGTTCGGCGAACCAACCTCGAGCCGAACCGCGACCGGTTCGCTCATCTCTAATAAAACAGACAAATCTATACAGTCATATACACTGACATACATAGATACACATCATACATGCATACATACAGAGACACACACTGCTATGCTGCATACATACATACATACAGACACACACATACTGCTCTGCATGCATACATACATATAGACAGACACACACACACTGCTCTGCTACATACATACATATAGACAGACACACACATACTGCTCTGCTGCATACATACATACAGACACACACACACACACTGCTCTGCTGCATACATACATACAGACAGACACGCATACTGCTCTGCTGCATACATACATGCATACATACATACAAACAGACACGCATACTGCTCTTCTGCATACATACATACATACATACAGACAGACACGCATACTGCTCTGCATGCATACATACAGACACGCATACTGCTCTGCTGCATACATACATGCATACATACAGACAGTCACGCATATTGCTCTGCTGCATATATATATACATACATACAGACACGCATACTACTCTGCTACATATATACATACATACATAGACACGCATACTGCTCTGCTGCATATATACATACATACAGACACGCATACTACTCTGCTACACATATACATACATACATAGACACGCATACTGCTCTGCTGCATATATACATACATACATACAGACACGCATACTACTCTGCTACATATATACATACATACATAGACACGCATACTGCTCTGCTGCATATATACATACATACATATAGACACGCATACTGCTCTGCTGCATATATACATACAAACATACAGACACGTATACTGCTCTGCTGCATACATACATGCATACATACAGACACGCATACTGCTCTGCTGCATACATATATGCATACATACAGACACGCATACTGCTCTGCTGCATACATACATGCATACATACAGACAGACACGCATATTGCTCTGCTGCATATATATATACATACATACAGACACGCATACTACTCTGCTACATATATACATACATATATACAGACACGCATACTGCTCTGCTGCATATATATATATACATGCACGCATACTGCTCTGCTACATATATACATACATACAGACACGTATACTGCTCTGCTGCATACATACATGCATACATACAGACAGACACGCATATTGCTCTGCTGCATATGTATATACATACAGACACGCATACTACTCTGCTACATATATACATACATACATACAGACACGCATACTGCTCTGCTGCATATATACATACATACACGCATACTGCTCTGCTGCATATATACATACATACATACATACAGACATGCATACTGCTCTGCTACATATATACATACTGTGATGACCTGGGCCCTGAACGTCTTGGGGCACACGTCTGGCAGCGGGATCAAGACACACACAAGCACTTTGTCACTTAAAGAATCTCGGTGATTTATTCACATCCTCATAAACCACGCAGTGTAATGGGCCACAGCCACTTTCCCACAGGACAATGTCTCACTGTCTGTTTAAACTGCTGATTGTTCATACAGTTCATTCTCTGGCATCAGCCAGTATAGTCCCCTTTCTGGGGTGTTACCTGCCAGTAGGTTTGCAGGCTGTCAGTCTGCCTCCATCCAGTCCAGGGAGACTCTCACACTGGGCTCAACATCCCGGCCCTTGTACACGTTCCAATTCCTCACAGCCTCAGTGGATTCTGCAGCTCCCTGACATTTCAGAGCTCTCACTAGCTCTGTATGCACAGGATCTCCTGCACATGTGCTCCAACCAAGAGGGCTCCCACCAGCACACAGAGATCATGTGACAAACGACAGCTCCATTAAATCCCATGAGACACACCTACGTATGGGAGGTATGTGGATGGTCAGTCCCGCCCATCACTTCTGACCATCCCATGAACCCAGCCCTGAATGTGTACAACAATCCTCATGGAACTACAAGTCCCAGAGAAACATTCCAGGTTCAGATCACAGAGGATTTCCCCCTCTGTGACACATACCGGCCATCTACCACATTGCATCCTTACATATCCCCCCCCTCTGTTCCAACTTGTAGGGTGGAACACTCGACAACCTACAGTGACCCTGAGACAGGGCATTAGGGAAACCATACCCTACCAGTCGAATGGGCCCTCTACGAAAACTTGGAGTTTCTGCTCCTGACCGACCATCCGCCACTGTCACCAAACCCTCCTCAGTGAACCCTCTTCTCAGACACGTCCGCCGGTCCGACATATCGTTCCATAACTGTCTCCAACGGTCAGTGTGGTAGTGAGACACCCCATCAGTCAAAACTACCGTGCGGCCTGACTCTGCGCTAACCAGTCCACTAGAGGGGCTCTTGTCCAGGTACCTCACAACCGAGCCGACAGGAGATCTCCCCCAACTAGACCCTGCACACTCTCTGTTTGCCAATCTACTATGGCCTCTTCTCTCATGACGTCTTAGGTCACCTTTCCATCTCCGCCTTTTCCCACCACCACTTTTGGCTATGGACCAGTCACTCCCTCCATCTTTTCTTTCAGATTTTGTTCTAGAGGGCTTGGACCCTTCAGAGTCTGTGCCATAGCCTGATTTATAGGTAGGTCTTCTATGACCTAGGCTCCTTTCCCTACAGGACCTACTTCCCTTGCCAGTGAAGGCAACAAGTTCATCAGGTGGACCACACTTCTTCTCTGGGCCCTGGCCCGAAAGCGGTCGTGACCTCAAACTCACTTGACAAAGTGTCTCTGCAATCTTCTGTCTTTCAAGATCCATTTGCTTTAGTTCTTCCAGGTATCCCAGGCGGTATTCTAGGAGAACTCGTACGTTTTCAACACACTCCTTTGTTCCCGCCATGACACATGGAACCATACCAACTTCACAGGGTAACCTGGCTTTATGATAAACCTTAAGTCTTACTCTCGTCACACCGGATGTATCAACCATCTCCTGCATGACTCTTCCATTTCTGCCAATCAGTTTCTTGACAAGTTCTCTGGGCACTTGTGTGACCTCTTCCACAAAGTCCAACAGCCTTCGAGCTGTTTTCACTGCTTCTTCAGTTTTCCCATAGATTTGGAATGTTCCACTGTGCTCTTCTAATTCAATCGCTGTAATACCTGGAACCTTCCTGGCTTGCTGAATGTTACTTTTCAGCGCTCTTAATGCGAGCCCAATTAATGATTTCTTCACCACCACAACTTCCTGAAATTCTGCAGTGAGCTGCTTCATACACTCCAAGCGTCTGGTGTCTTCTTCCATCTGTGCCGAGATGAGCCATTTCGTGCGAAGACACTGCAGGTGCATGTCACTCAGGATAGCCACCCGCTTCTTTGTGACATTACTGGCAGAGCACACCACCAACCGACAAGTCTCTGGGGCAAAGTACACTTCACAGGCCCCTACAGCCTTCTTAAACGTCTCATGCATCGACTTATGGGCACAGGCTTTTCTTAGGTCTTCGGGCACATCTACCATGCACTTAAAGAATGGACCGGTTTCTTGACCTTCAAGGAAATTAGACCATTCCTTTGGTCTCTTGCATCTATCTTTTTCTCTCATGCACGGCTCCACCTCTTGAGTTACACACTCTTCCGGTTCTGCTCCAGCCTCAGAGCCTTTGGGTTTGCTACTCTTCTTAACCAAGACAATCTCTATGTCTTCCATCTTGGTCTTACCAGGCAGGTCACTCAGGCTATCAGTTCCTGATAAGACCTCTGGTCCAGACTTCACCTCATCAGAGACTCTTTTCACTTCTGCAGCACCAGCTGTCTCTTGGGTCTTCACTGCGTTACCTTCAACTTCCTTGCGGGTCTCTGCAGTGTCACATTCAGTCCTCTTTTTTTCTGCAAGGGTGTCACACCCTTCAGCGTGGTACTCTGTTCCTCTTAGACCTTTGGCCCCGTTTTCACCCTTCATCACCCCAACACTGGGTAATTTACCGGTCTGCTCACCATGACCTCTATGGATTTGTACTTCACCAACTTTCTCCAGGATTCCTTGTCCTGTATTACCCTCTAGGATTTCACCTCCTACAGTGCTCTTGTCCGACAGACCTTCTGCTTCATGCTTGGAATCTATAGGAGACACCACCATTACTGCTTTGGTTGGCTCATTTTTTGACATTTCACCCTGCTGATGTCTGTCGTTACAATGTGTCAGTTCAGTTTCTGATACCTCTTTCTTGTGTAGGACATCGCTGTCTGACTCTACCTTAGCAGTTGCTACTGGCAATGCGTTTTCCTCGACCAGGTACTTCACTTTCTCTGTACCCTCAGACGGGATACCTTGCACAAGCTTTTGGCGCTTATTACGTCTCCGGCGTCTGGAGGAGGTTTTACCCTTCTCAATTGTCTGTACCTCACTGCACTCTCTTGTCCTTTTATAAGAGTCAGTGTCCATTCTGGAGTCATCGTCACTCCCCCTGGCGTCCTGGACTATCATGTCCCCACTTAACCAGATATCTGCCTCCCTTTCTGGAGCTACCCCGTTTTTAACGGTCACACTATTGGTTATTCCCTTAGTCCCTATGTCACCAAGTTGGGTCCGTCCATTTTCTTTGGTCACCCCTAACTTAGGACAGTCAATTTTAGAAGGTACTATCTCCTCCTTACCACACATAACTCCACAACAAGGACCCCTTTTCACCTCCCAATGTGGTAGGGTTTCCTTTGGGCTGTTCTGGCTCTTACACAAGCAACCGGATACGTCCCCCTGCTTCCACAAGTGCACAAATAATTTAGAGTCCCAACCTATAATAATTGGGTGCAGTAAATCTGAGACTACACCAACATCATGAGAACCACTGTCCCTGGCTGTCTTTATGACCACGCTGGATACTGGGTATTCTGTCTCATTATTGTGGGTGCAGCTGACGTGGATCTTCCTTCCAGGAATCAAGTTGACATCAGAAGTGGCCCTCACCAGGGTCACCAAGCTCCTTGAGTCTACGACCCCTGTTACAGATTCCCCATCCACTTCCACGGAACACAGACGTGGCTTCTCGTCGGATGGGTGGTCTATACCGCAAACCGGGCACTTGTGGCATGAACACTGTTGTCCCTGGCTACAGTCCATCTTCGCCACTTCACCCTTGGATTTGGGATGCTCTGCACCATTTTGGGGGACCACCGCTTTCTGGGACTCCTCCCCCTTTTGGGCATCCACCCCTTTATGGGACTCCATCCCCTTATGGGCAACCACCCCTTTATGGGGCTCCACCCCCTTATGGGCAACCACCCCTTTATGGGACTCCACCCCCTTATGGGCAACCACCCCTTTATGGGACTCCACCCCCTTATGGGCAACCACCCCTTTATGGGACTCCACCCCCTTATGGGCAACCACCCCTTTATGGGCTTTCTGTGGCTTCCTTGCAGTGTCCTTAGATCCCAGTTCACACCGTTCCCCTTTATCTCCCTGGGTACCCTGTGCCCGTACTGGCCCCAAAAGGGAACTCACAAACTGGTCCACTGCTGCCACATCTCTGCGCACTGACAGCTCCTGCTGTCCACACACAAGGAACTGGTACAGCTCCTCCATAACGTCCAGGCTTGCGGCTCCACTCATGGTCGCTCAGCTTTCCCGGAACTTCGTGGACCCGCCGATCCACCGCAAGCTGCTTGAGTGCGCCGTCAATTTTCGTGGACCCGCCGATCCACCGCAAACCGCTTCAAAAAATGTTTTCGTGGACCCGCCGATCCACAGCAAGCAGTCCGTATCCACAAGAATATGTCCTAGGCCGTTGCCCTTAGCAACCAGGCTGTGTTGCCCCTAGCAACCAGGCTGTGTTGCCCCTAGCAACCAGGCCATATGCCCGCGTTCTCCACCATAATGTGATGACCTGGGCCCTGAACGTCTTGGGGCACACGTCTGGCAGCGGGATCAAGACACACACAAGCACTTTGTCACTTAAAGAATCTCGGTGATTTATTCACATCCTCATAAACCACGCAGTGTAATGGGCCACAGCCACTTTCCCACAGGACAATGTCTCACTGTCTGTTTAAACTGCTGATTGTTCATACAGTTCATTCTCTGGCATCAGCCAGTATAGTCCCCTTTCTGGGGTGTTACCTGCCAGTAGGTTTGCAGGCTGTCAGTCTGCCTCCATCCAGTCCAGGGAGACTCTCACACTGGGCTCAACATCCCGGCCCTTGTACACGTTCCAATTCCTCACAGCCTCAGTGGATTCTGCAGCTCCCTGACATTTCAGAGCTCTCACTAGCTCTGTATGCACAGGATCTCCTGCACATGTGCTCCAACCAAGAGGGCTCCCACCAGCACACAGAGATCATGTGACAAACGACAGCTCCATTAAATCCCATGAGACACACCTACGTATGGGAGGTATGTGGATGGTCAGTCCCGCCCATCACTTCTGACCATCCCATGAACCCAGCCCTGAATGTGTACAACAATCCTCATGGAACTACAAGTCCCAGAGAAACATTCCAGGTTCAGATCACAGAGGATTTCCCCCTCTGTGACACATACCGGCCATCTACCACATTGCATCCTTACAATACATACAGACACGTATACTGCTCTGCTGCATACATACATGCATACATACAGACAGACACGCATACTACTCTGCTACATATATACATACATACATACAGACACGCATACTGCTCTGCTGCATATATACATACATACACGCATACTGCTCTGCTGCATATATACATACATACAGACACGCATACTGCTCTTCTGCATACATACATACATACATACAGACACATATACTGCTCTGCTGCATACATACATACATACATACAGACACGCATACTGCTCTGCTGCATATATACATACATTCACGCATACTGCTCTGCTGCATATATACATACATACATACAGACACGCATACTGCTCTGCTGCATATATACATACATACACACAGACACGTATACCGCTCTGCTGCATACATACATGCATACATACAGACACGCATATTGCTCTGCTGCATATATATATACATGCAGACACGCATACTACTCTGCTACATATATACATACATACAGACACGTATACTGCTCTGCTGCATACATACATGCATACATACAGACAGACACGCATATTGCTCTGCTGCATATATATATACTTACATACAGACACGCATACTACTCTGCTACATATATACATACATACATACATACAGACACGCATACTGCTCTGCTGCATATATACATACATACAGACACGCATACTGCTCTGCTGCATATATACATACATACATACAGACACGCATACTGCTCTGCTGCATACATACATGCATACATACAGACAGACACGCATATTGCTCTGCTTCATATATATATACATACAGACACGCATACTACTCTGCTACATATATACATACATACAGACACGTATACTGCTCTGCTGCATACATACATACATGCATACATACAGACAGACACGCATATTGCTCTGCTGCATATATATATATATATATATACATACATACAGACACGCATACTACTCTGCTACATATATACATACATACATACAGACACGCATATTGCTCTGCTGCATATATACATACATACAGACACGCATACTGCTCTGCTGCATATATACATACATACATACAGACACGTATACTGCTCTGCTGCATATATATATACATACATACAGACACGTATACTGCTCTGCTGCATATATACATACATACATACAGACACGTATACTGCTCTGCTGCATATATATATACATACATACAGACACGCATACTGCTCTGCTGCATATATACATACATACAGACACGCATACTGCTCTGCTGCATATATACATACATACATACAGACACGCATACTGCTCTGCTGCATAAATACATACATATAGACACGCATACTGCTCTGCTGCATGCATACATACAAACACACACCTTGCTCTGCGGGGCCCACACACGCGGCTCCGGGGGCCACACACACGGCTCTGCGGGGCCCACACATGCAAGGGGGGACAGGGAGGGGCGGGGAGGGAGTGATGTCCCACATACTGAAAAGGTCACGGTGCAGATAAGGCCCACACAGCGCCGGAGGGAAGCGATGTGCTGGGGGTCGCTGGCTGGCACTGTGACTCCTTCATCTGTGCGACCGAGCAGGACGCCGGGCGGTAGCTCCGCCCACAGATGATGCTCAATGCAGCAGAACACAGTGAACGCTGTGGCCTGCGGGCCTTAAAGGGCCGGCAGCCACAGTTTCCAGTGCCAAGGACTGCTGCCCCCGGGCTGACCGCAGGTAAGCCGAGCAGGACCGTGTGTGTGTGTGTGTGTGTGTGTGTGTGTGTGTGTGTGTATACGTGTGTACGTGTGTACATGCCGCGGGCAGGAGGGGGCGGAGCGAGCTGAGCGGGGAAGTGTGGGCCTCCTGCACGTAACTAGGATAAACATCGGGTTACTAACCAAAGCGCTTTGGTTGGATACCCGATGTATATCTTGGTTACCAGCTTGTGGCAGGCTGCCAGCGATGGCTCCTGCACACTATAGCTGTAAAATGCCCTGCTTTTTGCTGCTAGAACCGTTCTCGAACGTATCTAGAACTATCGAGCTTTTGCAAAAAGCTCGAGTTCTAGTTCGATCTCGAACAGCCCCCAAAATCACTCGAGCCTAGAACTGGAGAACCTCGAACTGCGCTCAACTCTACCCAGGACCTGCTGCGTGTTAAGCAGAAATGATGACCACTACACTATGAAACCTGACGAAAAGTTACTGTGTATTGGCTAGCAGAGCAGAATTGTGACTGACGGGGCCTTTTTATTGTTGAAGGAAAGTATTTTTGGTTAATGAAACATTTACAATTATTATTACATATTTTACCACTTTTATTCCTACAAAGGGATTTTGCTTACATTGAAGTTTATATTGAATGTGTTACTTTTTTCTCCATAGTTTGGACTTTTGCTTTTGTATTTATGGGAACTATATATTTTGAAACAAATAGGATTTTTATAATATGGGATTATGTTTTCTGCTAAAATGGTCAATAAAAAAGAAACCCAAAATCGTAGTTCTCTTTGTGATGGAAGCCAAAATGTATTGTCATTTGGCAACGAAACCAAGAATTTCACATATTACAAGTCGATAGGAAATTACTTCAACACTAAAAACAGATTGGTTTCACTGGGGATTGAACCCAGGACTTTCTGCGTGTGAAGCAGACGTGATGACCACTACACTTTGAAACCTTTGAAACCCTCCAAAGTAATGGCAATTAGAGTCGAGTTTTGACCGCCAGGGGAAAAAAAACAAATTCGTAGCTCTGTTGGTTATGGAAGCTAAAACATCCCGTTATTCGGCAACAAAGCCAAGAACTTTATATACTGCAGGTTGATAGGGGATTATTTCAACACCAAGAACACATGGGTTTCACTGGGGATTGAACCCAGGACCTTCTGCGTGTAAAGCAGACGTGATTTCCACTACACTATGAAACCTTTGAAAGCCTGCAAAGTAATGGCAATTAGAGACGAGTTTTGACCGCCAGGGAAAAAAAAAACCAAATTCGTAGCTCTGTTGGGGATGGAAGCCAAAACATTCCATCCTTCGGCAACAAAGCCAAGAACTTCATATATTGTAGTTTAATGGAGTATTATTTCTACACCAAGAACAGATTGGCTTTACTGGGGATTGAACGCAGGACCTTATGCGTGTTAAGCAGACGTGATGACCACTACTCTATGAAACCTGATGGAAAGTTACTGTGTATTGGCTAGCAGAGCAGAATTGTGACTGACGGGGCCTTTTTATTGCTGAAGGAAAGTATTTTTGGTTAATGAAACATTTACAATTTTTATTACATATTTTACCAGTTTTATTCCTACAAAGGGATTTTGCTTAAAAGGAAGTTTACATTGAATGTGTTACTTTTTTCCACATAGTTTAGTTGTTTGCTTTTGTATTTAAAGGAACTATATATTTTGAAACAAACAGGATTTTTATAATATGGGATTATGTTTTCTGCTAAAATGGTCAATAAAAAAGAAACCCAAAATCGTAGTTCTCTTGGTGATGGAAGCCAAAATATATTATCAGTTGGCAACAAAAGAAAGAATTTCATACGTTACAGGTTGATAGCAAATTACTTCTCATAATTCGGCAACAAAGCCAAGGACTTCATATATTGTAGCTTAATTGAGTATTATTTCAACATCAAGAACAGATTGGTTTTACTGGGGATTGAACGCAGGACCTTCTGCGTGTTAAGCAGACGTGATGACCACTACTCTATGAAACCTGATGGAAAGTTACTGTGTATTGGCTAGCAGAGCAGAATTGTGACTGACGGGGCCTTTTTATTGCTGAAGGAAAGTATTTTTTGTTAATGAAACATTTACAATTTTTATTACATATTTTACCAGTTTTATTCCTACAAAGGGAATTTGCTTAAAAGGAAGTTTACATTGAATGTGTTACTTTTTTCCACATAGTTTAGTTGTTTGCTTTTGTATTTAAAGGAACTATATATTTTGAAACAAACAGGATTTATATAATATGGGATTATGTTTTCTGCTAAAATGGTCAATAAAAAAGAAACCCAAAATCGTAGTTCTCTTGGTGATAAAAGCCAAAATATATTATCAGTTGGAAACAAAACAAAGAATTTCATATGTTACAGGTTGATAGCAAATTACTTCAACAGCAAAAACGGCTTGTTTTTACTGGGGATTGAACCCAGGACCTTCTGCGTGTGAAGTAGACGTGATGACGACTCCACTATGAAACCTGTGAAATCCTGCAAAGTAATGGCATTTAAAGACGACTTTTGACCGCCAGGGGAAAAAAAATAATAATTTGTAGTTCTGTTTGTGATGGAAGCCAAAACATCCCGTCATACGGCAACAAAGCCGAGAACTTCATATATTGTAGTTGGATAGCGTATTATTTCAACACTAAGAACAGATTGGTTTCACTGGGGATTGAACCCAGGCCCTTCTGCATGTTAAGCAGACGTGATGATCACTACACTATGAAACCTGACGAAAAGTTCCTGTGTATTGCCTAGCAGAGCAGAATTGTGACTGACGGGGCCTTTTTATTGCTGAAGGAAAGTATTTTTGGTTAATGAAACATTTACAATTATTATTACATATTTTACCAGTTTTATTCCTACAAAGGGATTTTGCTTAAATTGAAGTTTATATTGAATGTGTTACTTTTTTCTTCATAGTTTGGTCTTTTGCTTTTGTATTTATGGGAACTATATATTTTGAAACAAATAGGATTTTTATAATATTGGATTATGTTTTCTGCTAAAATGGTCAATAAAAAAGAAACCCAAAATCGTAGTTCTCTTTGTGATGGAAGCCAAAATGTATTGTCATTTGGCAACGAAACCAAGAAATTCACATATTACAAGTCGATAGGAAATTACTTCAACACCAAAAACATATTGGTTTCACTGGTGGTTGAACCCAGGACCTTCTGCGTGTGTAGCAGACGTGATGACCACTACACTATGAAACATTTGAAATCCTGCAAAGTAATGGCAATTAGAGACGAGTTTTGACCGCCAGGGGAAAAAAAACAAATTCGTAGCTCTGTTGGTGATGGAAGCTAAAACATCCCGCTATTCGGCAACAAAGCCAAGAACTTTATATACTGCAGGTTGATAGGGGATTATTTCAACACTAAGAACACATGGGTTTCACTGGGGATTGAACCCAGGACCTTCTGCGTGTAAAGCAGACGTGATCTCCACTACACTATGAAACCTATGAAAGCCTGCAAAGTAATGGCAATTAGAGACGAATTTTGACCGCCAGGGAAAAAAAAAAACAAATTCGTATCTTTGTTGGGGATGGAAGCCAAAACATCCCATCATTCGGCAACAAAGCCAAAAACTTCATATATTGTAGTTTAATTGAGTATTATTTCAACACCAAGAACAGATTGGTTTTACTGGGGATTGAATACAGGACCTTCTGCGTGTTAAGCAGACGTGAAAACCACTACTCTATGAAACCTGATGGAAAATTACTGTGTATTGGCTAGCAGAGCAGAATTGTGATTGACGGGGCCTTTTTATTGCTGAAGGAAAGTATTTTTAGTTAATGAAACATTTACAATTTTTATTACATATTTTACCAGTTTTATTCCTACAAAGGGATTTTGCTTAAAAGGAAGTTTACATTGAATGTGTTACTTTTTTCCACATAGTTTAGTTGTTTGCTTTTGTATTTAAAGGAACTATATATTTTGAAACAAACAGGATTTTTATAATATGGGATTATGTTTTCTGCTAAAATGGTCAATAAAAAAGAAACCCAAAATCGTAGTTCTCTTGGTGAGGGAAGCCAAAATAAATTATCAGTTGGCAACAAAACCAAGAATTTCATATACTACAGGTTGATAGCAAATTACTTCAACAGCGAAAACAGCTTGTTTTTACTGGGGATTGAACCCAGGACCTTCTGCATGTGAAGTAGACGTGATGACGACTCCACTATGAAACCTGTGAAATCCTGCAAAGTAATGGCATTTAGAGACGAGTTTTGACCGCCAGGGGAAAAAAAATAATAATTTGTAGTTCTGTTGGTGATGGAAGCTAAAACATCCTGGCATACGGCAACAAAGCCGAGAACTTCATATATTGTAGTTGGATAGCGTATTATTTCAACTCTAAGAACAGATTGGTTTCACTGGGGATTGAACCCAGGACCTTCTGCGTTTTAAGCAGACGTGATGACCACTACAAAATGAAACCTGACGAAAAGTTCCTGTGTATTGGCTAGCAGAGCAGAATTGTGACTGACGGGGCCTTTTTATTGCTGAAGGAAAGTATTTTTGGTTAATGAAACATTTACAATTATTATTGCATATTTTACCAGTTTTATTCCTACAAAGGGATTTTGCTTAAATTGAAGTTTATATTGAATGTGTTACTTTTTTCTCCATAGTTTGGTCTTTTGCTTTTGTATTTATGGGAACTATATATTTTGAAACAAATAGGATTTTTATAATATGGGATTATGTTTTCTGCTAAAATGGTCAATAAAAAAGAAACCCAAAATCGTAGTTCTCTTGGTGATGGAAGCCAAAATATATTATCAGTTGGCAACAAAACAAAGAATTTCATATGTTACAGGTTGATAGCAAATTACTTCAACAGCAAAAACGGCTTGTTTTTACTGGGGATTGAACCCAGGACCTTCTGAGTGTGAAGTAGACGTGTTGACGACTCCACTATGAAACCTGTGAAATCCTGCAAAGTAATGGCATTTAGAGACGAGTTTTGACCGCCAGGGGAAAAAAAAAAAATAATAATTTGTAGTTCTGTTTGTGATGGAAGCCAAAACATCTCGTCATTGTGCTGCAAAGCCGAGAACTTCATATATTGGAGTTGGATAGCGTATTATTTCAACACTAAGAACAGATTGGTTTCACTGGGGATTAAACGCAGGATCTTCTGCGTGTTAAGCAGACGTGATGACCACTACACTATGAAACCTGATGAAAAGTTACTGTGTATTGGCTAGCAGAGCAGAATTGTGACTGACGGGGCCTTTTTATTGCTGAAGGAAAGTATTTTTGGTTAATGAAACACAATTATTATTACATATTTTACCAGTTTTATTCCTACAAAGGGATTTTGCTTAAAAGGAAGTTTATATTGAATGTGTTCCTTTTTTCCACATAGTTTAGTTGTTTGCTTTTGTATTTAAAGGAACTATATATATAATATGGGATTATGTTTTCTGCTAAAATGGTGAATAAAAAAGAAACCCAAAATCGTAGTTCTCTTTGTGATGGAAGCCAAAATTCCATCACAAATTCGTAGCTCTGTTGGGAACGGAAGCCAAAACATTCCATCCTTCGGCAACAAAGCCAAGAACTTCATATATTGTAGTTTAATTGAGTATTATTTCTACACCAAGAACAGATTGGTTTTACTGGGGATTGAACGCAGGACCTTCTGCGTGTTAAGCAGACGTGATGACCACTACTCTGTGAAACCTGATGGAAAGTTACTGTGTATTGGCTAGCAGAGCAGAATTGTGACTGACGGGGCCTTTTTATTGCTGAAGGAAAGTATTTTTGGTTAATGAAACATTTACAATTTTTATTACATATTTTACCAGTTTTATTCCTACAAAAAGATTTTGCTTAAAAGGAAGTTTACATTGAATGTTTTACTTTTTTCCACACAGTTTAGTTGTTTGCTTTTGTATTTAAAGGAACTATATATTTTGAAACAAACAGGATTTTTATAATATGGGATTATGTTTTCTGCTAAAATTGTCAATAAAAAATAAACCCAAAATCGTAGTTCTCTTGGTGAGGGAAGCCAAAATATATTATCAGTTGGCAATAAAACCAAGAATTTCATATATTACAGGTTGATAGCAAATTACTTCAACAGCGAAAACGGCTTGTTTTTACTGGGGATTGAACCCAGGACCTTCTGCATGTG
Organism: Anomaloglossus baeobatrachus; assembly: GCF_048569485.1. Classification (NCBI taxonomy): domain Eukaryota; kingdom Metazoa; phylum Chordata; class Amphibia; order Anura; family Aromobatidae; genus Anomaloglossus; species Anomaloglossus baeobatrachus. The sequence continues at coordinate 343,864,778 of NC_134354.1, read as the reverse complement.
AAGTAGACGTGATGACCACTCCACTATGAAACCTGTGAAATCCTGCAAAGTAATAGCATTTAGAGACGAGTTTTGACCGCCAGGGGAAAAAAAAAAAATTATTTGTAGTTCTGTTTGTGATGGAAGCCAAAACATACCGTCATTCGGCAACAATGCCGAGAACTTCATATATTGTAGTTGGATAGCTTATGATTTCAACACTAAGAACAGATGGGTTTCACTGGGGATTGAACCCAGGACCTTCTGCGTGTTAAGCAGACGTGATGACCACTACATTATGAAACCTGACAAAAAAGTTACTGTGTATTGGCTAGCAGAGCAGAATTGTGACTGACGGGGCCTTTTTATTGCTGAAGGAAAGTATTTTTGGTTAATGAAACATTTACAATTATTATTACATATTTTACCAGTTTTATTCCTACAAAGGGATTTTGCTTAAATTGAAGTTTATATTGAATGTGTTACTTTTTTCTCCATAGTTTGGTCTTTTGCTTTTGCATTTATGGGAACTATATATTTTGAAACAAATAGGATTTTTATAATATGGGATTATGTTTTCTGCTAAAATGGTCAATAAAAAAGAATCCCAAAATCGTAGTTCTCTTGGTGATGGAAGCCAAAATGTATTGTCATTTGGCAACGAAACCAAGAATTTCACATATTACAAGTCGATAGGAAATTACTTCAACACCAAAAACAGATTGGTTTCACTGGGGATTGAACACAGGACTTTCTGCGTGTGAAGCAGACGTGATGACCACTACACTATGAAACCTTTGAAATCCTGCAAAATAATGGCAATTAGAGACGAGTTTTGACCGCTAGGGGAAAAAAAACAAATTCGTAGCTCTGTTGGTGATGGAAGCTAAAACATCCCGTTATTCGGCAACAAAGCCAAGAACTTCATATATTGTAGTTTAATTAAGTATTATTTCAACACCAAGAACAGATTGGTTTTACTAGGGATTGAATGCAGGACCTTCTGCGTGTTAAGCAGACGTGATGACCACTACTCTATGAAACCTGATGGAAAGTTACTGTGTATTGGCTAGCAGAGCAGGATTGTGACTGACGGGGCCTTTTTATTGCTGAAGGAAAGTATTTTTGGTTAATGAAACATTTACAATTTTTATTACATATTTTACCAATTTTATTCCTACAAAGGGATTTTGCTTAAAAGGAAGTTTACATTGACTGTGTTACTTTTTTCCACATAGTTTAGTTGTTTGATTTTGTATTTAAAGGAACTATATATTTTGAAGCAAACAGGATTTTTATAATATGGGATTATGTTTTCTGCTAAAATGGTCAATAAAAAAGAAACCCAAAATCGTAGTTCTCTTGGTGATGGAAGCCAAAATATATTATCAGTTGGCAACAAAAGAAAGAATTTCATATGTTACAGGTTTATATCAAATTACTTCCCATAATTCGGCAACAAAGCCAAGAACTTCATATATTGTAGTTTAATTGAGTATTATTTCAACACCAAGAACAGATTGGTTTTACTGGGGATTGAACGCAGGACCTTCTGCGCGTTAGGCAGACGTGATGACCACTACTCTATGAAACCTGATGGAAAGTTACTGTGTATTGGCTAGCAGAGCAGAATTGTGACTGACGGGGCCTTTTTATTGCTGAAGAAAGTATTTTTTGTTAATGAAACATTTACAATTTTTATTACATATTTTACCAGTTTTATTCCTACAAAGGGATTTTGCTTAAAAGAAAGTTTACATTGAATGTGTTACTTTTTTCCACATAGTTTAGTTGTTTGCTTTTGTATTTAAAGGAACTATGTATTTTGAAACAAACAGGATTTTTATAATATAGGATTATGTTTTCTGCTAAAATGGTCAATAAAAAAGAAACCCAATATCGTAGTTCTCTTGGTAATAAAAGCCAAAATAAATTATCAGTTGGCAACAAAACAAAGAATTTCATATGTTACAGGTTGATAGCAAATTACTTCAACAGCGAAAACGGCTTGTTTTTACTGTGGATTGAACCCAGGACCTTCTGCGTGTGAAGTAGACGTGATGACGACTCCACTACGAAACTTGTGAAATTCTGCAAAGTAATGGCATTTAGAGACGAGTTTTGACCGCCAGGGGAAAAAAATAATAATTTGTAGTTCTGTTTGTGATGGAAGCCAAGACATCCCGTCATACGGCAACAAAGGCGAGAACTTCATATATTGTAGTTGGATAGCGTATTATTTCAACACTAAGAACAGATTGGTTTCACTGGGGATTGAACCCAGGACCTTCTGCGTGTTAAGCAGATGTGATGACCACTACACTATGAAACCTGACGATAAGTTACTGTGTATTGGCTAGCAGAGCAGAATTGTGACTGACGGGGCCTTTTTATTGCTGAAGGAAAGTATTTTTGGTTAATGAAACATTTACAATTATTATTACATATTTTACCAGTTTTATTCCTACAAAGGGATTTTGCTTAAATTGAAGTTTATATTGAATGTGTTACTTTTTTCTCCATAGTTTGGTCTTTTGCTTTTTTATTTATGGGAACTATATATTTTGAAACAAATAGGATTTTTATAATATGGGATTATGTTTTCTGCTAAAATGGTCAATAAAAAAGAAACCCAAAATTGTAGTTCTCTTTGTGATGGAAGCCAAAATGTATTGTCATTTGGCAACGAAACCAAGAATTTCACATATTACAAGTCGATAGGAAATTACTTCAACACCAAAAACGGATTGGTTTCACTGGGGATTGAACCCAGGACCTTCTGTGTGTGAAGCAGACGTGATGACCACTACACTATGAAACCTTTGAAGTTCTGCAAAGTAATGGCAATTAGAGACGAGTTTTGACTGCCAGGGGAAAAAAAACAAATTCGTAGCTCTGTTCGTGATGGAAGCTAAAACATCCCGTTATTCGGCAACAAAGCCAAGAACTTTATATACTGCAGGATGATAGGGGATTATTTCAACACCAAGAACACATGGGTTTCACTGGGGATTGAACCCAGGACCTTCTGCGTGTTAAGCAGACGTGATTTCCACTACACTATGAAACCTTTGAAAGCCTGCAAAGTAATGGCAATTAGAGACGAGTTTTGACCGCCAGGGAAAAAAAAACAAATTCGTAGCTCTGTTCGGGATGGAAGCCAAAACATCCCATCATTCGGCAACAAAGCCAAGAACTTCATATATTGTAGTTTAATTGAGTATTATTTCAACACCAAGAACAGATTGGTTTTACTGGGGATTGAACGCAGGACCTTCCGCACGTTAAGCAGACATGATGACCACTACTCTATGAAACCTGATGGAAAGTTACTGTGTATTGGCTAGCAGAGCAGAATTGTGACTGACGTTGCCTTTTTATTGCTGAAGAAAGTATTTTTTGTTAATGAAACATTTACAATTTTTATTACATATTTTACCAGTTTTATTCCTACAAAGGAATTTTGCTTAAAAGGAAGTTTACATTGAATGTGTTACTTTTTTCCACATAGTTTAGTTGTTTGCTTTTGTATTTAAAGGAACTATATATTTTGAAACAAACAGGATTTTTATAATATGGGATTATGTTTTCTGCTAAAATGGTCAATAAAAAAGAAACCCAAAATCGTAGTTCTCTTTGTGATAGAAGCCAAAATGAATTGTCATTTGGCAACGAAACCAAGAATTTTACATATTACAAGTCGATAGGAAATTACTTTAACACCAAAAACAGATTGGTTTCACTGGGGATTGAACCCAGGACCTTCTGCGTGTGAAGCAGACGTGATGACCACTACACTATGAAACCTTTGAAAGCCTGCAAAGTAATGGCAATTAGAGACAAGTTTTGACCGCCAGGGGAAAAAAAACAAATTCGTAGCTCTGTTGGTGATGGAAGCTAAAACATCCCGTTATTCGGCAACAAAGCCAAGAACTTCATATATTGTAGTTTAATTGAGTATTATTTCAACACCAAGAACAGATTGGTTTTACTGGGGATTGAACGCAGGACCTTCTGCGTGTTAAGCAGACGTGATGACCACTACTCTATGAAACCTGATGGAAAACTGCTGTGTATTGGCTAGCAGAGCAGAATTGTCACTGACGGGGCCTTTTTATTGCTGAAGGAAAGTATTTTTTGTTAATGAAACATTTACAATTTTTATTACATATTTTACCAGTTTTATTCCTACAAAGGGATTTTGCTTAAAAGGAAGTTTACATTGAATATGTTACTTTTTCCCCATAGTTTAGTTGTTTGCTTTTGTATTTAAAGGAACTATATATTTTGAAACAAACAGGATTTTTATAATATGGGATTATGTTTTATGCTAAAATGGTCAATAAAAAAGAAACCCAAAATCGTAGTTCTCTTGGTGATGGAAGCCAAAATATATTATCAGTTGGCAACAAAACAAAGAATTTCATATGTTACAGGTTGATAGCAAATTACTTCAACAGAAAAAATGGCTTGTTTTTACTGGGGATTGAACCCAGGACCTTCTGCGTGTGAAGTAGATGTGATGACGACTACACTATGAAACCTGTGAAATCCTGCAAAGTAATGGAATTTAGAGACGAGTTTTGACCGCCAGGGGAAAAAAAAAAATAATTTGTAGTTCTGTTTGTGATGGAAGCCAAAACATACCGTCATTCGGCAACAAAGCCGAGAACTTCATATATTGGAGTTGGATAGCGTATTATTTCAACACTAAGAACAGATTGGTTTCACTGGGGATTGAACCCAGGACCTTCTGCGTGTTAAGCATAAATGATGACCACTACACTATGAAACCTGGCGAAAAGTTACTGTGTATTAGCTAGCAGAGCAGAATTGTGACTGACGGGGCCTTTTTATTGCTGAAGGAAAGTATTTTTGGTTAATGAAACATTTACAATTATTATTACATATTTTACCAGTTTTATTCCTACAAAGGGATTTTGCTTAAATTGAAGTTTATATTGAATGTGTTACTTTTTTCTCCATAGTTTGGTCTTTTGCTTTTGTATTTATGGGAACTAGATATTTTGAAACAAATAGGATTTTTATAATATGGGATTATGTTTTCTGCTAAAATGGTCAATAAAAAAGAAACCCAAAATCGTAGTTCTCTTTGTGATGACCGCCAGGGAAAAAAAAAACTAATTCGTTGCTCTGTTGGGGATGGAAGCCAAAACATTCCATCCTTCGGCAACAAAGCCAAGAACTTCACATATTGTAGTTTAATTGAGTATTATTTCTACACCAAGAACAGATTGGTTTTACTGGGGATTGAACGAAGGACCTTCTGCGTGTTAAGCAGACGTGATGACCACTACTCTATGAAACCTGATGGAAAGTTACTGTGTATTGGCTAGCAGAGCAGAATTGTGACTGACGGGGCCTTTTTATTGCTGAAGGAAAGTATTTTTGGTTAATGAAACATTTACAATTTTTATTACATATTTTACCAGTTTTATTCCTACAAAGGGATTTTGCTTAAAAGGAAGTTTACATTGAATGTGTTACTTTTTTCCACATAGTTTAGTTGTTTGCTTTTGTATTTAAAGGAACTATATATTTTGAAACAAACAGAATTTTTATAATATGGGATTATGTTTTCTGCTAATATGGTCAACAAAAAAGAAACCCGAAATCGTAGTTCTCTTGGTGATGGAAGCCAAAATATATTATCAGTTGGCAACAAAAGAAAGAATTTCATATGTTACAGGTTGATAGCAAATTACTTCCCATCATTCGGCAACAAAGCCAAGAACTTCATATATTGTGGTTTAATTGAGTATTATTTCAACACCAAGAACAGATTGGTTTTACTGGGGATTGAACGCAGGACCGTCTGCGTGTTAAGCAGACGTGATGACCACTACTCTATGAAACCTGATGGAAAGTTACTGTGTATTGGCTAGCAGAGCAGAATTGTGACTGACGGGGCCTTTTTATTGCTGAAGGAAAGTATTTTTGGTTAATGAAACATTTACAATTTTTATTACATATTTTACCAGTTTTATTCCTACAAAGGGATTTTGCTTAAAAGGAAGTTTACATTGAATGTGTTACTTTTTTCCACATAGTTTAGTTGTTTGCTTTTGTATTTAAAGGAACTATATATTTTGAAACAAACAGGATTTTTATAATATGGGATTATGTTTTCTGCTAAAATGGTCAATAAAAAAGAAACCCAAAATCGTAGCTCTCTTGGTGAGGGAAGCCAAAATATATTATCAGTTGGCAACAAAACCAAGAAGTTCATATATTACAGGTTGATAGCAAATTACTTCAACAGCGAAAACGGCTTGTTTTTACTGGGGATTGAACCCAGAACCTTCTGCATGTGAAGTAGACGTGACGACCACTCCACTATGAAACCTGTGAAATCCTTCAAAGTAATGGCATTTAGAGACGAGTTTTGACAGCCAGGGGAAAAAAAAAAAATAATTTGTAGTTCTGTTTGTGATGGAAGCCAAAACATACCGTCATTCGGCAACAATGCCGAAAACTTCATATATTGTAGTTGGATAGCGTATTATTTCAACACTAAGAACAGATTGGTTTTACTGGGGATTGAACCCAGGACCTTCTGCGTGTTAAGCAGACGTGATGACCACTACATTATGAAACCTGACGAAAAGTTACTGTGTATTGGCTAGCAGAGCAGAATTGTGACTGACGGGGCCTTTTTATTGCTGAAGGAAAGTATTTTTGGTTAATGAAACATTTACAATTATTACATATTTTACCAGTTTTATTCCTAGAAAGGGATTTTGCTTAAATTGAAGTTTATATTGAATGTGTTACTTTTTTCTCCATAGTTTGGTCTTTTGCTTTTGTATTTATGGGAACTATATATTTTGAAACAAATAGGATTTTTATAATATGGGATTATGTTTTCTGCTAAAATGGTCAATAAAAAAGAAACCCAAAATCGTAGTTCTCTTTGTGATGGAAGACAAAATGTATTGTCATTTGGCAACGAAACCAAGAATTTCACATATTACAAGTCGATAGGAAATTACTTCAACACCAAAAACAGATTGGTTTCACTGGGGATTGAACCCAGGACCTTCTGCGTGTGAAGCAGACGTGATGACCTCTACACTATGAAACCTTTAAAATCCTGCAAAGTAATGGCAATTAGAGACGAGTTTTGACCGCCAGGGGAAAAAAAACAAATTCGTAGCTCTGTTGGTGATGGAAGCTAAAACATCCCGTTATTCGGCAACAAAGCCAAGAACTTTATATACTGCAGGTTGATAGGGGATTATTTCAACACCAAGAACACATGGGTTTCACTGGGGATTGAACCCAGGACCTTCTGTGTGTAAAGCAGATGTGATTTCCACTACACTTTGAAACCTTTGAAAACCTGCAAAGTAATGGCAATTAGAGATGAGTTTTGACCGCCAGGGAAAAAAAAAACAAATTCGTAGCTCTGTTGGGGATGGAAGCCAAAACATCCCATCATTTGGCAACGAAGCCTAGAACTTCATATATTGTAGTTTAATTGAGTATTATTTCAACACCAAGAACAGATTGGTTTTACTGGGGATTGAACGCAGGACCTTCTGCGTGTTAAGCAGACGTGATAACCACTACACTATGAAACCTGACGAAAAGTTACTGTGTATTGGCTAGCAGAGCAGAATTGTGACTGACGGGGCCTTTTTATTGCTGAAGGAAAGTATTATTGGTTAATGAAACATTTACAATTATTATTACATATTTTACCAGTTTTATTCCTACAAAGGGATTTTGCTTAAAAGGAAGCTTACATTGAATGTGTTACTTTTTTCCACATAGTTTAGTTGTTTGCTTTTGTATTTAAAGGAACTATATATTTTGAAACAAACAGGATTTTTATAATATGGGATTATGTTTTCTGCTAAAATGGTCAATAAAAAAGAAACCCAAATTCTTAGTTCTCTTGGTGATGGAAGCCAAAATATATTATCAGTTGGCAACAAAACAAAGAATTTCATATGTTACAGGTTGATAGCAAATTACTTCAACAGCGAAAACGGCTTGTTTTTACTGGGGATTGAACCCAGGACCTTCTGCATGTGAAGTAGACGTGATGACGACTTCACTATGAAACCTGTGAAATCCTGCAAAGTAATGGCATTTAGAGACGAGTTTTGACCGCCAGGGGAAAAAAAAATAAATTTGTAGTTCTGTTTGTGATGGAAGCCAAAACATCCCGTCATTCGGCAACAAAGCCGAGAACTTCATATATTGGAGTTGGATAGCGTACTATTTCAACACTAAGAACAGATTGGTTTCACTGGGGATTGAACCCAGGACCTTCTGCGTGTTAAGCAGAAATGATGACCACTACACTATGAAACCTGACAAAAAGTTACTGTGTATTGGCTAGCAGAGCAGAATTGTGACAGACGGGGCCTTTTTATTGCTGAAGGAAAGTATTTTTGGTTAATGAAACATTTACAATTATTATTACATATTTTACCAGTTTTCTTCCTACAAAGGGATTTTGCTTAAATTGAAGTTTATATTGAATGTGTTACTTTTTTCTCCATAGTTTTTTTTTTCTTTTGTATTTTTGGGAACTATATATTTTGAAACAAATAGGATTTTTATAATATGGGATTATGTTTTCTGCTAAAATGGTCAATAAAAAAGAAACCCAAAATCGTAGTTCTCTTTGTGATGGAAGCCAAAATGTATTGTCATTTGGCAACGAAACCAAGAATTTCACATATTACAAGTCGATAGGAAATTACTTCAACACCAAAAACAGATTGGTTTCACTGGGGATTTATCCCAGGACCTTCTGCGTGTGAAGCAGACGTGATGACCACTACAATATGAAACCTTTGAAATCCTGCAAAGTAATGGCAATTAGAGACGAGTTTTGACCGCCAGGGGAAAAAAAACAAATTCGTAGCTCTGTTGGTGATGGAAGCTAAAACATCCCTTTATTCGGCAACAAAGCCAAGAACTTTATATACTGCAGGTTGATAGGGGATTATTTCAACACCAAGAACACATGGGTTTCACTGGGGATTGAATCCAGGACCTTCTGCGTGTAAAGCAGACGTGATTTCCACTACACTATGAAACCTTTGAAAGCCTGCAAAGTAATGGCAATTAGAGACGAGTTTTAACCGCCAGGGAAAAAAAAAAAAACAAATTCGTAGCTCTGTTGGGGATGGAAGCCAAAACATTCCATCATTCGGCAACAAAGCCAAGCACTTCATATATTGTAGTTTATTTGAGTATTATCTCAACACCAAGAACAGATTGGTTTTACTGGGGAATGAACGCAGGACCTTCTGCGTGTTAAGCAGACGTGATGACCACTACTCTATGAAACCTGATGGAAAGTTACTGTGTATTGGCTAGCAGAGCAGAATTGTGACTGACGGGGCCTTTTTATTGCTGAAGGAAAGTATTTTTGGTTAATGAAACATTTTCAATTTTTATTACATATTTTACCAGTTTTATTCCTACAAAGGGATTTTGCTTAAAAGGAAGTTTACATTGAATGTGTTACTTTTTTCCACATAGTTTAGTTGTTTGCTTTTGTATTTAAAGGAACTATATATTTTGAAACAAACAGGATTTTTATAATATGGGATTCTGTTTGATGCTAAAATGGTCAATAAAAAAGAAACCCAAAATCGTAGTTCTCTTGGTGATGGAAGCCAAAATATATTATCAGTTGGCAACAAAACAAAGAATTTCATATGTTACAGGTTGATAGCAAATTACATCAACAGCGAAAACGGCTTGTTTTTACTGGGGATTGAACCCAGGACCTTCTGCGTGTGAAGTAGACGTGATGACGACTCCACTATGAAACCTGTGAAATCCTGCAAAGTAATGGCATTTAGAGACGAGTTTTGACCGCCAGGGGAAAAAAAAAAATAATTTGTAGTTCTGTTTGTGATGGAAGCCAAAACATCCCGTCATTCAACAACAAAGCCGAGAACTTCATATATTGTAGTTGGATAGCGTATTATTTCAACACTAAGAATAGATTGGTTTCACTGGGGATTGAACCCAGGACCTTCTGCATGTTAAGCAGACGTGATGACCACTATACTATGAAACCTGTCGAAAAGTTACTGTGTATTTGGCTAGCAGAGCAGAATTGTGACTGATGGGGCCTTTTTATTGCTGAAGGAAAGTATTTTTGGTTAATGAAACATTTACAATTCTTATTACATATTTTACCAGTTTTATTCCTACAAAGGGATTTTGCTTAAATTGAAGTTTATATTGAATGTGTTACTTTTTTCTCCATAGTTTGGTCTTTTGCTTTTGTATTTATGGGAACTATATATTTTGAAACAAATAGGATTTTTACAATATGGGATTATGTTTTCTGCTAAAATGGTCAATAATAAAGAAACCCAAAATCGTAGTTCTCTTTGTGATGGAAGCCAAAATGTATTGTCATTTGGCAACGAAACCAAGAATTTCACATATTACAAGTCGATAGGAAATTACTTCAACACCAAAAACAGATTGGTTTCACTGGGGATTGAACCCAGGACCTTCTGCGTGTGAAGCAGATGTGATGACCACTACACTACGAAACCTTTGAAATTCTGCAAAGTAATGGCAATTAGAGACGAGTTTTGACCGCCAGGGAAAAAAAAACAAATTCGTAGCTCTGTTGGTGATGGAAGCTAAAACAACCCGTTATTCGGCAACAAAGCCAAGAACTTATTATACTGCAGGTTGATAGGGGATTATTTCAACACCAAGAACACATGGGTTTCACTGAGGATTGAACCCAGGACCATCTGCGTGTAAAGCAGACGTGATTTCCACTACACTATGAAACCTTTGAAAACCTGCAAAGTAATGGCAATTAGAGATGAGTTTTGACCGCCAGGGAAAAAAAAAACAAATTCGTAGCTCTGTAGGGGATGGAAGCCAAAACATCCCATCATTCGGCAACAAAGCCAAGAACTTCATATATTGTAGTTTAATTGAGTATTATTTCAACACCAAGAACAGATTGGTTTTACTGGGGATTGAACGCAGGACCTTCTGGGTGTTAAGCAGACGTGATGACCACTAATCTATGAAACCTGATGGAAAGTTACTGTGTATTGGCTATCAGAGCAGAATTGTGACTGACGGGGCCTTTTTATTGCTGAAGGAAAGTATTTTTGGTTAATGAAACATTTACAATTTTTATTACATATTTTACCAGTTTTATTCCTACAAAGGGATTTTGCTTAAAAGGAAGTTTACATTGAATGTGTTACTTTTTTCCACATAGTTTAGTTGTTTGCTTTTGTATTTAAAGGAACTATATATTTTGAAACAAACAGGATTTTTATAATATGGGATTATGTTTTCTGCTAAAATGGTCAATAAAAAAGAAACCCAAAATCGTAGTTCTCTTGGTGATGGAAGCCGAAATATATTATCAGTTGGCAACAAAACAAAGAATTTCATATGTTACAGGTTGATAGCAAATTACTTCAACAGTGAAAACGGCTTGATTTTACTGGGGATTGAACCCTGGACCTTCTGCGTGTGAAGTAGACGTGATGACGACTCCACTATGAAACCTGTGAAATCCTGCAAAGTAATGGCATTTAGAGACGAGTTTCGACCGCCAGGGGAAAAAAAAAAATAATTTGTAGTTCTGTTTGTGATGGAAGCCAAAACATCCCGTCATTCGGCAACAAAGACGAGAACTTCATATATTGTAGTTGGATAGCGTATTATTTCAACACTAAGAACATATTGGTTTCACTGGGGAATGAACCCAGGACCTTCTGCGTGTTAAGCAGACGTGATGACCACTACACTATGAAACCTGACGAAAAGTTACTGTGTATTGGCTAGCAGAGCAGAATTGTGACTGGCGGGGCCATTTTATTGCTGAAGGAAAGTATTTTTGGTTAATGAAACATTTACAATTATTATTACATATTTTACCAGTTTTATTCCTACAAAGGGATTTTGCTTAAATTGAAGTTTATATTGAATGTGTTACTTTTTTCTCCATAGTTTGGTCTTTTGCTTTTGTATTTATGGGAACTATATATTTTGAAACAAATAGGATTTTTATAATATGGGATTATGTTTTCTGCTAAAATGGTCAATAAAAAAGAAACCCAAAATCGTAGTTCTCTTTGTGATGGAAGCCAAAATGTATTGTCATTTGGCAACGAAACCAAGAATTTCACATATTACAAGTTGAAAGGAAATTACTTCAACACCAAAAACAGATTGGTTTCACTGGGGATTGAACCCAGGAACTTCTGCGTGTGAAGCAGACGTGATGACCACTACACTATGAAACCTTTGAAATTCTGCAAAGTAATGGCAATTAGAGACGAGTTTTGACCGCCAGGGGAAAAAAAACAAATTCGTAGCTCTGTTGGTGATGGAAGCTAAAACATCCCGTTATTCGGCAACAAAGCCAAGAACTTAATATACTGCAGGTTGATAGGGGATTATTTCAACACCAAGAACACATGGGTTTCACTGGGGATTGAACCCAGGACCGTCTGAGTGTAAAGCAGACGTGATTTCCACTACACTATGAAACCTTTGAAAGCCTGCAAAGTAATGGCAATTAGAGACGAGTTTTGACCGCTAGGGAAAAAAAAAACAAATTCGTAGCTCTGTTGGGGATGGAAGCCAAAACATCCCATCATTCGGCAACAAAGCCAAGAACTTCATATATTGTAGTTTAATTGAGTATTATTTCAACACCAAGCACAGATTGGTTTTACTGGGGATTGAACGCAGGACCTTCTGCGTGTTAAACAGACGTGATGACCACTACTCTGTGAAACCTGATGGAAAGTTACTGTGTATTGGCTAGCAGAGCAGAATTGTGACTGACGGGGCCTTTTTATTGCTGAAGGAAAGTATTTTTGGTTAATGAAACATTTACAATTTTTATTACATATTTTACCAGTTTTATTCCTACAAAGGGATTTTGCTTAAAAGGAAGTTTACATTGAATGTGTTACTTTTTTCCACATAGTTTAGTTGTTTGCTTTTGTATTTAAGGGAACTATATATTTTGAAACAAACAGGATTTTTATAATATGGGATTATGTTTTCTGCTAAAATGGTCAATAAAAAAGAAACCCAAAATCGTAGTTCTCTTGGTGAGGGAAGCCAAAATATATTATCAGTTGGCAACAAAACCAAGAATTTCATATATTACAGGTTGATAGCAAATTACTTCAACAGCGAAAACGGCTTATTTTTACTGGGGATTGAACCCAGAACCTTCTGCATGTGAAGTAGACGTGATGACCACTCCACTATGAAACCTGTGAAATCCTGAAAAGTAATGGCATTTAGAGATGAGTTTTGACAGCCAGGGGAAAAAAAAAAAATAATTTGTAGTTCTGTTTTTGATGGAAGCCAAAACATACCGTCATTCGGCAACAATGCCGAGAACTTCATATATTGTAGTTGGATAGTGTATGATTTCAAAACTAAGAACAGATTGGTTTCACTGGGATTGAACCCAGGACCTTTTGCGTGTTAAGCAGACGTGATAACTAGAGATGAGCGAACCGGTCCCGGTTCGGCTCGAGGTCGGTTCGCCGAACGGGGGTCCCGTTTGAGTTCGGTTCGTCGAACGTTCGACGAACCGAACTCGAACTGCATAGGAAACAATGACAGGCATTCATAAACACATAAAAACACCTAGAAAACACCCTCAAAGGTGTTCAAAAGGTGACAAACAACTCACAACACAAACACATGGGAAAGTGACAAGGACATATACTCATGCGAAAACAAAACAGCTGGACAAGGAAAAAGAGGAGGACACACAGATATAGGCATGGCACGCCCTTCTGAAATCATGTAAAACACCGCAAGGTTACTCCATCTGGAGCCTCCCTTTTTTCAAAAAATTGTGCCCCACACACACCCACTCAGTGGCAGCACTTGTGCCCTAGTTGTACACTTCACAGCTAGATTTGCATCAAGCACATTCAAACATACGCCATTGTTATCCGTCCCCAGGATGACACCGGGGTAGGTAGCAAAGTGTTTCCTGATCCCAGCTCTGTTCATCTTGGCTTCTTTTAAAAACACATCAAGCAAGGGTTACTCCAAGCGGAGCCTCTTTTTTTTTCCAAAAATTGTGCCCCACACACACCCACCCATTCAGTGGCAGCACTTGTGCCCTAGTTGTACACTTCACAGCTAGATTTGCATCAAGCACATTCAAAAATACGCCATTGTTATCCGTCCCCAGGATGACACCAGGGTAGGTAGCAAAGTCTTTGCTGAACCATGACTTGTTCATCTTGGCTTCTTTTAAAAACACATCAAGCAAGGGTTACTCCAAGCGGAGCCTCCCTTTTTTTCAAAAAATTGTGCCCCACACACACCCACTCAGTGGCAGCACTTGTGCCCTAGTTGTACACTTCACAGCTAGATTTGCATCAAGCACATTCAAAAATACGCCATTGTTATCCGTCCCCAGGATGACACCGGGGTAGGTAGCAAAGTGTTTCCTGATCCCAGCTCTGTTCATCTTGGCTTCTTTTAAAAACACATCAAGCAAGGGTTACTCCAAGCGGAGCCTCCCTTTTTTCCAAAAATTGTGCCTTACACACACCCACCCATTCAGTGGCAGCACTTGTGCCCTAGTTGTACACTTCACAGCTAGATTTGCATCAAGCACATTCAAAAATACGCCATTGTTATCCGTCCCCAGGATGACACCAGGGTAGGTAGCAAAGTCTTTGATGAACCATGACTTGTTCATCTTGGCTTCTTTTAAAAACACATCAAGCAAGGGTTACTCCAAGCGGAGTCTCCCTTTTTTCCAAAAATTGTGCCCCACACACACCCACCCATTCAGTGGCAGCACTTTTGCCCTAGTTGTACACTTCATAGCTAGATTTGCATCAAGCAAATTCAAAAATACGCCATTGTTATCCGTCCCCAGGATGACACCAGGGTAGGTAGCAAAGTCTTTGCTGAACCATGACTTGTTCATCTTGGCTTCTTTTAAAAACACATCAAGCAAGGGTTACTCCAAGCGGAGCCTCCCTTTTTTTCCAAAAATTGTGCCCCACACACACCCACCCATTCAGTGGCAGCACTTGTGCCCTAGTTGTACACTTCACAGCTAGATTTGCATCAAGCACATTCAAAAATACGCCATTGTTATCCGTCCCCAGGATGACACCAGGGTAGGTAGCAAAGTGTTTCCTGATCCCAGCTCTGTTCATCTTGGCTTCTTTTAAAAACACATCAAGCAAGGGTTACTCCAAGCGGAGCCTCCCTTTTTTTCCAAAAATTGTGCCCCACACACACCCACCCATTCAGTGGCAGCACTTGTGCCCTAGTTGTACACTTCACAGCTAGATTTGCATCAAGCACATTCAAAAATACGCCATTGTTATCCGTCCCCAGGATGACACCAGGGTGGGTAGCAAAGTCTTTGCTGAACCATGACTTGTTCATCTTGGCTTCTTTTAAAAACACATCAAGCAAGGGTTACTCCAAGCGGAGCCTCCCTTTTTTTCCAAAAATTGTGCCCCACACACACCCACCCATTCAGTGGCAGCACTTGTGCCCTAGTTGTACACTTCACAGCTAGATTTGCATCAAGCACATTCAAAAATACGCCATTGTTATCCGTCCCCAGGATGACACCAGGGTAGGTAGCAAAGTCTTTGCTAAACCATGACTTGTTCATCTTGACTTCTTTTAAAAACACATCAAGCAAGGGTTACTCCAAGCGGAGCCTCCCTTTTTTTTCAAAAATTGTGCCCCACACACACCCACCCATTCAGTGGCAGCACTTGTGCCCTAGTTGTACACTTCACAGCTAGATTTGCATCAAGCACATTCAAAAATACGCCATTGTTATCCGTCCCCAGGATGACACCAGGGTAGGTAGCAAAGTCTTTGCTGAACCATGACTTGTTCATCTTGGTTTCTTTTAAAAACACATCAAGCAAGGGTTACTCCAAGCGGAGCCTCCCTTTTTTTCAAAAAATTGTGCCCCACACACACCCACCCATTCAGTGGCAGCACTTGTGCCCTAGTTGTACACTTCACAGCTAGATTTGCATCAAGCACATTCAAAAATACGCCATTGTTATCCGTCCCCAGGATGACACCAGGGTAGGTAGCAAAGTCTTTGCTGAACCATGACTTGTTCATCTTGGCTTCTTTTAAAAACACATCAAGGAAGGGTTACTCCAAGCGGAGCCTCCCTTTTTTTCCAAAAATTGTGCCCCACACACACCCACCCATTCAGTGGCAGCACTTGTGCCCTAGTTGTACACTTCACAGCTAGATTTGCATCAAGCACATTCAAAAATACGCCATTGTTATCCGTCCCCAGGATGACACCAGGGTAGGTAGCAAAGTCTTTGCTGAACCATGACTTGTTCATCTTGGCTTCTTTTAAAAACACATCAAGCAAGGGTTACTCCAAGCGGAGCCTCCCTTTTTTTCCAAAAATTGTGCCCCACACACACCTACCCATTCAGTGGCAGCACTTGTGCCCTAGTTGTACACTTCACAGCTAGATTTGCATCAAGCACATTCAAAAATACGCCATTGTTAACCGTCCCCAGGATGACACCAGGGTAGGTAGCAAAGTCTTTGCTGAACCATGACTTGTTCATCTTGGCTTCTTTTAAAAACACATCAAGCAAGGGTTACCCCAAGCGGAGCCTCCCTTTTTTTCCAAAAATTGTGCCCCACACACACCCACCCATTCAGTGGCAGCACTTGTGCCCTAGTTGTACACTTCACAGCTAGATTTGCATCAAGCACATTCAAAAATACGCCATTGTTATCCGTCCCCAGGATAACACCAGGGTAGGTAGCCAAGTCTTTGCTGAACCATGACTTGTTCATCTTGGCTTCTTTTAAAAACACATCAAGCAAGGGTTACTCCAAGCAGAGCCTCCCTTTTTTTCCAAAAATTGTGCCCCACACACACCCACCCATTCAGTGGCAGCACTTGTGCCCTAGTTGTACACTTCACAGCTAGATTTGCATCAAGCACATTCAAAAATACGCCATTGTTATCCGTCCCCAGGATGACACCAGGGTAGGTAGCAAAGTCTTTGCTGAACCATGACTTGTTCATCTTGGCTTCTTTTAAAAACAATGTAAGCAAGGGTTACTCCAAGCGGAGCCTCCCTTTTTTAAAAAAATTGGGCCACACACACACACCCCATCAGTGGCAGCAGTTGTGCCCTAGTTGCAAACAGGATGTTTTGATTTGCATCAAGCACATTCCAAATCCACAAGCATTTACTCTCCCCAGGATGACACAGGGGTAGTAAATTCCTTCTGGATCCATGACTTGTTCATTTTGATGAACGTCAGTCTGTCCACATTGTCACTGGACAGACGCGTGCGCTTATCTGTCAGCACACACCCAGCAGCACTGAAGACACGTTCAGAGACAACGCTGGCAGCTGGACACGACAAAATCTCCAAGGCGTAACTGGAGAGCTCTGGCCATTTTTCTAGATTTGAAGCCCAAAAGGAGCAAGGCTCCATTTGCAAAGTCATGGCATCGATGTTCATTTGGAGATACTCCTGTATCATCCTCTCCAGCCGTTGACTATGTGTCAGACTTGTTGTCTCTGGTGGCCTTACAAAAGAGGGTTTAAAAAAATTATGAAAAGATTCCATAAAATTGCTGTTACCAGCACCAGATACGGTCCTACTGGTACGGGTAGACTGTTGAAGATGACGAGACCGTCCCATGTTTGTCAAGTTACAACTGGGAGATTCACTCCCAGCACCTGCACGGTTGTTTGGTGGAAAAGCCGATCTAAGATCGAGTAACAGCTTCTGCTGATACTCCTGCATACGTGCGTCCCTTTCTATGGCTGGAATTATGTCACAAAATTTGGACTTGTACCGGGGATCTAATAGTGTGGCAAGCCAGTAGTCATCATCACTTCTAATTTTGACAATACGAGGGTCATGTTGGAGGTAGTGCAACAAGAAGGCGCTCATGTGTCTGGCGCAGCCATGCGGACCAAGTCCACGCTGTGTTTGTGGCATAGAGGTGCTAACCGTTCTTTCTTCCTCTGACATCTCCCCCCAACCTCTTTCAACTGAAATTTGACCAAGGTCTCCCTCATCTGCTGAGTCTTCTATGTCCATGGACAGTTCGTCCTCCATTTCTTCATGTTCTCCTGCACCTTCCTCAACATCTCGCCTGCTAACATGCGCCCTTGTTGATCCCTGTCCCCCATGGTCCCATGCCTGGCGCCTTGGTGATGATGAACGTCTGGACCTTGGTGATGTTGTTGTGTCTTGCGCATATGAATCCTCCTGTAGTTCATCCTCTTCCTGTTGTCCCACCCCCTGACTCCGAATAGTGTTTAGCGTCTGCTCCAGCATGTAAATGACTGGAATCGTCATGCTGATAATGGCATTGTCAGCGCTAAACATATTCGTCGCCATGTCGAAACTGTGCAGAAGGGTGCATAGGTCCTTGATCTGAGACCACTCCATCAGGGTGATCTGACCCACCTCTGCATCTCGTTGGCCCAGGCTATACGTCATGACGTATTGCACCAGGGCTCGGCGGTGCTGCCACAGTCGCTGTAACATGTGGAGAGTTGAATTCCAGCGTGTCGCCACATCGCATTTCAGGCGATGAACCGGCAGGCCGAAAGACTTCTGGAGCGATGCAAGTCGCTCTGCTGCGGCGCTTGAACGGCGGAAGTGAGCAGACAGTTTTCGGGCCCTGTTCAGAAGGCCATCTAGGCCGGGATAGTGTGTTAAAAATTGCTGCACGACAAGGTTCAACACGTGAGCCATACAAGGTACGTGTGTCACCTTGCCCAGGCGAAGGGCCGCACCCAGGTTTGCAGCATTGTCGCACACGGCCTTACCAGGCTGCAGGTTGAGTGGAGACAACCATTTATTAAACTCGGACCGCAGAGCTGACCACAACTCCTCAGCTGTGTGACTCTTATTACCAAGACATGTCAAGCTAAAGACCGCCTGATGCCGTTGCGCTCTGCTGCCAGTATAGTAATGATGGGTGCGTGATTCCTTCTGCGCAGTGAGAACGCTGGTGGCCTGACCAGGCAGGCTTGGGGCGGAGGTGGAGGACCCAGATGAGGTGAAGGATGCAGAAGCAGTGGCGGAACTTGGACAGACAGAGGATTGACACACAAGTCGTGGGGACGGCAAGACTTGTGCAGCAGACCCTTCACCATCTATCACCATAGTTACCCAGTGCCCAGTCAGCGACATGTAACGTCCCTGTCCATGCTTACTGGTCCAAGTGTCGGTGGTGAAATGCACCCGTTCACACACAGAGTTTCTCAAGGAAGCGGTGATGTTGTGTGCGACATGCTGGTGTAGCGCGGGCACACCTTTCTTAGAGAAGTAGTGGCGACTAGGCATCTGGTACTGGGGCACAGCGACAGACATAAGGTCTCTAAAATCCTGTGTGTCCACTAGGCGGAAAGGCAGCATTTCGGTAGCCAACAGCTTACAGAGAAATAGAGTCAACCTCTTAGCTTTGTCATGGGTCGCAGGAAGTGGCCTTTTATTTGACCACATCTGAGGGACAGAGATCTGGCTGCTGTGTGTAGACGGTGTTGAGTAGGGTGTCCCTGGAAAAATGCAGGTTTGTGAGGAAAGTGCAGGCGGAGACATGATGTTGCCTTCATCCAACGTTGGTGCTATCGATGTCTGAGATTGCTGTACACACTCACTTGTTTCCCCTTCCAAACCAACTGACGACCTACCAAGCAAACTGCCTGTTGCGGTTACAGTGGTGGAAGTTGTGGGTGAAAAAACAGGTGTGACAGCTGTCCCCACAGTCCTAGAAGATGACGAGCGCGCGGATGCCATGGAAGGGGCAGGCGGTGGATGGTTCGCTCCGCTACGCCGCATTGCAGCACGGTGAGCTTCCCACCGGGCCATATGATGTTTATTCATGTGACGATTCATGCAAGAAGTTGTCAAACAGCTGAGGTTTTGACCTCTACTAAGAGAACCATGACAAATTTTACAGATCACATGATTTGGGCGATCTTTTTCTTTGTCAAAAAAGGACCAGGCTAGGCAAGGCTTAGAGGCCATGCGACCTGTTGATCCACCCCGAATAATGCTCAGAGGCAGAGTGGTGGCTGAGGATGCAGTTGTAGACGTGCTACCAGTACTCCGACTCTGTCCAGGAAGGCGCAATGTAACTTCGTCATCAGTTGCATCCTCCTCCACCACCTCTGTTGACCTCCTCAAGGGCCTGACTGTGGGTTGACAGTAGGTGGGATCTAGAACTTCATCATCAATTGTTGTGTTTGCACTCCCCTCCCACTCAGACCGAACCTCTTCTTGCCCTGACCGAATATTTAAGTTGTCATCCCAATCGGGTATCTGCGTCTCATCTTCATCAGTATGTTCCTCATTGTCTATAACCACAGGTGTTACAGTTTGTGACAAAGGGTCAACATTATGCTCAGAAACTTTGTCCTCACGGCCTGAATCAGAGTCACAAAGGTTCTGGGCATCACTGCAGACCATTTCCTGTTCTGTACTCACTGTAGCTTGGGAGCAGACCTCTGATTCCCAGGCTATAGTGTGACTGAACAGCTCTGCAGACTCAGCCATCTCAGTTCCACCATACTGTGCAGGGCTGATGGAGACTTCAGAGCTGGGAGAAATCAAGTTTGATTGGGATGACAACTCAAAGGACTGGTGTTTTTTGGATGCGGTACTTGAAGTGGCTGAGAGGGCACTTGTTGGACCACTTGAGATCTATTCAAGCATTTTCCTTTTTTGGCCATCATCTACCTTTGTTCCTGTTGTTCGTGTCCGTAAAAAAGGGAGCACATCGGATTGTCCACGGTAAGTAGTAGACATCTTACTTTTGCTGGTAGATGGTCTATCTTCAGAAGATGATAATGGAGCTTTGCCACCTTCCCCACGTACAAAACCTTTTTTGCCTTTTCCACCACGCCTCTTCCCCTTTCCACCAGCATCTGTCATTTTGCCACTCATGTTGATTGCGACAAGATCGTGCACTGAAAATGTGGTAGTAAAAATTGAGAGGTGGTGTAGATTGCAGTGGTGGTCTAGCTTTATTAACAGCAGAATAATAAAGAATAAATATCCTTGACAATGCAACTTTGGCCCTTAAACTGGCAGCAAAAATTGCTAGTATAATGGCTTAGTTATAATGAGTTGGAGTGTGCAATGCAGGTAGAGGTGCTGCAAATGTCTTTGCACTAGTGGGACTATAGCAAAGTCCAATAGCCACGTTTAGGATGCCACTAGGTACACTGAGTGTTTGCTAGTATAATGGTTTAGTTATAATGAGTTGGAGTGTGCAATGCAGGTAGAGGTGCTGCAAATGTCTTTGCACTAGTGTGACTAGACAAATGTCCAATAGCCACGTTTAGGATGCCACTAGGTACACTGAGTGTTTGCTAGTATAATGGCTTAGTTATAATGAGTTGGAGTGTGCAATGCAGGTAGAGGTGCTGCAAATGTCTTTGCACTAGTGTGACTAGACAAATGTCCAATAGCCACGTTTAGGATGCCACTAGGTACACTGAGTGTTTGCTAGTATAATGGCTTAGTTATAATGAGTTGGAGTGTGCAGAGGACAGGAGGGTACAGTGCCAGGATTGTGGGGCTCTGGGTAGAGGAATGGAAGCCTGCCTTTCTATTCCCTCCTAATGGGGAAATGGAGCGACGAAATCCCTGACCTTGGCTACACAGACGCTGTCCCTGTTTTCAGGACCTGTCACCTATGGCTCTGACCCTGCCGGTGCGAGCCCTTAAAAGGACTGATGGAAAGTGCTATCCCTATGCTGTCTAGCGCTGTGTATGGAGCGCATACAGCTGTATCAGCGATAGGACTCAGGACGGAGCTTCGCAAGTGATGACTGACACCAAGGACGCAGAAGAGATAATGGCGTCCTGGAGGAAAATGTCCGGTTTTATAATGCAGGGACATGTGACATGGACATCCTATCACACATGCCGTTGCTTCTCTGGCTAAAAGTCCACTTAGCTGTGTGTGTGTCTGGGATTGGCTGACATGCTGGCCCGCCCCACAAGACGCGCGCGCTTAGGGAAGGAAGACAAGGATAAAAAAAAAAAAAAAATGGCGATCGCCATTATACAAACAGTAGTGATCTGAAGGCGCTGTTCACGCACACTATACACTGAAATGTCATAATAGTGTGAGTCACAGAGTGACTTACACTATTACAGCGGAAAGCCAGCTAGGAATTAGCTGGTTTTTTGCTGCTAGAACCGTTCTCGAACGTTTCTAGAACTACCGAGCTTTTGCAAAAAAGCTCGAGTTCTAGTTCGATCTAGAACAGGCCCCAAAATCACTCGAGCCTAGAACTGGAGAACCTCGAACCGCAAACCACGCTCAACTCTAGTGATGACCACTACACTATGAAACCTGACGAAAAGTTACTGTGTATTGGCTAGCAGAGCAGAATTGTGACTGACGGGGCCTTTTTATTGCTGAAGGAAAGTATTTTTGGTTAATGAAACATTTACAATTATTATTACATATTTTACCAGTTTTATTCCTAGAAAGGGATTTTGCTTAAATTGAAGTTTATATTGAATGTTTTACTTTTTTCTCCATAGTTTGGTCTTTTGCTTTTGTATTTATGGGAACTATATATTTTGAAACAAATAGGATTTTTATAATATGGGATTATGTTTTCTGCTAAAATGGTCAATAAAAAAGAAACCCAAAATCGTAGTTCTCTTTGTGATGGAAGCCAAAATGTATTGTCATTTGGCAACGAAACCAAGAATTTCACATATTACAAGTCGATAGGAAATTACTTCAACACCAAAAACAGATTGGTTTCACTGGGGATTGAACCCAGGACCTTCTACGTGTGAAGCAGACGTGATGACCACTACACTATGAAACCTTTGAAACCCTGCAAAGTAATGGCAATTAGAGATGAGTTTTGACCGCCAGGGGAAAAAAAACAAATTCGTAGCTCTGTTGGTGATGGAAGCTAAAACATCCCGTTATTTGGCAACAAAGCCAAGAACTTCATATACTGTAGTTTAATTGATTATTATTTCAACACCAAAAACAGATTGGTTTTACTGGGGATTGAACGCAGGACCTTTTGCGTGTTAAGCAGACGTGATGACCACTACTCTATGAAACCTGATGGAAAGTTACTGTGTATTGGCTAGCAGAGCAGAATTGTGACTGACGGGGCCTTTTTATTGCTGAAGGAAAGTATTTTTGGTTAATGAAACATTTACAATTTTTATTACATATTTTACCAGTTTTATTCCTACAAAGGGATTTTGCTTAAAAGGAAGTTTACATTGAATGTGTTACTTTTTTCCACATAGTTTAGTTGTTTGCTTTTGTATTTAAAGGAACTATATATTTTGAAACAAACAGGATTTTTATAATATGGGATTATGTTTTCTGCTAAAATGGTCAATAAAAAAGAAACCCAAAATCGTAGTTCTCTTGGTGATGGAAGCCAAAATATATTATCAGTTGGCAACAAAACAAAGAATTTCATATGTTACAGGTTGATAGAAAATTACTTCAACAGCGAAAACAGCTAGTTTTTACTGAGGATTGAACCCAGGACCTTCTGCGTGTGAAGTAGACGTGATGACAACTCCACTATGAAACCTGTGAAAACCTGCAAAGTAATGGCATTTAGAGACGAGTTTTGACCGCCAGGGGAAAAAAAATAATAATTTGTAGTTCTGTTTGTGATGGAAGCCAAAACATCCCATCATACGGCAACAAAGCCGAGAACTTCATATATTGTAGTTGGATAGCGTATTATTTCAACATTAAGAACAGATTGGTTTCACTGGGGATTGAACCCAGGACCTTCTGCGTGTTAAGCAGACGTGATGACCACTACACTATGAAACCTGACAATAAGTTACTGTGTATTGGCTAGCAGAGCAGAATTGTGACTGACGGGGCCTTTTTATTGCTGAAGGAAAGTATTGTTGGTTAATGAAACATTTACAATTAATATTACATATTTTACTAGTGATGAGCGAGTACTAAAAAGCTCGGGTGCTCGAGGCTCGGGCCGAGCATCCCAAGATACTCGTGTACTCGGCCCAAGCACCGAGCCCAATGTTATCCTATGGGAGACCCGAGTATTTTTGTGAAATGACCCCCGGCAGCATGTAGAAACCCTAAAAATGGCACAAAAGTCTCAGAAGAGTGCTCAAATGACATGGCAACAGCATGGGGAAGACCCCTTGAAGCATTTATCACTCAAAAGTCACAGCTGTGAACAATTTTGTTCGCGTTTTACGCCATTTTTACGGACTCACCAGAAAACCTTCCAAAATGACCCCAAAATGATTTTTCATGGCAGAAATGTTAAGGGCACATACCCAATAGTGAGATAGAGCTGGTGTATGTTACTTTTTGAGATTAATACATATAAGACATTGTGTGGCACTCCGATGTCCCTGAGAAGAGACGTACATGAAGGCCTCTTGAGTCTAATGTGCCCATTTTGAGGAAGTGAGTCTTTGTAGTATTTTCCTTTGCCAGGGCAGTCCAAAATTGTGAGGTTCACCAATGCCCCTGCATACACACGTGCATGAGGGCCTGTAAACCTGAAGTGCCCATTGTAAGGAAGTGGGTCTATTGTAGTATAGCCCTTTGGCAGGGCAGCCAAAAATTGGGAGGCTCCACGTTGTCCCTGGAAAGAGACGTGCATGAGGGCCTGTAAACATGAAGTGCCCATTGTAAGGAAGTGGGTCTATTGTAGTATAGCCCTTAGGCAGGGCAGCCAAAAATTTATTATCAGTTGGCAACAAAACAAAGAATTTCATATGTTACAGGTTGATAGCAAATTACTTCTACGGCGAAAACGGCTTGTTTTTACAGGGGAGTGAACCCAGGACCTTCTGCGTGTGAAGTAGACGTGATGACGACTCCACTATGAAACCTGTGAAATCCTGCAAAGTAATGGCATTTAGAGACGAGTTTTGACCGCCAGGGGAAAAAAAATAAATAATTTGTAGTTCTGTTTGTGATGGAAGCCAAAACATCCGGTCATTCGGCAACAAAGCCGAGAACATCATATATTGGAGTTGGATAGCGTATTATTTCAACACTAAGAACAGATTGATTTCACTGGGGATTGAACCCAGGACCTTCTGCGTGTGAAGCAGATGTGATGACCACTACACTTTGAAACATTTGAAATCCTGCAAAGTAATGGCAATTAGAGACAAGTTTTGACCGCCAGGGGAAAAAAACCAAATTCGTAGCTCTGTTGGTGATGGAAGCTAAAACATCCCGTTATTCGGCAACAAAGCCAAGAACTTTATATACTGCAGGTTGATAGGGGATTATTTCAACACCAAGAACACATGGGTTTCACTGGGGATTAAACCCAGGACCTTCTGCATGTAAAGCAGACGTGATTTCCAATACACTATGAAACCTTTGAAAGCCTGCAAAGTAATGGCAATTAGAGACGAGTTTTGACCGCCAGAGAAAAAAAAAACAAATTCGTAGCTCTGTTGGGGATGGAAGCCAAAACATCCCATCATTCGGCAACAAAGCCAAGAACTTCATATATTGTAGTTTAATTGAGTATTATTTAAACACCAAGAACAGAATGGTTTTACTGGGGGTTAAACGCAGGACCTTCTGCGTGTTATGCTGACGTGATGACCACTACTCTATGAAACCTGATGGAAAGTTACTGTGTATTGGCTAGCAGAGAAGAATTGTGACTGACGGGGCCTTTTTATTGCTGAAGGAAAGTATTTTTGGTTAATGAAACATTTACAATTTTTATTACATATTTTACCAGTTTTATTCCTACAAAGGGATTTTGCTTAAAAGGAAGTTTACATTGAATGTGTTACTTTTTTCCACATAGTTTAGTTGTTTGCTTTTGTATTTAAAGGAACTATATATTTTGAAACAAACAGGATTTTTATAATATGGGATTATGTTTTCTTCTAAAATGGTCAATAAAAAAGAAACCCAAAATCGTAGTTCTCTTGGTGATGGAAGCCAAAATATATTATCAGTTGGCAAAAAAAGAAAGAATTTCATATGTTACAGGTTGATAGCAAATTACCTTCCATCATTCGGCAACAAAGCCAAAAGCTTCAAATATTGTAGCTTAATTGAGTATTATTTCACCAACAAGAACAGATTGGTTTTACTGGGGATTGAACGCAGGACCATCTGCGTGTTAAGCAGACGTGATGACCACTACTCTATGAAATCTGATGGAAAGTTACTGTGTATTGGCTAGCAGAGCAAAATTGTGACTGACGGGGCCATTTTATTGCTGAAGGAAAGTATTTTTTGTTAATGAAACATTTACAATTTTTATTACATATTTTACCAGTTTTATTCCTACAAAGGGATATTGCTTAAAAGGAAGTTTACATTGAATGTGTTACTTTTTTCCACATAGTTTAGTTGTTTGCTTTTGTATTTAAAGGAACTATATATTTTGAAACAAACAGGATTTTTATAATATGGGATTATGTTTTCTGCTAAAATGGTCAATAAAAAAGAAACCCAAAATCGTAGTTCTCTTGGTGATGGAAGCCAAAATATATTATCAGTTGGCAAAAAAAGAAAGAATTTCATATGTTACAGGTTGATAGCAAATTACCTCCCATCATTCGGCAACAAAGCCAAGAGCTTCAAATATTGTAGTTTACTTGAGTATTATTTCACCAACAAGAACAGATTGGTTTTACTGGGGATTGAACGCAGGACCTGCTGCGTGTTAAGCAGACATGATGACCACTACTCTATGAAACCTGATGGAAAGTTACTGTGTATTGGCTAGCAGAGCAGAATTGTGACTGACGGGGCCTTTTTATTGCTGAAGGAAAGTATTTTTTGTTAATGAAACATTTACAATTTTTATTACATATTTTACCAGTTTTATTCCTACAAAGGGTTTTTGCTTAAAAGGAAGTTTACATTGAATGTGTTACTTTTTTCCACATAGTTTAGTTGTTTGCTTTTGTATTTAAAGGAACTATATATTTTGAAACAAACAGGATTTTTATAATATGGGATTATGTTTTCTGCTAAAATGGTCAATAAAAAAGAAACCCAAAATCGTAGTTCTCTTGGTGATAAAAGCCAGAATATATTATCAGTTGGCAACAAAACAAAGAATTTCATATGTTACAGGTTGATAGCAAATTACTTCAACAGCGAAAACGGCTTGTTTTTACTGGGGATTGAACCCAGGACCTTCTGCGTGTGAAGTAGACATGATGACGACTACACTATGAAACCTGTGAAATCCTGCAAAGTAATGGCATTTAGAGACGAGTTTTGACCGCCAGGGGAAAAAAAATAATAATTTGTAGTTCTGTTTGTGATGGAAGCCAAAACATCCCGTCATACGGCAACAAAGCCAAGAACTTCATATATTGTAGTTGGATAGCGTATTATTTCAACACTAAGAACAGATTGGTTTCACTGGGGATTGAACCCAGGACCTTCTGCGTGTTAAGCAGACGTGATGACCACTACACTATGAAACCTGACGAAAATTTACTGTGTATTGGCTGGTAGAGCAGAATTGTGACTGACAGGGCCTTTTTATTGCTGAAGGAAAGTATTTTTGGTTAATGAAACATTTACAATTATTATTACATATTTTACCAGTTTTATTCCTACAAAGGGATTTTGCTTAAATTGAAGTTTATATTGAATGTGTTACTTTTTTCTCCATAATTTGGTCTTTTGCTTTTGTATTTATGGGAACTATATATTTTGAAACAAATAGGATTTTTTTAATATGGGATTATGTTTTCTGCTAAAATGGTCAATAAAAAAGAAACCTAAAATCGTTGTTCTCTTTGTGATGGAAGCCAAAATGTATTGTCATTTGGCAACGAAACCAAGAATTTCACATATTACAAGTCGATAGGAAATTACTTCAACACCAAAAACAGATTGGTTTCACTGGGGATTTAACCCAGGACCTTCTGCGTGTGAAGCAGACGTGATGACCACTACACTATGAAACCTTTGAATTTCTGCAAAGTAATGGCAATTAGAGTCGAGTTTTGACCGCCAGGGGAAAAAAAACAAATTCGTAGCTCTGTTGGTGATGGAAGCTAAAACATCCCGTTATTCGGCAACAAAGCCAAGAACTTCATATACTGCAGGTTGATAGGGGATTATTTCAACACCAAGAACACATGGGTTTCACTGGGGATTGAATTCAGGACCTTCTGCGTGTAAAGTAGACGTGATTTCCACTACACTATGAAACCTTTGAAAGCCTGCAAAGTAATGGCAATTAGAGACGAGTTTTGACCGCCAGGGAAAAAAAAAAAAATTCCTAGCTCTGTTGGGGATGGAAGCCAAAACATCCCTTCATTCGGCAACAAAGCCAAGAACTTCATATAATGTAGTTTAATTGAGTATTATTTCAACACCAAGAACAGATTGGTGTGACTGGGGATTGAACGCAGGACCTTCTGCGTGTTAAGCAGACGTGATGACCACTACTCTATGAAACCTGATGGAAAGTTACTGTGTATTGGCTAGCAGAGCAGAATTGTGACTGACGGGGCCTTTTTATTGCTGAAGGAGGTTATTTTTGGTTAATGAAACATTTACAATTTTTATTACATATTTTACCAGTTTTATTCCTACAAAGGGATTTTGCTTAAAAGGAAGTTTACATTGAATGTGTTACTTTTTTCCACATAGTTTAGTTGTTTGCTTTTGTATTTAAAGGAACTATATATTTTGAAACAAACAGGATTTTTATAATATGGGATTATGTTTTCTGCTAAAATGGTCAATAAAACAGAAACCCAAAATCGTAGTTCTCTTGGTGAGGGAAGCCAAAATATATTATCAGTTGGCAACAAAACCAAGAATTTCATATATTACAGGTTGATAGCAAATTACTTCAACAGCAAAAATGGCTTGTTTTTACTGGGGATTGAACCCAGGACCTTCTGCGTGTGAAGGAGACGTGATGACCACTCCACTATGAAACCTGTGAAATCCTGCAACTTAATGGCATTTAGAGACGAGTTTTGACCGCCAGGGGAAAAAAAAAAAATAATTTGTAGTTCTGTTTGTGATGGAAGCCAAAACATACCGTCATTCGGCAACAATGAAGAAAACTTCATATAATGTAGTTTAATTGAGTATTATTTCAACACTAAGAACAGATTGGTTTCACTGGGGATTGAAACCAGGACCTTCTGCATGTTAAGCAGACGTGATGACCACTACACTATAAAACCTGACGAAAAGCTACTGTGTATTCGCTAGCAGAACAGAATTGTGACTGACGGGGCCTTTTTATTGCTGAAGGAAAGTATTTTTGGTTAATGAAACATTTACAATTATTATTACATATTTTACCAGTTTTATTCCTACAAAAGGATTTTGCTTAAATTGAAGTTTATATTGAATGTGTTACTTTTTTCTCCATAGTTTGGTCTTTTGCTTTTGTATTTATGGGAACTATATATTTTGAAACAAATAGGATTTTTATAATATGGGATTATGTTTTCTGCTAAAATGGTCAATAAAAAAGAAACCCAAAATCGTAGTTCTCTTTGTGATGGAAGCCAAAATGTATTGTCATTTGGCAACGAAACCAAGAATTTCACATATTACAGGTCGATAGGAAATTACTTCAACACCAAAAACGGATTGGTTTCACTGGGGATTGAACCCAGGACCTTCTGCGTGTGAAGCAGACGTGATGATCACTACACTATGAAACCTTTGAAATCCTGCAAAGTAATGGCAATTAGAGTCGAGTTTTGACCGCCAGGTGAAAAAAAACAAATTCGTAGCTCTGTTGGTGATGGAAGCTAAAACATCCCGTTATTCGGCAACAAAGCCAAGAACTTTATATACTGCAGGTTGATAGGGGATTATTTCAACACCAAGAACACATGGGTATCACTGAGGATTCAACCCAGGACCTGCTGCGTGTAAAGTAGACGTGATTTCCACTACACTATGAAACCTTTGAAAGCCTGCAAAGTAATGGCAATTAGAGACGAGTTTTGACCGCCAGGGAAAAAAAACAAATTCGTAGCTCTGTTGGGGATGGAAGCCAAAACATCCCATCATTCGGCAACAAAGCCAAGAACTTCATATATTGTAGTTTAATTGAGTATTATTTCAACACCAAGAACAGATTGGTTTTACTGGGGATTGAACGCAGGACCTTCTGCGTGTTAAGCAAACGTGATGACCACTACTCGATGAAACCTGATGGAAAGTTACTGTGTATTGGCTAGCAGAGCAGAATTGTGACTGACGGGGCCTTTTTATTGCTGAAGGAAAGTATTTTTGGTTAATGAAACATTTACAATTTTTATTACATATTTTACCAGTTTTATTCCTGCAAAGGGATTTTGCTTAAAAGGAAGTTTACATTGAATGTGTTACTTTTTTCCACATAGTTTAGTTGTTTGCTTTTGTATTTAAAGGAACTATATATTTTGAAACAAACAGGATTTTTATAATATGGGATTATGTTTTCTGCTAAAATGGTCAATAAAAAAGAAACCCAAAATCGTAGTTCTCTTGGTGATGGAAGCCAAAATATATTATCAGTTGGCAACAAAACAAAGAATTTCATATGTTACAGGTTGATAGCAAATTACTTCTACGGCGAAAACGGCTTGTTTTTACAGGGGAGTGAACCCAGGACCTTCTGCGTGTGAAGTAGACGTGATGACGACTCCACTATGAAACCTGTGAAATCCTGCAAAGTAATGGCATTTAGAGACGAGTTTTGACCGCCAGGGGAAAAAAAATAAATAATTTGTAGTTCTGTTTGTGATGGAAGCCAAAACATCCCGTCATTCGGCAACAAAGCCGAGAACATCATATATTGGAGCTGGATAGCGTATTATTTCAACACTAAGAACAGATTGGTTTCACTGGGGATTGAACCCAGGACTAGAGATGAGCAAACCAGTCGCGGTTCGGCTCGAGTCGGTTCGCCGAACGGGTGTCCCGTTCGAGTTCGGTTCATCGAACGTTCAACGAACCGAACTCGAACCAATAGGCTATAATGGGAGGCAATCACAAACACATAAAAATGCATTATAAATGTACACAAACAGTTAATAAACATTGCCATAACACTTACCGGTCCCCGCGATCCCTCCTGTACTCTGTCTCCTGCCGCTATTCCATCCAATGATCGCTGAATCCTCCCCGTGACCAGCACTGCCAGCTGAGATGCAGGACCTATCATGACGTCAAAATAGCCATGTGACCAGTCACGTGGCTATTATCTCATTGGCTACAGACTGGTCACATGACTATGACGCGTCATGTAGGACCTGCGAGTGCATCTCTCCGGTACACGGTGCACATATGTGTATCGCCGTGTACCGGCGACATGCTCTAGCACACGGTCGACTCCCCGTTCCGTTAGGGACCGGCTGACACAGCCGGTTATTAACGGAGATCACCGTTGCCATAGCAACGCAGTTAGCGGTGACGTCACCGCTAACCGCGGCTCCGAGAGCACCGTTGCTATGGTAACGCGTCTGTCAGCGTTACCGCTGTTACCGCTGACAGCCAGCACTGATCACTCACGGAGTGAAGGCTGCACGCTGCTTCCCGATTGTAGTGAGGATTGTAGTGAGGATGAGGTTCCTCAGCCCCAAGTGATGAGCTGGGTAATCTCATCCTCACTACAATCGTCACTACTACTACACTAGTGAGGATTGTAGTGAGGATGAGGTTCCTCAGCCCCAAGTGATGAGCTGGGTAAACTCATCCTCACTACAATCGTCACTACTACTACACTAGTGATGATTGTAGTGAGGATGAGGTTCCTCAGCCCAAGTGATGAGCTGGGTAAACTCATCCTCACTACAATCGTCACTACTACTACACTAGTGATGATTGTAGTGAGGATGAGGTTCCTCAGCCCCAAGTGATGAGCTGGGTAAACTCTTCCTCACTACAATCGTCACTACTACTACACTAGTGATGATTGTAGTGAGGATGAGGTTCCTTAGCCCCAAGTGATGAGCTGGGTAAACTTATCCTCACTACAATCGTCACTACTACTACACTAGTGAGGATTGTAGTGAGGATGAGGTTCCTCAGCCCCAAGTGATGAGCTGGGTAAACTCATCCTCACTACAATCATCACTACTACTACACTAGTGGGGATTGTAGTGAGGATGAGGTTCCTCAGCCCCAAGTGATGAGCTGGTGAACCTCATTCTCACTACAATCGTCACTACTACTACACTAGAAAGAAAGAAGACAGAAGAGCAGGATCGTGGAGGGCTGACAGGGGGTAATAAAGATGGAGTCTCTAATGTGTCTGTGTATTTATTTCTATTAAAGTATTTTTTTCTCTGTGTGGTGTTTTTTTTTAACCCTTTATTGGAGATTCTTAATGGCCGGGTCAAACGTGCCTGACATTAAGAATCTCTGGCTTAATTCTGGCTAGTAAAACAAAGCCAGTATTATCTCATGATTACCCAACAAGCCACCCGGCTTTAGGGCTGTTGGAAGAGTTGGATACAGCGCCAGATGATGGCGCTTCTATGAGAGCGCCATTTTCTGGGACGGCTGCGGACTGAAATTCGCAGCAGAGGCGCCCAGAAACCTCGGGCTAACCTGTGCTGCGGATTCCAATCCCCAGCTGCCTAGTTGTACCCGGCTGGACACAAAAAATGGGACGAAGCCCACGTCATTTGTTTTTTAATTATTTCATGAAATAAGTGAAATAATTAAAAAAAAACGGGCTTCCCTATATTTTTGGTTCCCAGCCGGGTACAAATAGGCAACTGGGGGTTGGAGGCAGCCCGTGGCTGCCTGCTGTACCTGGCTAGCATACAAAAATATGGCGAAGCCCACGTCATTTTTTTGGTGGGCAAAAAAATTCTGCATACAGTCCTGGATGGAGTATGCTGAGCCTTGTAGTTCTGCAGCTGCTGTCTGCTCTTCTCCATACAGACACACAGCAGCTGCAGAACTACAAGGCTCAGCATACTCCATCCAGGACTGTATGCAGAAGTTTTTTGCCCCCTGAAAAAATTATGTGGGCTTCGCCATATTTTTGTATGTTAGCCAGGTACAGCAGGCAGGTACGGCTGCCCCCAACCCCCAGTTGCCTATTTGTACCCGGCTGGGAACCAAAAATAAAGGGAAGCCCTTTTTTTATTATTTCATGAATTTCATGAAATAATTAGAAAACAAATGACGTAGGCTTCGCCCCATTTTTACGTCCAGCCAGGTACAACTAGGCAGCTGGGGATTGGAATCCGCAGCACAGGTTGGCCTGAGCTTTCTGGGCCCCACTGCTGCGAATTGCAGTCTGCAGCCGCCTCAGAAAATGGCATTTTCAAAGAAGCGCCATCTTCTGGCGCTGTATCCAACTCTTCCAGCACCTGCCTGCTATACCTGGCTAGCATACAAAAATATGGCGAAGCTCACGTCCTTTTTTTGTAGTTTTTTGGCAAAAAAAATAAAAAATGCTTCCCTGGATTTTCCATTGCCAGTGAAGGTAACACCAAGCAGTGGGGGTTAGCAGCCAGTAGCTGCTTGGATTACCCTTACCTAGCAATACAAAAAATGCAGCGGGAGCCCATATATATTTTTTTTTAATTATTTATTTAAATAACTAAAAACAAAATGGGCTTCCCTGTATTTTGCTTGCTGGACATCACAGTGCTGTAAAAATAAATCTTTAAAAAAATGACGTAGCGCTCCGCGGTATTTTTGATTTTCAGTGCAGATAAAGCAGACAGCTATGGGTTGCCACCCCAGTCTGCCTGCCGTTACCTTGGTTGGCAATCAAAATACAGGGAATCCCATTAATTTTTTCTATTTAAAAAATAGTTAAAAAAAAAAATGACGTTGGGTCCCCCCATTTTTGATAGCCAGCTAAGGTAAAGCAGACGGTTGTAGCCTGAAAACCACAGCTGGCAGCTTTACCGTGGTTGGGGATCCAATGTGGAGGTCCCCTCAGGCTCTTTTTTATAATTATTTTATATATATTAATAATTACACAATAAAAGTAGGGTCCCCCCCAAATTGGATCACCAGCCAAGGTAAAGCAGACAGCTGTGGTCTGGTATTCTCAGGGTGGGAAGGTACATAGTTATTGGGCCTTCACAGCCTAAAAATAGCAGGCCGCAGGCACCCCAGATGTGGCGCAACCACTAGATGCGCCAATCCTGGCGCTTCACCCCAGCTCATCCCGTGCCCTGGTGCAGTGGCAAACGGGGTAATAAATCGGGTTGATACTAGCTGTAAAGTCACCTGAGATCAAGCCCAGCAGTTTGTGATGTTATGGCGTCTATTAGATACCCAACATCATAAACTGTCAGTACTAACAAAAAAAAAAAATCGACAAAAGAAATTTATTTGAAAAAACAGTCCCCAAAACATTTCCTCTTTCACCAATTTATTGTAAGAAAAAAAATAAAGGGGTCCCACGACGACTCTGGACCGTCTAGAATATGGGGGGGAGACACTCAGGGAACGTATCCCCCATTTTCTAGGAGTGCGGACCCTTCATGTGAGGAGTGTGGGTGCAATGAATCTGCACTCACTCTCCCCGGGTCCACAGCAGCAGAGTCCATGTCGTAATGGTTGCTACCAAAGCTGCAATGCCCTGCTCATGAGGTAAGGGCATGCCTAATCAGGAGAACTACTGTAGAGGAAGCTCTGCTCACTGGTATGTAGGTGCTCAGAGGTAATAATAGATAAAATTAGTGAGTAGCCTCAGCACTCTAAATCTCCCAGACTAAGTCAATAAGTCACAACGGATAGTAATGCAAAATCACTCTTTATTGGTCCGTATTAAGAAAAAAAAAAATTTCATAAGCATATATGTTTTTGTCCAAAACAAGTTACAAATGACGTTTCGGCCTGAGCCTTCGTCAGATTGGACTTATCTGCATGTAATCATGAAAAATGACAATAATCAGTATCACATAAGAGTGAGAGAACAATAACATAAACTCGAACAATGTAGAGGTACAATTGGGATGCAGCAAAAAAATTGCAACACAGCAAGAAATGAAACACATGATACAAATGTCATAATACAGTACAAGGACAATATAGTAATGACAAATATGGGGTCAGAGTAGGCTTAGACAGCTCTGGTACGAAAAAGATGTCAATCATAAAGTAACATGTGCAGTAGGTGTAGAGCTACAGTATGCATGGCAGAGCTAATGGGTAGACCGACCATAGAAAAAGAACGGAGAAAAAGTGGAGAAAAAGTGGAGAAAAAATGGATAAAAAGTGGAGAAAAAGTGAAGAAAAAGTGGAGAAAAAGTGGAGAAAAAAATGGATAAAAAGTGGATAAAAAGTGGATAAAAAGTGGAGAAAAAAATGGATAAAAAGTGGAGAAAAAGTGGAGCACCCTTTGGTGCCTTTCATGTGGCACTAAGGGGTGCTTAGCTTTGTATTTAGCCAAAAAAATGAAAACAAAATGACGTAGGGTTCCTCCTAGTTTTGTAGCCAGCTAGGGTAAAGCAGACGGCTGCAGCCTGCAGGCCACAGCTGGCAACCTCACCTTGGCTGGTAATCCAAAACTGAGGGCACCCCACGCTGATATTTTAAATTAAATAAATAATTAAAAAAAAAAAACACGTAGGGGTCCCCCAAAATTGGATCACCAGCCAAGGTAAAGCAGACAGCTGAGGCCTGATATTCTCAGACTAGGGAGGTCCATGGTTCTTGGACTCTCCCCAGCCTAAAAATAGCAGGCCGCAGCCGCCCCAGAAGTGGCGCATCCATTAGATGCGCCAATCCTGGTGCTTCGCCCCAGCTCATCCCACGCCCTGGTGCGGTGGCAAACGGGGTAATATATGGGGTTAATACCAGATGTGTAATGTCACCTGGCATTAAGCCTGGGGTTGGTGAGGTCAGGCGTCTATCAGATACCCGACATCACCAACCCAGTCAGTAATAAAAAAAAATAGACGACAAACACATTTTTATTTGAAAAAACACTCCCCAAAACATTAACTCTTTAACCAATTTATTAGAATGAAAAACAAATCCAGGTCTGGTGTAATCCAAGGGGTTGCCATGACGATCCACACTGTCCCAGTCAATGAAGAGCAGGATGTTCCCCATTGGCTGGGAGAGCAGTGCAGTGACCTGAGCTAACATCAATGGGTCAGCCCAGGTCACTGCAGGGGATGACAAGTGCTGCTGTCAGCGAGGTACATTACCTGCGCTGATCTCCAGCACACTGACAGCCCCTGTCACTGAGTTCAATGACCGCCGCCTTCACAGCCAAGAATCGCGAGAGGCCCGTGACGTCACCGCTAGTCAGTCTCCGGTCGGAAGCGAGAGAAGGTGATGTGACAAGCGGCGGCCATGAAGGACAGTGACAGCGCTGAGGTCGGGATGGCGGGACTTCATCACCGCAGGCAGGGCCGGCTCCAGGTTTTTGTGGGCCCCGGGCGGAAGAGTCCCAGTGGGCCCCATAAACACGCAGACACACACAAATACACAGATACATACACGTACATATACATATTTAAAGGCAAACTCACAAAAATACATATAAACAGACAAATCTATACAGTCATATACACTGACATACATAGATACACATCATACATGCATACATACAGAGACACACACTGCTATGCTGCATACATACATACATACTGACACACACATACTGCTCTGCATGCATACATACATATAGACAGACACACACACACTGCTCTGCTACATACATACATATAGACAGACACACACATACTGCTCTGCTGCATACATACATACAGACACACACACACACACACTGCTCTGCTGCATACATACATACAGACAGACACGCATACTGCTCTGCTGCATACATACATGCATACATACATACAAACAGACACGCATACTGCTCTTCTG
The DNA here is from genome assembly GCF_048569485.1 of Anomaloglossus baeobatrachus. Classification (NCBI taxonomy): domain Eukaryota; kingdom Metazoa; phylum Chordata; class Amphibia; order Anura; family Aromobatidae; genus Anomaloglossus; species Anomaloglossus baeobatrachus. The sequence continues at coordinate 343,827,931 of NC_134354.1, read as the reverse complement.
CATTCATACATACATACATACAGACAGACACGCATACTGCTCTGCATGCATACATACAGACACGCATACTGCTCTGCTGCATATATACATGCATACATACAGACAGACACGCATATTGCTCTGCTGCATATATATATACATACATACAGACACGCATACTACTCTGCTGCATATATACATACATACATAGACACGCATACTGCTCTGCTGCATATATACATACATACATACAGACACGCATACTACTCTGCTACATATATACATACATACATAGACACGCATACTGCTCTGCTGCATATATACATACATACATATAGACACGCATACTGCTCTGCTGCATATATACATACATACATAAAGACACGTATACTGCTCTGCTGCATACATACATGCATACATACAGACACGCATACTGCTCTGCTGCATACATACATGCATACATACAGACACGCATACTGCTCTGCTGCATACATACATGCATACATACAGACAGACACGCATATTGCTCTGCTGCATATATATATACATACATACAGACACGCATACTACTCTGCTACATATATACATACATACAGACACGCATACTGCTCTGCTGCATATATACATACATACATACATACAGACATGCATACTGCTCTGCTGAATATATACATACATACAGACACGCATACTGCTCTGCTGCATACATACATACATACATACAGACACATATACTGCTCTGCTGCATACATCCATACATACAGACACGCATACTGCTCTGCTGCATATATACATACATACACGCATACTGCTCTGCTGCATATATACATACATACATACAGACACGCATACTGCTCTGCTGCATATATACATACATACATATAGACACGCATACTGCTCTGCTGCATATATACATACATACATACAGACACGTATACTGCTCTGCTGCATATATACATGCATACATACAGACACCCATATTGCTCTGCTGCATATATATACATACAGATACGCATACTACTCTGCTACATATATACATACATACAGACACGTATACTGCTCTGCTGCATACATACATGCATACATACAGACAGACACGCATATTGCTCTGCTGCATATATATATACATACATACAGACATGCATACTACTCTGCTACATATATACATACATACATACATACAGACACGCATATTGCTCTGCTGCATATATACATACATACATACAGACACGCATACTGCTCTGCTGCATACATACATGCATACATACAGACAGACACGCATATTGCTCTGCTGCATATATATATACATACAGACACGCATACTACTCTGCTACATATATACATACATACAGACACGTATACTGCTCTGCTGCATACATACATACATGCATACATACAGACAGACACGCATATTGCTCTGCTGCATATATATATATATACATACATACAGACACGCATACTACTCTGCTACATATATACATACATACATACAGACACGCATACTGCTCTGCTGCATATATACATACATACAGACACGCATACTGCTCTGCTGCATATATACATACATACATACAGACACGTATACTGCTCTGCTGCATATATATATACATACATACAGACACGTATACTGCTCTGCTGCATATATACATGCATACATACAGTCACGCATATTGCTCTGCTGCATATATACATACATACAGACACGCATACTGCTCTGCTGCATATATACATACATACATACAGACACGCATACTGCTCTGCTGCATATATACATACATATAGACACGCATACTGCTCTGCTGCATGCATACATACAAACACACACCTTGCTCTGCGGGGCCCACACACACGGCTCCGGGGGCCACACACACGGCTCTGCGGGGCCCACACACGCACAGGTGGACAGGGAGGGGCGGGGAGGGAGTGATGTCCCACATTCTGATCAGGTCACGGTGCAGATGGGGCCCACACAGCGCCGGAGGGAAGCGATGTGCTGGGAGTCGCTGGCTGGCACTGTGACTCCTTCATCTGTGCGACCGAGCAGGACGCCGGGCGGTAGCTCCGCCCACAGATGATGCTCAATGCAGCAGAACACAGTGAACGCTGTGGTCTGCGGGCCTTAAAGGGCCGGCAGCCACAGTTTCCAGTGCCAAGGACTGCTGCCCCCGGGCCGACCGCAGGTAAGCCGAGAGGGACCGTGTGTGTGTGTGTGTGTGTGTACGTGTGTACGTGTGTACATGCCGCGGGCAGGAGGGGGCGGAGCGAGCTGAGCGGGGAAGTGTGGGCTTCCTGCACGTAACTAGGATAAACATCGGGTTACTAACCAAAGCGCTTTGGTTGGATACCCGATGTTTATCTTGGTTACCAGCTTGTGGCAGGCTGCCAGCGATGGCTCCTGCACACTATAGCTGTAAAAAGCCCTGCTTTTTGCTGCTAGAACCGTTCTCGAACGTATTTAGAACTATCGAGCTTTTGCAAAAAGCTCGAGTTATAGTTCGATCTCGAACAGCCCCCAAAATCACTCGAGCCTATAACTGGAGAACCTCGAACCGCGCTCAACTCTACCCAGGACCTTCTGCATGTTAAGCAGAAATGATGACCACTACACTATGAAACCTGACGAAAAGTTACTGTGTATTGGCTAGCAGAGCAGAATTGTGACTGACGGGTAGAGATGAGCGAACCGGTCGCGGTTCGGCTCGAGGTTGGTTCGCCGAACGGACCTCCCGTTCGAGTTCGGTTCGTCGAACGTTCGACGAACCGAACTCGAACTGCTTAGGAAACAATGGCAGGCAATCACAAACACAGAAAAACACCTAGAAAACACCCTCAAAGGTGTCCAAAAGGTCACAAACAACTCACAACACATGGGAAAGTGACAAGGACATATACTCATGCGAAAACAAAAGAGCTGGACAAGGAAAAAGAGTAGGACACACAGATATATGAGTATATGCAAGGAAACATCGATTCCATTATTGTGCAACTTGAGCCCTGCTCATTTTAGGCTTCCAATGTTGATAAATTGCCTGAGCTCGCCACGTACGTCTTGGGGATCTTGTCGTGTCATGCAGCCAGCGTTCTCTCGGAACCTGTCTTCAGTGCTGCTGTGGGTCTGCTGGCAGATAAGCACACGTGTCTGTCCACTGACAATGTGGACATGGCTCTCAGAGGACTTTTCTTCCCCTGGGTCAGCCAGGGGACGGGAAAGGCACGCGTATTTTTGAGAGTGCTTCATGCAAAGCATCTTTTTCTTTTTCAAAAGGGGGCTCAACCGATGCCAGTCAAGTGGGGTGTGTGTGGCCCAGTTAGTGGCAACGAGGGAGACTGTGGTTGGAGTCCCCTCGCTGTGTTTCTAAAAGAACCAAGATGAACAAGTCATGGCTCTCAGAGGACTTTTCTTCCCCTGGGTCAGCCAGGGGACGGGAAAGGCACGCGTATTTTTGAGAGTGCTTCATGCAAAGCATCTTTTTCTTTTTCAAAAGGGGGCTCAACCGATGCCAGTCAAGTGGGGTGTGTGTGGCCCAGTTAGTGGCAACGAGGGAGACTGTGGTTGGAGTCCCCTTGCTGTGTTTCTAAAAGAACCAAGATGAACAAGTCATGGCTCTCAGAGGACTTTTCTTCCCCTGGGTCAGCCAGGGGACGGGAAAGGCACGCGTATTTTTGAGAGTGCTTCATGCAAAGCATCTTTTTCTTTTTCAAAAGGGGTCTCAACCGATGCCAGTCAAGTGGGGTGTGTGTGGCCCAGTTAGTGGCAACGAGGGAGACTGTGGTTGGAGTCCCCTCGCTGTGTTTCTAAAAGAACCAAGATGAACAAGTCATGGCTCTCAGAGGACTTTTCTTCCCCTGGGTCAGCCAGGGGACGGGAAAGGCACGCGTATTTTTGAGAGTGCTTCATGCAAAGCATCTTTTTCTTTTTCAAAAGGGGGCTCAACCGATGCCAGTCAAGTGGGGTGTGTGTGGCCCAGTTAGTGGCAACGAGGGAGACTGTGGTTGGAGTCCCCTCGCTGTGTTTCTAAAAGAACCAAGATGAACAAGTCATGGCTCTCAGAGGACTTTTCTTCCCCTGGGTCAGCCAGGGGACGGGAAAGGCACGCGTATTTTTGAGAGTGCTTCATGCAAAGCATCTTTTTCTTTTTCAAAAGGGGGCTCAACCGATGCCAGTCAAGTGGGGTGTGTGTGGCCCAGTTAGTGGCAACGAGGGAGACTGTGGTTGGAGTCCCCTCGCTGTGTTTCTAAAAGAACCAAGATGAACAAGTCATGGCTCTCAGAGGACTTTTCTTACCCTGGGTCAGCCAGGGGACGGGAAAGGCACGCGTATTTTTGAGAGTGCTTCATGCAAAGCATCTTTTTCTTTTTCAAAAGGGGGCTCAACCGATGCCAGTCAAGTGGGGTGTGTGTGGCCCAGTTAGTGGCAACGAGGGAGACTGTGGTTGGAGTCCCCTCGCTGTGTTTCTAAAAGAACCAAGATGAACAAGTCATGGCTCTCAGAGGACTTTTCTTCCCCTGGGTCAGCCAGGGGACGGGAAAGGCACGCGTATTTTTGAGAGTGCTTCATGCAAAGCATCTTTTTCTTTTTCAAAAGGGGGCTCAACCGATGCCAGTCAAGTGGGGTGTGTGTGGCCCAGTTAGTGGCAACGAGGGAGACTGTGGTTGGAGTCCCCTCGCTGTGTTTCTAAAAGAACCAAGATGAACAAGTCATGGCTCTCAGAGGACTTTTCTTCCCCTGGGTCAGCCAGGGGACGGGAAAGGCACGCGTATTTTTGAGAGTGCTTCATGCAAAGCATCTTTTTCTTTTTCAAAAGGGGGCTCAACCGATGCCAGTCAAGTGGGGTGTGTGTGGCCCAGTTAGTGGCAACGAGGGAGACTGTGGTTGGAGTCCCCTCGCTGTGTTTCTAAAAGAACCAAGATGAACAAGTCATGGCTCTCAGAGGACTTTTCTTACCCTGGGTCAGCCAGGGGACGGGAAAGGCACGCGTATTTTTGAGAGTGCTTCATGCAAAGCATCTTTTTCTTTTTCAAAAGGGGGCTCAACCGATGCCAGTCAAGTGGGGTGTGTGTGGCCCAGTTAGTGGCAACGAGGGAGACTGTGGTTGGAGTCCCCTCGCTGTGTTTCTAAAAGAACCAAGATGAACAAGTCATGGCTCTCAGAGGACTTTTCTTACCCTGGGTCAGCCAGGGGACGGGAAAGGCACGCGTATTTTTGAGAGTGCTTCATGCAAAGCATCTTTTTCTTTTTCAAAAGGGGGCTCAACCGATGCCAGTCAAGTGGGGTGTGTGTGGCCCAGTTAGTGGCAACGAGGGAGACTGTGGTTGGAGTCCCCTCGCTGTGTTTCTAAAAGAACCAAGATGAACAAGTCATGGCTCTCAGAGGACTTTTCTTCCCCTGGGTCAGCCAGGGGACGGGAAAGGCACGAGTATTTTTGAGAGTGCTTCATGCAAAGCATCTTTTTCTTTTTCAAAAGGGGGCTCAACCGATGCCAGTCAAGTGGGGTGTGTGTGGCCCAGTTAGTGGCAACGAGGGAGACTGTGGTTGGAGTCCCCTCGCTGTGTTTCTAAAAGAACCAAGATGAACAAGTCATGGCTCTCAGAGGACTTTTCTTCCCCTGGGTCAGCCAGGGGACGGGAAAGGCACGCGTATTTTTGAGAGTGCTTCATGCAAAGCATCTTTTTCTTTTTCAAAAGGGGGCTCAACCGATGCCAGTCAAGTGGGGTGTGTGTGGCCCAGTTAGTGGCAACGAGGGAGACTGTGGTTGGAGTCCCCTCGCTGTGTTTCTAAAAGAACCAAGATGAACAAGTCATGGCTCTCAGAGGACTTTTCTTCCCCTGGGTCAGCCAGGGGACGGGAAAGGCACGCGTATTTTTGAGAGTGCTTCATGCAAGGCATCTTTTTCTTTTTCAAAAGGGGGCTCAACCGATGCCAGTCAAGTGGGGTGTGTGTGGCCCAGTTAGTGGCAACGAGGGAGACTGTGGTTGGAGTCCCCTCGCTGTGTTTCTAAAAGAACCAAGATGAACAAGTCATGGCTCTCAGAGGACTTTTCTTCCCCTGGGTCAGCCAGGGGACGGGAAAGGCACGCGTATTTTTGAGAGTGCTTCATGCAAAGCATCTTTTTCTTTTTCAAAAGGGGGCTCAACCGATGCCAGTCAAGTGGGGTGTGTGTGGCCCAGTTAGTGGCAACGAGGGAGACTGTGGTTGGAGTCCCCTCGCTGTGTTTTACATGCTTTTAGAAGGGCATGACATGGCTTGGAGGTTGACTTTCATCATATGCAAACTGTTGGCTACCAAAATGCTGCCTTTCCAACAACTGTGGTTATAGGCAATGAGGAACATACTGATGAAGATGAGACGCAGATACCCGATTGGGATGACAACTTAAATATTCGGTCAGGGCAAGAAGAAACTCGGTCTGAGGGGGAGGGGAGTGCAAACACAACAATTGATGATGAAGTTCTAGATCCCACCTACTGTCAACCCACAGTCAGACACTCGAGGAGGTCAATAGAGGCGGTGGAGGAGGATGCAACCGACGTCGAAGTAACCTGGCGCCTTCCTGGACACAGTCGGAGCACTGGTAGCACGTCTACAACTGCATCCTCAGCCACCACTCTGCCTCTGAGCATTATTCGGGGTGGATCAACAGGTCGCATGGCCTCTAAGCCTTGCCTAGCCTGGTCCTTTTTTGACATAAAAAAAGATCGGCCAAATTATGTGATCTGTAACATTTGGCATGGTTATCTTAGTAGAGGTCAAAACCTCAGCAGTTTGACAACTTCTTCCATGAATCGTCACATGAATAAATATCATATGGCCTGGTGGGAAGCTCACCGTGCTGCAATGCGGCCTAGTGGAGCCAACCATCCACCGCCTGCCCCTTCCAGGGCATCCGCGCGCTCGTCATCTTCTAGGACTGTGGGGACAGCTGTCACACCTGTTTTTCCACCCACAACTTCCACCACTGTAACCGCAACAGGCAGTTTGCTTGGTAGGTCGTCAGTTGGTTTGGAAGGGGAAACAAGTGAGTGTGTACAGCTCTCTCAGACATCGATAGCACCAACGTTGGATGAAGGCAACATCATGTCTCCGCCTGCACTTTCCTCACAAAGCTGCATTTTTCCAGGGACACCCTACTCAACACCGTCTACACACAGCAGCCAGATCTCTGTCCCTCAGATGTGGTCAAATAAAAGGCCACTTCCTGCGACCCATGACAAAGCGAAGAGGTTGACTCTATCCCTCTGTAAGCTGTTGGCTACAGAAATGCTGCCTTTCCGCCTAGTGGACACACAGGATTTTAGAGACCTTATATCTGTCGCTGTGCCCCAGTACCAGATGCCTAGTCGCCACTACTTCTCTAAGAAACGTGTGCCCGCGCTACACCAGCATGTCGCACACAACATCACCGCTTCCTTGAGAAACTCTGTGTGTGAACGGGTGCATTTCACCACCGATACTTGGACCAGTAAGCATGGACAGGGACGTTACATGTCGCTGACTGGGCACTGGGTAACTATGGTGATAGATGGTGAAGGGTCTGCTGCACAAGTCTTGCCGTCCCCACGACTTGTGTGTCAATTCTATGTCTGTCCAAGTTCCGCCACAGCTTCTGCATCCTCCACCTCATCTGTGTCCTCCACCTCCGCCCCAAGCCTGCCTGGTCAGGCCACCAGCGTTCTCACTGCGCAGAAGGAATCACGCACCCCTCATTACTATGCTGGCAGCAGAGCGCAACGGCATCAGGCGGTCTTTAGCTTGACATGTCTTGGGAATAAGAGTCACACAGCTGAGGAGTTGTGGTCAGCTCTGCGGTCCGAGTTTAATAAATGGTTGTCTCCACTCAACCTGCAGCCTGGTAAGGCCGTGTGCGACAATGCTGCAAACCTGGGTGCGGCCCTTCGCCTGGGCAAGGTGACACACGTACCTTGTATGGCTCACGTGTTGAACCTTGTCGTCCAGCAATTTTTAACACACTATCCCGGCCTAGATGGCCTTCTGAACAGGGCACGAAAACTGTCAGCTCACTTCCGCCGTTCAAGCGCCGCAGCAGAGCGACTTGCATCGCTCCAGAAGTCTTTCGGCCTGCCGGTTCATCGCCTGAAATGCGATGTGGCGACACGCTGGAATTCAACTCTCCACATGTTACAGCGACTGTGGCAGCACCGGCGAGCCCTGGTGCAATACGTCATGATGTATAGCCTGGGCCAACGAGATGCAGAAGTGGGGCAGATCACCCTGATGGAGTGATCTCAGATCAAGGACCTATGCACCCTTCTGCACAGTTTCGACATGGCGACGAATATGTTTAGCGCTGACAATGCCATTATCAGCATGACGATTACAGTCATTTACATGCTGGAGCACACGCTAAACACTATTCGTAGTCAGGGGGTGGGACAACAGGAAGGGGAGGAACTACAGGAGGATTCATATGCGCAAGACACAACAACATCACCAAGGTCCAGACGTTCATCATCACCAACGCGGCAGGCATGGGACCATGGGGGACAGGGATCAACAAGGGCGCATGGTAGCAGGCGACATGTTGAGGAAGGTGCAGGAGGACATGAAGATATGGAGGACGAACTGTCCATGGACATGGAAGACTCAGCAGATGAGGGGGACCTTGGTCAAATTTCAGTTGAAAGAGGTTGGGGGGAGATGACAGAGGAAGAAAGAACGGTTAGCACCTCTATGCCAAAAACACAGCGTGGACTTGGTCCGCATGGCTGCGCAAGACACATGAGTGCCTTCTTGTTGCACTACCTCCAACATGACCCTCGTATTGTCAAAATTAGAAGTGATGATGACTACTGGCTTGCCACACTATTAGATCCCCGGGACAAGTCCAAATTTTGTGACATAATTCCACCCATAGAAAGGGACGCACTTATGCAGGAGTATCAGCATAAGCTGTTACTCGATCTTAGCTCGGCTTTTCCACCAAACAACCGTGCAGGTGAAGGGAGTGATTCTCCCAGTTGTAACTTGACAAACATGGGACGGCCTCGTCATCTTCAACAGTCTACCCGTACCAGTAGGACCGTATCTGGTGCTGGTAACAGCAATTTTATGGAATCTTTTCATAATTTTTTTAGACCCTCCTTTGCAAGGCCACCAGAGACAACAAGTCTGACACATAGTCAACGGATGGAGAGGATGATACAGGAGTATCTCCAAATGAACATCGATGCAATGACTTTGCAAATGGAGCCTTGCTCCTTTTGGGCTTCAAATCTAGAAAAATTGACAGAGCTCTCCAGTTACGCCTTGGAGATTTTCTCGTGTCAAGCTGCCAGCGTTGTCTCTGAACGTGTCTTCAGTGCTGCTGGGTGTGTGCTGACAGATAAGCGCACGCGTCTGTCCAGTGACAATGTGGACAGACTGACGTTCATCAAAATGAACAAGTCATGGATCCAGAAGGAATTTACTACCCCTGTGTCATCCTGGGGAGAATAAATGCTTGTGGATTTGGAATGTGCTTGATGCAAATCAAAACATCCTGTTTGCAACTAGGGCACAAGTGCTGCCACTGATGGGGTGTCTGTGTGCCCAATTTTGGGAAAAAAGGTAGACTCCGCTTGGAGTAACCCTTGCTTGCTGTGTTTTTTAAAAATGATACAAGATGAACAGATCTGAAGGCAAGATGAAGGCAACATCATGTCTCCGCCTCCACTTTTCTCACAAACCTGCATTTTTCCAGGGACACCCTACTCAACACCGTCTACAGACAGCAGCCAGATCTCTGTCCCTCAGATGTGGTCAAATAAAAGGCCACTTACTGCGACCCATGACAAAGCTAAGTGGTTGACTCTATCCCTCTGTAAGCTGTTGGCTACCGAAATGCTGCCTTTACGCGTAGTGGACACACAGGATTTTACAGACCTTATGTCTGTCGCTGTGCCCCAGTACCAGATGCCCAATCACCACTGCTTCTCCAAGAAAAGCATGCCCGCGCTACACCAGCATGTCGCACACAACATCATCACCACTTCCTTGAGAAAATCTGTGTGCGACAGGGTGCATTTCAACACAGATACTTGGACCAGTAAGCATAGACAGGGTCATTACATGTCACTGACTGGGCACTGGCAAACTATGGTGAGAGATGGAGAAGGGTCTGCTGTACAAGTCTTGCCGTCCCCACGAGTTGTTTCAATCCTTGTTCTGTATGTAGAAGTTAATACACTGCTTCTGCCTCTTCAACCTCTTGTGGGTCCTCTACCTTGGCGCAAACCCTGTGTGGTCAGGCCACCCTTCCTTGCAACTGCGCACAAGGACTACCACACACCTCCTTACTATGCTGGCAGCAGAGCTCAATGCCATCAGGCAGTCAAAGTTTTACTTTGAAATGTATGGGAAATGTGAGTCACACCGCTATTCCAGAGAATAGTAGTCAGGCAGGGTCAAAACATTAATTGAGGAACAGGAACAGAATGGGACGGCCAGGACTTAATCAGAAAACAAGCAGAGGTGAAATGCGTATCGGCCAACAAGGTACATAAACAGCAAGCAGGAAAAGTAGTCAGGTAACAAGCACACAAAATCATAAAACTGAACTGGGGGTAAAATTAACCAGAGGTTCATAGCTATGTCTGGCAGTGGTCTGCAGACAGGATGGGCATAAAAAAGGGTGTGGTGTCTTCCCATTGGTTGTAGCTGAATGATGGTATTTCATCTGTGAGATACCCACCAGCTACATTCAGCCAGAGATTCTGCATCTGTCAAGGTAATGCAGCCCAGTGGGTGAGCATAACCTGCGTCCACCTGCGCCGCTGGCATCGACTACTCTCCCATCATCAGCACTATTCATGAAAGGAACACGTTGTCACCTGGCAACCGGAGTATAAATTGACGGAGCGGACTACGTTGGTGACTTAACAGCCGTGTGCGGCAATGATGCAAACCTGGCTGTGGGCCATCGTCAGGGCAATGTGACACACATGCCTTGTATGGCTCACGTGTTGAACCGAATTCTCCAGCAATTTTTAAAACACCATCACGGCCTACATGGACTTGTGCAGCGGGCACGCTCACTATGTGCTCACTTCCATCGTGCGCACACAGCAGCTCAACAACTTTCATCACTCCGGAAGTCTTAGGGTCTGGCAGTTAAACGCCGGAAATGCGATGTTCCGACACGCAGGAATTGGAATCTGCACATGTTGCAGCGTGTGTGGCAGCACCGCAGAGCCCTGCTGAAATACGGTAAGACATATAGCCTGGGATAACTTGATCCAGAGGTGGTGCAGATCACGCTGCTGGAGTGGTGTCAGATCAAGGACCTATGCACCCTGCTACACAGTTTTGAAATGTCGACGAAGATGTTTAGCACTGGCAATGTCATTCTCAGGGTGACAATTCTGGTCATCTACATGATGGAGCACACTGTAATTATTATTCAGAGTCAGGTGTTGGGACAAGAGGAAGGGGAGGAAGTACAGGAGGAGTCATATGCGGAAGGGATAACAAGATCTACGAGGTCCAGATGGTCAGCGGCACCTATGCGGCAGTCATGGTGAGGGAGAGGGATTAACAAGGGCGCATAGTATCAGCAAAAAGTGTTGATGAAAGTGCAGGAGCCCATGAAGAAATGGAGGACGAACTGGCGATCGGCATGGAAGACTCAGCAGATGAGTGAGAGCTTGCTCACATTTCGGTTGTGCGAGGTTGTGGGTAGAGGACAGAGGAAGTATGCACGATTCTCACCTCTCTGCCACCAACACACCAAGGACTTGGTCCTCCTGGATGCACAAGACACATGAGCGGATTCTTGCTGCACTACCTACAACATGACCCTCGGATTGTACGAATTCAAAGTAATCCAGAATACTGGGTTGCCACACTGTTAGATCCCCGGTACAAGACAAAATTTGCCGAACTAATTCCTGCCATAGAAATAGACGCACGTATACAGGAGTATCTGCAGAATGTGGTACGCAATCTTAGATCTACTTTTCCACTAAACACCAGTGCTGCACAGAGTGAATCTCAACGCTTTGTCATGGATAGGAGGAAATGGTCTTTTACTTGTCCACATCGGAGGGACCGAGGGATGGCTGCTGTGCTGAGATGCCGTTGAGTACGGTGTCCCTGCACAGTTGCACTTTTGGTCATATCCCAAAATGAGTTGGAAAAGGACAGATGCTGTTGGAAAGGGGAACAGGTGTGTTGGAAAGGGGAAAAAATTTTGGTCCGTGGATTTGGTGGTTAAGCAACTGTAACATTTGCTGAAGAAACAACATCTGTTACAGTGGGACTGGCAGATTTGGATAAAGTGGTATATAATCTGTGACCGCTATATAACGAAAATTAATAAGAAAAGAAAGAGAAAGGTATATATCCCCATCAGCAGTCAGTGTCCACCGTGCTCCCAGTTGGAAAAGGAGAGGTTGGCAACTGGAAGGTTTGGTGGAGGATACAGAGCTGTGTGGCTATGAAACTAATAGTAGCCTGAACCGAGTTAGACGCCATTCGGATCTGGAGACTGTGAGCCCTGTTAGCGTCACAGGGTCCACATGCCCACCCAGCCCAGGAACTCCCTGTTAACAACACAGGGGCCATTGAGTACGCTGACCGTGTGCGTAGGGGCCACACCTGTGGACAGCAGGCGCATCAGCAGCAGCAGGCCTGTTATTGCCACTGGGCTGCACAAGCAGGACTGTTAGGACAGGAGCTGGTCTTAACCGTTCTGCGTTACCAACTGTGGTGGTGGCCTGCATCCACCACCCTATCCCTGCCTACCTCTGGCCTAAAGCCGCAATGGGTTCAACACATGGAGGTGTGCTCTTTCGGAGCATAATAGAAGACTGTGCACCTCCTTGTTGGCTCCAGCCCCTTTGATAACCTGGGTCCGCCCCAAACCATGGTGAACCACAATGCACCTCCTATAGACAAAAGTAGAGTGACACGTCATGAGTGGCATAACTAGCGTCCTATTTGGAAACGCAACTTCAATGATGACCTCATGGCTGCCATGACCCAAACACCTCACCAGTCATCGTCTGACCATCAATAATGCGATGACAAGTCATAGGTGTGGGCCTCTGCAAGCCATTTGGGAGGACACCTGATGCCCTGTGGTCTATATGGGACCCCCACATCAGGGCCAGGGCCAAAGAGTTCATTACCGGACCTAGTCTCTGATGCAGGAAGTGCCTGAGCATGCTCAGTAGCATGAAATACAGTCTCTGAAAAAAGACTATCAGCTTTAGCATGGTGTCTAGGCACAAAACAGGACTTAGACCCGGCACGGAATGCAAGAACCTGTGCAAAGAGGCTTTTCACACTTAGTGTGGGAGCATGCGCTGGATCCCGAAATGAAGACTTAGCGTCAGGAATGGCACAGTCAGACTGAGCATACTCACTAGGCGAAACACTGTAATTATGCTGCAGCTGGGGTACATCGGCACACGCATGCGCACTTGCTGCCTCTCCACACTTAGACGTGGAGGGGAAATTTGTCTTGGAGATGCTGTCTATGAACAGAAGGAAAAGCTAAAGGAAGCCTGACTTTCTATCCCTCCGAATTATGAAATGCAGCAATGAATTCCATGAGTTTGCTATAACATTAGCGTAGCAAAATGTGCATGAGGGTGTGATGTAGAGGTGCTAGAAATAGCTTGTCACCAGTGGGGCACTAATGGAATACAACAGCCAGTTCTATGATGCCACAAAATGGCAGTATTTTGTGCTATCATTATAGCTTATTAAAAACAGAGCACGAGGTTGTCATGCAGAGGTGTTGCACATAGATTTGCAGTAGTGTGAATAGACAAAAGTACAATAGCCACGTTTAGGATACAAGTAGGTACAGTGAGTGTTTGCTAGTATAATGGCTGAGTTTAAAAAAGTTAGAGTGTGCAATGCAGGCAGACGTGCTGCAAATAACGTTCCAATACTGTGAATTGACAAAAGTCCAATAGCCACGTTTAGGATACAACTAGGTACAGTGAGTGTTTGCTAGTATAATGGCTGAGTTTAAAAAAGTTAGAGTGTGCAATGCAGGCAGACGTGCTGCAAATAACGTTCCAATACTGTGAATTGACAAAAGTACAATAGCCACGTTTAGGATACAACTAGGTACAGTGAGTGTTTGCTAGTATAATGGCTGAGTTTAAAAAAGTTAGAGTGTGCAATGCAGGCAGACGTGCTGCAAATAACGTTCCAATACTGTGAATTGACAAAAGTACAATAGCCACGTTTAGGATACAACTAGGTACAGTGAGTGTTTGCTAGTATAATGGCTGAGTTTAAAAAAGTTAGAGTGTGCAATGCAGGCAGACGTGCTGCAAATAACGTTCCAATACTGTGAATAGACAAAAGTACAAAAGCCACGTTTAGGATACAACTAGGTACACTGTGTGTTTGCTAGTATAATGGCTGAGTTTAAAAAAGTTAGAGTGTGCAATGCAGGCAGACGTGCTGCAAATAACGTTCCAATACTGTGAATTGACAAAAGTCCAATAGCCACGTTTAGGATACAACTAGGTACAGTGAGTGTTTGCTAGTATAATGGCTGAGTTTAAAAAAATTAGAGTGTGCAATGCAGGCAGACGTGCTGCAAATAACGTTCCAATACTGTGAATTGACAAAAGTACAATAGCCACGTTTAGGATACAACTAGGTACAGTGAGTGTTTGCTAGTATAATGGCTGAGTTTAAAAAAGTTAGAGTGTGCAATGCAGGCAGACGTGCTGCAAATAACGTTCCAATACTGTGAATAGACAAAAGTACAAAAGCCACGTTTAGGATACAACTAGGTACACTGTGTGTTTGCTAGTATAATGGCTGAGTTTAAAAAAGTTAGAGTGTGCAATGCAGGCAGACGTGCTGCAAATAACGTTCCAATACTGTGAATTGACAAAAGTACAATAGCCACGTTTAGGATACAACTAGGTACAGTGAGTGTTTGCTAGTATAATGGCTGAGTTTAAAAAAGTTAGAGTGTGCAATGCAGGCAGACGTGCTGCAAATAACGTTCCAATACTGTGAATTGACAAAAGTACAATAGCCACGTTTAGGATACAACTAGGTACAGTGAGTGTTTGCTAGTATAATGGCTGAGTTTAAAAAAGTTAGAGTGTGCAATGCAGGCAGACGTGCTGCAAATAACGTTCCAATACTGTGAATTGACAAAGGTACAATAGCCACGTTTAGGATACAACTAGGTACAGTGAGTGTTTGCTAGTATAATGGCTGAGTTTAAAAAAGTTAGAGTGTGCAATGCAGGCAGACGTGCTGCAAATAACGTTCCAATACTGTGAATTGACAAAAGTACAATAGCCACGTTTAGGATACAACTAGGTACAGTGAGTGTTTGCTAGTATAATGGCTGAGTTTAAAAAAGTTAGAGTGTGCAATGCAGGCAGACGTGCTGCAAATAACGTTCCAATACTGTGAATTGACAAAAGTACAATAGCCACGTTTAGGATACAACTTGGTACAGTGAGTGTTTGCTAGTATAATGGCTGAGTTTAAAAAAGTTAGAGTGTGCAATGCAGGCAGACGTGCTGCAAATAACGTTCCAATACTGTGAATAGACAAAAGTACAAAAGCCACGTTTAGGATACAACTAGGTACACTGTGTGTTTGCTAGTATAATGGCTGAGTTTAAAAAAGTTAGAGTGTGCAATGCAGGCAGACGTGCTGCAAATAACGTTCCAATACTGTGAATTGACAAAAGTCCAATAGCCACGTTTAGGATACAACTAGGTACAGTGAGTGTTTGCTAGTATAATGGCTGAGTTTAAAAAAGTTAGAGTGTGCAATGCAGGCAGACGTGCTGCAAATAACGTTCCAATACTGTGAATTGACAAAAGTACAATAGCCACGTTTAGGATACAACTAGGTACAGTGAGTGTTTGCTAGTATAATGGCTGAGTTTAAAAAAGTTAGAGTGTGCAATACAGGCAGACGTGCTGCAAATAACGTTCCAATACTGTGAATAGACAAAAGTACAAAAGCCACGTTTAGGATACAACTAGGTACACTGTGTGTTTGCTAGTATAATGGCTGAGTTTAAAAAAGTTAGAGTGTGCAATGCAGGCAGACGTGCTGCAAATAACGTTCCAATACTGTGAATTGACAAAAGTACAATAGCCACGTTTAGGATACAACTAGGTACAGTGAGTGTTTGCTAGTATAATGGCTGAGTTTAAAAAAGTTAGAGTGTGCAATGCAGGCAGACGTGCTGCAAATAACGTTCCAATACTGTGAATTGACAAAAGTACAATAGCCACGTTTAGGATACAACTAGGTACAGTGAGTGTTTGCTAGTATAATGGCTGAGTTTAAAAAAGTTAGAGTGTGCAATGCAGGCAGACGTGCTGCAAATAACGTTCCAATACTATGAATTGACAAAAGTACAATAGCCACGTTTAGGATACAACTAGGTACAGTGAGTGTTTGCTAGTATAATGGCTGAGTTTAAAAAAGTTAGAGTGTGCAATGCAGGCAGACGTGCTGCAAATAACGTTCCAATACTGTGAATTGACAAAAGTACAATAGCCACGTTTAGGATACAACTTGGTACAGTGAGTGTTTGCTAGTATAATGGCTGAGTTTAAAAAAGTTAGAGTGTGCAATGCAGGCAGACGTGCTGCAAATAACGTTCCAATACTGTGAATTGACAAAAGTACAATAGCCACGTTTAGGATACAACTAGGTACAGTGAGTGTTTGCTAGTATAATGGCTGAGTTTAAAAAAGTTAGAGTGTGCAATGCAGGCAGACGTGCTGCAAATAACGTTCCAATACTGTGAATTGACAAAAGTACAATAGCCACGTTTAGGATACAACTTGGTACAGTGAGTGTTTGCTAGTATAATGGCTGAGTTTAAAAAAGTTAGAGTGTGCAATGCAGGCAGACGTGCTGCAAATAACGTTCCAATACTGTGAATTGACAAAAGTACAATAGCCACGTTTAGGATACAACTAGGTACAGTGAGTGTTTGCTAGTATAATGGCTGAGTTTAAAAAAGTTAGAGTGTGCAATGCAGGCAGACGTGCTGCAAATAACGTTCCAATACTGTGAATAGACAAAAGTACAAAAGCCACGTTTACGATACAACTAGGTACACTGTGTGTTTGCTAGTATAATGGCTGAGTTTAAAAAAGTTAGAGTGTGCAATGCAGGCAGACGTGCTGCAAATAACGTTCCAATACTGTGAATTGACAAAAGTACAATAGCCACGTATAGGATGCCACTAGGTACACTGAGTGTTTGCTAGTATAATGGCTTAGTAACAATGAGTTGTAGTGTGCAATGCAGGCAGACGTGCTCTGCAAATGTCTTTGCACTAGTGGGACTATAGCAAAGTCCAATAGCCACGTTTAGGATGCCACTAGGTACACTGAGTGTTTGCTAGTATAATGGCTTAGCAACAATGAGTTTTAGTGTGCAATGCAGGCAGACGTGCTCTGCAAATGTCTTTGCACTAGTGGGACTATAGCAAAGTCCAATAGCCACCTTTAGGATGCCACTAGGTACACTGAGTGTTTGCTAGTAAAATTGCTTAGTTTAAAAAAGTTGTAGTGTGCAATGCAGGCAGACATGCTCTGCAAATGTCTTTGCACTAGTGGGACTATAGCAAAGTCCAATAGCCACGTATAGGATGCCACTAGGTACACTGAGTGTTTGCTAGTAAAATTGCTTAGTTTAAAAAAGTTGGAGTGTGCAATGCAGGCAGATGTGCTCTGCTAATGTCTTTGCACTAGTGGGACTATAGCAAAGTCCAATAGCCACTTTTAGGATGCCACTAGGTACACTGAGTGTTTGCTAGTAAAATTGCTTAGTTTAAAAAAGTTGGAGTGTGCAATGCAGGCAGATGTGCTCTGCAAATGTCTTTGCACTAGTGGGACTATAGCAAAGTCCAATAGCCACGTATAGGATGCCACTAGGTACACTGAGTGTTTGCTAGTATAATGGCTTAGTAACAATGAGTTGTAGTGTGCAATGCAGGCAGACGTGCTCTGCAAATGTCTTTGCACTAGTGGGACTATAGCAAAGTCCAATAGCCACGTTTAGGATGCCACTAGGTACACTGAGTGTTTGCTAGTAAAATTTCTTAGTTTAAAAAAGTTGGAGTGTGCAATGCAGGCAGACGTGCTGCAAATAACGTTCCAATACTGTGAATTGACAAAAGTACAATAGCCACGTATAGGATGCCACTAGGTACACTGAGTGTTTGCTAGTATAATGGCTTAGTAACAATGAGTTGTAGTGTGCAATGCAGGCAGACGTGCTCTGCAAATGTCTTTGCACTAGTGGGACTATAGCAAAGTCCAATAGCCACCTTTAGGATGCCACTAGGTACACTGAGTGTTTGCTAGTAAAATTGCTTAGTTTAAAAAAGTTGTAGTGTGCAATGCAGGCAGACGTGCTCTGCAAATGTCTTTGCACTAGTGGGACTATAGCAAAGTCCAATAGCCACAGATAGGATGCCACTAGGTACACTGAGTGTTTGCTAGTATAATGGCTTAGTTATGAGTTGGAGTGTGCAGAGGACAAGAGGGTACAGTGGCAGGATTGTGGTGCTCTGGGTAGAGGAATGGAAGCCTGCCTTTCTATTCCCTCCTAATGGTGAAATGCAGGGAGGAAATCCCTGACCTGGGCTACACAGACGCTGTTGCTGTTTGCAGGACCTGTCACCTATGGCTCTCTGACCCTGCCGCTTTGAGCCCTTAAAAGGACTGCTAGAAAGTGCTCTCCCTAAGCTGTCTAACGCTGTGTATGCAGCGCATACAGCTGTATCGGCTATAGGACTCAGGAGGACGGAGCTGCGACACTGATGTCTGACACCAAAGACGCAGAAGGCAGATAATGGCGTTCGTGAAGAAAATGTCCGGTTTTATAATGCAGGGACATGTGACATGCAGATCCTATCACACATGCCGTTGCTTCTCTGGCTCAAAGTCCACTTAGCTGTGTGTGTGTCTGTGATTGGCTGACATGCTGGCCCGCCCCACAAGACGCGCGCGCTTAGGGAAGAAAGACAAGAAAAAAAAAAAAAAAAATGGCGATCGCCATTATAGAAACAGCAGTGATCTGAAGGCGCTGTTCACGCACACTATACACTGAAATGTGATAATAGTTTGATTCACAGAGTGACTTACACTATTACAGCAGAAACCAAGCTATGATTTAGCTGTTTTTTGGGTGCTAGAACCGTTCTCGAACGTTTCTAGAACTATCGAGCTTTTGCAAAAAGCTCGAGTTCTAGTTCGATCTAGAACATGCCCCAAAATCACTCGAGCCTAGAACTGGAGAACCACGAACCACGAACCGCGCTCAACTCTACTGACGGGGCCTTTTTATTGCTGAAGGAAAGTATTTTTGGTTAATGAAACATTTACAATTATTATTACATATTTTACCAGTTTTATTCCTACAAAGGGATTTTGCTTAAATTGAAGTTTATATTGAATGTGTTACTTTTTTCTCCATAGTTTGGTCTTTTGCTTTTGTATTTATGGGAACTATATATTTTGAAACAAATAGGATTTTTATAATATGGGATTATGTTTTCTGCTAAAACGGTCAATAAAAAAGAAACCCAAAATCGTAGTTCTCTTTGTGATGGAAGCCAAAATGTATTGTCATTTGGCAACGAAACCAAGAATTTCACATATTACAAGTCGATAGGAAATTACTTCAACACCAAAAACAGATTGGTTTCACTGGGGATTGAACCCAGGTCCTTCTGCGTGTGAAGCAGACGTGATGACCACTACACTATGAAACCTTTGAAATCCTGCAAAGTAATGGCAATTAGAGTCAAGTTTTGACCGCCAGGGGAAAAAAAACAAATTCGTAGCTCTGTTGGTGATGGAAGCTAAAACATCCCGTTATTCGGCAACAAAGCCAAGAACTTCATATATTGTAGTTTAATTGAGTATTATTTCAACACCAAGAACAGATTGGTTTTACTGGGGATTGAACGCAAGACTTTCTGCGTGTTAAGTAGACGTGATGACCACTACTCTATGAAACCTGATGGACAGTTACTGTGTATTGGCTAGCAGAGCAGAATTGTGACTGACGGGGCCTTGTTATTGCTGAAGGAAAGTATTTTTGGTTAATGAAACATTTACAATTTTTATTACATATTTTACCAGTTTCATTCCTACAAAGGGATTTTGCTTAAATGGAAGTTTACATTGAATGTGTTACTTTTTCTACATAGTTTAGTCGTTTGCTTTTGTATTTAAAGGAACTATATATTTTGAAACAAACAGGATTTTTATAATATGGGATTATGTTTTCTGCTAAAATGGTCAATAAAAAAGAAACCCAAAATCGTAGTTCTTTTGGTGATGGAAGCCAAAATATATTATCAGTTGGCAACAAAACCAAGAATTTCATATATTACAGGTGAATAGCATATTAATTCAACAGCGTAAACGGCTTGTTTTTACTGGGGATTGAACCCAGGACCTTCTGCGTGTGAAGCAGACGTGATGAAAACTACACTATGAAACCTTTGAAATCCTGCAAAGTAATGGCAATTAGAGACGAGTTTTGACCGCCAGGGAAAAAAAAAACAAATTCGTAGCTCTGTTGGTGATGGAAGCTAAAACATCCCGTTATTCGGCAACAAAGACAAGAACTTTATATATTGCAGGTTGATAGGGGATTATTTCAACACAAGAACAAAAGGGTTTCACTGGAGATTGAACCCAGGACCTTCTGCGTGTAAAGCAGATGTGATTTCCACTACACTATGAAACTGAAACCTTTGAAAGCCTGCGAAGTAATGGCAATTAGAGACGAGTTTTGACCGCCAGGGAAAAAAAAAACAAATTCGTAGCTCTGTTGGGGATGGAAGCCAAAACATTCCAAGAACTTCATATATTGTAGTTTAATTGAGTATTATTTCTACTCGAAGAACAGATTGGTTTTACTGGGGATTGAACGCAGGACCTTCTGAGTGTTAAGCAGACGTGATGACCACTTCTTTATGAAACCTGATGGAAAGTTACTGTGTATTGGCTAGCAGAGCAGAATTGTGACTGACGGGGCCTTTTTATTGCTGAAGGAAAGTATTTTTGGTTAATGAAACATTTACAATTTTTATTACATATTTTACCAGTTTTATTCCTACAAATGGATTTTGCTTAAAAGGAAGTTTACATTGAATGTGTTACTTTTTTCCACATAGTTTAGTTGTTTGCTTTTGTATTTAAAGGAACTATATATTTTGAAACAAACAGGATTTTTATAATATGGGATTATATTTTCTGCTAAAATGGTCAATAAAAAAGAAACCCAAAATCGTAGTTCTCTTGGTGATAAAAGCCAAAATATATTATCAGTTGGCAACAAAACAAAGAATTTCATATGTTACAGGTTGATAGCAAATTACTTCAACAGCGAAAACGGCTTGTTTTTACTGGGGATTGAACCCAGGAACTTCTGCGTGTGAAGTAGACGTGATGACGACTCCACTATGAAACCTGTGAAATGTAATGGCATTTAAAGACGAGTTTTGACCGCCAGGGGAAAAAAAATAATAATTTGTAGTTCTGTTTGTGATGGAAGCCAAAACATCCCATCATACGGCAACAAAGCCAAGAACTTCATATATTGTAGTTGGATAGCGTGTTATTTCAACACTAAGAACAGATTGGTTTCACTGGGGATTGAACCCAGGACCTTCTGCGTGTTAAGCAGACGTGATGACCACTACACTATGAAACCTGACGATAAGTTACTGTGTATTGGCTAGCAGAGCAGAATTGTGACTGACGGGGCCTTTTTATTGCTGAAGGAAAGTACTTTTGGTTAATGAAACATTTACAATTATTATTACATATTTTACCAGTTTTATTCCTACAAAGGGATTTTGCTTAAATTGAAGTTTATATTGAATGTGTTACTTTTTTCTCCATAGTTCGGTCTTTTGCTTTTGTATTTATGGGAACTATATATTTTGAAACAAATAGGATTTTTATAATATGGGATTATGTTTTCTGCTAAAATGGTCAATAAAAAAGAAACCCAAAATCGTAGTTCTCTTTGTGATGGAAGCCAAAATGTATTGTCAGTTGGCAACGAAACCAAGAATTTCACATATTACAAGTCGATAGGAAATTACTTCAACACCAAAAACAGATTGGTTTCACTGGGGATTGAACCCAGGAACATCTGCGTGTGAAGCAGACGTGATGACCACTACACTATGAAACCTTTGAAATTCTGCAAAGTAATGGCAATTAGAGACGAGTTTTGACCGCCAGGGAAAAAAATACAAATTCGTAGCTCTGTTGGTGATGGAAGCTAAAACATCCCGTTATTCGGCAACAAAGCCAAGAACTTTATATACTGCAGGTTAATAGGGGATTATTTCAACACCAAGAACACATGAGTTTCACTGGGGATTGAACCCAGGACCGTCTGCGTGTAAAGCAGACGTGATTTCCACTACACTATGAAACCTTTGAAAGCCTGCAAAGTAATGGCAATTAGAGACGAGTTTTGACCGCCAGGGAAAAAAAAAACAAATTCGTAGCTCTGTTGGGGATGGAAGCCAAAACATCCCATCATTCAGCAACAAAGCCAAGAACTTCATATATTGCAGTTTAATTGAGAATTATTTCAACACCAAGAACAGATTGGTTTAACTGGGGATTGAACGCAGGACCTTCTGCGTGTTAAGCAGACGTGATGACCACTACTCTATGAAACCTGATGGAAAGTTACTGTGTATTGGCTAGAAGAGCAGAATTGTGACTGACGGGGCCTTTTTATTGCTGAAGGAAAGTATTTTTGGTTAATGAAACATTTACAATTTTTATTACATATTTTACCAGTTTTATTCCTACAAAGGGATTTTGCTTAAAAGGAAGTTTACATTGAATGTGTTACTTTTTCTACATAGTTTAGTCGTTTGCTTTTGTATTTAAAGGAACTATATATTTTGAAACAAACAGGATTTTTATAATATGGGATTATGTTTTCTGCTAAAATGGTCAATAAAAAAGAAACCCAAAATCGTAGTTCTTTTGGTGATGGAAGCCAAAATATATTATCAGTTGGCAACAAAACCAAGAATTTCATATATTACAGGTGTATAGCATATTAATTCAACAGCGAAAACGGCTTGTTTTTACTGGGGATTGAACCCAGGACCTTCTGCGTGTGAAGCAGACGTGATGAAAACTACACTATGAAACCTTTGAAATCCTGCAAAGTAATGGCAATTAGAGACAAGTTTTGACCGCCATGGAAAAAAAAACAAATTCGTAGCTCTGTTGGTGATGGAAGCTAAAACATCCCGTTATTAGGCAACAAAGCCAAGAACTTTATATACTGCAGGTTGATAGGGGATTATTTCAACACAAGAACAAAATGGTTTCACTGGGGATTGAACCCAGGACCTTCTGCGTGTAAAGCAGATGTGATTTCCACTACACTATGAAACCATTGAAAGCCTGCGAAGTAATGGCAATTAGAGACGAGTTTTGACCGCCAGGGAAAAAAAAAACAAATTCGTAGCTCTGTTGGGGATGGAAGCCAAAACATTCCAAGAACTTCATATATTGTAGTTTAATTGAGTATTATTTCTACACCAAGAACAGATTGGTTTTACTGGGGATTGAACGCAGGACCTTCTGAGTGTTAAGCAGACGTGATGACCACTTCTCTATGAAACCTGATGGAAAGTTACTGTGTATTGGCTAGCAGAGCAGAATTGTGACTGACGGGGCCTTTTTATTGCTGAAGGAAAGTATTTTTGGTTAATGAAACATTTACAATTTTTATTACATATTTTACCAGTTTTATTCCTACAAAGGGATTTTGCTTAAAAGGAAGTTTACATTGAATGTGTTACTTTTTTCAACATAGTTTAGTTGTTTGCTTTTGTATTTAAAGGAACTATATATTTTGAAACAAACAGGATTTTTATAATATGGGATTATGTTTTCTGCTAAAATGGTCAATAAAAAAGAAACCCAAAATCGTAGTTCTCTTGGTGATAAAAGCCAAAATATATTATCAGTTGGCAACAAAACAAAGAATTTCATATGTTACAGGTTGATAGCAAATTACTTCAACAGCGAAAACGGCTTGTTTTTACTGGGGATTGAACCCAGGAACTTCTGCGTGTGAAGTAGACGTGATGACGACTCCACTGTGAAACCTGTGAAATGTAATGGCATTTAGAGACGAGTTTTGACCGCCAGGGGAAAAAAAAATAATAATTTGTAGTTCTGTTTGTGATGGAAGCCAAAACATCCCGTCATATGGCAACAAAGCCGAGAACTTCATATATTGTAGTTGGATAGCGTGTTATTTCAACACTAATAACAGATTGGTTTCACTGGGGATTGAACCCAGGACCTTCTGCATGTTAAGCAGACGTGATGACCACTACACTATGAAACCTGACGATAAGTTACTGTGTATTGGCTAGCAGAGCAGAATTGTGACTGACGGGGCCTTTTTATTGCTGAAGGAAAGTATTTTTGGTTAATGAAACATTTACAATTATTATTACATATTTTACCAGTTTTATTCCTACAAAGGGATTTTGCTTAAATTGAAGTTTATATTGAATGTGTTACTTTTTTCTCCATAGTTTGGTCTTTTGCTTTTGTATTTATGAGAACTATATATTTTGAAACAAATAGGATTTTTATAATATGGGATTATGTTTTCTGCTAAAATGGTCAATAAAAAAGAAACCCAAAATCGTAGTTCTCTTTGTGATGGAAGCCAAAATGTATTGTCATTTGGCAACGAAACCAAGAATTTCACATATTACAAGCCGATAGGAAATTACTTCAACACCAAAAACAGATTGGTTTCACTGGGGATTGAACCCAGGACCTTCTGCGTGTGAAGCAGACGTGATGACCACTACACTATGAAACCTTTGAAAATCTGCAAAGTAATGGCAATTAGAGACGAGTTTTGACCGCCAGGGGAAAAAAAACAAATTCGTAGCTCTGTTGGTTACGGAAGCTAAAACATCCCATTATTCGGCAACAAAGCCAAGAACTTTATATACTGCAGGTTGATAGTGGATTATTTCAACACCAAGAACACATGGGTTTCACTGGGGATTGAACCCAGGAACGTCTGCGTGTAAAGCAGACGTGATTTCCACTACACTATGAAAACTTTGAAAGCCTACAAAGTAATGGCAATTAGAGACGAGTTTTGACCGCCAGGGAAAAAAAAAACAAATTCGTAGCTCTGTTGGGGATGGAAGCCAAAACATCCCATCATTCGGCAACAAAGCCAAGAACTTCATATATTGTAGTTTAATTGAGTATTATTTCAACACCAAGAACAGATTGGTTTTACTGAGGATTGAACGCAGTACCTTCTGCGTGTTAAGCAGAACTTCATATATTGTAGTTGGATAGCGTATTATTTCAACACTAAGAACAGATTGGTTTCACTGGGGATTGAACCCAGGACCTTCTGCATGTTAAGAAGACGTGATGACCACTACACTATGAAACCTGACGATAAGTTACTGTGTATTGGCTAGCAGAGCAGAATTGTCACTGACGGGGCCTTTTTATTGCTGAAGGAAAGTATTTTTGGTAAATGAAACATTTACAATTATTATTACATATTTTACCAGTTTTATTCCTACAAAGGGATTTTGCTTAAATTGAAGTTTATATTGAATGTGTTACTTTTTTCTCCATAGTTTGGTCTTTTGCTTTTGTATTTATGGGAACTATATTTTTTGAAACAAATAGGATTTTTAGAATATGGGATTATGTTTTCTGCTAAAATGGTCAATAAAAAAGAAACCCAAAATCGTAGTTCTCTTTGTGATGGAAGCCAAAATGTATTGTCATTTGGCAACGAAACCAAGAATTTCACATATTACAAGTCGATAGGAAATTACTTCAACACCAAAAACAGATTGGTTTCACTGGGGATTGAACCCAGGACATTCTGCGTGTGAAGCAGATGTGATGACCACTACACTATGAAACCTTTGAAAGCCTGCAAAGTAATGGCAATTAGAGACGAGTTTTGACCGCCAGGGGAAAAAAACATATATATAACAGGTTGATAGCAAAATACTTCAACAGCAAAAACAGCTTGTTTTTACTGGGGATTGAACCCAGTACCTTCTGTGTGTGAAGTAGACGTGATGATCACTCCACTATGAAAGCTGTGAATTCCTGCAAAGTAATGGCATTTAGAGACGAGTTTTGACTGCCAGGGGAAAAAAATAAATAATTTGTAGTTATGTTTGTGATGGAAGCCAAAACATCCCATCATTCGGCAACAAAGCCGGAAACTTCATATATTGTAGTTGGATAGCGTATTATTTCAACACTAAGAACAGATTGGTTTCACTGGGGATTGAACCCAGGACCTTCTGCGTGTTAAGCAGGCGTGATGACCACTACACTGTGAAACCTGATGAAAAGTTACTGTGTATTGGCTAGCAGAGCAGAATTGTGACTGACGGGGCCTTTTTATTGCTGAAGGAAAGTATTTTTGGTTAATGAAACATTTACAATTTGTATTACATATTTTACCAGTTTTATTCCTACAAAGGGATTTTGCTTAAATTGAAGTTTATATTGAATGTGTTACTTTTTTCTCCATAGTTTGGTCTTTTGCTTTTGTATTTATGGGAACTATATATTTTGAAACAAACAGGATTTTTATAATGCACGAGAAAGAGGAGAGCAGATGTGGTTGAAATGCAAAAGAGAATGACAAATTTTATTACATCATAAAAAACAGTTTTTAGATGTAGCACAGAAAAATACATATAGGTGCAACAACAGAGGGCACCTTGGCACATAAAGAGTTAATCAGAATTAACAAGGCAAGTAGAATACATAAGACAACAAGTATACAGCACAGATGGCAAAAAATACAAAGTTACATGCCAGGTGATACCAGAGAACAATAGCTGATGTGCAAGATAAGATAAAGTTATACAGCACACTGGGTTTGTCAGTATATGCAAGCAATGATACATATCAGTAGCTAAATATATGCAACACTGCTCACCAGCATGCCAGGTGATACCAGAGAACAATAGCTGGTGTGCAAGATAAGATAAAGTTATACAGCACACTGGGTTTGTCAGTATATGCAAACAATGATATATACCAGTGGCTAAAAGAATGTAAACACCGCTCACCAGCAATGATATAAAGTGCCAGATTAAGTGCAGGAGCCAGAGACCAAAAGTTCCCCCTCAGAAGCAAGATAACGCGCGTTTCAGGTCTTGTTAGTATAACCCTTCATCAGACCAAGGAGGGGTGGTGACTCATCTGTTCCCAGAAGCTTTAATAGACCATATGGTTTATCACATGGATTGGACCGGCCAGTCAGTGCAGGTTTAAGCTGGCACATGCGCGGTCATTGCTAATCCCACTAGCAGATGCGAGTGACGTCAAGCCGAGGAGTGCAGGGGAGAGGGCGAAGGCAACGCCCCCCACGAGCAAAACTCCGCCCTTGAGACATTGCTAAGCATGCCAGGGAGAGAAGAAAGACCAGGCATGTGCACACCACACATACTGGAACATACAAAGATACAGATATACGGGCTCCCACACAAACAGCAGTATAGGAACGCCAAGGAAAGAGGGCAAAGAAATAATGAAATGGCAGGAATCACAAGAATAACAGTAGTTAGCCCTCGACCAAGCAGTATCTAATCCTGGCTGTCATGGGGGAAGCCACCTTGTAATCATAGTCCAGATGCACGATGTATTCAGGTAGTCATATTAACAGAGGCAGTGATCCATAGGGACCAGAAGATGGAAGCTGCAAAGAAAAGGGCACAAAATGGCATAAAACACTTGCAGCAATAAAATTAGAATATAAAAACAGAGGTAAAAAATTGCATAGGTGGTAAAAAACCATATCTAGCAAAAAAAGGGGGGGGAAGGAGGACAGGGGTCTAAAGGAAGGGGGAAAAGCTAAGGGACTCATTCAGACCAGACGGAGCCATAGTACCCAGTAGGGTGATCCATTTGGTTTCTTTTTGGGCGAGGATCTTTTTAAGGTTCCCGCCCCTATTGCCGCCATGTACGACATCTATCCCTATGACACGCAATGATCTCGCATTACATCCGTGATGGTTCAGAAAATGCCTAGGAAGGGTCTTAAGAGTAGAAATATCGGTCACCGTCTTGGCAGCACCAATGTCTCTCACATGTTCACGCACTCTCACCCGCAATTCCCTAGAAGTTAAACCTATGTATATCTTAGGGCAACTACATTTAGCATAATAGATAACATAGGAAGTTGCGCATGAGATGTAACACCTAATATCAAATGTCCGACTACCATCTGCGGTGGAAAAGGTCTTACTGCGAGAGACATTGGTGCACGCAAGACAGCGACCGCAGGGAAAACACCCGCGAATAGGATTAGTAGAACCAAAGGGATGGGAAATCACAGGAACGTAATGACTATGTATGAGAAAATGTCGTAGATTTTTGGAACGGCGTGCCGTCATTAGAGGATAATCAGAGACCAAATCCCTTAGGGTAGGATCAGATTTTAGTATCGGCCAGTGTTTGTTTAATATGGCACGCATGTTATGCCATTCATGGTTGCACGCAGATATGAATCGAGCCTCTCCTGCCCCCGTATTCGCCTGACTAGATGGCTGCAGAAGCTCCTGTCGATTGGTATTCTTTGCCCTATTGTACCCCTTCTTTATGACACGACGGCTATATCCCCTATTAACCAATCTCGATGTTAGATCATTGGCCTGGGACTGAAAATTATCAGATGTAGAGCATATCCGCCTCATTCTGAGAAATTGCCCAACCGGGATGGCTTGGATTGTACTAACAGGATGAGAAGATGAGGCATGGAAAAGGGAGTTGACCGAGGTAGGCTTCCTAAAGACATCCGTCTGTAGTTGCCGACCACGGTCAACTCCAATCATAATATCCAAAAAATCAATAGACTGTAAATCATATCTAAAAGTGAGCTTAAGGTTCAATGAATTATGGTTTAAAACACCCATAAAGTCCGAGAGCTGCTCCACGGTACCCTGCCACAAAACAAAAACATCATCAATATATCTTAACCAGCACTGCGCATGGGTAGCGGCCGGCACGCCCTCGTCGCCAAAAATGCCCCTCACCCAATGGCCGAGGAACATATGAGCGTACGAAGGCGCACAGGCCGCGCCCATCGCAGTGCCTCTGGTCAGTAAATTACAACCGGTCTTTGAAAATGAAGAAATTGTGTGTCAGGATAAAGTGGAGCAGCTCCAGGATCAGCTCACATAAATGGCCATCACGGTTGGTATTGCTCAGAAAGAAGCGGACTGCCTCCAGACCATCATGGTTAATATTGGTATAAAGTGACTCTATGTCCGACGTGACAAGAAGGGTATCAGAATCCACAAAAATCCCGTCGACCCTATTCAGGACGTCCGTCATATCCTTAACATAAGATGGCAATGTTTCCACAAGAGGTTTTAAATAATAGTCGATAAAGCGACAGACAGGGTCGCATAAGCCATCTATGCCGGATACGATAGGGCACCCCGGAGGGTGTTCGGGATTCTTGTGGATCTTGGGCAGGAGATAAAAGGTGGGGATTTTGGGAGATGCAATGAAGAGGCCATCAGAAACCTTCTTTGTTATAATTCCTTCATCCAAAGCCCCCTGCAAGATCCGGTATAGCAAATCTGAGAAGGGGAATGTATGTTTAATAGGATTTTTATAATATGGGATTATGTTTTCTGCTAAAATGGTCAATAAAAAAGAAACCCAAAATCGTAGTTCTTTTGGTGATGGAAGCCAAAATGTATTGTCATTTGGCAACGAAACCAAGAATTTCATATATTACAAGTCGATAGGAAAATACTTCAACACCAAAAATAGATTGGTTTCACTGGGGTTGAACCCAGGACCTTCTGCGTATGAAGCAGACGTGATGACCTCTACACTATGAAACCTTTGAAATCCTGAAAAGTAATGTCAATTAGAGAAGAACAAATTCGTAGCTCTGTTGGTGATGGAAGCCAAAACATCCCGTCATTCGGCAACAAAGCCAAGAACTTCATATATGGCAGGTTGATAGCACTACACTATGAAACCTGATGAAAAGTTACTGTGTATTGGCTAGCAGAGCAGAATTGTGACTGACGGGGCCTTTTTATTGCTGAAGGAAAGTATTCTTGGTTAATGAAACATTTATAATTTTTATTATATATTTTACCAGTTTTATTCCTACAAAGGGATTTTGCTTAAATTGAAGTTTACATTGAATGTGTTACTTTTTTCTACATAGTTTAGTCGTTTGCTTTTGTATTTATGGGAACTATATATTTTAAAACAAATAGGATTTTTATAATATGGGATTATGTTTTCTGCTAAAATGGTCAATAAAAAAGAAACCCAAAATCGTAGTTCTCTTTGTGATGGAAGCCAAAATGTATTGTCATTTGGCAGCGAAACCAAGAATTTCACATATTACAAGTCGATAGGAAATTACTTCAACACCAAAAGCAGATTGGTTTCACTGGGGATTGAAACCAGGACTTTCTGCGTGTGAAGCAGACGTGATGACCACTACACTATGAAACCTTTGAAATCCTACAAAGTAATGGCAATTAGAGACGAGTTTTGACCGCCAGGGGAAAAAAAGCAAATTCGTACCTCTGTTGGTGATGGAAGCTAAAACATCCCGTTATTCGGCAACAAAGCCAAGAACTTTATATATTGTAGTTTAATTTGGTATTATTTCAACACCAAGAACAGATTGGTTTTACTGGGGATTGAACGCAGGACCTTCTGCGTGTTAAGCAGACGTGATGACCACTACTCTATGAAACCTGACGGAAAGTTACTGTGTATTGGCTAGCAGAGCAGAATTGTGACTGACGGGGCCTTTTTATTGCTGAAGGAAAGTATTTTTGGTTTATGAAATATTTACAATTTTTATTACATATTTTACCAGTTTTATTCCTACAAAGGGATTTTGCTTAAATGGAAGTTTACATTGAATGTGTTACTTTTTTTTACATAGTTTAGTCGTTTGCTTTTGTATTTAAAGGAACTATATATTTTGAAACAAACAGGATTTTTATAATATGGGATTATGTTTTCTGCTAAAATGGTCAATAAAAAAGAAACCCAAAATCGTAGTTCTTTTGGTGATGGAAGCCAAAATATATTATCAGTGGCAACAAAACCAAGAATTTCATATATTACAGGTGTATAGCATATTAATTCAACAGCGAAAACGGCTTGTTTTTACTGGGGATTGAACCCAGGACCTTCTGCGTGTGAAGCAGACGTGATGAAAACTACACTATGAAACCTTTGAAATCCTACAAAGTAATGGCAATTAGAGACGTGTTTTGACCGCCAGGGGAAAAAAAGCAAATTCGTACCTCTGTTGGTGATGGAAGCTAAAACATCCCGTTATTCGGCAACAAAGCCAAGAACTTTATATATTGTAGTTTAATTTGGTATTATTTCAACACCAAGAACAGATTGGTTTTACTGGGGATTGAACGCAGGACCTTCTGCGTGTTAAACAGACGTGATGACCACTACTCTATGAAACCTGATGGAAAGTTACTGTGTATTGGCTAGCAGAGCAGAATTGTAACTGACGGGGCCTTTTTATTGCTGAAGGAAAGTATTTTTGGTTAATGAAACATTTACATTTGTTATTACTAGAGTTGAGCGCGGTTCGTGGTTCGAGGTTCTCCAGTTCGGGGCTCGAGTGATTTTTGGGGGTGTTCTAGATCGAACTAGAACTCGAGCTTTTTTGCAAAAGCTCGGTAGTTCTAGAAACGTTCGAGAACGGTTCTAGCAGCAAAAAGCAGGGCTTTTTACAGCTACAGTGTGCAGGAGCCATCGCTGGCAGCCTGCCAGAAGCTGGTAACCAAGATAAACATTGGGTATCCAAGCAAAGCGCTTTGGTTAGTAACCCGATATTTATCCTAGTTACGTGCAGGAAGCCCACACTTCCCCGCTCAGCTCGCTCCGCCCCCTCCTGCCCGCGGCATGTACACACTCACATACACACACACACACACACACTCACATACACACGTACACATACACATACACATACACACACACACACGGTCCCGCTCGGCTTACCTGCGGTGATGAAGTCCCGCCATCCTGACCTCAGCGCTGTCACTGTCCTCCATGGCCGCCGCTTGTCACATCACCTCTCGCTTCCGACCCGAGACTGACCAGCGGTGACGTCACGGACCTCTCGCGAGACTTGCTGTGAAGGCGCCGGTCATTGAACTCAGTGACAGGGGCTGTCAGTGTGCTGGAGATCAGTGCAGGTAATGTACCTCGCTGACAGCAGCAGTTGTCATCCCCTGCAGTGACCTGGGCTGACCCATTGATGTTAGCTCAGGTCACTGCATTGCTCTCCCAGCCAATGGGGAACATCCTGCTCTTCATTGACTGGGACAGTGTGGATCGTCATGGCAACCCCTTGGATTACAGCAGACCTGGATTTGTTTTTCATTCTAATAAATTGGTTAAAGAGGGAATGTTTTGGGGAGTGTTTTTTCAAATAAAAATGTGTTTGTCGTCTATTTTTTTTTATTACTGACTGGGTTGGTGATGTCGGGTATCTGATAGACGCCTGACCTCACCAACCCCAGGGCTTGATGCCAGGTGACTTACACATCTGGTATTAACCCCATATATTACCCCGTTTGCCACCGCACCAGGGCGCGGGATGAGCTGGGGCGAAGCACCAGGATTGGCGCATCTAATGGATGCGCCACTTCTGGGGCGGCTGCGGCCTGCTATTTTTAGGCTGGGGAGAGTCCAATAACCATGGACCTCCCTAGTCTGAGAATATCAGGCCCCAGCTGTCTGCTTTACCTTGGCTGGTGATCCAATTTTGGGGGGACCCCTACGTGTTTTTTTTTTTAAATTATTTATTTAATTTAAAATAACAGCGTGGGGTGCCCTCAGTTTTGGATTACCAGCCAAGGTGAGGTTGCCAGCTGTGGTCTGCAGCCGTCTGCTTTACCCTAGCTGGCTACAAAACTAGGGGGAATCCTACGTCATTTTTGTTTTAATTTTTTTGGCTAAATACAAAGCTAAGCACCCCTTAGTGCCACATGAAAGGCACCAAAGGGTGCTCCATTTTTTTCTCCACTTTTTTCTCCACTTTTTTCTCCACTTTTTTCTCCACTTTTTTCTCCACTTTTTTCTCCACTTTTTTCTCCACTTTTTTCTCCACTTTTCACTATTTTTTTTCTCCATTTTTTCTCCACTTTTTCTCCACTTTTTATCCACTTTTAAATCCACTTTTTCTCCACTTGTTCTCCACTTTTTCTACATTTTTTCTCCACTTTTTCTCTACTTTTTCTATGGTCGGTCTACCCATTAGCTCTGCCATGCATACTGTAGCTCTACACCTACTGCACATGTTACTTTATGATTGACATCTCTTTCGTACCAGAGCTGTCTAAGCCTACTCTGACCCCATATTTGTCATTACTATATTGTCCTTGTACTGTATTATGACATTTGTATCATGTGTTTCATTTCTTGCTGTGTTGCAATTTTTTTGCTGCATCCCAATTGTACCTCTACATTGTTCGAGTTTATGTTATTGTTCTCTCACTCTTATGTGATACTGAATATTGTCATTTTTCATGATTACATGCAGATAAGTCCAATCTGACGAAGGCTCAGGCCGAAACTTCATTTGTAACTTGTTTTGGACAAAAACATATATGCTTATGAAAAAAAATGTTTTTCTTAATACGGACCAATAAAGAGTGATTTTGCATTACTATCCGTTGTGACTTACTGACTTAGTCTGGGAGATTTAGAGTGCCGAGGTTACGCACTAATTTTATCTATTATTACCTCTGAGCACCTATATACCAGTGAGCAGAGCTTCCTCTACAGTAGTTCTCCTGATTAGGCATGCCCTTACCTCATGAGCAGGGCATTGCAGCTTTGGTAGCAACCATTACGACATGGACTCTGCTGCTGTGGACCCGAGAAGAGTGAGTGCAGATTCATTGCACCCACACTCCTCACATGAAGGGTCCGCACTCCTAGAAAATGGGGGATACATTCCCTGAGTGTCTCCCCCCCCATATTCTAGACGGTCCAGAGTCGTCGTGGGACCCCTTTATTTTTTTTCTTACAATAAATTGGTGAAAGAGGAAATGTTTTGGGGACTGTTTTTTCAAATAAATTTCTTTTGTCGATTTTTTTTTTTTTGTTAGTACTGACAGTTTATGATGTTGGGTATCTAATAGACGCCATGACATCACAAACTGCTGGGCTTGATCTCAGGTGACTTTACAGCTAGTATCAACCCGATTTATTACCCCGTTTGCCACTGCACCAGGGCACGGGATGAGCTGGGGT
Organism: Anomaloglossus baeobatrachus; assembly: GCF_048569485.1. Taxonomy (NCBI): domain Eukaryota; kingdom Metazoa; phylum Chordata; class Amphibia; order Anura; family Aromobatidae; genus Anomaloglossus; species Anomaloglossus baeobatrachus. The sequence continues at coordinate 343,793,614 of NC_134354.1, read as the reverse complement.
GAAGCGCCAGGATTGGCGCATCTAGTGGATGCGCCACGTCTGGGGTGCCTGCGGCCTGCTATTTTTAGGCTGTGAAGGCCCAATAACTATGGACCTTCCCACCCTGAGAATACCAGACCACAGCTGTCCGCTTTACCTTGGCTGGTGATCCAATTTGGGGGGGACCCTACTTTTATTGTGTAATTATTAATATTTATAAAATAATTATAAAAAAGAGCCTGAGGGGACCTCCACATTGGATCCCCAACCATGGTAAAGCTGCCAGCTGTGGTTTTCAGGCTACAGCCGTCTGCTTTACCCTAGCTGGCTATCAAAAATGGGGGGACCCAACGTCATTTTTTTTTTTAACTATTTTTTAAATAGAAAAAATTAATGGGCTTCCCTGTATTTTGATTGCCAAACAAGGTAACGGCAGGCAGATGGGGGTGGCAACCCATAGCTGTCTGCTTTATCTGCGCTGAGAATCAAAAATACCGCGGAGCGCTACGTCATTTTTTTAAAGATTTATTTTTACAGCACTGTGATGTCCAGCAATCAAAATACAGGGAAGCCCATTTTGTTTTTAGTTATTTAAATAAATAATTAAAAAAAATATATATGGGCTCCTGCTGCATTTTTTGTATTGCTAGCTAAGGGTAATCCAAGCAGCTACTGGCTGCTAACCCCCACTGCTTGATGTTACCTTCAATGGCAATTGAAAATCCAGGGAAGCATTTTTTATTTTTTTTGCCAAAAAACTACAAAAAAAGGACGTGAGCTTCGCCATATTTTTGTATGCTAGCCAGGTATAGCAGGCAGGTGCTGGAAGAGTTGGATACAGCGCCAGAAGATGGCGCTTCTATGAAAATGCCATTTTCTGAGGCGGCTGCAGACTGCAATTCGCAGCAGTGGGGCCCAGAAAGCTCAGGCCAACCTGTGCTGCGGATTCCAATCCCCAGCTGCCTAGTTGTGAAATTCATGAAATAATAAAAAAAGGGCTTCCCTTTATTTTTGGTTCCCAGCCGGGTACAAATAGGCAACTGGGGGTTGGGGGCAGCCGTACCTGCCTGCTGTACCTGGCTAGCATACAAAAATATGGCGAAGCCCACATAATTTTTTCAGGGGGCAAAAAACTTCTGCATACTCCATCCAGGACTGTATGCAGAATTTTTTTGCCCACCAAAAAAATGACGTGGGCTTCGCCATATTTTTGTATGCTTGCCAGGTACAGCAGGCAGCCACGGGCTGCCTCCAACCCCCAGTTGCCTATTTGTACCCGGCTGGGAACCAAAAATATAGGGAAACACGTTTTTTTTTAATTATTTCACTTATTTCATGAAATAATTAAAAAACAAAATGACGTGGGCTTCGCCCCATTTTTGTGTCCAGCCGGGTACAACTAGGCAGCTGGGGATTGGAATCCGCAGCACAGGCTAACCCGAGGTTTCTGGGCGCCTCTGCTGCGGATTTCAGTCCGCAGCCGTCCCAGAAAATGGCGCTCTCATAGAAGCGCCATCATCTGGCGCTGTATCCAACTCTTCCAACAGCCCTGGAGCCGGGTGGCTTGTTGGGTAATCATGAGTTAATACTGGCTTTGTTTTACTAGCCAGTATTAAGCCAGAGATTCTTAATGTCAGGCACGTTTGACCCGGCCATTAAGAATCTCCAATAAAGGGTTAAAAAAAAACACCACACAGAGAAAAAATACTTTAATAGAAATAAATACACAGACACATTAGAGACTCTATCTTTATTACCCCCTGTCAGCCCTCCACAATCCTGCTCTTCTGTCTTCTTTCTAGTGTAGTAGTAGTGACGATTGTAGTGAGGAAGGATGATGTGCACCAGCTCATCACTTGGGGCTGGGGAACCTCATCCTCACTACAATGCTCACTACAATCGTGCAGCCTTCACTCCGTGAGTGATCAGTGCTGGCTGTCAGCGGTAACAGCGGTACCGCTGACAGACGCGTTACCATAGCAATGGTGCTCTCGGAGCCGCGGTTAGCGGTGACGTCACCGCTAACTGCGTTGCTATGGCAACGGTGATCTCCGTTAATGACCGGCTGTGTCAGCCGGTCCCTAACGGAACGGGGAGTCGACCGTGTGGTAGAGCATGTCGCCGGTACACGGCGATACACATATGTGCACCGTGTACCGGAGAGATGCACTCGCAGGTCCTACATGACGTGTCATAGTCATGTGACCAGTCTGTAGCCAATGAGATAATAGCCACGTGACTGGTCACATGGCTATTTTGACGTCACGATAGGTCCTGCATCTCTGCTGGCAGTGCCGGTCGCCGGGAGGATTCAGCGATCATCGGATGGAATAGCGGCAGGAGACAGAGTGCAGAAGGGATCGCGGGGACCGGTAAGTGTTATGGCAATGTTTATTAACTGTTTGTGTACATTTATCATGCATTTTTATATGTTTGTGATTGCCTCCCATTATAGCCTATACGTTCGAGTTCGGTTCGTCGAACGTTCGACGAACTGAACTCGAACGGGACCTCCGTTCGGCGAACCGCCTCGAGCCGAACCGGGACCAGTTCGCTCATCTCTAGTTATTACATATTTTACCAGTTTTATTCCTACTAAGGGATTTTGCTTAAATGGAAGTTTACTAGTGATGAGTAGAGATGAGCGAACCGGTCCCGGTTCGGCTCGAGGTCGGTTCGCCGAACGGAGGTCCCGTTCGAGGTCGGTTCGTCGAACGTTCGACGAACCGAACTCGAACTGCATAGGAAACAATGGCAGGCAATCACAAACAGAAAAACACCTAGAAAACACCCTCAAAGGTGTCCAAAAGGTGACAAACAACTCACAACACATGGGAAAGTGACAAGGACATATACTCATGTGAAAACAAAAGAGCAGGACAAGGAAAAAGAGGAGGACACACAGATATATGAGTATATGCAAGGAAACATCGATTCCATTATTGTGCAACTTGAGCCCTGCTCATTTTAGGCTTCCAATCTTGATAAATTGCCTGAGCTCGCCACGTACGCCTTGGGGATCTTGTCGTGTCCTGCAGCCAGCGTTCTCTCGGAACCTGTCTTCAGTGCTGCTGGGGGTCTGCTGGCAGATAAGCACACATGTCTGTCCACTGACAATGTGGACATGGCTCTCAGAGGACTTTTCTTCCCCTGGGTCAGCCAGGGGACGGGAAAGGCACGCGTATTTTTGAGAGTGCTTCATGCAAAGCATCTTTTTCATTTTGAAAAGGGGGATTATTATTATTATTTATTTATAGAGCACCATTAATTCCATGGTGCTGTACATGAGAAGGGGGTTACATACAAAATACATATACAAGTTACAGTAGACAGACTAGTACAGAGGGAAGAGGGCCCTACCCTTGCGGGCTTACATTCTATAGGGGATCAACTGATGCCAGTCAAGTGGGGTGTGTGTGGCCCAATTAGTGGAAACGAGGGAGACTGTGGTTGGAGTCCCATCGCTGTGTCTCTAAAAGAACCAAGATGAACAAGTCATGGCTCTCAGAGGACTTTTCTTCCCCTGGGTCAGCCAGGGGACGGGAAAGGCACGCGTATTTTTGAGAGTGCTTCATGCAAAGCATCTTTTTCTTTTTCAAAAGGGGGCTCAACCGATGCCAGTCAAGTGGGGTGTGTGTGGCCCAGTTAGTGGAAACGAGGGAGACTGTGGTTGGAGTCCCCTCGCTGTGTCTCTAAAAGAACCAAGATGAACAAGTCATGGCTCTCAGAGGACTTTTCTTCCCCTGGGTCAGCCAGGGGACGGGAAAGGCACGCGTATTTTTGAGAGTGCTTCATGCAAAGCATCTTTTTCTTTTTCAAAAGGGGGGGTCAACCGATGCCAGTCAAGTGGGGTGTGTGTGGCCCAGTTAGTGGAAACGAGGGAGACTGTGGTTAGAGTCCCCTTGCTGTGTCTCTAAAAGAACCAAGATGAAAAAGTCATGGCTCTCAGAGGACTTTTCTTCCCCTGGGTCAGCCAGGGGACAGGAAAGGCATGCGTATTTTTGAGAGTGCTTCATGCAAAGCATCTTTTTCTTTTTCAAAAGGGGGGGGTCAACCGATGCCAGTCAAGTGGGGTGTGTGTGGCCCAGTTAGTGGAAACGAGGGAGACTGTGGTTGGAGTCCCCTCGCTGTGTCTCTAAAAGAACCAAGATGAACAAGTCATGGCTCTCAGAGGACTTTTCTTCCCCTGGGTCAGCCAGGGGACGGGAAAGGCACGCGTATTTTTGAGAGTGCTTCATGCAAAGCATCTTTTTCTTTTTCAAAAGGGGGAGTCAACCGATGCCAGTCAAGTGGGGTGTGTGTGGCCCAGTTAGTGGAAACGAGGGAGACTGTGGTTGGAGTCCCCTCGCTGTGTCTCTAAAAGAACCAAGATGAACAAGTCATGGCTCTAAGAGGACTTTTCTTCCCCTGGGTCAGCCAGGGGACGGGAAAGGCACGCGTATTTTTGAGAGTGCTTCATGCAAAGCATCTTTTTCTTTTTCAAAAGGGGGCTCAACCGATGCCAGTCAAGTGGGGTGTGTGTGGCCCAGTTAGTGGAAACGAGGGAGACTGTGGTTGGAGTCCCCTCGCTGTGTCTCTAAAAGAACCAAGATGAACAAGTCATGTCTCTCAGAGGACTTTTCTTCCCCTGGGTCAGCCAGGGGACGGGAAAGGCACGCGTATTTTTGAGAGTGCTTCATGCAAAGCATCTTTTTCTTTTTCAAAAGGGGGGGTCAACCGATGCCAGTCAAGTGGGGTGTGTGTGGCCCAGTTAGTGGAAACGAGGGAGACTGTGGTTGGAGTCCCCTTGCTGTGTCTCTAAAAGAACCAAGATGAACAAGTCATGGCTCTCAGAGGACTTTTCTTCCCCTGGGTCAGCCAGGGGACGGGAAAGGCATGCGTATTTTTGAGAGTGCTTCATGCAAAGCATCTTTTTCTTTTTCAAAAGGGGGGGTCAACCGATGCCAGTCAAGTGGGGTGTGTGTGGCCCAGTTAGTGGAAACGAGGGAGACTGTGGTTGGAGTCCCCTCGCTGTGTTTTACATGCTTTTAGAAGGTCATGACATGGCTTGGAGGTTGACTTTCATCATCTGCAAACTGTTGGCTACCAAAATGCTGCCTTCCCAACAACTGTGGTTATAGACAATGAGGAACATACTGATGAAGATGAGACGCAGATACCCGATTGGGATGACAACTTAAATATTCGGTCAGGGCAAGAAGATGCTCGGTCTGAGGGGGAGGGGAGTGCAAACACAACAATTGATGATGAAGTTCTAGATCCCACCTACTGTCAACCCACAGTCAGACACTCGAGGAGGCCAACAGAGGCGGTGGAGGAGGATGCAACCGACGTCGAAGTAACCTTGCGCCTTCCTGGACACAGTCGGAGCACTGGTAGCACGTTTACAACTGCATCCTCAGCCACCACTCTGCCTCTGAGCATTATTCGGGGTGGATCAACAGGTCGCATGGCCTCTAAGCCTTGCCTAGCCTGGTCCTTTTTTGACATAAAAAAAGATCGCCCAAATTATGTGATCTGTAACATTTGGCATGGTTATCTTACTAGAGGTCAAAACCTCAGCAGTTTGACAACTTCTTCCATGAATCGTCACATGAATAAATATCATATAGCCTGGTGGGAAGCTCACCGTGCTGCAATGCGGCCTAGCGGAGCCAACCATCCACCGCCTGCCCCTTCCAGTGCATCCGCGCGCTCGTCATCTTCTAGGACTGTGGGGACAGCTGTCACACCTGTTTTTCCACCCACAACTTCCACCACTGTAACCGCAACAGGCAGTTTGCTTGGTAGATCGTCAGTTGGTTTGGAAGGGGAAACAAGTGATTGTGTACAGCTCTCTCAAACATCGATAGCACCAACATTGGATGAAGGCAACATCATGTCTCCGCCTGCATTTTCCTCACAAACCTGCATTTTTCCAGGGACACCCTACTCAACACCGTCTACAGACAGCAGCCAGATCTCTGTCCCTCAGATGTGGTCAAATAAAAGGCCACTTCCTGCGACCCATGACAAAGCTAAGAGGTTGACTCTATCCCTCTGTAAGCTGTTGGCTACCGAAATGCTGCCTTTCCGCCTAGTGGACACACAGGATTTTAGAGACCTTATGTCTGTCGCTGTGCCCCAGTACCAGATGCCTAGTCGCCACTACTTCTCTAAGAAAGGTGTGCCCGCGCTACACCAGCATGTCGCACACAACATCACCGCATCCTTGAGAAACTCTGTGTGTGAACGGGTGCATTTCACCACCGATACCCAGTGCCCAGTCAGCGACATGTAACGTCCCTGTCCATGCTTACTGGTCCAAGTAACTATGGTGATAGATGGTGAAGGGTCTGCTGCACAAGTCTTGCCGTCCCCACGACTTGTGTGTCAATCCTCTGTCTGTCCAAGTTCCGCCACTGCTTCTGCATCCTCCACCTCATCTGGGTCCTCCACCTCCGCCCCAAGCCTGCCTGGTCAGGCCACCAGCGTTCTCACTGCGCAGAAGGAATCACGCACCACTCATTACTATGCTGGCAGCAGAGCGCAACGGCATCAGGCGGTCTTTAGCTTGACATGTCTTGGGAATAAGAGTCACACAGCTGAGGAGTTGTGGTCAGCTCTGCGGTCCGAGTTTAATAAATGGTTGTCTCCACTCAACCTGCAGCCTGGTAAGGCCGTGTGCGACAATGCTGCAAACCTGGGTGCGGCCCTTCGCCTGGGCAAGGTGACACACGTACCTTGTATGGCTCACGTGTTGAACCTTGTCGTCCAGCAATTTTTAACACACTATCCCGGCCTAGATGGCCTTCTGAACAGGACACGAAAACTGTCTGCTCACTTCCGCCGTTCATGCGCCGCAGCTGAGCGACTTGCATCGCTCCAGAAGTCTTTCGGCCTGCCGGTTCATCGCCTGAAATGCGATGTGGCGACACGCTGGAATTCAACTCTCCACATGTTACAGCGACTGTGGCAGCACCGCAGAGCCCTGGTGCAATACGTCATGACGTATAGCCTGGGCCAACGAGATGCAGAGGTGGGGCAGATCACCCTGATGGAGTGGTCTCAGATCAAGGACCTATGCACCCTTCTGCACAGTTTCGACATGGCGACGAATATGTTTAGCGCTGACAATGCCATTATCAGCATGACGATTCCAGTCATTTACATGCTGGAGCACACGCTAAACACTATTCGGAGTCAGGGGGTGGGACAACAGGAAGGGGAGGAACTACAGGAGGATTCATATGCGCAAGATACAACAACATCACCAAGGTCCAGACGTTCATCATCACCAACGCGGCAGGCATGGGACCATGGGGGACAGGGATCAACAAGGGCGCATGGTAGCAGGCGAGATGTTGAGGAAGGTGCAGGAGGACATGAAGATATGGAGGACGAACTGTCCATGGACATGGAAGACTCAGCAGATGAGGGAGACCTTGGTCAAATTTCAGTTGAAAGAGGTTGGGGGGAGATGTCAGAGGAAGAAAGAACGGGTAGCACCTCTATGCCACAAACACAGCGTGGACTTGGTCCGCATGGCTGCGCAAGACACATGAGTGCCTTCTTGTTGCACTACCTCCAACATGACCCTCGTATTGTCAAAATTAGAAGTGATGATGACTACTGGCTTGCCACACTATTAGATCCCCGGTACAAGTCCAAATTTTGTGACATAATTCCAGCCATAGAAAAGTACGCACTTATGCAGGAGTATCAGCAGAAGCTGTTACTCGATCTTAGATCGGCTTTTCCACCAAACAACCGTGCAGGTGCAGGGAGGGAATCTCCCAGTTGTAACTTGACAAACATGGGACGGTCTCGTCAGCTTCAACAGTCTACACGTACCAGTAGAACCGTATCTGGTGCTGGTAACAGCAATTTAATGGAATCTTTTCATAATTTTTTTAGACCCTCCTTTGCAAGGCCACCAGAGACAACAAGTCTGACACATAGTCAACGGCTGGAGAGGATGATACAGGAGTATCTACAAATGAACATCGATGCCATGACTTTGCAAATAGAGCCTTGCTCATTTTGGGCTTCAAATCTAGAAAAATGGCCAGAGCTATCCAGTTACGCCTTGGAGATTTTGTCGTGTCCAGCTGCCAGCGTTGTCTCTGAACGTGTCTTCAGTGCTGCTGGGTGTGTGCTGACAGATAAGCGCACGCGTCTGTCCAGTGACAATGTGGACAGACTGACGTTCATCCAAATTAACAAGTCATGGATCCAGAAGGAATTTACTACCCCTGAGTCATCCTGGGGAGAGTAAATGCTTGTGGATTTGGAATGTGCTTGATGCAAATCTAGCTGTGAAGTGTACAACTATGGCACAACTGCTGCCACTGAATGGGTGGGTGTGTGTGGGGCACAATTTTTGGAAAAAAGGGAGGCTCCGCTTTGAGTAACCCTTGCTTACATTGTTTTTAAAAGGAGCCAAGATGACCAAGTCATGGTTCAGCAAAGACTTTATCTACCTACCCCGGTGTCATGCTGGGGATGGTTAATTATGGCGTATTTTTGAATGTGCTTGATGCAAATCAAAACATCCTGTTTGCAACTAGGGCACAAGTGCTGCCACTGATGGGGTGTCTGTGTGCCCAATTTTTGGAAAAAAGGTAGACTCCGCTTGGAGTAACCCTTGCTTGCTGTGTTTTTTAAAAATGATACAAGATTAACAGATCTGAAGGCAAGATGAAGGCAACATCATGTCTCCGCCTGCACTTTCCTCACAAACCTGCATTTTTCCAGGGACACCCTACTCAACACCGTCTACAGACAGCAGCCAGATCTCTGTCCCTCAGATGTGGTCAAATAAAAGGCCACTTACTGCGACCCATGACAAAGCTAAGTGGTTGACTCTATCCCTCTGTAAGCTGTTGGCTACCGAAATGCTGCCTTTACTCCTAGTGGACACACAGGATTTTACAGACCTTATGTCTGTCGCTGTGCCCCAGTACCAGATGCCCAATCACCACTGCTTCTCCAAGAAAAGCATGCCCGCGCTACACCAGCATGTCGCACACAACATCACCACTTCCTTGAGAAACTCTGTGTGCGACAGGGTGCATTTCAACACAGATACTTGGACCAGTAAGCATAGACAGGGTCATTACATGTCACTGACTGGGAACTGGCAAACTATGGTGAGAGATGGAGAAGGGTCTGCTGTACAAGTCTTGCCGTCCCCACGAGTTGTTTCAATCCTTCTTCTGTATGTAGAAGTTAATACACTGCTTCAGCCTCTTCAACCTCGTGTGGGTCCTCCACCTTGGCGCAAACCCTGTGTGGTCAGGCCACCCTTCCTTGCAACTGCGCACAAGGACTACCACACACCTCCTTACTATGCTGGCAGCAGAGCTCAATGCCATCAGGCGGTCAAAGTTTTACTTTGAAATGTATGGGAAATGTGAGTCACACCGCTATTCCAGAGAATAGTAGTCAGGCAGGGTCAGAACATTAATTGAGGAACAGGAACACAATGGGATGGCCAGGACTTAATCAGAAAACAAGCAGAGGTGAAATGCGGATCGGCCAACAAGGTACATAAACAGCAAGCAGGAAAAGTAGTCAGGTAACAAGCACACAAAATCCTAAAACTGAACTGGGGGTAAAATTAACCAGAGGTTCATAGCTATGTCTGGCAGTGGTCTGCAGACAGGATGGGCATAAAAAAGGGTGTGGTGTCTTCCCATTGGTTGTAGCTGAATGATGGTATTTCATCTGTGAGATACCCACCAGCTACATTCAGCCAGAGATTCTGCATCTGTCAAGGTAATGCAGCCCAGTGGGTGAGCATAACCTGCGTCCACCTGCGCCGCTGGCATCGACTCCTCTCCCATCATCAGCACTATTCATGAAAGGAACACGTTGTCACCTGGCGACCGGAGTACAAATTGACGGAGCGGACTCCGTTGGTGACTTAACAGCCGTGTGCGGCAATGATGCAAACCTGGCTGCGGGCCATCCTCAGGGCAATGTGACACACGTGCCTTGTATGGCTCATGTGTTGAACCGAATTCTCCAGCAATTTTTAAAACACCATCACGGCCTACATGGCCTTGTGCAGCGGGCACGCTCGCTATGTGCTCACTTCCATCGTGCGCACATAGCAGCTCAACAACTTTCATCACTCCGGAAGTCTTAGGGTCTGGCAGTTAAACGCCGGAAATGCGATGTTCCGACACGCAGGAATTGGAATCTGCACATGTTACAGCGTGTGTGGCAGCACCGCAGAGCCCTGCTGAAATACGGTATGACATATATCCTGGGATAATTTGATCAAGAGGTGGTGCAGATCACGCTGCTGGAGTGGTGTCAGATCAAGGACCTATGCACCCTGCTACACAGTTCACAAATGTCGACGAAGATGTTTTGCACTGGCAATGTCATTCTCAGCGTGACAATTCTGGTCATCTACATGATGGAGCACACTGTAATTATTATTCGGAGTCAGGTGTTGGGACAAGAGGAAGGGGAGGAAGTACAGGAGGAGTCATATGCGGAAGGGATAACAAGATCTACGAGGTCCAGATGGTCAGCGGCACCTATGCGGCAGTCATGGTGAGGGAGAGGGATTAACAAGGGCGCATAGTATCAGCAAAAAGTGTTGATGAAAGTGCAGGAGCCCATGAAGAAATGGAGGACGAACTGGCGATGGGCATGGAAGACTCAGCAGATGAGTGAGAGCTTGCTCACATTTCGGTTGTGCGAGGTTGTGGGGAGAGGGCAGAGGAAGGATGCACGATAATCAAATCTCTGCCACCAACACACTAAGGACTTGGTCCTCCTGGATGCACAAGACACATGAGCGCCTTCTTGCTGCACTACCTACATGACCCTCGGATTGTATGAATTTGAAGTAATCCTGAATACTGGGTTGCCACACTGTTAGATCCCCGGTACAAGACAAAATTTGGCGAACTAATTCCTGCCATAGAAATGGACGCACGTATACAGGAGTATCTGCAGAATGTGGTACGCAATCTTAGATCTACTTTTCCACTAAACACCAGTGCTGCACAGAGTGAATCTCAACGCTTTGTCATGGATAGGAGGAAATGGTCTTTTACTTGTCCACATCGGAGGGACCGAGGGATGGCTGCTGTGCTGAGATGCCGTTGAGTACGGTGTCCCTGCACAGTTGCACTTTTGGTCATATCCCAAAATGAGTTTAAAAAGGACAGATGCTGTTGGAAAGGGGAACAGGTGTGTTGGAAAGGGGAAAAAAGTTTTGGTCCGTGGATTTGGTGGTTAAGCAACTGTAACATTTGCTGAAGAAACACCATCTGTTACAGTGGGACTGGCAGATTTGGATAAAGTGGTATATAATCTGTGACCGCTATATAACGAAAATTAATAAGAAAAGAAAGAGAAAGGTATATATCCCCATCAGCAGTCAGTGTCCACCGTGCTCCCAGTTGGAAAAGGAGAGGTTGGCAAATGGAAGGTTTGGTGGAGGATACAGAGCTGTGTGGCTATGAAACTAATAGTAGCCTGAAACGAGTTAGACGCCATTCGGATCTGGAGACTGTGAGCCCTGTTAGCGTCACAGGGTCCACATGCCCACCCAGCCCAGGAACTCCCTGTTAACAACACAGGGGCCATTGAGTACGCTGACCGTGTGCGTAGGGGCCACACCTGTGGACAGCAGGCGCATCAGCAGCAGCAGGCCTGTTAATGCCACTGGGCTGCACAAGCAGGACTGGTAGGACAGGAGCTGGTCTTAACCGTTCTGCGTTACCAACTGTGGTGGTGGCCTGCATCCACCACCCTATCCCTGCCTACCTCTGGCCTAAAGCCGCAATGGGTTCAACACATGGAGGTGTGCTCTTTCGGAGCATAATAGAAGACTGCGCACCTCCTTGTTGGCTCCAGCCCCTTTTATAACCTGGGTCCGCCCCAAACCAGGGTGAACCACAATGCACCTCCTGGAGACAAAAGTAGAGTGACACGTCATGAGTGGCATAACTAGCGTCCTATTTGGAAACGCAACTTCAATGATGACCTCATGGCTGCCATGACCCAAACACCTCACCAGTCATCGTCTGACCATCAATAATGCGGTGACAAGTCACAGGTGTGGGCCTCTGCAAGCCATTTGGGAGGACACCTGATGCCCTGTGGTCTATATGGGACCCCCACATCAGGGCCAGGGCCAAAGAGTTCATTACCGGACCTAGTCTCTGATGCAGGAAGTGCCTGAGCATGCTCAGTAGCATGAAATACAGTCTCTGAAAAAAGACTATCAGCTTTAGCATGGTGTCTAGGCACAAAACAGAACTTAGACCCGGCACGGAATGCAAGCACCTGTGCAAAGAGGCTTTTCACACTTAGTGTGGGAGCATGCGCTGTATCCCGAAAAGAAGACTTAGCGTCAGGAATAACACAGTCAGGCTGAGCATACTCACTACGCAAAACACTGTAATTATGCTGCAGCTGGGGTACATCGGCACACGCATGCACACTAGCTGCCTCTCCACACTTATACGTGGAGGGGAAATTGCTCTTGGAGATGCTGTCTATGAACAGAAGGAAAAGCTAAAGGAAGCCTGACTTTCTATCCCTCCGAATTATGAAATGCAGCAATGAATTCCATGAGTTTGCTATAACATTAGCGTAGCAAAATGTGCATGAGGGTGTGATGTAGTGGTGCTAGAAATAGCTTGTCACCAGTGGGGCACTAATGGAATACAACAGCCAGTTCTATGATGCCACTAAATGGCAGTATTTTGTGCTATCATTATAGCTTATTAAAAACAGAGCAGGAGGTTGTCATGCAGAGGTGCTGCACATAGATTTGCAGTAGTGTGAATAGACAAAAGTCCAATAGCCACGTTTAGGATGCCAGTAGGTACACTGAGTGTTTGCTAGTATAATGGCTGAGTTTAAAAAAGTTTGAGTGTGCAATGCAGGCAGACGTGCTGCAAATATCGTTCCAATAGTGTGAATAGACAAAAGTACAATAGCCACGTTTAGGATGCCAGTAGGTACACTTAGTGTTTGCTAGTATAATGGCTGAGTTTAAAAAAGTTTGAGTGTGCAATGCAGGCAGACGTGCTGCAAATATCGTTCCAATAGTGTGAATAGACAAAAGTACAATAGCCACGTTTAGGATGCCACTAGGTACACTGAGTGTTTGCTAGTATAATGGCTGAGTTTAAAAAAGTTTGAGTGTGCAATGCAGGCAGACGTGCTGCAAATATCGTTCCAATAGTGTGAATAGACAAAAGTACAATAGCCACGTTTAGGATGCCACTAGGTACACTGAGTGTTTGCTAGTATAATGGCTGAGTTTAAAAAAGTTTGAGTGTGCAATGCAGGCAGACGTGCTGCAAATATCGTTCCAATAGTGTGAATAGACAAAAGTCCAATAGCCACGTTTAGGATGCCACTAGGTACACAAAGTGTTTGCTAGTATAATGGCTGAGTTTAAAAAAAGTTTGAGTGTGCAATGCAGGCAGACGTGCTGCAAATATCGTTCCAATAGTGTGAATAGACAAAAGTACAATAGCCACGTTTAGGATGCCACTAGGTACACTGAGTGTTTGCTAGTATAATGGCTTAGTTTAAAAAAGTTTGAGTCTGCAATGCAGGCAGACGTGCTCTGCAAATGTCTTTGCACTAGTGGGACTATAGCAAAGTCCAATAGCCACGTTTAGGATGCCACTAGGTACACTGAGTGTTTGCTAGTATAATGGCTTAGTTTAAAAAAGTTGGAGTGTGCAATGCAGGCAGACGTGCTCTGCAAATGTCTTTGCACTAGTGGGACTATAGCAAAGTCCAATAGCCACGTTTAGGATGCCACTAGGTACACTGAGTGTTTGCTAGTATAATGGCTTAGTTTAAAAAAGTTGGAGTGTGCAATGCAGGCAGACGTGCTCTGCAAATGTCTTTGCACTAGTGGGACTATAGCAAAGTCCAATAGCCACGTATAGGATGCCACTAGGTACACTGAGTGTTTGCTAGTAAAATTGCTTAGTTTAAAAAAGTTGGAGTGTGCAATGCAGGCAGACGTGCTCTGCAAATATCTTTGCACTAGTGGGACTATAGCAAAGTCCAATAGCCACGTTTAGGATGCCACTAGGTACACTGAGTGTTTGCTAGTATAATGGCTTAGTTATAATGAGTTGGAGTGTGCAGAGGACAGGAGGGTACAGTGGCAGGATTGTGGTGCTCTGAGTAGAGGAATGGAAGCCTGCCTTTCTATTCCCTCCTAATGGTGAAATGCAGGGAGGAAATCCCTGACCTTGGCTACACAGACGCTGGCGCTGTTTTTGGGACCTGTCACCTATGGCTCTCTGACCCTGCCGGTTTGAGCCCTTAAAAGGACTGCTATAAAGTGCTCTCCCTAAGCTGTCTAACGCTGTGTATGCAGCGCATACAGCTGTATCGGCGATAGGACTCAGGAGGACGGAGCTGCGACAGTGATGTCTGACACCAAAGACGCAGAAGGCAGATAATGGCGTCCTGGAAGAAAATGTCCGGTTTTATAATGCAGGGACATGTGACATGGACATCCTATCACACATGCCGTTGCTTCTCTGGCTCAAAGTCCACTTAGCTGTGTGTGTGTCTGGGATTGGCTGACATGCTGGCCCGCCCCACAAGACGCACGCGCTTAGGGAAGGAAGACAAGAAAAAAAAAAAAAAAAAATGGCGATCGCCATTATAGAAACAGCAGTGATCTGAAGGCGCTGTTCACGCACACTATACACTGAAATGTCATAATAGTGTGATTCACAGAGTGACTTACACTATTACAGCAGAAACCAAGCTAGGATTTAGCTGGTTTTTTGCTGCTAGAACCGTTCTCGAACGTTTCTAGAACTATCGAGCTTTTGCAAAAAAGCTCGAGTTCTAGTTCGATCTATTACAGGCCCCAAAATCACTCGAGCCTAGAACTGGAGAACCACGAACCACGAACCGCGCTCAACTCTAGTGATGAGCGAGTACTAAAAAGCTCGGGTGCTCGAGGCTCGGGCCGAGCATCCCAAGATACTCTTGTACTCGGCCCAAGCACCGAGCCCAATGTTATCCTATGGGAGACCCGAGTATTTTTGTGAAATGACCCCCGGCAGCATGGAGAAACCCTAAAAATGTCACAAAAGTCTCAGAAGAGTGCTCAAATGACATGGCAACAGCATGGGGAAGACCCCTTGAAGCATTTATCACTCAAAAGTCACAGCTGTGAACAATTTTGGCCGCGTTTTACGCCATTTTTACGGACTCATCAGAAAACCTTCCAAAATGACCCCAAAATGATTTTTCATGGCAGAAATGTTAAGGGCACATACCCAATAGTGAGATAGAGCTGGTGTATGTTACTTTTTGAGATTAATACATAAAAGATTTTACGTAAAACATTGTGTGGCACTCCGATGTCCCTGAGAAGAGACGTACATGAAGGCCTCTTGAGTCTAATGTGCCCATTTTGAGGAAGTGAGTCTTTGTAGTATTTTCCTTTGCCAGGGCAGTCCAAAATTGTGAGGTTCACCAATGCCCCTGCATAGAGACGTGCATGAGAGCCTGTAAACCTGAAGTGCCCATTGTAAGGAAGTGGGTCTATTGTAGTATAGCCCTTTGGCAGGGCAGCCAAAAATTGGGAGGCTCCACGTTGTCCCTGGATAGAGACGTGCATGAGGGCCTGTAAACATGAAGTGCCCATTGTAAGGAAGTGGGTCTATTGTAGTATAGCCCTTTGGCAGGGCAGCCAAAAATTGGGAGGCTCCACGTTGTCCCTGGATAGAGACGTGCATGAGGGCCTGTAAACATGAAGTGCCCATTGTAAGGAAGTGGGTCTATTGTAGTATAGCCCTTTGGCAGGGCAGCCAAAAATTGGGAGGCTCCACGTTGTCCCTGGATAGAGACCTGTTAGGTTCTTAGTGCCTCCGTGCTTGCATTTAAAAACCGCACGTGTGTGCCTGTTGGTGGCAGCTTTCCGCTGCACTTGTGTGCGTTTTGCAAAAACTTGGATATAACGCACAAGTCTAGTGAATACACATCAGCACAGCATTGCAAAATGCGCAAGGGCGTTGGCAACGAACAAGGAAGTGGACGTGATGGTGGTTCAGGCAGAGACCGAGGTCGTGTGCAAGCTCTAATTTCGCCACAACAAAGGGCCACATCTACTCGCTCGCACGTCCTGTCCCAAATTCTTGGGGACCGCAGCAGTACACCGCTCTTGAACCAAGACCCGTGTCAACAGGTTGTTAGTTGGATAGCGGATAATGCTTCCAGTCAGATTGGCACCACCACAAACACTCTGTCTTCCACACGGTCAAGTGTCAGTAGCCGTGATACTGCACCGCACATTTTAGAACCTGATCCTCCTTCCTACCACCAGGCCAAGTACACGTCCACGGACATTACTGATCCCACACTTGGACACTCGGAAGAGCTGTTCGTTCACGTTTCCATTCACACATTCTGGCCTCTCGCTAGCTCCTGTTGAAGTGGGCCATGACGAGATTGTATGTACAGATGCCCAAATATTTGAGCAGCCACGTTCTCACGAAGCTGGCAACGTGTCTCAACAAGGGGTGGACGATGATGAGACACAATTGTCAGGAAGTCAGGAGGAGCAGGGTGCGGAAGAGGAAGACGACGTGGTGGATGATCCAGTAACTGACCCAACCTGGCAGGAGGATATGCAGAGCGAGGACAGCAGTGCACAGGGGGAGGGAGGCGTAGCATCCCAACAGGCAGTAAGAAGCAGGGTGGTGGCCCCAGGCAGACGTCAGGCAACTGTTCCCCGGAACAACACGACACAAGGTGCCTGTACAAATGTTAGGTCTTCCCGAGTCTGGCATTTTTTTAAGTTTGCTCCAGATGATTCTAAAAAGGCCATTTGCAACACCTGCCGTGCCAGCATCAGCAGGGGTACCAAAACTAGCAGCCTGACCACCACCAGAATGATCAGGCACATGTCAGCCAAGCACCCGACTTTGTGGGATGTACAACAGAGTCGAGGAGCAGTGCTTGCTGATGTCACTGCTACATCTTCGCTTGTTGTGCATGCGAGCCAATCCCCTGTCCATGCTGCCCGCGAACAAGCCTCCTCCGGCCCTGCACCTGCAGTTGCCCACGCAGAAATAACACCATCATCAAGCACGTCCTTGTCCCAGCGCAGCGTTCAGTTATCCATTCAGCAAACCTTTGAACGCAGGCGCAAATACACTGCCAACGCCCCACATGCCACACTTCTAAATGCTAACATTTCGCGACTGCTTGCGCTGGAAATGTTGCCTTTTAGGCTGGTTGAGACAGAAGCATTCCGCGACCTGATGGTGGCAGCTGTCCCACGTTACTCGGTCCCCAGCCGCCACTATTTCTCCCGGTGTGCCGTCCCCGCATTGCATAACCACGTGTCACAAAACATCACACGTGCCCTGAACAACGCTGTTTCACCCAAAGTCCACCTAACCACAGGCACGTGGACAAGTGCATGTGGGCAAGGCCGCTACATCTCGTTGACGTCACACTGGGTTAATATTGTGGAAGCTGGGACCCAGTCTGAGCGAGGGACGGAACACGTCCTTCACACACCAAGTTTTGCAGGCCCAACCTCAGTCAGGGTTTCACCCACACTCTACAGCTCCGGAATGTCATGCTCCTCAGCCTCCTCCTCCTCCTGCGCATCCTCATCCACTTTACCCTCCACACCAGTCCCAAGCTGGAATTGTCGCGGGCGGAGGAGGGGACGCTGCGCTCTCCCACTGCTCGGGTCCGGCTGCCGCTGCTCTACGGCTGCTGCTGCTCGGTGGCTCGAGCGATGGCCGGATCCCGGAGGCTCGAGCGGCGCTCCTCGCCCGTGAGTGAAAAGGGGTGGTTTGGGTTTTGGGGATATTGTCCGTGACGCCACCCACGGTTGTGGTGATTGTGTGGACACCACCGCTGCTCTGGACGTGGATCCCGGGAGCCTGTGACAGGGAGCAGCTTTGTTGTTATTTCTCCCCTCCGTGGGTAGGGGGGTTGGTTGTCCCGGGGCCCGGTGATGGGGTAGAGATGGATGACAGGCGGGTAGCGGGGCCTGATGAGGTGCAGGGTCGCAGGGGCAGCGCTGTGCCGCACGGCACGGAGGTACTCACTCAGCCCAATTATGATGACACAGTTCACGGTAAAACAAGTGGCTGGATGGACGGGTCCCTCGGACGGCTGCGGTTTTTCCTCCCTGCAGGTTAGTGATGACTGTCTCTCCCTGCACCTAAGTTCAGTGTTGGTAGTGATGGTTTCCCACCGGTAACCCGTTCCCCGACCTGGATATGGGCCGGAGGAGCCCCTTTTGCCCACAGGCGCTGGCCCTGGGAGACGGTTGCCCTTGGCGGTGGCGGTGTCTCCCCTTCACAGTTGGACGGTTGCCTTCTATCATGACTTGGCTGTTTGGAAACCCTGAGGTCCCCTTCACTAACGGATTTGGCAAATTCACGGCGACACCAAGCCTTGCCGGGATCCGAAAGGCCCCTGCCAATGGTGCTGTCTTCTCTTTGTATACCGGTCCGGTACGGCCGGGTCACCACCCGTCCACAGTCCTTACAGCAAATTCCAATCGGCCTCCACTGCAGACGGTCACCACATCCTGCCAACCTTGCTGTCCTGTCCGGGCCACACACCCGGACCAACTTCAGGCTCTTTGCTGTCACTTTTCTCCTCTCTACTACTTTCCTCCTTCCACTTCCTTAGCTTAACTCTCACTGCCTGTGTTTTCCCTCCTCCTTGGTGGGTGGAGACCAACCGCCTGGCTCCACCCCCTGGTGTGGACAACAGCCCCTGGGGAAGGCAACAAGGATTTGGTGTTTTGACTATGATATGCCTGCAGGGAGTGTGGGGTGTGTAAGTGTTGTGCTCTGTGGCCCCTGGCTTGTCCAGGGCGACACAGAAGCACTGCCTCGGCAAAGCAGCAACAGGCTGTGCTGAAGCTAATCTGCATAGGTGACAAACCCCACAATGCAGAAGAGGTGTGGACAGCTCTGAAACAGCAGGCAGATCACTGGCTCACACCTCTGAACCTAAAGCCAGGAAAGGTCGTGTGTGACAATGGCCGGAACCTGGTGGCGGCTTTGAGGCGAGGCCAGCTGACACATGTTCCATTCGTGGCCCATGTGCTCAACCTCGTGGTTCAGCGTTTTCTAAAGTCATACCCAGAGCTGTCTGATCTGCTGGTAAAAGTTCGCCGCCTGTCTGTACATTTTCGAAAGTCACCTACTGCTTCAGCCGGCCTTGCCGGCTTTCAGCGCCATTTGCATCTTCCGGCTCACAGACTGGTGATAATGTCCCCACGCGTTGGAATTCAACTCTGCACATGTTGGTCATGATATGTGAGCAGAAGACGGCAGTTGTTGAGTACCTGCATCACCTAAGCCGTCGGGAAATGGGTCAAACTCCACACATAACACCTGAGGAGTGGAGATGGATGTCCGACCTATGTACCATCCGCCAAAAGTTTGAGGACTCCACCAAGATGGTGAGCGGCGATGACGACATTATTAGCGTCACCATACCGCTTCTCTGCCTTCTAAAATGGTCTCTGCTCAAAAAACAACTATGATGCATTTCAGGCGGAGCGCGATGAGTTTGAGCAAGAAACAGTAGTGGGTGTGGGTGATAACACACAGCCCAGCCTCGTCTCATCACAACGTGCAGTGGAGGACTATGACGAGGAGGAGGATGAAGACATGGAGCAACTCTCTGGCCAAATTGAGGATATGACATGCAGTCATATCCTCGGTTCAGCGTGGCTGGCCAGAGGACAGGGTAGATGAGGAGGAGGAGGAGGACAGCATGTTCAGTCATCGTGTTGGTCAGGATACTGAAGTGATGGCTGTTAAGAGTCTGGCACACATGGCTGACTTTATGGTAAGCTGCCTGTCTCGTGACCCTCGCGTTAAGAACATCTTTGCCGACAATCATTACTGGTTGGTAACACTGTTAGACCCACGCTACAAGGAGAACTTTATGTCTCTTATTCCCGAGGTGAAGAGGTCAGGCAAAATGCAGCAGTTCCAGAAGGCCATAGTCACGGAAGTAGGCAAAGCATTCCCCTCACAAAACGCTAGCGGCATAGGTCAGGAATCAGTGGACAACCAAGGCGTACAGCCGAGAGGGGCAAAAGTCCAATCTGCCAGAGGTAGGGGAACAGTCTTTAAGATGTGGGACAGTTTTCTCAGGCCCTCACATACCACAGCCCCTGAGGTGTGGGGTAGTGCCACAAAAAATCCTAAGTTTGCCCAGATGCTCAAGGAGTACCTTGCAGATCAAACAACTGTACTCCGACATTCCTCTGTGCCTTACAATTAATGGGTATCCAAGCTGGACACGTGGCATGAATTGGCTCTCTACGCCTTGGAAGTCCTGGCCTGCCCTGCCGCTAGCGTTTTGTCAGAGCGTGTTTTTAGTGCCGCAGGTGGAATCATTACAGATAAACGCACCTGCCTGTCAACTGTAAATGCTGACAGGCTGACTCTGATCAAGATGAACAAGGGTTGGATTGGGCCAGACTTCACCACACCAACAGCAAATGAGAGCAGAATTTAAAGTTTGCCATGTACCTACACTCACCCATGGGTACACACTTCTGGACTTTGGCTAATCGCTGGACTGCTCCTCCTTCTCCTCATGCGCCATCATGATGACCGTTACAATAGTTAGGCCATTGTTTCTGGTATACCCCCAGTGGTAAATTTTTTCGACCATTCTTTCAGAATGGACATTACAACAACAGGAGACCCGCTCCTTTGCAATGAGAACAATGTTTTGAGGCCCTTATGCACATCTCTATCCAGGGACAATGTGGAGCCTGACGCTGCCACCGACAGGCACACACGTGCGGTTTTTAAATGCAAGCATGGACGCAATAAGAACCTAACAGGTTTTTAGGAGCGACAATTACTGAGAAGTCTGACACTATCAGCCACTGCTGACTTACGTGTATTATACACTAGACTTGTGCGTTATATAATAGTTTGTGCAAAACGTGCACCTGTACGCTGCCACCGACAGGCACACACGTGCGGTTTTTAAATGCAAGCATGGACGCAATAAGAACCTAACAGGGTTTTAGGAGCGACAATTACTGAGAAGTCGGACACTATCAGCCACTGCTGACTGACGTGTATTATACACTAGACTTGTGCGTTATATAATAGTTTGTGCAAAACGTGCACCTGTACGCTGCCACCGACAGGCACACACGTGCGGTTTTTAAATGCAAGCATGGACGCAATAAGAACCAAACAGGTTTTTAGGAGCGACAATTACTGACAAGTCTGACACTATCATCCACTGCTGAATGACGTGTATAATACACTAGACTTGTGAGTTATATAATAGTTTGTGCAAAACGTGCACCTGTACGCTGCCACCGACAGGCACACACGTGCGGTTTTTAAATGCAAGCATGGACGCAATAAGAACCTAACAGGTTTTTAAGAGCGACAATTACTGAGAAGTCTGACACTATCAGCCACTGCTGACTGACGTGTATTATACACTAGACTTGTGCATCATATAATAGTTTGTGCCAAACGTGCACCTGTACGCTGCCACCGACAGGCACACACGTGCGTTTTTTAAATGCAAGCATGGACGCAATAAGAACCTAACAGGTTTTTAGGAGCGACAATTACTGAGAAGTCTGACACTATCAGCCACTGCTGACTGACGTGTATTATACACTAGACTTGTGCGTTATATAATAGTTTGTGCAAAACGTGCACCTGTACGCTGCCACCGACAGGCACACACGTGCGGTTTTTAAATGCAAGCATGGACGCAATAAGAACCTAACAGGTTTTTAGGAGCGACAATTACTGAGAAGTCTGACACTATCAGCCACTGCTGACTGACGTGTATTATACACTAGACTTGTGCGTTATATAATAGTTTGTGCAAAACGTGCACCTGTACGCTGCCACCGACAGGCACACACGTGCGGTTTTTAAATGCAAGCATGGACGCAATAAGAACCTAACAGGTTTTTAGGAGCGACAATTACTGAAAAGTCTGACACTATCAGCCACTGCTGACTGACGTGTATTATACACTAGACTTGTGCGTTATATAATAGTTTGTGCAAAACGTGCACCTGTACGCTGCCACCGACAGGCACACACGTGCGGTTTTTAAATGCAAGCATGGACGCAATAAGAACCTAACAGGTTTTTAGAAGAAAAAATTACTGAGAAGTCTGACACTATCTGGACTGTTTTAGACTGTGTACACCAGCCCCAGATATGATGAAGGCTGGTATACGGTCACCGCTAGGAATGGCTATATACCCTGCCTGCCTGCCTGCGTGCCTGTATACTGCTACAATAGTCCT
Source organism: Anomaloglossus baeobatrachus (assembly GCF_048569485.1). NCBI lineage: Eukaryota > Metazoa > Chordata > Amphibia > Anura > Aromobatidae > Anomaloglossus > Anomaloglossus baeobatrachus. The sequence goes on along the minus strand of NC_134354.1, from coordinate 343,771,332 downwards.
GACAAGGACTCTTCTGGTCACTAGCCTGTATTCCGACCTGGCTATACCCTGCCTGTATATAGCAACAATAGTCCTGAGAAGGACTCTGCTACTGTACTCCGACCTGGCTATACCTTGAAAGCCTGTATACAACTAGAATAGTCCTGAGAAGTACTTCTGGTCACACTGTTTGCAGCCCTGCTCCGGAACTAACTATAAAGGGCCGCAAACCTTTCCCTGAAGCAGCGACACTCTCCCTGCACTGACTGTCTGGATAGCTGTGAGCAGAGCACAGCGCGCCGGCCGGTATAAAGGCTCGGTCACGCTGTGCGGGCCGGCCAATCACTGCAATTCCACAACTAACAGGGCTGTGGCATTGCAGTGGTCTGCCAGCCAATCCCTGCATGAGGGCTGGCTCTCAAAAGAGCGCCAACATGCAGGGATGAAGACCACGAGTACAGCACGAGTATCGCGAGATTACTCGGTCCCCGCCGAGTAGCCCGAGTACAGTGATACTCGTGCGAGTACCGAGTAATAACAAGCATGCTCGCTCATCACTAAAGTTTACATTGAATGTGTTACTTTTTTCTACATCGTTTAGTCGTTTGCTTTTGTATTTAAAGGAACTATATATTTTGAAACAAACAGGATTTTTATAATATGGGATTATGTTTTCTGCTAAAATGGTCAATAAAAAAGAAACCCAAAATCGTAGTTCTCTTGGTGATGGAAGCCAAAATATATTATCAGTTGGCAACAAAACCAAGAATTTCAAATATTACAGGTTGATAGCAAATTACTTCAACAGCGAAAACGGCTTGTTTTTACTGGGGATTGAACCCAGGACCTTCTGCGTGTGAAGTAGACGTGATGACCACTCCACTATGAAAGCTGTGAAATCCTGCAAAGTAATGGCATTTAGAGACGAGTTTTGACCGCCAGGGGAAAAAAAAAAAAATAATTTGTAGTTCTGTTTGTGATGGAAGCCAAAACATCCCGTCATTCGGCAACAAAGCCGAGAACTTCATATATTGTAGTTGGATAGCGCATTATTTCAACACTAAGAACAGATTGGTTTCACTGGGGATTGAACCCAGGACCTTCTGCGTTTTAAGCAGACGTGATGACCACTACACTATGAAACCTGATGGAAAGTTACTGTGTATTGGCTAGCAGAGCAGAATTGTGACTGATGGGGCCTTTTATTGCTGAAGGAAAGTATTTTTGGTTAATGAAACATTTACAATTTTTATTATATATTTTAACAGTTTTATTCCTACAAAGGGATTTTGCTTAAATTGAAGTTTACATTGAATGTGTTACTTTTTTCTACATAGTTTAGTCGTTTGCTTTTGTATTTATGGGATCTATATATTTTAAAACAAATAGGATTTTTATAATATGGGATTAGGTTTTCTGCTAAAATGGTCAATAAAAAAGAAACCCAAAATCGAAGTTCTCTTTGTGATGGAAGCCAAAATGTATTGTCATTTTTTCAACGAAACCAAGAATTTCACATATTACAAGTCAATAGGAAATTACATCAACACCAAAAACAGATTGGTTTCACAGGGGATTGAACCCAGGACCTTCTGCGTGTGAAGCAGACGTGATGACCACTACACTATGAAACCTTTGAAATCCTGCAAAGTAATGGCAATTACAGACGAGTTTTGACCGCCAGGGGAAAAAAAACAAATTCGTAGCTCTGTTGGTGATGGAAGCTAAAACATCCCATTATTCGGCAACAAAGCCAAGAACTTTATATATTGCAGGTTGATCTGGAATTATTACAACACCATGAACACATGGGTTTCACTGGGGATTGAACCCAGGACCTTCTGCGTGTGAAGCAGACGTGATGACCACTACACTATGAAACCTTTGAAATCCTGCAAAGTAATGGCAATTAGAGACGAGTTTTGACCGCCAGGGAAAAAAAAAAACAAATTCGTAGCTTTGTTGGTGATGGAAGCTAAAACATCCCGTTATTCGGCAACAAAGCCAAGAACTTCATATATTGTAGTTTAATTGGGTATTATTTCAACACCAAGAACAGATTGGTTTTACTGGGGATTGAACCCAGGACCTTCTGCGTGTGAAGCAGACGTGATGACCACTACACTATGAAACCTTTGAAATCCTGCAAAGTAATGGCAATTAGAGACGAGTTTTGACCACCAGGGAAAAAAAAACAAATTCGTAGCTCTGTTGGTGATGGAAGCCAAAATATATTAACAGTTGGCAACAAAACCAAGAATTTCATATATTACAGGTTGATAGCAAAATACTTCAACAGCAAAAACAGCTTGTTTTTACTGGGGATTGAACCCAGTACCTTCTGCGTGTGATGCAGACGGGATGACCACTACACTGTGAAACCTGATGAAATGTTACTGTGTATTGGCTAGCAGAGCAGAATTGTGACTGACGGGGCCTTTTTATTGCTGAAGGAAAGTATTTTTGGTTAATGAAACATTTACAATTTGTATTACATATTTTACCAGTTTTATTCCTACAAAGGGATTTTGCTTAAATTGAAGTTTATATTGAATGTGTTACTTTTTTCTCCATAGTTTGGTCTTTTGCTTTTGTATTTATGGGAACTATATATTTTGAAACAAACAGGATTTTCATAATGCAAAAGAAACAGGAGAGCAGATGTGGTTGAAATGCAAAAGAGAATGACAAATTTTATTACATCATAAAAAACAGTTTTTAGATGTAGCACAGAAAAATACATATAGGTGCAACAACAGAGGGCACCTTGGCACATAAAGAGTTAATCAGAATTAACAAGGCAAGTAGAATACATAAGACAACAAGTATACAGCACAGATGGCAAAAAATACAAAGTTACATGCCAGGTGATACCAGAGAACAATAGCTGGTGTGCAAGATAAGATAAAATTATACAGCACACTGGGTTTGTCAGTATATGCAAGCAATGACACATATCAGTGGCTAAATATAAGCAAACACTGCTCACCAGCATGCCAGGTGATACCAGAGAACAATAGCTGGTGTGCAAGATAAGATAAAGTTATACAGCACACTGGGTTTGTCAGTATATGCAAGCAATGATACATATCAGTAGCTAAATATATGCAACACTGCTCACCAGCATGCCAGGTGATACCAGAGAACAATAGCTGGTGTGCAAGATAAGATAAAGTTATACAGCACACTGGGTTTGTCAGTATATGCAAACAATGATATATACCAGTGGCTAAAAAAATGTAAACACCGCTCACCAGCAATGATATAAAGTGCCAGATAAGTGCCAGAGCCAGAGACCAAAAGATCCCCCTCAGAAGCAAGATAACGCACCTTTCAGGTCTTGTTAGTATAACCCTTCATCAGACCAAGGAGGGGTGGTGACTCATCTGTTCCCAGAAGCTTTAATAGACCATATGGTTCATCACATGGATCGGACCGGCCAGTCAGTGCAGGTTTAAGCTGGCACATGCGTGGTCATTGCTAATCCCACTAGCAGATGCGAGTGACGTCAAGCCGAGGAGTGCAGGGGAGAGGGCGAAGGCAACGCCCCCCCACGAGCAAAACTCCGCCCTTGAGACATCGCTAAGCATGCCAGGGAGAGAAGAAAGACCAGGCATGTGCACACCACACATACTGGAACATACAAAGATACAGATATACGGGCTCCCACACAAACAGCAGTATAGGAACGCCAAGGAAAGAGGGCAAAGAAATAATGAAATGGCAGGAATCACAAGAATAACAGTAGTTAGCCCTCGACCAAGCAGTATATAATCCCGGCTGTCATGGGGGAAGCCACCTTGTAATCATAGTCCAGATGCACGATGTATTCAGGTAGTCATATTAACAGAGGCAGTGATCCATAGGGACCAGAAGATGGAAGCTGCAAAGAAAAGGGCACAAAATGGCATAAAACACTTGCAGCAATAAAATTAGAATATAAAAACAGAGGTAAAAAATTGCGTAGGTGGTAAAAAACCATATCTAGCAAAAAAAGGGGGGGGGGGGAAGGAGGACAGGGGTCTAAAGGAAGGGGGCAAAGCTAAGTGACTCATTCAGACCAGACGGAGCCATAGTACCCAGTAGGGTGATTCATTTGGTTTTTTTTTGGGCGAGGATCTTTTTAAGGTTCCCGCCCCTATTGCCGCCATGTACGACATCTATCCCTATGACACGCAATGATCTCGCATTACATCCGTGATGGTTCCGAAAATGCCTAGGAAGGGTCTTAAGAGTAGAAATATCGATCACCGTCTTGGCAGCACCAATATCTCTCACATGTTCACACACTCTCACCCGCAATTCCCTAGAAGTTAAACCTATGTATATCTTAGGGCAACTACATTTAGCATAATAGATAACATAGGAAGTTGCGCATGAGATGTAACACCTAATATCAAATGTCCGACTACCATCTGCGGTGGAAAAGGTCTTACTGCAAGAGACATTGGTGCACGCAAGACAGCGACCGCAGGGAAAACACCCACGAATAGGATTAGTAGAACCAAAGGGATGGGAAATCACAGGAACGTAATGACTATGTACGAGAAAATCTCGTAGATTTTTGGAACGGCGTGCCGTCATTAGAGGATAATCAGGGACCAAATCCCTTAGGGTAGGATCAGATTTTAGTATCGGCCAGTGTTTGTTTAATATGGCACGCATGTTATGCCATTCATGGTTGCACGCAGATATGAATCGAGCCTCTCCTGCCCCCGTATTCGCCTGACTAGATGGCTTCAGAAGCTCCTGTTGATTGGTATTCTTTGCCCTATTGTACCCCTTCTTTATGACACGACGGCTATATCCCCTATTAACCAATCTCGATGTTAGATCATTGGCCTGGGACTGAAAATTATCAGATGTAGAGCATATCCGCCTCATTCTGAGAAATTGCCCAACCGGGATGGCTTGGATGGTACTAACAGGATGAGAAGATGAGGCATGTAAAAGGAAGTTGACCGAGGTAGGCTTCCTAAAGACATTCGTCTGTAGTTGCCGACCACGGTCAACTCCAATCATAATATCCAAAAAATCAATAGACTGTAAATCATATCTAAAAGTGAGCTTAAGGTTCAATGAATTATGGTTTAAATTACCCATAAAGTCCGAGAGCTGCTCCACGGTACCCTGCCACAAAACAAAAACATCATCAATATATCTTAACCAGCACTGCGCATGGGTAGCGGCCGGCACGCCCTCGTCACCAAAAATGCCCCTCTCCCAATGGCCGAGGAACATATTAGCGTACGAAGGCGCACAGGCCGCGCCCATCGCAGTGCCTCTGATCTGTAAATTAAAACCGGTCTTTGAAAATGAAGAAATTGTGTGTCAGGATAAAGTGGAGCAGCTCCAAAATCAGCTCACACAAATGGCCATCACGGTTGGTATTGCTCAGAAAGAAGCGGACTGCCTCCAGACCATCATCATGGTTAATATTGGTATAAAGTGACTCTATGTCCGACGTGACAAGAAGGGTATCAGAATCCACAAAAATCCCGTCGACCCTATTCAGGACGTCCGTCATATCCTTAACATAAGATGGCAATGTTTCCACAAGAGGTTTTAAATAATAGTCGATAAAGCGACAGACAGGGTCGCATAAGCCATCTATGCCGGATACGATAGGGCGCCCCGGAGGGTGTTTGGGATTCTTGTGGATCATGGGCAGGAGATAAAAGGTGGGGATTTTGGGAGATGCAACGAAGAGGCCATCAAAAACCTTCTTTGTTATAATTCCTTCATCCAAAGCCCCCTGCAAGATCCCGTATAGCAAATCTGAGAAGGGGAATGTATGTTTAATAGGATTTTTATAATATGGGATTATGTTTTCTGCTAAAATGGTCAATAAAAAAGAAACCCTAAATCGTAGTTCTCTTGGTGATGGAAGCCAAAATGTATTGTCATTTGGCAATGAAACCAAGAATTTTATATATTACAAGTCGATAGGAAAATACTTCAACACCAAAAATAGATTGGTTTCACTGGGGTTGAACCCAAAACCTTCTGCGTATGAAGCAGACATGATGACCTCTACACTATGAAACCTTTGAAATCCTGCAAAGTAATGTCAATTAGAGACGAGTTTTCACCGCCAGGGGAAAAAAAACAAATTCGTAGCTCTGTTGGTGATGGAAGCCAAAACATCCTGTCATTCGGCAACAAAGCTAAGAACTTCATATATGGCAGGTTGATAGCACTACACTATGAAACCTGATGGAAAGTTACTGTGTATTGGCTAGCAGAGCAGATTTGTGACTGACGGGGCCTTTTTATTGCTGAAGGAAAGTATTTTTGGTTAATGAAACATTTATAATTTTTATTATATATTTTACCAGTTTTATTCCTACAAAGGGAATTTGCTTAAAAGGAAGTTTACATTGAATGTGTTACTTTTTTCTACATAGTTTAGTCGTTTGATTTTGTATTTAAAGAAACTATATATTTGAAACAAACAGGATTTTTATAATATGGGATTATGTTTTCTGCTAAAATGGTCAATAAAAAAGAAACCCAAAATCGTAGTTCTCTTGGTGATGGAAGCCAAAATATATTATCAGTTGGCAACAAAACAAAGAATTTCATATATTACAGGTTGATAGCAAATTACTTCAACAGCGAAAACGGCTTGTTTTTACTAGGGATTGAACCCAGGACATTCTGCGTGTGAAGTAGACGTGATGACCACTCCACTATGAAACCTGTGAAATCCTGCAAAGTAATGGCATTTAGAGACGAGTTTTGACCGCCAGGGGAAAAAAATAATAATTTGTAGTTCTGTTTGTGATGGAAGCCAAAACATCCCGTCATTCGGCAACAATGCCGAGAACTTCATATATTGTATTTGGATAGCGTACTATTTCAACAGTAAGAACAGATTGGTTTCACTGGGGATTGAACCCAGGTCTTTCTGCTTGTTAAGCAGACGTGATGACCACTACACTATGAAACCTGACGAAAATTTACTGTGTATTGGCTAGCAGAGCAGAATTGTGACTGACGGGGCCTTTTTATTGCTGAAGGAAAGTATTTTTGGTTAATGAAACATTTACAATTTTTATTACTTATTTTACCAGTTTTATTCCTACAAAGGGATTTTGCTTAAATTTTGGTTTATATTGAATGTGTTAATTTTTTCTCCATAGTTTGGTCTTTTGCTTTTGTATTTATGGGAACTATATATTTTGAAACAAACAGGATATTTATAATATGGGATTATGTTTTCTGCTAAAATGGTCAATAAAAAAGAAACCCAAAATCGTAGTTCTCTTGGTGATTGAAGCCAAAATATATTATCAGTTGGCAACAAAACCAAGAATTTCATATATTACAGGTTGATAGCAAATTACTTCAACAGCGATAACGGCTTGTTTTTACTGGGGATTGAACCCAGGACCTTCTGCATGTGAAGCAGACGTGATGACCACTACACTATGAAACCTTGGAAATCCTGCAAAGTAATGGCAATTAGAGACAAGTTTTGACCGCCAGGGGAAAAAAAACAAATTTGTAGCTCTGTTGGTGATGGAAGCTAAAACATCCCGTCATTCGGCAACAAAGCCAAGAACATCATATACTGCAGGTTGATAGGGTTTTATTTCAACACCATGAACAGATAGGTTTTACTGGGGATTCAACCTAGGACCTTCTGCGTGTTAAGCAGACGTGATGACCGCTACACTATGAAACCTGATGGAAAGTTACTGTGTATTGGCTAGCAGAGCAGAATTGTGACTGACGGGGCCTTTTTATTGCTGAAGGAAAGTATTTTTGGTTAATGAAACATTTACAATTATTATTACATATTTTACCAGTTTTATTCCTACAAAAGGATTTTGCTTAAATTGAAGTTTACATTGAATGTGTTATTTTTTCTACATAGTTTAGTCGTTTGCTTTTGTATTTATGGGAACTATATATTTTAAAACAAATAGGATTTTTATAATATGGGATTATGTTTTCTGCTAAAATGGTCAATAAAAAAGAAACCCATAATCGTAGTTCTCTTTGTGATGGAAGCCAAAATGTATTGTCATTTGGCAACGAAACCAAGAATTTCACATATTACAAGTCGATAGGAAATTACTTCAACACCAAAACAGATTGGTTTCACTGGGGATTGAACCCAGGACCTTCTGCGTGTGAAGCAGACGTGATAAAAACTACACTATGAAACCTTTGAAAGCCTGCAAAGTAATGGCAATTAGAGACGAGTTTTGAATGCCAGGGGAAAAAAGAAACAAATTCGTAGCTCTGTTGGGGATGGAAGCCAAAACATCCCACCATTCGTCAACAAAGCCAAGAACTTCATATATTGTAGTTTAATTGGGTATTATTTCAACACCAAGAACATATTGGTTTTACTGGGGATTGAACGCAGGACCTTCTGCGTGTTAAGCAGACGTGATGACCACTACTCTATGAAACCTGATGGAAAGTTACTGTGTATTGGCTAGCAGAGCAGAATTGTGACTGACGGGCCTTTTTATTGCTGAAGGAAACTATTTTTGGTTAATGACACATTTAGGGTATGTGCGCACGTTGCTTTTTACCTGCTTTTTACCTGCTTTTTTGCTGCTTTTTCTTCTGCGCTGTTTAATGCCAAAATGGATGTGTTCTTCTATTCAAGCAAAGTCTATGGGAATTTGGGTTTCTTGTTCACACTATGTTGTTCAAAATGCTGCCTTTTTGAGGCAGAACTTTGGTCAAAAACTCAGCTTTTCAAAGAAGCAACATGTCAATTGTTTTTGCCTTTTGGGTTTTGCACTGCAAAGCTGAGTTTTTGACCAAAGTTCTGCCACAAAAAGGCAGCATTTTGAACAACATAGTGTGAACAAGAAACCCAAATTCCCATAGACTTTGCTTGAATAGAAGAACACATCCATTTTGGCATTAAACAGCGCAGAAGAAAAAGCAGCAAAAAAGCAGGTAAAAAGCAGGTAAAAAGCAACGTGCGCACATACCCTTACAATTTTTATTACATATTTTACCAGTTTTATTCCTACAAAGGGATTTTGCTTAAATGGAAGTTTACATTGAATGTGTTACTTTTTTCTACATAGTTTAGTCGTTTGCTTTTGTATTTAAAGGAACTATATATTTTGAAACAAACAGGATTTTTATAATATGGGATTATGTTTTCTGCTAAAATGGTCAATAAAAAAGAAACCCAAAATCGTAGTTCTTTTGGTGATGGAACCCAAAATATATTATCAGTTGGCAACAAAACAAAGAATTTCATATATTACAGGTATATAGCATATTAATTCAACAGCGAAAACAGCTTGTTTTTACTGGGGATTGAACCAAGGACCTTCTGCGTGTGAAACAGACGTGATGAAAACTACACTATGAAACCTTTGAAATCCTGCAAAGTAATGGCAATTAGAGACGACTTTTGACCGCCAGGGGAAAAAAAACAAATTCGTAGCTCTGTTGGTGATGGAAGCTAAAACATCCCGTTATTCGGCAACAAAGCCAAGAACTTTATAGATTGCAGGTTGATAGGATATTATTTCAACACCAAGAACACATTTGTTTCACTGGGGATTGAACCCAGGGCCTTCTGCGTGTAAAGCAAACGTGATTTCCACTATACTATGAAATCTTTGAAATCCTGCAAAGTAATGGCAATTAGAGACGAGTTTTGACCGCCAGGGAAAAAAAAACCCAAATTCGTAGCTTTGTTGGTGATGGAAGCCAAAACATCCCATCATTCGGCAACAAAGCCAAGAACTTCATATAGTGTAGTTTAATTGGGTATTATTTCAACACCAAGAACAGATTGGTTTTACTGGGGATTGAACCCAGGACCTTCTGCGTGTGAAGCAGACGTGATAAAAACTACACTATGAAACCATTGAAATCTAGCAAACTAATGGCAATTAGAGACGAGTTTTGACCGCCAGGGGAAAAAAGAAACAAATTCGTTGCTCTGTTGGTGATGGAAGCCAAAACATCCCATCATTCAGCAACAAAGCCAAGAACTTCATATATTGTAGTTTAATTGGGTATTATTTCAACACCAAGAACAGATTGGTTTTACTGGGGATTGAACGCAGGACTTTCTGCGTGTTAAACAGACGTGATTACCACTACTCTATGAAACCTTATGGAAAGTTACTGTGTATTGGCTAGCAGAGCAGAATTGTGACTGACGGGGCCTTTTTATTGCTGAAGGAAAGTATTTTTGGTTAATGAAACATTTACAATTGTTATTACATATTTTACCAGTTTTATTCCTACTAAGGGATTTTGCTTAAATGGAAGTTTACATTGAATTTGTTACTTTTTTCTACATAATTTAGTCGTTTGCTTTTGTATTTAAAGGAAGTATATATTTTGAAACAAACAGGATTTTTATAATATGGGATTATGTTTTCTGCTAAAATGGTCAATAAAAAAGAAACCCAAAATCGTAGTTCTCTTGGTGATGGAAGCCAAAATATATTATCAGTTGGCAACAAAACCAAGAATTTCAAATATTACAGGTTGATAGCAAATTACTTAAACAGCAAAAACGGCTTGTTTTTACTGGGGATTGAACACAGAATCTTCTGCGTGTGAAGTAGACGTGATGACCACTCCACTATGAAAGCTGTGAAATCCTGCAAAGTATTGGCAATTAGAGACGAGTTTTCACCACCAGGTGAAAAAAAACAAATTCGTAGCTCTGTTGGTTTTGGAAGCCAAAACATCCCGTCATTCGGCGACTAAGCCAAGAACTTCATATATTGCGGGTTGATAAGGTTTTATTCCAACACCATGAACAGATTGGTTTTTCTGGGGATTCAACCTAGAACCTTCTTCATGTTAAGCAGACGTGATGAGCACTACACTATGAAACCTGATGGAAAGTTACTGTGTATTGGCTAGCAGAGCAGAATTGTGACTGATGGGGCCTTTTTATTGCTGAAGGAAAGTATTTTTGGTTAATGAAACATTTACAATTTTTATTATATATTTTACCAGTTTTCTTCCTACAAAGGAATTTTGCTTAATTTGAAGTTTACATTGAATGTGTTACTTTTTTCTACATAGTTTAGTCGTTTGCTTTTGTATTTATGGGAACTATATATTTTAAAACAAATAGGATTTTTATAATATGGGATTATGTTTTCTGCTAAAATGGTCAATAAAAAAGAAACCCAAAATCGAAGTTCTCTTGGTGATGGAAGCCAAAATGTATTGTCATTTGGCAACGAAACCAAGAATTTCACATATTACAAGTCAATAGGAAATTACATCAACACCAAAAACAGAATGGTTTCACTGGGGATTGAACCCAGGACCTTCTGCGTGTGAAGCAGACGTGATGACCACTACACTATGAAACCTTTGAAATCCTGCAAAGTAATGGCAATTAGAGACGAGTTTTGACCGCCAGGTGGAAAAAACAAACAAATTCGTAGCTCTGTTGGTGATGGAAGCTAAAACATCCCATTATTCGGCAACAAAGCCAAGAACTTTATATATTGCAGGTTGATATGGAATTATTACAACACCATGAACACATGGGTTTCACTGGGGATTGAACCCAGGACCTTCTGCGTGTGAAGCAGTTGTGATAAAAACTACACTATGAAACCTTTGAAATCCTGCAAAGTAATGGCAATTAGAGACGAGTTTTGACCGCCAGGGGAAAAAAGAAACAAATTCGTAGCTCTGTTGGTGATGGAAGCCAAAACATCCCATCACTCGGCAACAAAGCCAAGAACTTCATATATTGTAGTTTAATTAGGTATTATTTCAACAACAAGAACAGATTGGTTTTACTGGGGATTGAACACAGGACCTTCTGCGTGTTAAGCAGACGTGATGACCACTACTCTATGAAACCTGATGGAAAGTTACTGGGTATTGGCTATCAGAGCAGAATTGTGACTGACGGGCCTTTTTATTGCTGAAGGAAAGTATTTTTGGTTAATGAAACATTTACAATTTTTATTACATATTTTACCAGTTTTATTCCTACAAAGGGATTTTGCTTAAATGGAAGTTTACATTGAATGTGTTGCTTTTTTCTACATAGTTTAGTCGTTTGCTTTTGTATTTAAAGGAACTATATATTTTGAAACAAACAGGATTTTTATAATATGGGATTATGTTTTCTGCTAAAATGGTCAATAAAAAAGAAACCCAAAATCGTAGTTCTTTTGGTGATGGAAGCCAAAATATATTATCAGTTGGCAACAAAACAAAGAATTTCATATATTACAGGTGTACAGCATATTAATTCAACAGCGAAAACGGCTTGTTTTTAATGGGGATTGAACCCAGTGACCTTCTGCGTGTGAAGCAGACTTGATAAAAACTACACTATGAAACCTTTGAAATCCTGCAAAGTAATGGCAATTACAGACGAGTTTTGACCGCCAGGGGAAAAAACACAAATTTGTAGCTCTGTTGGTGATGGAAGCTAAAACATCCCGTTATTCGGCAACAAAGCCAAGAAATTTATAGATTGCAGGTTGATAGGATATTATTTCAACACCAAGAACACATGGGTTTCACTGGGGATTGAACCCAGGGCCTTCTGCGTGTAAACAAACGTGATTTCCACTACACTATAAAACCTTTGAAAGCTTGCAAAGTAATGGCAATTAGAGACGAGTTTTGACCGCCAGGGAAAAAAAAAAAACAAATTCGTAGCTCTGTTGTGATGGAAGCCAAAACATCCCATCATTCGGCAACAAAGCCAAGAACTTCATATATTGTAGTTTAATAGGGTATTATTTCAACACCAAGAACAGATTGGTTTCACTGGGGATTGAACGCAGGACCTTCTGCGTGTTAAGCAGACATGATGACCACTACTGTTTGAAACCTGATGGAAAGTTACTGTGTATTGGCTAGCAGAGCAGAATTGTGACTGACGGGGCCTTTTTATTGCTGAAGGAAAGTATTTTTGGTTAATGAAACATTTACAATTGTTATTACATATTTTACCAGTTTTATTCCTACTAAGGGATTTTGCTTAAATGGAAGTTTACAATGAATGTGTTACTTTTTTCTACATAGTTTAGTCGTTTGCTTTTGTATTTAAAGGAACTATATATTTTGAAACAAACAGGATTTTTATAATATGGGATTATGTTTTCTGCTAAAATGGTCAATAAAAAAGAAACCCAAAATCGTAGTTCTCTTGGTGATGGAAGCCAAAATATATTATCAGTTGGCAACAAAACCAAGAATTTCATATATTACAGGTTGATAGCAAATTACTTGAACAGCGAAAACGGCTTGTTTTTACTGGGGATTGAACCCAGGATCTCCTGCGTGTGAAGTAGACGTGATGACCACTCCACTATGAAAGCTGTGAAATCCTGCAAAGTAATGGCAATTAGAGACGAGTTTTCACCGCCAGGGGAAAAAAAACAAATTCGTAGCTCTGTTGGTGATGGAAGCCAAAACATCCCGTCATTCGGCGACAAAGCCAAGAACTTCATATATTGCGGGTTGTTAAGGGTTTAGTTCAACACCATGAACAGATTGGTTTTTCTGGGGATTCAACCTAGGACCTTCTGCGTGTTAAGCAGACGTGATGAGCACTACACTATGAAACCTGATGGAAAGTTACTGTGTATTGGCTAGCAGAGCAGAATTGTGACTGATGGGGCCTTTTTATTGCTGAAGGAAAGTATTTTTGGTTAATGAAACATTTACAATTTTTATTATATATTTTACCAGTTTTATTCCTACAAAGGGATTTTGCTTAATTTGAAGTTTACATTGAATGTGTTACTTTTTTCTACATAGTTTAGTCGTTTGCTTTTGTATTTATGGGAACTATATATTTTAAAACAAATAGGATTTTTATAATATGGGATTATGTTTTCTGCTAAAATGGTCAATAAAAAAGAAACCCAAAATCGAAGTTCTCTTGGTGATGGAAGCCAAAATGTATTGTCATTTGGCAACGAAACCAAGAATATCACATATTACAAGTCAATAGGAAATTACATCAACACCAAAAACAGATTGGTTTCACAGGGGATTTAACCCAGGACCTTCTGCGTGTGAAGCAGACATGATGACCACTACACTATGAAACCTTTGAAATCCCGCAAAGTAATGGCAATTAGAGACGAGTTTTGACCGCCAGGTGGAAAAAAAACAAATTCGTAGCTTTGTTGGTGATGGAAGCTAAAACATCCCATTATTCGGCAACAAAGCCAAGAACTTAATATATTGCAGGTTGATATGGAATAATTACAACACCATGAACACATGGGTTTCACTGGGGATTGAACCCAGGACCTTCTGCATGTGAAGCAGACGTGATGACCACTACACTATGAAACCTTTGAAATCCTGCAAAGTAATGGCAATTAGAGACGAGTTTTGACCGCCAGGGAAAAAAAAAACAAATTCGTAGCTCTGTTGGTGATGGAAGCCAAAACATCCCATCATTCTGCAACACAGCCTAGAACTTCATATATTGTAGATTAATTGGGTATTATTTGAGCACCAAGAACAGATTGGTTTTACTGGGGATTGAACGCAGGACCTTCTGCGTGTTAAGCACGCGTGATGACCACTACTCTATGAAACCTGATGGCAAGTTACTGTGTATTGGCTAGCAGAGCAGAATTGTGACTGACGGGCCTTTTTATTGCTGAAGGAAAGTATTTTTGGTTAATGACACATTTACAATTTTTATTACATATTTTACCAGTTTTATTCCTACAAAGGGATTTTGCTTAAATGGAAGTTTACATTGAATGTGTTACTTTTTTCTACATAGTTTAGTCGTTTGCTTTTGTATTTAAAGGAACTATATATTTTGAAACAAACAGGATTTTTATAATATGGGATTATGTTTTCTGCTAAAATGGTCAATAAAAAGAAACCCAAAATCGTAGTTCTTTTGGTGATGGAAGCCAAAATATATTATCAGTTGGCAACAAAACCAAGAATTTCATATATTACAGGTGTATAGCATATTAATTCAACAGCGAAAACGGCTTGTTTTTACTGGGGATTGAACCCAGGACCTCTTGCGTGTGAAGCAGACGTGATGAAAACTACACTATGAAACCTTTGAAATCCTGCAAAGTAATGGCAATTAGAGACGACTTTTGACCGCCAGGGGAAAAAAAACAAATTCGTAGCTCTGTTGGTGATGGAAGCTAAAACATCCCGTTATTCGGCAACAAAGCCAAGAACTTTATAGATTGCAGGTTGATAGGATATTATTTCAACACCAAGAACACATGGGTTTCACTGGGGATTGAACCCAGGGCCTTCTGCGTGTAAACAAACGTGATTAACACTACACTATAAAACCTTTGAAAGCTTGCAAAGTAATGGCAATTAGAGACGAGTTTTGACCGCCAGGGAAAAAAAAAAACCAAATTCGTAGCTCTGTTGTGATGGAAGCCAAAACATCCCATCATTCGGCAACAAAGCCAAGAACTTCATATATTGTAGTTTAATAGGGTATTATTTCAACACCAAGAACAGATTGGTTTCACTGGGGATTGAACGCAGGACCTTCTGCGTGTTAAGCAGACATGATGACCACTACTCTTTGAAACCTGATGGAAAGTTACTGTGTATTGGCTAGCAGAGCAGAATTGTGACTGACGTGGCCTTTTTATTGCTGAAGGAAAGTATTTTTGGTTAATGAAACATTTACAATTGTTATTACATATTTTACCAGTTTTATTCCTACTAAGGGATTTTGCTTAAATGGAAGTTTACAATGAATGTGTTACTTTTTTCTACATAGTTTAGTCGTTTGCTTTTGTATTTAAAGGAACTATATATTTTGAAACAAACAGGATTTTTATAATATGGGATTATGTTTTCTGCTAAAATGGTCAATAAAAAAGAAACCCAAAATCGTAGTTCTCTTGGTGATGGAAGCCAAAATATATTATCAGTTGGCAACAAAACCAAGAATTTCATATATTACAGGTTGATAGCAAATTACTTGAACAGCGAAAACGGCTTGTTTTTACTGGGGATTGAACCCAGGATCTCCTGCGTGTGAAGTAGACGTGATGACCACTCCACTATGAAAGCTGTGAAATCCTGCAAAGTAATGGCAATTAGAGACGAGTTTTCACCGCCAGGGGAAAAAAAACAAATTCGTAGCTCTGTTGGTGATGGAAGCCAAAACATCCCGTCATTCGGCGACAAAGCCAAGAACTTCATATATTGCGGGTTGTTAAGGGTTTAGTTCAACACCATGAACAGATTGGTTTTTCTGGGGATTCAACCTAGGACCTTCTGCGTGTTAAGCAGACGTGATGAGCACTACACTATGAAACCTGATGGAAAGTTACTGTGTATTGGCTAGCAGAGCAGAATTGTGACTGATGGGGCCTTTTTATTGCTGAAGGAAAGTATTTTTGGTTAATGAAACATTTACAATTTTTATTATATATTTTACCAGTTTTATTCCTACAAAGGGATTTTGCTTAATTTGAAGTTTACATTGAATGTGTTACTTTTTTCTACATAGTTTAGTCGTTTGCTTTTGTATTTATGGGAACTATATATTTTAAAACAAATAGGATTTTTATAATATGGGATTATGTTTTCTGCTAAAATGGTCAATAAAAAAGAAACCCAAAATCGAAGTTCTCTTGGTGATGGAAGCCAAAATGTATTGTCATTTGGCAACGAAACCAAGAATATCACATATTACAAGTCAATAGGAAATTACATCAACACCAAAAACAGATTGGTTTCACAGGGGATTTAACCCAGGACCTTCTGCGTGTGAAGCAGACATGATGACCACTACACTATGAAACCTTTGAAATCCCGCAAAGTAATGGCAATTAGAGACGAGTTTTGACCGCCAGGTGGAAAAAAAACAAATTCGTAGCTCTGTTGGTGATGGAAGCTAAAACATCCCGTTATTCGGCAACAAAGCCAAGAACTTTATAGATTGCAGGTTGATAGGATATTATTTCAACACCAAGAACACATGGGTTTCACTGGGGATTGAACCCAGGGCCTTCTGCGTGTAAACAAACGTGATTTCCACTACACTAAAAAACCTTTGAAAGCTTGCAAAGTAATGGCAATTAGAGACGAGTTTTGACCGCCAGGGAAAAAAAAAAAACAAATTCGTAGCTCTGTTGTGATGGAAGCCAAAACATCCCATCATTCGGCAACAAAGCCAAGAACTTCATATATTGTAGTTTAATAGGGTATTATTTCAACACCAAGAACAGATTGGTTTCACTGGGGATTGAACGCAGGACCTTCTGCGTGTTAAGCAGACATGATGACCACTACTCTTTGAAACCTGATGGAAAGTTACTGTGTATTGGCTAGCAGAGCAGAATTGTGACTGACGGGGCCTTTTTATTGCTGAAGGAAAGTATTTTTGGTTAATGAAACATTTACAATTGTTATTACATATTTTACCAGTTTTATTCCTACTAAGGGATTTTGCTTAAATGGAAGTTTACAATGAATGTGTTACTTTTTTCTACATAGTTTAGTCGTTTGCTTTTGTATTTAAAGGAACTATATATTTTGAAACAAACAGGATTTTTATAATATGGGATTATGTTTTCTGCTAAAATGGTCAATAAAAAAGAAACCCAAAATCGTAGTTCTCTTGGTGATGGAAGCCAAAATATATTATCAGTTGGCAACAAAACCAAGAATTTCATATATTACAGGTTGATAGCAAATTACTTGAACAGCGAAAACGGCTTGTTTTTACTGGGGATTGAACCCAGGATCTCCTGCGTGTGAAGTAGACGTGATGACCACTCCACTATGAAAGCTGTGAAATCCTGCAAAGTAATGGCAATTAGAGACGAGTTTTCACCGCCAGGGGAAAAAAAACAAATTCGTAGCTCTGTTGGTGATGGAAGCCAAAACATCCCGTCATTCGGCGACAAAGCCAAGAACTTCATATATTGCGGGTTGTTAAGGGTTTAGTTCAACACCATGAACAGATTGGTTTTTCTGGGGATTCAACCTAGGACCTTCTGCGTGTTAAGCAGACGTGATGAGCACTACACTATGAAACCTGATGGAAAGTTACTGTGTATTGGCTAGCAGAGCAGAATTGTGACTGATGGGGCCTTTTTATTGCTGAAGGAAAGTATTTTTGGTTAATGAAACATTTACAATTTTTATTATATATTTTACCAGTTTTATTCCTACAAAGGGATTTTGCTTAATTTGAAGTTTACATTGAATGTGTTACTTTTTTCTACATAGTTTAGTCGTTTGCTTTTGTATTTATGGGAACTATATATTTTAAAACAAATAGGATTTTTATAATATGGGATTATGTTTTCTGCTAAAATGGTCAATAAAAAAGAAACCCAAAATCGAAGTTCTCTTGGTGATGGAAGCCAAAATGTATTGTCATTTGGCAACGAAACCAAGAATATCACATATTACAAGTCAATAGGAAATTACATCAACACCAAAAACAGATTGGTTTCACAGGGGATTTAACCCAGGACCTTCTGCGTGTGAAGCAGACATGATGACCACTACACTATGAAACCTTTGAAATCCCGCAAAGTAATGGCAATTAGAGACGAGTTTTGACCGCCAGGTGGAAAAAAAACAAATTCGTAGCTCTGTTGGTGATGGAAGCTAAAACATCCCATTATTCGGCAACAAAGCCAAGAACTTAATATATTGCAGGTTGATATGGAATAATTACAACACCATGAACACATGGGTTTCACTGGGGATTGAACCCAGGACCTTCTGCATGTGAAGCAGACGTGATGACCACTACACTATGAAACCTTTGAAATCCTGCAAAGTAATGGCAATTAGAGACGAGTTTTGACCGCCAGGGAAAAAAAAAACAAATTCGTAGCTCTGTTGGTGATGGAAGCCAAAACATCCCATCATTCTGCAACACAGCCTAGAACTTCATATATTGTAGATTAATTGGGTATTATTTGAGCACCAAGAACAGATTGGTTTTACTGGGGATTGAACGCAGGACCTTCTGCGTGTTAAGCACGCGTGATGACCACTACTCTATGAAACCTGATGGCAAGTTACTGTGTATTGGCTAGCAGAGCAGAATTGTGACTGACGGGCCTTTTTATTGCTGAAG
The DNA here is from genome assembly GCF_048569485.1 of Anomaloglossus baeobatrachus. Classification (NCBI taxonomy): domain Eukaryota; kingdom Metazoa; phylum Chordata; class Amphibia; order Anura; family Aromobatidae; genus Anomaloglossus; species Anomaloglossus baeobatrachus. The sequence goes on along the minus strand of NC_134354.1, from coordinate 343,752,290 downwards.
GAAAGTATTTTTGGTTAATGACACATTTACAATTTTTATTACATATTTTACCAGTTTTATTCCTACAAAGGGATTTTGCTTAAATGGAAGTTTACATTGAATGTGTTACTTTTTTCTACATAGTTTAGTCGTTTGCTTTTGTATTTAAAGGAACTATATATTTTGAAACAAACAGGATTTTTATAATATGGGATTATGTTTTCTGCTAAAATGGTCAATAAAAAGAAACCCAAAATCGTAGTTCTTTTGGTGATGGAAGCCAAAATATATTATCAGTTGGCAACAAAACCAAGAATTTCATATATTACAGGTGTATAGCATATTAATTCAACAGCGAAAACGGCTTGTTTTTACTGGGGATTGAACCCAGGACCTCTTGCGTGTGAAGCAGACGTGATGAAAACTACACTATGAAACCTTTGAAATCCTGCAAAGTAATGGCAATTAGAGACGACTTTTGACCGCCAGGGGAAAAAAAACAAATTCGTAGCTCTGTTGGTGATGGAAGCTAAAACATCCCGTTATTCGGCAACAAAGCCAAGAACTTTATAGATTGCAGGTTGATAGGATATTATTTCAACACCAAGAACACATTTGTTTCACTGGGGATTGAACCCAGGGCCTTCTGCGTGTAAAGCAGACGTGATTTCCACTACACTATGAAATCTTTGAAAGCCTGCAAAGTAATGGCAATTAGAGACGAGTTTTGACCGCCAGGGAAAAAAAAACCCAAATTCGTAGCTTTGTTGGTGATGGAAGCCAAAACATCCCATCATTCGGCAACAAAGCCAAGAACTTCATATAGTGTAGTTTAATTGGGTATTATTTCAACACCAAGAACAGATTGGTTTTACTGGGGATTGAACCCAGGACCTTCTGCGTGTGAAGCAGACGTGATAAAAACTACACTATGAAACCTTTGAAATCTAGCAAACTAATGGCAATTAGAGACGAGTTTTGACCGCCAGGGGAAAAAAGAAACAAATTCGTTGCTCTGTTGGTGATGGAAGCCAAAACATCCCATCATTCAGCAACAAAGCCAAGAACTTCATATATTGTAGTTTAATAGGGTATCATTTCAACACCAAGAACAGATTGGTTTTACTGGGGATTGAACGCAGGACTTTCTGCGTGTTAAACAGACGTGATGACCACTACTCTATGAAACCTTATGGAAATTTACTGTGTATTGGCTAGCAGAGCAGAATTGTGACTGACGGGGCCTTTTTATTGCTGAAGGAAAGTATTTTTGGTTAATGAAACATTTACAATTGTTATTACATATTTTACCAGTTTTATTCCTACTAAGGGATTTTGCTTAAATGGAAGTTTACATTGAATGTGTTACTTTTTTCTACATAGTTTAGTCGTTTGCTTTTGTATTTAAAGGAAGTATATATTTTGAAACAAACAGGATTTTTATAATATTGGATTATGTTTTCTGCTAAAATGGTCAACAAAAAAGAAACCCAAAATCGTAGTTCTCTTGGTGATGGAAGCCAAAATATATTATCAGTTGGCAACAAAACCAAGAATTTCAAATATTACAGGTTGATAGCAAATTACTTAAACAGCGAAAACGGCTTGTTTTTACTGGGGATTGAACCCAGAATCTTCTGCGTGTGAAGTAGACGTGATGACCACTCCACTATGAAAGCTGTGAAATCCTGCAAAGTAATGGCAATTAGAGACGAGTTTTCACCGCCAGGGGAAAAAAAAACAAATTCGTAGCTCTGTTGGTTTTGGAAGCCAAAACATCCCGTCATTCGGCGACAAAGCCAAGAATTTCATATATTGCGGGTTGATAAGGTTTATTTTAACACCATGAACAGATTGGTTTTCCTGGGGATTCAACCTAGGACCTTCTGCATGTTAAGCAGACGTGATGAGCACTTCCCTATGAAACCTGATGGAAAGTTACTGTGTATTGGCTAGCAGAGCAGAATTGTGACTGATGGGGCCTTTTTATTGCTGAAGGAAAGTATTTTTGGTTAATGAAACATTTACAATTATTATTACATATTTTACCAGTTTTATTCCTACAAAGGGATTTTGCTTAATTTGAAGTTTACATTGAATGTGTTACTTTTCTCTACATAGTTTAGTCGTTTGCTTTTGTATTTATGGGAACTATATATTTTAAAACAAATAGGATTTTTATAATATGGGATTATGTTTTCTGCTAAAATGGTCAATAAAAAAGAAACCCAAAATCGAAGTTCTCTTGGTGATGGAAGCCAAAATGTATTGTCATTTGGCAACGAAACCAAGAATTTCATATATTACAAGTCAATAGGAAATTACATCAACACCAAAAACAGATTGGTTTCACTGGGGATTGAACCCAGGACCTTCTGCGTGTGAAGCAGACGTGATGACCACTACACTATGAAACCTTTGAAATCCTGCAAAGTAATGGCAATTAGAGACGAGTTTTGACCGCCAGGTGGAAAAAAAAACAAATTCGTAGCTCTGTTGGTGATGGAAGCTAAAACATCCCATTATTCGGCAACAAAGCCAAGAACTTTATATATTGCAGGTTGATATGGAATTATTACAACACCATGAACACATGGGTTTCACTGGGGATTGAACCCAGGACCTTCTGCGTGTGAAGCAGTTGTGATAAAAACTACACTATGAAACCTTTGAAATCCTGCAAAGTAATGGCAATTAGAGACGAGTTTTGACCGCCAGGGGAAAAAAGAAACAAATTCGTAGCTCTGTTGGTGATGGAAGCCAAAACATCCCATCACTCGGCAACAAAGCCAAGAACTTCATATATTGTAGTTTAATTAGATATTATTTCAACACCAAGAACAGATTGGTTTTACTGGGGATTGAACACAGGACCTTCTGCATGTTAAGCAGACGTGATGACCACTACTCTATGAAACCTGATGGAAAGTTACTGGGTATTGGCTATCAGAGCAGAATTGTGACTGACGGGCCTTTTTATTGCTGAAGAAAAGTATTTTTGGTTAATGAAACATTTACAATTTTTTATACATATTTTACCAGTTTTATTCCTACAAAGGGCTTTTGCTTAAATGGAAGTTTACATTGAATGTGTTACTTTTTTCTACATAGTTTAGTCGTTTGCTTTTGTATTTATGGGAACTATATATTTTGAATTAAACAGGATTTTTATAATATGGGATTATGTTTTCTGCTAAAATGGTCAATAAAAAAGAAACCCAAAATCGTAGTTCTTTTGGTGATGGAAGCCAAAATATATTATCAGTTGGCAACAAAACAAAGAATTTCATATATTACAGGTGTATAGCATATTAATTCAACAGCGAAAATGGCTTGTTTTTACTGGGGATTGAACCCAGTGACCTTCTGCGTGTGAAGCAGACGTGATGAAAACTACACTATGAAACCTTTGAAATCCTGCAAAGTAATGGCAATTACAGACGAGTTTTGACCGCCAGGGGAAAAAACACAAATTTGTAGCTCTGTTGGTGATGGAAGCTAAAACATCCCGTTATTCGGCAACAAAGCCAAGAAATTTATAGATTGCAGGTTGATAGGATATTATTTCAACACCAAGAACACATGGGTTTCACTGGGGATTGAACCCAGGACCTTCTGCGTGTGAAGTAGACGTGATGACCACTCCACTATGAAAACTGTGAAACCCTGCAAAGTAATGGCATTTAGAGACGAGTTGTGACCGCCAGGGGAAAAAAAAAAAAATAATTTGTAGTTCTGTTTGTGATGGAAGCCAAAACATCCCATCATTCGGCAACAAAGCCGAGAACTTCATATATTGTAGTTGGATAGCGTATTATTTCAACACTGAGAACAGATTGGTTTCACTGGGGATTGAACCCAGGACCTACTGCGTGTTAAGCAGACGTGATGACCACTACACTGTGAAACCTGACGAAAAGTTACTGTGTATTGGCTAGCAGAGCAGAATTGTGACTGACGGGGCCATTTTATTGCTGAAGGAAAGTATTTTTGGTTAATGAAACATTTACAATTTTTATTACATATTTTACCAGTTTTATTCCTACAAAGGGATTTTGCTTAAATGGAAGTTTACATTGAATGTGTTGCTTTTTTCTACATAGTTTAGTCGTTTGCTTTTGTATTTAAAGGAACTATATATTTTGAAACAAACAGGATTTTTATAATATGGGATTATGTTTTCTGCTAAAATGGTCAATAAAAAAGAAACCCAAAATCGTAGTTCTTTTGGTGATGGAAGCCAAAATATATTATTAGTTGGCAACAAAACAAAGAATTTCATATATTACAGGTGTACAGCATATTAATTCAACAGCGAAAACGGCTTGTTTTTAATGGGGATTGAACCCAGTGACCTTCTGCGTGTGAAGCAGACTTGATGAAATCTACACTATGAAACCTTTGAAATCCTGCAAAGTAATGGCAATTACAGACGAGTTTTGACCGCCAGGGGAAAAAACACAAATTTGTAGCTCTGTTGGTGATGGAAGCTAAAACATCCCGTTATTCGGCAACAAAGCCAAGAAATTTATAGATTGCAGGTTGATAGGATATTATTTCAACACCAAGAACACATGGGTTTCACTGGGGATTGAACCCAGGGCCTTCTGCGTGTAAACAAACGTGATTTCCACTACACTATGAAACCTTTGAAAGCTTGCAAAGTAATGGCAATTAGAGACGAGTTTTGACCGCCAGGGAAAAAAAAAAAACAAATTCGTAGCTCTGTTGTGATGGAAGCCAAAACATCCCATCATTCGGCAACAAAGCCAAGAACTTCATATATTGTAGTTTAATAGGGTATTATTTCAACACCAAGAACAGATTGGTTTCACTGGGGATTGAACGCAGGACCTTCTGCGTGTTAAGCAGACATGATGACCACTACTCTTTGAAACCTGATGGAAAGTTACTGTGTATTGGCTAGCAGAGCAGAATTGTGACTGACGGGGCCTTTTTATTGCTGAAGGAAAGTATTTTTGGTTAATGAAACATTTACAATTGTTATTACATATTTTACCAGTTTTATTCCTACTAAGGGATTTTGCTTAAATGGAAGTTTACAATGAATGTGTTACTTTTTTCTACATAGTTTAGTCGTTTGCTTTTGTATTTAAAGGAACTATATATTTTGAAACAAACAGGATTTTTATAATATGGGATTATGTTTTCTGCTAAAATGGTCAATAAAAAAGAAACCCAAAATCGTAGTTCTCTTGGTGATGGAAGCCAAAATATATTATCAGTTGGCAACAAAACCAAGAATTTCATATATTACAGGTTGATAGCAAATTACTTGAACAGCGAAAACGGCTTGTTTTTACTGGGGATTGAACCCAGGATCTCCTGCGTGTGAAGTAGACGTGATGACCACTCCACTATGAAAGCTGTGAAATCCTGCAAAGTAATGGCAATTAGAGACGAGTTTTCACCGCCAGGGGAAAAAAAACAAATTCGTAGCTCTGTTGGTGATGGAAGCCAAAACATCCCGTCATTCGGCGACAAAGCCAAGAACTTCATATATTGCGGGTTGTTAAGGTTTTAGGTCAACACCATGAACAGATTGGTTTTTCTGGGGATTCAACCTAGGACCTTCTGCGTGTTAAGCAGACGTGATGAGCACTACACTATGAAACCTGATGGAAAGTTACTGTGTATTGGCTAGCAGAGCAGAATTGTGACTGATGGGGCCTTTTTATTGCTGAAGGAAAGTATTTTTGGTTAATGAAACATTTACAATTTTTATTATATATTTTACCAGTTTTATTCCTACAAAGGGATTTTGCTTAATTTGAAGTTTACATTGAATGTGTTACTTTTTTCTACATAGTTTAGTCGTTTGCTTTTGTATTTATGGGAACTATATATTTTAAAACAAATAGGATTTTTATAATATGGGATTATGTTTTCTGCTAAAATGGTCAATAAAAAAGAAACCCAAAATCGAAGTTCTCTTGGTGATGGAAGCCAAAATGTATTGTCATTTGGCAACGAAACCAAGAATATCACATATTACAAGTCAATAGGAAATTACATCAACACCAAAAACAGATTGGTTTCACAGGGGATTTAACCCAGGACCTTCTGCGTGTGAAGCAGACATGATGACCACTACACTATGAAACCTTTGAAATCCCGCAAAGTAATGGCAATTAGAGACGAGTTTTGACCGCCAGGTGGAAAAAAAACAAATTCGTAGCTCTGTTGGTGATGGAAGCTAAAACATCCCATTATTCGGCAACAAAGCCAAGAACTTAATATATTGCAGGTTGATATGGAATAATTACAACACCATGAACACATGGGTTTCACTGGGGATTGAACCCAGGACCTTCTGCATGTGAAGCAGACGTGATGACCACTACACTATGAAACCTTTGAAATCCTGCAAAGTAATGGCAATTAAAGACGAGTTTTGACCGCCAGGGAAAAAAAAAACAAATTCGTAGCTCTGTTGGTGATGGAAGCCAAAACATCCCATCATTCTGCAACACAGCCTAGAACTTCATATATTGTAGATTAATTGGGTATTATTTGAGCACCAAAAACAGATTGGTTTTACTGGGGATTGAGCGCAGGACCTTCTGCGTGTTAAGCACGCGTGATGACCACTACTCTATGAAACCTGATGGCAAGTTACTGTGTATTGGCTAGCAGAGCAGAATTGTGACTGACGGGGCCTTTTTATTGCTGAAGGAAAGTATTTTTGGTTAATGAAACATTTACAATTGTTATTACATATTTTACCAGTTTTATTCCTACTAAGGGATTTTGCTTAAATGGAAGTTTACATTGAATGTGTTACTTTTTTCTACATAGTTTAGTCGTTTGCTTTTGTATTTAAAGGAAGTATATATTTTGAAACAAACAGGATTTTTATAATATTGGATTATGTTTTCTGCTAAAATGGTCAACAAAAAAGAAACCCAAAATCGTAGTTCTCTTGGTGATGGAAGCCAAAATATATTATCAGTTGGCAACAAAACCAAGAATTTCAAATATTACAGGTTGATAGCAAATTACTTAAACAGCGAAAACGGCTTGTTTTTACTGGGGATTGAACCCAGAATCTTCTGCGTGTGAAGTAGACGTGATGACCACTCCACTATGAAAGCTGTGAAATCCTGCAAAGTAATGGCAATTAGAGACGAGTTTTCACCGCCAGGGGAAAAAAAAACAAATTCGTAGCTCTGTTGGTTTTGGAAGCCAAAACATCCCGTCATTCGGCGACAAAGCCAAGAACTTCATATATTGCGGGTTGATAAGGTTTTATTTTAACACCATGAACAGATTGGTTTTCCTGGGGATTCAACCTAGGACCTTCTGCATGTTAAGCAGACGTGATGAGCACTTCCCTATGAAACCTGATGGAAAGTTACTGTGTATTGGCTAGCAGAGCAGAATTGTGACTGATGGGGCCTTTTTATTGCTGAAGGAAAGTATTTTTGGTTAATGAAACATTTACAATTATTATTACATATTTTACCAGTTTTATTCCTACAAAGGGATTTTGCTTAATTTGAAGTTTACATTGAATGTGTTACTTTTCTCTACATAGTTTAGTCGTTTGCTTTTGTATTTATGGGAACTATATATTTTAAAACAAATAGGATTTTTATAATATGGGATTATGTTTTCTGCTAAAATGGTCAATAAAAAAGAAACCCAAAATCGAAGTTCTCTTGGTGATGGAAGCCAAAATGTATTGTCATTTGGCAACGAAACCAAGAATTTCATATATTACAAGTCAATAGGAAATTACATCAACACCAAAAACAGATTGGTTTCACTGGGGATTGAACCCAGGACCTTCTGCGTGTGAAGCAGACGTGATGACCACTACACTATGAAACCTTTGAAATTCTGCAAAGTAATGGCAATTAGAGACGAGTTTTGACTGCCAGGGGAAAAAAAACAAATTCGTAGCTCTGTTGGTGATGGAAGCTAAAACATCCCGTTATTCGGCAACAAAGCCAAGAACTTTACATACTGCAGGTTGATAGGGGATTATTTCAACACCAAGAACACATGGGTTTCACTGGGGATTGAACCCAGGACCTTCTGCGTGTAAAGCAGACGTGATTTCCACTACACTATGAAACCTTTGAAAGCCTGCAAAGTAATGGCAATTAGAGACGAGTTTTGACCGCCAGGGAAAGAAAAACCAAATTCGTAGCTCTGTTCGGGATGGAAGCCAAAACATCCCATCATTCGGCAACAAAGCCAAGAACTTCATATATTGTAGTTTAATTGAGTATTATTTCAACACCAAGAACAGATTGGTTTTACTGGGGATTGAACGCAGGACCTTCAGCGCGTTAAGCAGACGTGATGACCACTACTCTATGAAACCTGATGGAAAGTTACTGTGTATTGGCTAGCAGAGCAGAATTGTGACTGACGTTGCCTTTTTATTGCTGAAGAAAGTATTTTTTGTTAATGAAACATTTACAATTTTTATTACATATTTTACCAGTTTTATTCCTACAAAGAAATTTTACTTAAAAGGAAGTTTACATTGAATGTGTTACTTTTTTCCACATGGTTTAGTTGTTTGCTTTTGTATTTAAAGGAACTATATATTTTGAAACAAACAGGATTTTTATAATATGGGATTATGTTTTCTGCTAAAATGGTCAATAAAAAAGAAACCCAAAATCGTAGTTCTCTTGGTAATAAAAGCCAAAATATATTATCAGTTGGCAACAAAACAAAGAATTTCATATGTTACAGGTTGATAGCAAATTACTTCAACAGCGAAAACGGCTTGTTTATACTGGGGATTGAACCCAGGACCTTCTGCGTGTGAAGTAGACGTGATGACGACTCCACTATGAAACTTGTGAAATCCTGCAAAGTAATGGCATTTAGAGACGAGTTTTGACCGCCAGGGGAAAAAAAATAATAATTTGTAGTTCTGTTTGTGATGGAAGCCAAAAAATCCCGTCATACGGCAACAAAGCCGAGAACTTCATATATTGTAGTTGGATAGCGTATTTTTTCAACACTAAGAACAGATTGGTTTTACTGGGGATTGAACCCAGGACCTTCTGCGTGTTAACCAGATATGATGACCACTACACTATGAAACCTGACGATAAGTTACTGTGTATTGGCTAGCAGAGCAGAATTGTGACTGACGGGGCCTTTTTATTTCTGAAGGAAAGTATTTTTGGTTAATGAAACATTTACAATTATTATTACATATTTTACCAGTTTTATTCCTACAAAGTGATTTTGATTAAATTGAAGTTTATATTGAATGTGTAACTTTTTTCTCCATAGTTTGGTCTTTTGCTTTTGTATTTATGGGAACTATATATTTTGAAACAAATAGGATTTTTATAATATGGGATTATGTTTTCTGCTAAAATGGTCAATAAAAAAGAAACACAAAATCGTAGTTCTCTTTGTGATGGAAGCCAAAATGTATTGTCATTTGGCAACGAAACCAAGAATTTCACATATTACAAGTCGATAGGAAATTATTTCAACACCAAAAACAGATTGGTTTCACTGGGGATTCAACCCAGGACCTTCTGCGTGTGAAGCAGACGTGATGACCACTACACTATGAAACCTTTGAAATTCTGCAAAGTAATGGCAATTAGAGACGAGTTTTGACTGCCAGGGGAAAAAAAACAAATTCGTAGCTCTGTTGGTGATGGAAGCTAAAACATCCCGTTATTCGGCAACAAAGCCAAGAACCTTATATACTGCGGGTTGATAGGGGATTATTTCAACACCAAGAACACATGGGTTTCACTGGGGATTGAACCAAGGACCTTCTGCGTGTAAAGCAGACGTGATTTCCACTACACTATGAAACCTTTGAAAGCCTGCAAAGTAATGGCAATTAGAGACGAGTTTTGACCGCCAGGGAAAAAAAAACCAAATTCGTAGCTCTGTTCGGGATGGAAGCCAAAACATCCCATCATTCGGCAACAAAGCCAAGAACTTCATATATTGTAGTTTAAGTGAGTATTATTTCAACACCAAGAACAGATTGGTTTTACTGGGGATTGAACGCAGGACCTTCTGCGTGTTAAGCAGACGTGATGACCACTACTCTATGAAACCTGATGGAAAGTTACTGTGTATTGGCTAGCAGAGCAGAATTGTGACTGACGGGGCCTTTTTATTGCTGAAGGAAAGTATTTTTGGTTAATGAAACATTTACAATTTTTATTACATATTTTACCAGTTTTATTCCTACAAAGGGATTTTGCTTAAAAGGAAGTTTACATTGAATGTGTTACTTTTTTCCACATAGTTTAGTTGTTTGCTTTTGTATTTAAAGGAACTATATATTGTGAAACAAACAGAATTTTAATAATATAGGATTATGTTTTCTGCTAAAATGGTCAATAAAAAAGAAACCCAAAATCGTAGTTCTCTTGGTGATGGAAGCCAAAATATATTATCAGTTGGCAACAAAAGAAAGAATTTCATATGTTACAGGTTGATAGCAAATTACTTCCCATCATTCGACAACAAAGCCAAGAACTTCATATATTGTAGTTTAATTGAGTATTATTTCAACACCAAGAACAGATTGGTTTTACTGGGGATTGAACGCAGGACCTGCTGCGTGTTAAGCAGACATGATGACCACTACTCTATGAAACCTGATGGAAAGTTACTGTGTATTGGCTAGCAGAGCAGAATTGTGACTGACGGGGCCTTTTTATTGCTGAAGGAAAGTATTTTTTGTTAATGAAACATTTACAATTTTTATTACATATTTTACCAGTTTTATTCCTACAAAGGGAATTTGCTTAAAAGGAAGTTTACATTGAATGTGTTACTTTTTTCCACATAGCTTAGTTGTTTGCTTTTGTATTTAAAGGAACTATATATTTTGAAACAAACAGGATTTTTATAATATGGGATTATGTTTTCTGCTAAAATGGTAAATAAAAAAGAAACCCAAAATCGTAGTTCTCTTGGTGATAAAAGCCAAAATATATTATCAGTTGGCAACAAAACAAAGAATTTTATATGTTACAGGTTGATGGAAAATTACTTCAACAGCGAAAACGGCTTGTTTTTACTGGGGATTGAACCCAGGACCTTCTGCGTGTGAAGTAGACGTGATGACGACTCCACTATGAAACCTGTGAAATCCTGCAAAGTAATGGCATTTAGAGACGAGTTTTGACCGCCAGGGGAAAAAAAATAATAATTTGTAGTTCTGTTTGTGATGGAAGCCTAAACATCCCGTCATACGGCAACAACGCCGAGAACTTCATATATAGTAGTTGGATAGCATATTATTTCAACACCAAGAACAGATTGGTTTCACTGGGGATTGAACCCAGGACCTTCTGCGTGTTAAGCAGATATGATGACCACTACACTATGAAACCTGACGATAAGTTACTGTGTATTGGCTAGCAGAGCAGAATTGTGACTGACGGGGCCTTTTTATTTCTGAAGGAAAGTATTTTTGGTTAATGAAACATTTACAATTATTATTACATATTTTACCAGTTTTATTCCTACAAAGTGATTTTGATTAAATTGAAGTTTATATTGAATGTGTTACTTTTTTCTCCATAGTTTGGTCTTTTGCTTTTGTATTTATGGGAACTATATATTTTGAAACAAATAGGATTTTTATAATATGGGATTATGTTTTCTGCTAAAATGGTCAATAAAAAAGAAACCCAAAATCGTAGTTCTCTTTGTGATGGAAGCCAAAATGTATTGTCATTTGGCAACGAAACCAAGAATTTCACATATTACAAGTCGATAGGAAATTATTTCAACACCAAAAACAGATTGGTTTCACTGGGGATTCAACCCAGGACCTTCTGCGTGTGAAGCAGACGTGATGACCACTACTCTATGAAACCTGATGGAAAGTTACTGTGTATTGGCTAGCAGAGCAGAATTGTGACTGACGGGGCCTTTTTATTGCTGAAGGAAAGTATTTTTGGTTAATGAAACATTTACAATTTTTATTACATATTTTACCAGTTTTATTCCTACAAAGGGATTTTGCTTAAAAGGAAGTTTACATTGAATGTGTTACTTTTTTCCACATAGTTTAGTTGTTTGCTTTTGTATTTAAAGGAACTATATATTGTGAAACAAACAGAATTTTAATAATATAGGATTATGTTTTCTGCTAAAATGGTCAATAAAAAAGAAACCCAAAATCGTAGTTCTCTTGGTGATGGAAGCCAAAATATATTATCAGTTGGCAACAAAAGAAAGAATTTCATATGTTACAGGTTGATAGCAAATTACTTCCCATCATTCGACAACAAAGCCAAGAACTTCATATATTGTAGTTTAATTGAGTATTATTTCAACACCAAGAACAGATTGGTTTTACTGGGGATTGAACGCAGGACCTGCTGCGTGTTAAGCAGACATGATGACCACTACTCTATGAAACCTGATGGAAAGTTACTGTGTATTGGCTAGCAGAGCAGAATTGTGACTGACGGGGCCTTTTTATTGCTGAAGGAAAGTATTTTTTGTTAATGAAACATTTACAATTTTTATTACATATTTTACCAGTTTTATTCCTACAAAGGGAATTTGCTTAAAAGGAAGTTTACATTGAATGTGTTACTTTTTTCCACATAGCTTAGTTGTTTGCTTTTGTATTTAAAGGAACTATATATTTTGAAACAAACAGGATTTTTATAATATGGGATTATGTTTTCTGCTAAAATGGTAAATAAAAAAGAAACCCAAAATCGTAGTTCTCTTGGTGATAAAAGCCAAAATATATTATCAGTTGGCAACAAAACAAAGAATTTTATATGTTACAGGTTGATGGAAAATTACTTCAACAGCGAAAACGGCTTGTTTTTACTGGGGATTGAACCCAGGACCTTCTGCGTGTGAAGTAGACGTGATGACGACTCCACTATGAAACCTGTGAAATCCTGCAAAGTAATGGCATTTAGAGACGAGTTTTGACCGCCAGGGGAAAAAAAATAATAATTTGTAGTTCTGTTTGTGATGGAAGCCTAAACATCCCGTCATACGGCAACAACGCCGAGAACTTCATATATAGTAGTTGGATAGCATATTATTTCAACACCAAGAACAGATTGGTTTCACTGGGGATTGAACCCAGGACCTTCTGCGTGTTAAGCAGATATGATGACCACTACACTATGAAACCTGACGATAAGTTACTGTGTATTGGCTAGCAGAGCAGAATTGTGACTGACGGGGCCTTTTTATTTCTGAAGGAAAGTATTTTTGGTTAATGAAACATTTACAATTATTATTACATATTTTACCAGTTTTATTCCTACAAAGTGATTTTGATTAAATTGAAGTTTATATTGAATGTGTTACTTTTTTCTCCATAGTTTGGTCTTTTGCTTTTGTATTTATGGGAACTATATATTTTGAAACAAATAGGATTTTTATAATATGGGATTATGTTTTCTGCTAAAATGGTCAATAAAAAAGAAACCCAAAATCGTAGTTCTCTTTGTGATGGAAGCCAAAATGTATTGTCATTTGGCAACGAAACCAAGAATTTCACATATTACAAGTCGATAGGAAATTATTTCAACACCAAAAACAGATTGGTTTCACTGGGGATTCAACCCAGGACCTTCTGCGTGTGAAGCAGACGTGATGACCACTACACTATGAAACCTTTGAAATTCTGCAAAGTAATGGCAATTAGAGACGAGTTTTGACTGCCAGGGGAAAAAAAACAAATTCGTAGCTCTGTTGGTGATGGAAGCTAAAACATCCCGTTATTCGGCAACAAAGCCAAGAACATTATATACTGCGGGTTGATAGGGGATTATTTCAACACCAAGAACACATGGGTTTCACTGGGGATTGAACCCAGGAGCTTCTGCGTGTAAAGCAGACGTGATTTCCACTACACTATGAAACCTTTGAAAGCCTGCAAAGTAATGGCAATTAGAGACGAGTTTTGACCGCCAGGGAAAAAAAAACCAAATTCGTAGCTCTGTTCGGGATGGAAGCCAAAACATCCCATCATTCGGCAACAAAGCCAAGAACTTCATATATTGTAGTTTAAGTGAGTATTATTTCAAAACCAAGAACAGATTGGTTTTACTGGGGATTGAACGCAGGACCTTCTGCATGTTAAGCCGACGTGATGACCACTACTCTATGAAACCTGATGGAAAGTTACTGTCTATTGGCTAGCAGAGCAGAATTGTGACTGACGGGGCCTTTTTATTGCTGAAGGAAAGTATTTTTGGTTAATGAAACATTTACAATTTTTATTACATATTTTACCAGTTTTATTCCTACAAAGGGATTTTGCTTAAAAGGAAGTTTACATTGAATGTGTTACTTTTTTCCACATAGTTTAGTTGTTTGCTTTTGTATTTAAAGGAACTATATATTGTGAAACAAACAGAATGTTTATAATATGGGATTATGTTTTCTGCTAAAATGGTCAATAAAAAAGAAACCCAAAATCGTAGTTCTCTTGGTGATGGAAGCCAAAATATATTATCAGTTGGCAACAAAAGAAAGAATTTCATATGTTACAGGTTGATAGCAAATTACTTCCCATCATTCGACAACAAAGCAAAGAACTTCATATATTGTAGTTTAATTTAGTATTATTTCAACACCAAGAACAGATTGGTTTTACTGGGGATTGAACGCAGGACCTGCTGCGTGTTAAGCAGACATGATGACCACTACTCTATGAAACCTGATGGAAAGTTACTGTGTATTGGCTAGCAGAGCAGAATTGTGACTGACGGGGCCTTTTTATTGCTGAAGGAAAGTATTTTTTGTTAATGAAACATTTACAATTTTTATTACATATTTTACCAGTTTTATTCCTACAAAGGGAATTTGCTTAAAAGGAAGTTTACATTGAATGTGTTACTTTTTTCCACATAGCTTAGTTGTTTGCTTTTGTATTTAAAGGAACTATATATTTTGAAACAAACAGGATTTTTATAATATGGGATTATGTTTTCTGCTAAAATGGTAAATAAAAAAGAAACCCAAAATCGTAGTTCTCTTGGTGATAAAAGCCAAAATATATTATCAGTTGGCAACAAAACAAAGAATTTTATATGTTACAGGTTGATGGAAAATTACTTCAACAGTGAAAACGGCTTGTTTTTACTGGGGATTGAACCCAGGACCTTCTGCGTGTGAAGTAGACGTGATGACGACTCCACTATGAAACCTGTGAAATCCTGCAAAGTAATGGCATTTAGAGACGAGTTTTGACCGCCAGGGGAAAAAAAATAATAATTTGTAGTTCTGTTTGTGATGTAAGCCTAAACATCCCGTCATATGGCAACAACGCCGAGAACTTCATATATAGTAGTTGGATAGCATATTATTTCAACACCAAGAACAGATTGGTTTCACTGGGGATTGAACCCAGGACCTTCTGCGTGTTAAGCAGATATGATGACCACTACACTATGAAACCTGACGATAAGTTACTGTGTATTGGCTAGCAGAGCAGAATTGTGACTGACGGGGCCTTTTTATTTCTGAAGGAAAGTATTTTTGGTTAATGAAACATTTACAATTATTATTACATATTTTACCAGTTTTATTCCTACAAAGTGATTTTGATTAAATTGAAGTTTATATTGAATGTGTTACTTTTTTCTCCATAGTTTGGTCTTTTGCTTTTGTATTTATGGGAACTATATATTTTGAAACAAATAGGATTTTTATAATATGGGATTATGTTTTCTGCTAAAATGGTCAATAAAAAAGAAACCCAAAATCGTAGTTCTCTTTGTGATGGAAGCCAAAATGTATTGTCATTTGGCAACGAAACCAAGAATTTCACATATTACAAGTCGATAGGAAATTATTTCAACACCAAAAACAGATTGGTTTCACTGGGGATTCAACCCAGGACCTTCTGCGTGTGAAGCAGACGTGATGACCACTACACTATGAAACCTTTGAAATTCTGCAAAGTAATGGCAATTAGAGACGAGTTTTGACTGCCAGGGGAAAAAAAACAAATTCGTAGCTCTGTTGGTGATGGAAGCTAAAACATCCCGTTATTCGGCAACAAAGCCAAGAACCTTATATACTGCGGGTTGATAGGGGATTATTTCAACACCAAGAACACATGGGTTTCACTGGGGATTGAACCCAGGACCTTCTGCGTGTAAAGCAGACGTGATTTCCACTACACTATGAAACCTTTGAAAGCCTGCAAAGTAATGGCAATTAGAGACGAGTTTTGACCGCCAGGGAAAAAAAAACCAAATTCGTAGCTCTGTTCGGGATGGAAGCCAAAACATCCCATCATTCGGCAACAAAGCCAAGAACTTCATATATTGTAGTTTAAGTAAGTATTATTTCAAAACCAAGAACAGATTGGTTTTACTGGGGATTGAACGCAGGACCTTCTGCGTGTTAAGCAGACGTGATGACCACTACTCTATGAAACCTGATGGAAAGTTACTGTGTATTGGCTAGCAGAGCAGAATTGTGACTGACGGGGCCTTTTTATTGCTGAAGGAAAGTATTTTTGGTTAATAAAACATTTACAATTTTTATTACATATTTTACCAGTTTTATTCCTACAAAGGGATTTTGCTTAAAAGGAAGTTTACATTGAATGTGTTACTTTTTTCCACATAGTTTAGTTGTTTGCTTTTGTATTTAAAGGAACTATATATTGTGAAACAAACAGAATTTTTATAATATGGGATTATGTTTTCTGCTAAAATGGTCAATAAAAAAGAAACCCAAAATCGTAGTTCTCTTGGTGATGGAAGCCAAAATATATTATCAGTTGGCAACAAAAGAAAGAATTTCATATGTTACAGGTTGATAGCAAATTACTTCCCAACATTCGACAACAAAGCCAAGAACTTCACATATTGTAGTTTAATTGAGTATTATTTCAACACCAAGAACAGATTGGTTTTACTGGGGATTGAACGCAGGACCTGCTGCGTGTTAAGCAGACATGATGACCACTACTCTATGAAACCTGATGGAAAGTTACTGTGTATTGGCTAGCAGAGCAGAATTGTGACTGACGGGGCCTTTTTATTGCTGAAGGAAAGTATTTTTGGTTAATGAAACATTTACAATTATTATTATTACATATTTTACCAGTTTTATTCCTACAAAGGGATTTTGCTTAAATTGAAGTTTATATTGAATGTGTTACTTTTTTCTCCATAGTTTGGTCTTTTGCTTTTGTATTTATGGGAACTATATATTTTGAAACAAATAGGATTTTTATAATATGGGATTATGTTTTCTGCTAAAATGGTCAATAAAAAAGAAACCAAAAATCGTAGTTCTCTTTGTGATGGAAGCCAAAATGTATTGTCATTTGGCAACGAAACCAAGAATTTAACATATTACAAGTCGATAGGAAATTACTTCAACACCAAAAACAGATTGGTTTCACTGGGGATTGAACCCAGGACCTTCTGCGTGTGAAGCAGACATGATGACCACTACACTATGAAACCTTTGATATCCTGCAAAGTAATGGCAATTAGAGACGAGTTTTGACCGCCAGGGAAAAAAAAACAAATTCGTAGCTCTGTTGGTGATGGAAGCTAAAACATCCCGTTATTCGGCAACAAAGCCAAGAAATTTATATACTGCAGGTTGATAGGGGATTATTTCATCACCAAGAACACATGGGTTTCACTGGGGATTGAACCCAGGACCTTCTGCGTGTAAAGCAGACGTGATTTCCACTACACTATGAAACCTTTGAAAGCCTGCAAAGTAATGGCAATTAGAGACAAGTTTTGACCGCTAGGGAAAAAAAAAACAAATTCGTAGCTCTGTTGGGGATGGAAGCCAAAACATCCCATCATTCGGCAACAAAGCCAAGAACTTCATATATTGTAGTTTAACTGAGTATTATTTCAACACCAAGAACAGATTGGTTTTACTGGGGATTGAACGCAGGACCGTCTGCGTGTTAAGCAGACGTGATGACCACTACTCTATGAAACCTGATGGAAAGTTACTGTGTATTGGCTAGTAGAGCAGAATTGTCACTGACGGGGCCTTTTTATTGCTGAAGGAAAGTATTTTTTGTTAATGAAACATTTACAATTTTTATTACATATTTTACCAGTTTTATTCCTACTAAGGGATTTTGCTTAAATGGAAGTTTACAATGAATGTGTTACTTTTTTCTACATAGTTTAGTCGTTTGCTTTTGTATTTAAAGGAACTATATATTTTGAAACAAACAGGATTTTTATAATATGGGATTATGTTTTCTGCTAAAATGGTCAATAAAAAAGAAACCCAAAATCGTAGTTCTCTTGGTGATGGAAGCCAAAATATATTATCAGTTGGCAACGAAACCAAGAATTTCAGATATTACAAGTCGATAGGAAATTACTTCAACACATAGAACAGATAGGTTTCACTGGGGATTGAACCCAGGACCTTCTGCGTGTGAAGCAGACGTGATGACCACTACAATATGAAACCTTTGAAATTCTGCAAAGTAATGGCAATTAGAGACGAGTTTTGACCGCCAGGGGAAAAAAAACAAATTCGTAGCTCTGTTGGTGATGGAAGCTAAAACATCCCGTTATTCGGCAACAAAGACAAGAACTTTATATACTGCAGGTTGATAGGGGATTATTTCAACACCAAGAACACATGGGTTTCACTGGGGATTGAACCCAGGACTAGAGATGAGCGAACCGGTCCCGGTTCGGCTCGAGGTCGGTTCGCCGAACGGAGGTCCCGTTCGAGTTCGGTTCGTCGAACATTTGACGAACCGAACTCGAACTGCATAGGAAACAATGGCAGGCAATCACAAACACAGAAAAACACCTAGAAAACACCCTCAAAGGTGTCCAAAAGGTGACAAACAACTCACAACACATGGGAAAGTGACAAGGACATATACTCATGTGAAAACAAAAGAGCAGGACAAGGAAAAAGAGGAGGACACACAGATATATGAGTATATGCAAGGAAACATCGATTCCATTATTGTGCAACTTGAGCCCTGCTCATTTTAGGCTTCCAATCTTGATAAATTGCCTGAGCTCGCCACGTACGCCTTGGGGATCTTGTCGTGTCCTGCAGCCAGCGTTCTCTCGGAACCTGTCTTCAGTGCTGCTGGGGGTCTGCTGGCAGATAAGCACACATGTCTGTCCACTGACAATGTGGACATGGCTCTCAGAGGACTTTTCTTCCCCTGGGTCAGCCAGGGGACGGGAAAGGCACGCGTATTTTTGAGAGTGCTTCATGCAAAGCATCTTTTTCATTTTGAAAAGGGGGATTATTATTATTATTATTATTTATTTATAGAGCACCATTAATTCCATGGTGCTGTACATGAGAAGGGGGTTACATACAAAATACATATACAAGTTACAGTAGACAGACTAGTACAGAGGGAAGAGGGCCCTACCCTTGCGGGCTTACATTCTATAGGGGATCAACTGATGCCAGTCAAGTGGGGTGTGTGTGGCCCAATTAGTGGAAACGAGGGAGACTGTGGTTGGAGTCCCCTCGCTGTGTCTCTAAAAGAACCAAGATGAACAAGTCATGGCTCTCAGAGGACTTTTCTTCCCCTGGGTCAGCAAGGGGACGGGAAAGGCACGCGTATTTTTGAGAGTGCTTCATGCAAAGCATCTTTTTCTTTTTCAAAAGGGGGGGTCAACCGATGCCAGTCAAGTGGGGTGTGTGTGGCCCAGTTAGTGGAAACAAGGGAGACTGTGGTTTGAGTCCCCTTGCTGTGTCTCTAAAAGAACCAAGATGAACAAGTCATGGCTCTCAGAGGACTTTTCTTCCCCTGGGTCAGCCAGGGGACGGGAAAGGCACGCGTATTTTTGAGAGTGCTTCATGCAAAGCATCTTTTTCTTTTTCAAAAGGGGGGGTCAACCGATGCCAGTCAAGTGGGGTGTGTGTGGCCCAGTTAGTGGAAACGAGGGAGACTGTGGTTGGAGTCCCCTCGCTGTGTCTCTAAAAGAACCAAGATGAACAAGTCATGGCTCTCAGAGGACTTTTCTTCCCCTGGGTCAGCCAGGGGACGGGAAAGGCACGCGTATTTTTGAGAGTGCTTCATGCAAAGCATCTTTTTCTTTTTCAAAAGGGGGCTCAACCGATGCCAGTCAAGTGGGGTGTGTGTGGCCCAGTTAGTGGAAACGAGGGAGACTGTGGTTGGAGTCCCCTCGCTGTGTCTCTAAAAGAACCAAGATGAACAAGTCATGGCTCTCAGAGGACTTTTCTTCCCCTGGGTCAGCCAGGGGACGGGAAAGGCACGCGTATTTTTGAGAGTGCTTCATGCAAAGCATCTTTTTCTTTTTCAAAAGGGGGCTCAACCGATGCCAGTCAAGTGGGGTGTGTGTGGCCCAGTTAGTGGAAACGAGGGAGACTGTGGTTGGAGTCCCCTCGCTGTGTCTCTAAAAGAACCAAGATGAACAAGTCATGGCTCTCAGAGGACTTTTTTCCCCTGGGTCAGCCAGGGGACGGGAAAGGCACGCGTATTTTTGAGAGTGCTTCATGCAAAGCATCTTTTTCTTTTTCAAAAGGGGGGGTCAACCGATGCCAGTCAAGTGGGGTGTGTGTGGCCCAGTTAGTGGAAACGAGGGAGACTGTGGTTGGAGTCCCCTTGCTGTGTCTCTAAAAGAACCAAGATGAACAAGTCATGGCTCTCAGAGGACTTTTCTTCCCCTGGGTCAGCCAGGGGACGGGAAAAGCACGCGTATTTTTGAGAGTGCTTCATGCAAAGCATCTTTTTCTTTTTCAAAAGGGGGGGTCAACCGATGCCAGTCAAGTGGGGTGTGTGTGGCCCAGTTAGTGGAAACGAGGGAGACTGTGGTTGGAGTCCCCTCGCTGTGTCTCTAAAAGAACCAAGATGAACAAGTCATGGCTCTCAGAGGACTTTTCTTCCCCTGGGTCAGCCAGGGGACGGGAAAGGCACGCGTATTTTTGAGAGTGCTTCATGCAAAGCATCTTTTTCTTTTTCAAAAGGGGGCTCAACCGATGCCAGTCAAGTGGGGTGTGTGTGGCCCAGTTAGTGGAAACGAGGGAGACTGTGGTTGGAGTCCCCTCGCTGTGTTTTACATGCTTTTAGAAGGTCATGACATGGCTTGGAGGTTGACTTTCATCATCTGCAAACTGTTGGCTACCAAAATGCTGCCTTTCCAACAACTGTGGTTATAGACAATGAGGAACATACTGATGAAGATGAGACGCAGATACCCGATTGGGATGACAACTTAAATATTCGGTCAGGGCAAGAAGATGCTCGGTCTGAGGGGGAGGGGAGTGCAAACACAACAATTGATGATGAAGTTCTAGATCCCACCTACTGTCAACCCACAGTCAGACACTCGAGGAGGTCAACAGAGGCGGTGGAGGAGGATGCAACCGACGTCGAAGTAACCTTGCGCCTTCCTGGACACAGTCGGAGCACTGGTAGCACGTCTACAACTGCATCCTCAGCCACCACTCTGCCTCTGAGCATTATTCGGGGTGGATCAACAGGTCGCATGGCCTCTAAGCCTTGCCTAGCCTGGTCCTTTTTTGACATAAAAAAAGATCGCCCAAATTATGTGATCTGTAACATTTGGCATGGTTATCTTACTAGAGGTCAAAACCTCAGCAGTTTGACAACTTCTTCCATGAATCGTCACATGAATAAATATCATATGGCCTGGTGGGAAGCTCACCGTGCTGCAATGCGGCCTAGCGGAGCCAACCATCCACCGCCTGCCCCTTCCAGTGCATCCGCGCGCTCGTCATCTTCTAGGACTGTGGGGACAGCTGTCACACCTGTTTTTCCACCCACAACTTCCACCACTGTAACCGCAACAGGCAGTTTGCTTGGTAGATCGTCAGTTGGTTTGGAAGGGGAAACAAGTGATTGTGTACAGCTCTCTCAAACATCGATAGCACCAACGTTGGAGGAAGGCAACATCATGTCTCCGCCTGCACTTTCCTCACAAACCTGCATTTTTCCAGGGACACCCTACTCAACACCGTCTACAGACAGCAGCCAGATCTCTGTCCCTCAGATGTGGTCAAATAAAAGGCCACTTACTGCGACCCATGACAAAGCTAAGTGGTTGACTCTATCCCTCTGTAAGCTGTTGGCTACCGAAATGCTGCCTTTACGCTTAGTGGACACACAGGATTTTACAGACCTTATGTCTGTCGCTGTGCCCCAGTACCAGATGCCCAATCACCACTGCTTCTCCAAGAAAAGCATGCCCGCGCTACACCAGCATGTCGCACACAACATCACCACTTCCTTGAGAAACTCTGTGTGCGACAGGGTGCATTTCAACACAGATACTTGGACCAGTAAGCATAGACAGGGTCATTACATGTCACTGACTGGGCACTGGCAAACTATGGTGAGAGATGGAGAAGGGTCTGCTGTACAAGTCTTGCCGTCCCCACGAGTTGTTTCAATCCTTCTTCTGTATGTAGAAGTTAATACACTGCTTCAGCCTCTTCAACCTCGTGTGGGTCCTCCACCTTGGCGCAAACCCTGTGTGGTCAGGCCACCCTTCCTTGCAACTGCGCACAAGGACTACCACACACCTCCTTACTATGCTGGCAGCAGAGCTCAATGCCATCAGGCGGTCAAAGTTTTACTTTGAAATGTATGGGAAATGTGAGTCACACCGCTATTCCAGAGAATAGTAGTCAGGCAGGGTCAAAACATTAATTGAGGAACAGGAACACAATGGGACGGCCAGGACTTAATCAGAAAACAAGCAGAGGTGAAATGCGGATCGGCCAACAAGGTACATAAACAGCAAGCAGGAAAAGTAGTCAGGTAACAAGCACACAAAATCCTAAAACTGAACTGGGGGTAAAATTAACCAGAGGTTCATAGCTATGTCTGGCAGTGGTCTGCAGACAGGATGGGCATAAAAAAGGGTGTGGTGTCTTCCCATTGGTTGTAGCTGAATGATGGTATTTCATCTGTGAGATACCCACCAGCTACATTCAGCCAGAGATTCTGCATCTGTCAAGGTAATGCAGCCCAGTGGGTGAGCATAACCTGCGTCCACCTGCGCCGCTGGCATCGACTCCTCTCCCATCATCAGCACTATTCATGAAAGGAACACGTTGTCACCTGGCGACCGGAGTACAAATTGACGGAGCGGACTCCGTTGGTGACTTAACAGCCGTGTGCGGCAATGATGCAAACCTGGCTGCGGGCCATCCTCAGGGCAATGTGACACACGTGCCTTGTATGGCTCACGTGTTGAACCGAATTCTCCAGCAATTTTTAAAACACCATCACGGCCTACATGGCCTTGTGCAGCGGGCACGCTCGCTATGTGCTCACTTCCATCGTGCGCACACAGCAGCTCAACAACTTTCATCACTCCGGAAGTCTTAGGGTCTGGCAGTTAAACGCCGGAAATGCGATGTTCCGACACGCAGGAATTGGAATCTGCACATGTTGCAGCGTGTGTGGCAGCACCGCAGAGCCCTGCTGAAATACGGTATGACATATATCCTGGGATAACTTGATCAAGAGGTGGTGCAGATCACGCTGCTGGAGTGGTGTCAGATCAAGGACCTATGCACCCTGCTACACAGTTCACAAATGTCGACGAAGATGTTTTGCACTGGCAATGTCATTCTCAGCGTGACAATTCTGGTCATCTACATGATGGAGCACACTGTAATTATTATTCGGAGTCAGGTGTTGGGACAAGAGGAAGGGGAGGAAGTACAGGAGGAGTCATATGCGGAAGGGATAACAAGATCTACGAGGTCCAGATGGTCAGCGGCACCTATGCGGCAGTCATGGTGAGGGAGAGGGATTAACAAGGGCGCATAGTATCAGCAAAAAGTGTTGATGAAAGTGCAGGAGCCCATGAAGAAATGGAGGACGAACTGGCGATGGGCATGGAAGACTCAGCAGATGAGTGAGAGCTTGCTCACATTTCGGTTGTGTGAGGTTGTGGGGAGAGGGCAGAGGAAGGATGCACGATTCTCACCTCTCTGCCACCAACACACTAAGGACTTGGTCCTCCTGGATGCACAAGACACATGAGCGCCTTCTTGCTGCACTACCTACATGACCCTCGGATTGTATGAATTTGAAGTAATCCTGAATATTGGGTTGCCACACTGTTAGATCCCCGGTACAAGACAAAATTTGGCGAACTAATTCCTGCCATAGAAATGGACGCACGTATACAGGAGTATCTGCAGAATGTGGTACGCAATCTTAGATCTACTTTTCCACTAAACACCAGTGCTGCACAGAGTGAATCTCAACGCTTTGTCATGGATAGGAGGAAATGGTCTTTTACTTGTCCACATCGGAGGGACCGAGGGATGGCTGCTGTGCTGAGATGGCGTTGAGTACGGTGTCCCTGCACAGTTGCACTTTTGGTCATATCCCAAAATGAGTTTAAAAAGGACAGATGCTGTTGGAAAGGGGAACAGGTGTGTTGGAAAGGGGAAAAAAGTTTTGGTCCGTAGATTTGGTGGTTAAGCAACTGTAACATTTGCTGAAGAAACACCATCTGTTACAGTGGGACTGGCAGATTTGGATAAAGTGGTATATAATCTGTGACCGCTATATAACGAAAATTAATAAGAAAAGAAAGAGAAAGGTATATATCCCCATCAGCAGTCAGTGTCCACCGTGCTCCCAGTTGGAAAAGGAGAGGTTGGCAACTGGAAGGTTTGGTGGAGGATACAGAGCTGTGTGGCTATGAAACTAATAGTAGCCTGAAACGAGTTAGACGCCATTCGGATCTGGAGACTGTGAGCCCTGTTAGCGTCACAGGGTCCACATGCCCACCCAGCCCAGAAACTACCTGTTAACAACACAGGGGCCATTGAGTACGCTGACCGTGTGCGTAGGGGCCACACCTGTGGACAGCAGGCGCATCAGCAGCAGCAGGCCTGTTAATGCCACTGGGCTGCACAAGCAGGACTGGTAGGACAGGAGCTGGTCTTAACCGTTCTGCGTTACCAACTGTGGTGGTGGCCTGCATCCACCACCCTATCCCTGCCTACCTCTGGCCTAAAGCCGCAATGGGTTCAACACATGGAGGTGTGCTCTTTCGGAGCATAATAGAAGACTGCGCACCTCCTTGTTGGCTCCAGCCCCTTTTATAACCTGGGTCCGCCCCAAACCAGGGTGAACCACAATGCACCTCCTGGAGACAAAAGTAGAGTGACACGTCATGAGTGGCATAACTAGCGTCCTATTTGGAAACGCAACTTCAATGATGACCTCATGGCTGCCATGACCCAAACACCTCACCAGTCATCGTCTGACCATCAATAATGCGGTGACAAGCCATAGGTGTGGGCCTCTGCAAGCCATTTGGGAGGACACCTGATGCCCTGTGGTCTATATGGGACCCCCACATCAGGGCCAGGGCCAAAGAGTTCATTACCGGACCTAGTCTCTGATGCAGGAAGTGCCTGAGCATGCTCAGTAGCATGAAATACAGTCTCTGAAAAAAGACTATCAGCTTTAGCATGGTGTCTAGGCACAAAACAGGACTTAGACCCGGCACGGAATGCAAGCACCTGTGCAAAGAGGCTTTTCACACTTAGTGTGGGAGCATGCGCTGTATCCCGAAAAGAAGACTTAGCGTCAGGAATAACACAGTCAGGCTGAGCATACTCACTACGCAAAACACTGTAATTATGCTGCAGCTGGGGTACATCGGCACACGCATGCGCACTAGCTGCCTCTCCACACTTAGACGTGGAGGGAAAATTGCTCTTGGAGATGCTGTCTATGAAATGAAGGAAAAGCTAAAGGAAGCCTGACTTTCTATCCTTCCGAATTATGAAATGCAGCAATGAATTCCATGAGTTTGCTATAACATTAGCGTAGCAAAATGTGCATCAGGGTGTGATGTAGAGGTGCTAGAAATAGCTTGTCACCAGTGGGGCACTAATGGAATACAACAGCCAGTTCTATGATGCCACTAAATGGCAGTATTTTGTGCTATCATTATAGCTTATTAAAAACAGAGCAGGAGGTTGTCATGCAGAGGTGCTGCACATAGATTTGCAGTAGTGTGAATAGACAAAAGTCCAATAGCCACGTTTAGGATGCCAGTAGGTACACTGAGTGTTTGCTAGTATAATGGCTGAATTTAAAAAAGTTTGAGTGTGCAATGCAGGCAGATGTGCTGCAAATATCGTTCCAATAGTGTGAATAGACAAAAGTCCAATAGCCACATTTAGGATGCCACTAGGTACACTGAGTGTTTGCTAGTATAATGGCTGAGTTTAAAAAAGTTTGAGTGTGCAATGCAGGCAGACGTGCTGCAAATATCGTTCCAATAGTGTGAATAGACAAAAGTACAATAGCCACGTTTAGGATGCCAGTAGGTACACTGAGTGTTTGCTAGTATAATGGCTGAATTTAAAAAAGTTTGAGTGTGCAATGCAGCAGACGTGCTGCAAATATCGTTCCAATAGTGTGAATAGACAAAAGTACAATAGCCACGTTTAGGATGCCAGTAGGTACACTGAGTGTTTGCTAGTATAATGGCTGAGTTTAAAAAAGTTTGAGTGTGCAATGCAGGCAGACGTGCTGCAAATATCGTTCCAATAGTGTGAATAGGCAAAAGTACAATAGCCACGTTTAGGACGCCAGTAGGTACACTGAGTGTTTGCTAGTATAATGGCTGAATTTAAAAAAGTTTGAGTGTGCAATGCAGGCAGACGTGCTGCAAATATCGTTCCAATAGTGTGAATAGACAAAAGTACAATAGCCACGTTTAGGATGCCAGTAGGTACACTGAGTGTTTGCTAGTATAATGGCTGAATTTAAAAAAGTTTGAGTGTGCAATGCAGGCAGACGTGCTGCAAATATCGTTCCAATAGTGTGAATAGACAAAAGTACAATAGCCACGTTTAGGATGCCAGTAGGTACACTGAGTGTTTGCTAGTATAATGGCTGAGTTTAAAAAAGTTTGAGTGTGCAATGCAGGCAGACGTGCTGCAAATATCGTTCCAATAGTGTGAATAGAAAAAAGTACAATAGCCACGTTTAGGATGCCAGTAGGTACACTGAGTGTTTGCTAGTATAATGGCTGAATTTAAAAAAGTTTGAGTGTGCAATGCAGGCAGACGTGCTGCAAATATCATTCCAATAGTGTGAATAGACAAAAGTACAATAGCCACGTTTAGGATGCCAGTAGGTACACTGAGTGTTTGCTAGTATAATGGCTGAATTTAAAAAAGTTTGAGTGTGCAATGCAGGCAGATGTGCTGCAAATATCGTTCCAATAGTGTGAATAGACAAAAGTCCAATAGCCACATTTAGGATGCCACTAGGTACACTGAGTGTTTGCTAGTATAATGGCTGAGTTTAAAAAAGTTTGAGTGTGCAATGCAGGC
Source organism: Anomaloglossus baeobatrachus (assembly GCF_048569485.1). Lineage (NCBI taxonomy): Eukaryota > Metazoa > Chordata > Amphibia > Anura > Aromobatidae > Anomaloglossus > Anomaloglossus baeobatrachus. Next base: position 343,724,987 of record NC_134354.1, on the reverse strand, counting down.
AGACGTGCTGCAAATATCGTTCCAATAGTGTGAATAGACAAAAGTACAATAGCCACGTTTAGGATGCCAGTAGGTACACTGAGTGTTTGCTAGTATAATGGCTGAATTTAAAAAAGTTTGAGTGTGCAATGCAGCAGACGTGCTGCAAATATCGTTCCAATAGTGTGAATAGACAAAAGTACAATAGCCACGTTTAGGATGCCAGTAGGTACACTGAGTGTTTGCTAGTATAATGGCTGAATTTAAAAAAGTTTGAGTGTGCAATGCAGGCAGACGTGCTGCAAATATCGTTCCAATAGTGTGAATAGACAAAAGTACAATAGCCACGTTTAGGATGCCAGTAGGTACACTGAGTGTTTGCTAGTATAATGGCTGAATTTAAAAAAGTTTGAGTGTGCAATGCAGGCAGACGTGCTGCAAATATCGTTCCAATAGTGTGAATAGACAAAAGTACAATAGCCACGTTTAGGATGCCAGTAGGTACACTGAGTGTTTGCTAGTATATTAGCTGAGTTTAAAAAAGTTTGAGTGTGCAATGCAGGCAGACGTGCTGCAAATATCGTTCCAATAGTGTGAATAGACAAAAGTACAATAGCCACGTTTAGGATGCCAGTAGGTACACTGAGTGCTAGTATAATGGCTGAATTTAAAAAAGTTTGAGTGTGCAATGCAGGCAGACGTGCTGCAAATATCGTTCCAATAGTGTGAATAGACAAAAGTACAATAGCCACGTTTAGGATGCCACTAGGTACACTGAGTGTTTGCTAGTATAATGGCTTAGTTTAAAAAAGTTTGAGTGTGCAATGCAGGCAGACGTGCTGCAAATGTCTTTGCACTAGTGGGACTATAGCAAAGTCCAATAGCCACGTTTAGGATGCCACTAGGTACACTGACTGTTTGCTAGTATAATGGCTTAGTTAAAAAGAGTTGGAGTCTGCAATGCAGGCAGACGTGCTCTGCAAATGTCTTTGCACTAGTGGGACTATAGCAAAGTCCAATAGCCACGTTTAGGATGCCACTAGGTACACTGAGTGTTTGCTAGTATAATGGCTTAGTTTAAAAAAGTTGGAGTGTGCAATGCAGGCAGACGTGCTCTGCAAATGTCTTTGCACTAGTGGGACTATAGCAAAGTCCAATAGCCACGTTTAGGATGCCACTAGGTACACTGAGTGTTTGCTAGTAAAATTGCTTAGTTTAAAAAAGTTGGAGTGTGCAATGCAGGCAGACGTGCTCTGCAAATGTCTTTGCACTAGTGGGACTATAGCAAAGTCCAATAGCCACGTTTAGGATACCACTAGGTACACTGAGTGTTTGCTAGTATAATGGCTTAGTTATAATGAGTTGGAGTGTGCAGAGGACAGGAGGGTACAGTGGCAGGATTGTGGTGCTCTGAGTAGAGGAATGGAAGCCTGCCTTTCTATTCCCTCCTAATGGTGAAATGCAGGGAGGAAATCCCTGACCTTGGCTACACAGACGCTGGCGCTGTTTTCGGGACCTGTCACCTATGGCTCTCTGACCCTGCCGGTTTGAGCCCTTAAAAGGACTGCTATAAAGTGCTCTCCCTAAGCTGTCTAACGCTGTGTATGCAGCGCATACAGCTGTATCGGCGATAGGACTCAGGAGGACGTAGCTGCGACAGTGATGTCTGACACCAAAGACGCAGAAGGCAGGTAATGGCGTCCTGGAAGAAAATGTCCGGTTTTATAATGCAGGGACATGTGACATGGACATCCTATCACACATGCCGTTGCTTCTCTGGCTCAAAGTCCACTTAGCTGTGTGTGTGTCTGGGATTGGCTGACATGCTGGCCCGCCCCACAAGACGCGCGCGCTTAGGGAATGAAGACAAGAAAAAAAAAAAAAAAATGGCAATCGCCATTATAGAAACAGCAGTGATCTGAAGGCGCTGTTCACGCACACTATACACTGAAATGTCATAATAGTGTGATTCACAGAGTGACTTACACTATTACAGCAGAAACCAAGCTAGGATTTAGCTGGTTTTTTGCTGCTAAAACCGTTCTCGAACGTTTCTAGAACTATCGAGCTTTTGCAAAAAGCTCGAGTTCTAGTTCAATCTAGAACAGGCCCCAAAATCACTCGAGCCTAGAACTGGAGAACCACGAACCACGAACCGCGCTCAACTCTACCCAGGACCTTCTGCGTGTAAAGCAGACGTGATTTCCACTACACTATGAAACCTTTGAAAGCCTGCAAAGTAATGGCATTTAGAGACGAGTTTTGACCGTCAGGGGAAAAAAAAAAATAAATTTGTAGTTCTGTTTGTGATGGAAGCCAAAACATCCCGTCATTCAACAACAAAGCCGAGAACTTCATATATTGTAGTTGGATAGCGTATTATTTCAACACTAAGAACAGATTGGTTTCACTGGGGATTGAACCCAGGACCTTCTGCCTGTTAAGCAGACGTGATGACCACTACACTATGAAACCTGACGAAAAGTTACTGTGTATTGGCTAGCAGAGCAGAATTGTGACTGACGGGGCCTTTTTATTGCTGAAGGAAAGTATTTTTGGTTAATGAAACATTTAAAATTTTTATTACATATTTTACCAGTTTTATTCCTACAAAGGGATTTTGCTTAAAAGGAAGTTTACATTAAATGTGTTACTTTTTTCCACATAGTTTAGTTGTTTGCTTTTGTATTTAAAGGAACTATATATTTTGAAACAAACAGGATTTTTATAATACGGGATTATGTTTTCTGCTAAAATGGTCATTAAAAAAGAAACCCAAAATCGTAGTTCTCTTGGTGAGGGAAGCCAAAATATATTATCAGTTGGCAACAAAACCAAGAATTTCATATATTACAGGTTGATAGCAAATTACTACAACAGCGAAAACGGCTTGTTTTTATTGGGGATTGAACCCAGGACCTTCTGCGTATGAAGTAGACGTGATGACCACGCCACTATGAAACCTGTGAAATCCTCCGAAGTAATGGCATTTAGAGACGAGTTTTGACCGCCAGGGGAAAAAAAAAAAAAATAATTTGTAGTTCTGTTTGTGATGGAAGCCAAAACACACCGCCATTGGGCAACAATGCCGAGAACTTCATATATTGTAGTTGGATAGCGTATTATTTCAACACTAAGAACAGATTGGTTTCACTGGGGATTGAACCCAGGACCTTCTGCCTGTTAAGCAGACGTGATGACCACTACACTATGAAACCTGACGAAAAGTTACTGTGTATTTGGCTAGCAGAGCAGAATTGTGACTGACGGGGCCTTTTTATTGCTGAAGGAAAGTATTTTTGGTTAATGAAACATTTACAATTTTTATTACATATTTTACCAGTTTTATTCCTACAAAGGGATTTTGCTTAAAAGGAAGTTTACATTAAATGTGTTACTTTTTTCCACATAGTTTAGTTGTTTGCTTTTGTATTTAAAGGAACTATATATTTTGAAACAAACAGGATTTTTATAATACGGGATTATGTTTTCTGCTAAAATGGTCATTAAAAAAGAAACCCAAAATCGTAGTTCTCTTGGTGAGGGAAGCCAAAATATATTATCAGTTGGCAACAAAACCAAGAATTTCATATATTACAGGTTGATAGCAAATTACTACAACAGCGAAAACGGCTTGTTTTTATTGGGGATTGAACCCAGGACCTTCTGCGTATGAAGTAGACGTGATGACCACGCCACTATGAAACCTGTGAAATCCTCCGAAGTAATGGCATTTAGAGACGAGTTTTGACCGCCAGGGGAAAAAAAAAAAAATAATTTGTAGTTCTGTTTGTGATGGAAGCCAAAACACACCGCCATTCGGCAACAATGCCGAGAACTTCATATATTGTAGTTGGATAGCGTATTATTTCAACACTAAGAACAGATTGGTTTCACTGGGGATTGAACCCAGGACCTTCTGCGTGTTAAACAGACGTGATGACCACTACACTATGAAACCTGACGAAAAGTTACTGTGTATTGGCTAGCAGAGCAGAATTGTGACTGACGGGGCCTTTTTATTGCTGAAGGAAAGTATTTTTGGTTAATGAAACATTTACAATTATTATTACATATTTTACCAGTTTTATTCCTACAAAGGGATTTTGCTTAAATTGAAGTTTATATTGAATGTGTTACTTTTTTCTCCATAGTTTGGTCTTATGCTTTTGTATTTATGGGAACTATATATTTTGAAACAAATAGGATTTTTATAATATGGGATTATGTTTTCTGCTAAAATGGTCAATAAAAAAGAAACCCAAAATCGTAGTTCTCTTTGTGATGGAAGCCAAAATGTATTGTCATTTGGCAACGAAACCAAGAATTTCACATATTACAAGTCGATAGGAAATTACTTCAACACCAAAAACAGATTGGTTTCACTGGGGATTGAACCCAGGACCTTCTGCGTGTGAAGCAGACGTGATGACCACTACAATATGAAACCTTTGAAATCCTGCAAAGTAATGGCAATTAGAGACGAGTTTTGACCGCCAGGGGAAAAAAAAATAATTCGTAGCTCTGTTGGTGATGGAAGCTAAAACATCCCGTTATTCGTCAACAAAGCCAAGAACTTTATATACTGCAGGTTGATAGGGGATTATTTCAACACCAAGAACAGATTGGTTCTACTGGGGATTAAACGCAGGACCTTCTGCGTGTTAAGCAGACGTGATGACCACTACTCTATGAAACCTGATGGAAAGTTACTGTGTATTGGCTAGCAGAGCAGAATTGTGACTGACGGGGCCTTTTTATTGCTGAAGGAAAGTATTTTTGGTTAATGAAACCTTTTCAATTTTTATTACATATTTTACCAGTTTTATTCCTACAAAGGGATTTTGCTTAAAAGGAAGTTTACATTGAATGTGTTACTTTTTTCCATATAGTTTAGTTGTTTGCTTTTGTATTTAAAGGAACTATATATTTTGAAACAAACAGGATTTTTATAATATGGGATTATGTTTTCTGCTAAAATGGTCAATAAAAAAGAAACCCGAAATCGTAGTTCTCTTGGTGATGGAAGCCAAAATATATTATCAGTTGGCAACAAAACAAAGAATTTCATATGTTTCAGGTTGATAGCAAATTACTTCAACAGCGAAAACGGCTTGTTTTTACTGGGGATTGAACCCAGGACCTTCTGCGTGTGAAGTAGACGTGATGACGACTCCACTATGAAACCTGTGAAATCCTGCAAAGTAATGGCATTTAGAGACGAGTTTTGACCGCCAGGGGAAAAAAAAAAATAATTTGTAGTTCTGTTTGTGATGGAAGCCAAAACATCCCGTCATTAAACAACAAAGCCGAGAACTTCATATATTGTAGTTGGATAGCGTATTATTTCAACACTAAGAACAGATTGGTTTCACTGGGGATTGAACCCAGGACCTTATGCGTGTTAAGCAAACGTGATGACCACTACACTATGAAACCTGACAAAAAGTTACTGTGTATTGGCTAGCAGAGCAGAATTGTGACTGACAGGGCCTTTTTATTGCTGAAGGAAAGTATTTTTGGTTAATGAAACATTTACAATTTTTATTACATATTTTACCAGTTTTATTCCTACAAAAAGATTTTGCTTAAAAGGAAGTTTACATTAAATGTGTTACTTTTTTCCACATAGTTTAGTTGTTTGCTTTTGTATTTAAAGGAACTATATATTTTGAAACAAACAGGATTTTTATAATATGGGATTATGTTTTCTGCTAAAATGGTCAATAAAAAAGAAACCCAAAATCGTAGTTCTCTTGGTGAGGGAGGCCAAAATATATTATCAGTTGGCAACAAAACAAAGAATTTCATATATTACAGGTTGATAGCAAATTACTACAACAGCGAAAACAGCTTGTTTTTATTGGGGATTGAACCCAGGACCTTCTGCGTGTGAAGTAGACGTGATGACCACTCCACTATGAAACCTGTGAAATCCTCCGAAGTAATGGCATTTGGAGACGAGTTTTGACCGCCAGGGGAAAAAAAAAATAATTTGTAGTTCTGTTTGTGATGGAAGCCAAAACACACCGTCATTCGGCAACAATGCCGAGAACTTCATATATTGTAGCTGGATAGCGTATTATTTCTACACTAAGAACAGATTGGTTTCACCGGGGATTGAACCCAGGACCTTCTGCGTGTTAAGCAGACGTGATGACCACTACACTATGAAACCTGACAAAAATTTACTGTGTATTGGCTAGCAGAGCAGAATTGTGACTGACGGGGCCATTTTATTGCTGAAGGAAAGTATTTTTGGTTAATGAAACATTTACAATTTTTATTACATATTTTACCAGTTTTATTCCTACAAAGGGATTTTGCTTAAATTGAAGTTTATATTGAATGTGTTACTTTTTTCTCCATAGTTTGGTCTTTTGCTTTTGTATTTATGGGAACTATATATTTTGAAACAAATAGGATTTTTATAATATGGGATTATGTTTTCTGCTAAAATGGTCAATAAAAAAGAAACCCAAAATCGTAGTTCTCTTTGTGATTGAAGCCAAAATGTATTGTCATTTGGCAACGAAACCAAGAATTTCACATATTACAAGTCGATAGGAAATTACTTCAACACCAAAAACAGATTGGTTTCACTGGAGATTGAACCCAGGAACTTCTGCATGTGATGCAGACATGATGACCACTACACTATGAAACCTTTGAAATCCTGCAAAGTAATGGCAATTAGAGACGAGTTTTGAACGCCAGGGGAAAAAAAACAAATTCGTAGCTCTGTTGGTGATGGAAGCTAAAACATCCCGTTATTCGGCAACAAAGCCAAGAAATTTATATACTGCAGGTTGATAGGGGATTATTTCAACACCAAGAACACATGGGTTTCACTGGGGATTGAACCCAGGACCTTCTGTGTGTAAAGCAGACGCGATTTCCACTACACTATGAAACCGTTGAAAGCCTGCAAAGTAATGGCAATTAGAGATGAGTTTTGACCGCCAGGGGAAAAAAAACAAATTCGTAGCTCTGTTGGGGATGGAAGCCAAAACATCCCATCATTCGGCAACAAAGCCAAGAACTTCATATATAGTAGTTTAATTGAGTATTATTTCAACACCAAGAACAGATTGGTTTTACTGGGGATTTAACGCAGGACCTTCTGCGTGTTAAGCAGACGTGATGACCACTACTCTATGAAACCTGATGGAAAGTTACTGTGTATTGGCTAGCAGAGCAGAATTGTGACTGACGGGGCTTTTTTATTGCTGAAGGAAAGTATTTTTGGTTAATGAAACATTTACAATTTTTATTACATATTTTACCAGTTTTATTCCTACAAAGGGATTTTGCTTAAAAGGAAGTTTACATTGAATGTGTTACTTTTTTCCACATAGTTTAGTTGTTTGCTTTTGTATTTAAATTAACTATATATTTTGAAACAAACAGGATTTTTATAATATGGGATTATGTTTTCTGCTAAAATGGTCAATAAAAAAGAAACCCAAAATCGTAGTTCTCTTGGTGAGGGAAGCCAAAATATATTATCAGTTGGCAACAAAACCAAGAATTTCATATATTACAGGTTGATAGCAAATTACTTCAACAGGGAAAACGGCTTGTTTTTACTGGGGATTGAACCCAGAACCTTCTGCATGTGAAGTAGACGTGATGACCACTCCACTATGAAACCTGTGAAATCCTGCAAAGTAATGGCAATTAGAGACGAGTTTTGACAGCCAGGGGAAAAAAAAAAAAATAATTTGTAGTTCTGTTTGTGATGGAAGCCAAAACATACCGTCATTCGGCAACAATGCCGAGAAATTCATATATTGTAGTTGGATAGCGTATTATTTCAACACTAAGAACAGATTGGTTTCACTGGGGATTGAACCCAGGACCTTCTGCGTGTTAAGCAGACGTGATGACCACTACACTATGAAACCTGACGAAAAGTTACTGTGTATTGGCTAGCAGAGCAGAATTGTGACTGACGGGGCCTTTTTATTGCTGAAGGAAAGTATTTTTGGTTAATGAAACATTTACAATTATTATTACATATTTTACCAGTTTTATTCCTAGAAAGGGATTTTGCTTAAATTGAAGTTTATATTTAATGTGTTACTTTTTTCTCCATAGTTTGGTCTTTTGCTTTTGTATTTATGGGAACTATATATTTTGAAACAAATAGGATTTTTATAATATGGGATTATGTTTTCTGCTAAAATGGTCAATAAAAAAGAAACCCAAAATCGTAGTTCTCTTTGTGATGGAAGCCAAAATGTATTGTCATTTGGCAACGAAACTAAGAATTTCACATATTACAAGTCGATAGGAAATTACTTCAACACCAAAAACAGATTGGTTTCACTGGGGATTGAACCCAGGATCTTCTGGGTGTAAAGCAGATGTGATTTCCACTACACTATGAAACCTTTGAAAGCCTGCAAAGTAATGGCAATTAGAGACGAGTTTTGACCGCCAGGAAAAAAAAAAACAAATTCGTAGCTCTTTTGGGGATGGAAGCCAAAACATCCCATCATTCGGCAACAAAGCCTAGAACTTCATATATTGTAGTTTAATTGAGTATTATTTCAACACCAAGAACAGATTGGTTTTACTGGGGATTGAACCCAGGACCTACTGCGTGTAAAGCAGAAGTAATTTCCACTACACTATGAAACCTTTGAAATCTTGCAAAGTAATGGCAATTAGAGTCGAGTTTTGACCGCCAGGGGAAAAAAAACAAATTCGTAGCTCTGTTGGTGATGGAAGCTAAAACATCCCGTTATTCGGCAACAAAGCCAAGAACTTTATATACTGCAGGTTGATAGGGGATTATTTCAACACCAAGAACACATGGGTTTCACTGGGGATTGAACCCAGGACCGTCTGCGTGTAAAGCAGATGTGATTTCTACTACACTATGAAACCTTTGAAATCCTGCAAAGTAATGGCAGTTAGAGACGAGTTTTGACCGCCAGGGGAAAAAAGAAACAAATTCGTAGCTCTGTTGGTGATGGAAGCCAAAACATCCAATCATTCGGCAACAAAGCCAAGAATTTCATATATTGTAGTTTAATTGGGTATTATTTCAACACCAAGAACAGATTGGTTTTACTGGGGATTGAACACAGGACCTTCAGCGTGTTAAGCAGACGTGATAACCACTACTCTATGAAACCTGATGTAAAGTTACTGTGTATTGGCTAGCAGAGCAGAATTGTGACTGACGGGCCTTTTTTTTGCTGAAGGAAAGTATTTTTGGTTAATGAAACATTTACAATTTTTATTACATATTTTACCAGTTTTATTCCTACAAAGGGATTTTGCTTAAATGGAAGTTTACATTGAATGTGTTACTTTTTTCTACATAGTTTAGTCGTTTGCTTTTGTATTTAAAGGAACTATATATTTTGAAACAAACAGGATTTTTATAATATAAGATTATGTTTTCTGCTAAAATGGTCAATAAAAATGAAACCCAAAATCGTAGTTCTTTTGGTGATGGAAGCCAAAATATATTATCAGTTGGCAACAAAACCAAGAATTTCATATATTACAGGTGTATAGCATATTAATTCAACAGCGAAAACGGCTTGTTTTTACTGGGGATTGAACCCAGTTGCCTTCTGCGTGTGAAGCAGACGTGATGAAAACTACACTATGAAACCTTTGAAAACCTGCAAAGTAACGGCAATTACAGACGAGTTTTGACCGCCAGGGGAAAAAAAACAAATTTGTAGCTCTATTGGTGATGGAAGCTAAAACATCCCGTTATTCGGCAACAAAGCCAAGAACTTTATAGATTGCAGGTTGATAGGATATTATTTCAACACCAAGAACACATGGGTTTCACTGGGGATTGAACCCAGGGGCTTCTGCGTGTAAAGCAGACGTGATTTCCACTACACTATGAAACCTTTGAAAGCCTGCAAAGTAATGGCAATTAGAGACGAGTTTTGACCGCCAGGGAAAAAAAAACAAACAAATTCGTAGCTCTGTTGGTGATGGAAGCCAAAACATCCCATCATTCGGCAACAAAGCCAAGAACTTCATATATTGTAGTTTAATTGGGTATTATTTCAACACTAAGAACAGATTGGTTTCACTGGGGATTGAACACAGGACCTTCTGCGTGTTAAGCAGACGTGATGACCACTACTCTATGAAACCTGATGGAAAGTTACTGTGTATTGGCTAGCAGAGCAGAATTGTGACTGACGGGGCCTTTTTATTGCTGAAGGAAAGTATTTTTGGTTAATGAAACATTTACAATTGTTATTACATATTTTACCAGTTTTATTCCTACTAAGGAATTTTGCTTAAATGGAAGTTTACAATGAATGTGTTACTTTTTTCTACATAGTTTAGTCGTTTGCTTTTGTATTTAAAGGAACTATATATTTTGAAACAAACAGGATTTTTATAATATGGGATTATGTTTTCTGCTAAAATGGTCAATAAAAAAGAAACCCAAAATCGTAGTTCTCTTGGTGATGGAAGCCAAAATATATTATCAGTTGGCAACAAAACCAAGAATTTCAAATATTACAGGTTGATAGCAAATTACTTCAACAGCGATAACGGCTTGTTTTTAATGGGGATTGAACCCAGGACCTTCTGCATGTGAAGCAGACGTGATGACGACCCCACTATGAAACCTGTGAAATCCTGCAAAGTAATGGCATTTAGAGACGAGTTTTGACCGCCAGGGGAAAAAAAAAATAATTTGTAGTTCTGTTTGTGATGGAAGCCAAAACATCCCGTCATTCGGCAACAAAGACGAGAACGTCATATATTGTAGCTGGATAGCGTATTATTTCAACACTAAGAACAGATAGGTTTCACTGGGGATTGAACCCAGGACCTTCTGCATGTTAAGCAGACGTGATGGCCACTACACTATGAAACCTGACAAAAAGTTACTGTGTATTGGCTAGCAGAGCAGAATTGTGACTGACGGGGCCTTTTTATTGCTGAAGGAAAGTATTTTTGGTTAATGAAACATTTACAATTATTATTACATATTTTACCAGTTTTATTCCTACAAAGGGATTTTGCTTAAATTGAAGTTTATATTGAATGTGTTACTTTTTTCTCCATAGTTTGGTCTTTTGCTTTTGTATTTATGGGAACTATATATTTTGAAACAAATAGGATTTTTATAATATGGGATTATGTTTTCTGCTAAAATTGTCAATAAAAAAGAAACCCAAAATCGTATTGGCTAGCAGAGCAGAATTGTGACTGACGGGGCCTTTTTATTGCTGAAGGAAAGTATTTTTGGTTAATGAAACATTTACAATTATTATTACATATTTTACCAGTTTTATTCCTAGAAAGGGATTTTGCTTAAATTGAAGTTTATATTTAATGTGTTACTTTTTTCTCCATAGTTTGGTCTTTTGCTTTTGTATTTATGGGAACTATATATTTTGAAACAAATAGGATTTTTATAATATGGGATTATGTTTTCTGCTAAAATGGTCAATAAAAAAGAAACCCAAAATCGTAGTTCTCTTTGTGATGGAAGCCAAAATGTATTGTCATTTGGCAACGAAACTAAGAATTTCACATATTACAAGTCGATAGGAAATTACTTCAACACCAAAAACAGATTGGTTTCACTGGGGATTGAACCCAGGATCTTCTGGGTGTAAAGCAGATGTGATTTCCACTACACTATGAAACCTTTGAAAGCCTGCAAAGTAATGGCAATTAGAGACGAGTTTTGACCGCCAGGAAAAAAAAAAACAAATTCGTAGCTCTTTTGGGGATGGAAGCCAAAACATCCCATCATTCGGCAACAAAGCCTAGAACTTCATATATTGTAGTTTAATTGAGTATTATTTCAACACCAAGAACAGATTGGTTTTACTGGGGATTGAACCCAGGACCTACTGCGTGTAAAGCAGAAGTAATTTCCACTACACTATGAAACCTTTGAAATCTTGCAAAGTAATGGCAATTAGAGTCGAGTTTTGACCGCCAGGGGAAAAAAAACAAATTCGTAGCTCTGTTGGTGATGGAAGCTAAAACATCCCGTTATTCGGCAACAAAGCCAAGAACTTTATATACTGCAGGTTGATAGGGGATTATTTCAACACCAAGAACACATGGGTTTCACTGGGGATTGAACCCAGGACCGTCTGCGTGTAAAGCAGATGTGATTTCTACTACACTATGAAACCTTTGAAATCCTGCAAAGTAATGGCAGTTAGAGACGAGTTTTGACCGCCAGGGGAAAAAAGAAACAAATTCGTAGCTCTGTTGGTGATGGAAGCCAAAACATCCAATCATTCGGCAACAAAGCCAAGAATTTCATATATTGTAGTTTAATTGGGTATTATTTCAACACCAAGAACAGATTGGTTTTACTGGGGATTGAACACAGGACCTTCAGCGTGTTAAGCAGACGTGATAACCACTACTCTATGAAACCTGATGTAAAGTTACTGTGTATTGGCTAGCAGAGCAGAATTGTGACTGACGGGCCTTTTTTTTGCTGAAGGAAAGTATTTTTGGTTAATGAAACATTTACAATTTTTATTACATATTTTACCAGTTTTATTCCTACAAAGGGATTTTGCTTAAATGGAAGTTTACATTGAATGTGTTACTTTTTTCTACATAGTTTAGTCGTTTGCTTTTGTATTTAAAGGAACTATATATTTTGAAACAAACAGGATTTTTATAATATAAGATTATGTTTTCTGCTAAAATGGTCAATAAAAATGAAACCCAAAATCGTAGTTCTTTTGGTGATGGAAGCCAAAATATATTATCAGTTGGCAACAAAACCAAGAATTTCATATATTACAGGTGTATAGCATATTAATTCAACAGCGAAAACGGCTTGTTTTTACTGGGGATTGAACCCAGTTGCCTTCTGCGTGTGAAGCAGACGTGATGAAAACTACACTATGAAACCTTTGAAAACCTGCAAAGTAACGGCAATTACAGACGAGTTTTGACCGCCAGGGGAAAAAAAACAAATTTGTAGCTCTATTGGTGATGGAAGCTAAAACATCCCGTTATTCGGCAACAAAGCCAAGAACTTTATAGATTGCAGGTTGATAGGATATTATTTCAACACCAAGAACACATGGGTTTCACTGGGGATTGAACCCAGGGGCTTCTGCGTGTAAAGCAGACGTGATTTCCACTACACTATGAAACCTTTGAAAGCCTGCAAAGTAATGGCAATTAGAGACGAGTTTTGACCGCCAGGGAAAAAAAAACAAACAAATTCGTAGCTCTGTTGGTGATGGAAGCCAAAACATCCCATCATTCGGCAACAAAGCCAAGAACTTCATATATTGTAGTTTAATTGGGTATTATTTCAACACTAAGAACAGATTGGTTTCACTGGGGATTGAACACAGGACCTTCTGCGTGTTAAGCAGACGTGATGACCACTACTCTATGAAACCTGATGGAAAGTTACTGTGTATTGGCTAGCAGAGCAGAATTGTGACTGACGGGGCCTTTTTATTGCTGAAGGAAAGTATTTTTGGTTAATGAAACATTTACAATTGTTATTACATATTTTACCAGTTTTATTCCTACTAAGGAATTTTGCTTAAATGGAAGTTTACAATGAATGTGTTACTTTTTTCTACATAGTTTAGTCGTTTGCTTTTGTATTTAAAGGAACTATATATTTTGAAGCAAACAGGATTTTTATAATATGGGATTATGTTTTCTGCTAAAATGGTCAATAAAAAAGAAACCCAAAATCGAAGTTCTCTTGGTGATGGAAGCCAAAATATATTATCAGTTGGCAACAAAACCAAGAATTTCAAATATTACAGGTTGATAGCAAATTACTTCAACAGCGATAACGGCTTGTTTTTAATGGGGATTGAACCCAGGACCTTCTGCATGTGAAGCAGACGTGATGACGACCCCACTATGAAACCTGTGAAATCCTGCAAAGTAATGGCATTTAGAGACGAGTTTTGACCGCCAGGGGAAAAAAAAAATAATTTGTAGTTCTGTTTGTGATGGAAGCCAAAACATCCCGTCATTCGGCAACAAAGACGAGAACGTCATATATTGTAGCTGGATAGCGTATTATTTCAACACTAAGAACAGATAGGTTTCACTGGGGATTGAACCCAGGACCTTCTGCATGTTAAGCAGACGTGATGGCCACTACACTATGAAACCTGACAAAAAGTTACTGTGTATTGGCTAGCAGAGCAGAATTGTGACTGACGGGGCCTTTTTATTGCTGAAGGAAAGTATTTTTGGTTAATGAAACATTTACAATTATTATTACATATTTTACCAGTTTTATTCCTACAAAGGGATTTTGCTTAAATTGAAGTTTATATTGAATGTGTTACTTTTTTCTCCATAGTTTGGTCTTTTGCTTTTGTATTTATGGGAACTATATATTTTGAAACAAATAGGATTTTTATAATATGGGATTATGTTTTCTGCTAAAATTGTCAATAAAAAAGAAACCCAAAATCGTAATTCTCTTTGTGATGGAAGCCAAAATGTATTGTCATTTGGCAACAAAACCAAGAATTTCACATATTACAAGTCGATAGGAAATTACTTCAACACCAAAAACAGATTGGTTTCACTGGGGATTGAACCCAGGACCTTCTGCGTGTGAAGCAGACGTGATGACCACTACACTATGAAACCTTTGAAATCCTGCAAAGTAATGGCAATTAGAGATGAGTTTTGACTGCCAGGGGAAAAAAAACAAATTCGTAGCTCTGTTGGTGATGGAAGCTAAAACATCCCGTTATTCGGCAACAAAGCCAAGAAATTTATATACTGCATGTTGATAGGGGATTATTTCAACACCAAGAACACATGGGTTTCACTGGGGATTGAACCCAGGACCTTCTGTGTGTAAAGCAGACGTGATTTCCACTACACTATGAAACCGTTGAAAGCCTGCAAAGTAATGGCAATTAGAGATGAGTTTTGACCGCCAGGGGAAAAAAAAAAAAATTCGTAGCTCTGTTGGGGATGGAAGCCAAAACATCCCATCATTCGGCAACAAAGCCAAGAACTTCATATATAGTAGTTTAATTGAGTATTATTTCAACACCAAGAACAGATTGGTTTTACTGGGGATTGAACGCAGGACCTTCTGCGTGTTAAGCAGACGTGATGACCACTACTCTATGAAACCTGATGGAAAGTTACTGTGTATTGGCTAGCAGAGCAGAATTGTGACTGACGGGGCCTTTTTATTGCTGAAGGAAAGTATTTTTGGTTAATGAAACATTTACAATTTTTATTACATATTTTACCAGTTTTTTTCCTACAAAGGAATTTTGCTTAAAAGGAAGTTTACATTGAATGTGTTACTTTTTTCCACATAGTTTAGTTGTTTGCTTTTGTATTTAAAGGAACTATATATTTTGAAACAAACAGGATTTTTATAATATGGGATTATGTTTTCTGCTAAAATGGTCAATAAAAAAGAAACCAAAAATCGTAGTTCTCTAGGTGAGGGAAGCCAAAATATATTATCAGTTGGCAACAAAACCAAGAATTTCATATATTACAGGTTGATAGCAAATTACTTCAACAGGGAAAACGGCTTGTTTTTACTGGGGATTGAACCCAGAACCTTCTGCATGTGAAGTAGACGTGATGACCACTCCACTATGAAACCTGTGAAATCCTGCAAAGTAATGGCAATTAGAGACGAGTTTTGACCGCCAGGGGAAAAAAAAAATAAATTGTAGTTCTGTTTGTGATGGAAGCCAAAAAATCCCGTCATTCGGCAACAAAGCCGAGAACTTCATATATTGGAGTTGGATAGCGTATTATTTCAACACTAAGAACAGATTGGTTTCAATGGAGATTAAACCCAGGACCTTCTGCGTGTTAAGCAGAAATGATGACCACTACACTATGAAACCTGACGAAAAGTTACTGTGTATTGGCTAGCAGAGCAGAATTGTGACTGACAGGGCCTTTTTATTGCTGAAGGAAAGTATTTTTGGTTAATGAAACATTTACAATTTTTATTACATATTTTACCAGTTTTATTCCTACAAAGGGATTTTGCTTAAATTGAAGTTTATATTGAATGTGTTACATTTTTCTCCATAGTTTGGTCTTTTGCTTTTGTATTTATGGGAACTATATATTTTGAAACAAATAGGATTTTTATAATATGGGATTATGTTTTCTGCTAAAATGGTCAATAAAAAAGAAACCCAAAATCGTAGTTCTCTTTGTGATGGAAGCCAAAATGTATTGTCATTTGGCAACGAAACCAAGAATTTCACATATTACAAGTCGATAGGAAATTACTTCAACACCAAAAACAGATTGGTTTCACTGGGGATTGAACCCAGGACCTTCTGCGTGTGAAGCAGACGTGATGACCTCTACACTATGAAACCTTTGAAATTCTGCAAAGTAATGGCAATTAGAGACGAGTTTTGACTGCCAGGGGAAAAAAAAACAAATTCGTAGCTCTGTTGGTGATGGAAGCTAAAACATCCCGTTATTCTGCAACAAAGCCAAGAACTTTATATACTGCAGGTTGATAGGGAATTATTTCAACACCAAGAACACATGGGTTTCACTGGGGATTGAACCCAGGACCTTCTGCGTGTAAAGCAGACGTGATTTCCACTACACTATGAAACCTTTGAAAGCCTGCAAAGTAATGGTAATTAGAGACGAATTTGACCGCCAGGGAAAAAAAAAACAAATTCGTAGCTCTGTTCGGGATGGAAGCCAAAACATCCCATCATTCGGCAACAAAGCCAAGAACTTCATATATTGTAGTTTAATTGAGTATTATTTCAACACCAAGAACAGATTGGTTTTACTGGGGAATGAATGCAGGACCTTCAGCGCGTTAAGCAGACGTGATGACCACTACTCTATGAAACCTGATGGAAAGTTACTGTGTATTGGCTAGCAGAGCAGAATTGTGACTGACGGGGCCTTTTTATTGCTGAAGAAAGTATTTTTTGTTAATGAAACATTTACAATTTTTATTACATATTTTACCAGTTTTATTCCTACAAAGAAATTTTACTTAAAAGGAAGTTTACATTTAATGTGTTACTTTTTTCCACATAGTTTAGTTGTTTGCTTTTGTATTTAAAGGAACTATATATTTTGAAACAAACAGGATTTTTATAATATGGGATTATGTTTTCTGCTAAAATGGTCAATAAAAAAGAAACCCAAAATCGTAGTTCTCTTGGTGATGGAAGCCAAAATATATTATCAGTTGGCAACAAAAGAAAGAATTTCATATGTTACAGGTTGATAGCAAATTACTTCAACAGCGCAAACGGCTTGTTTTTACTGGGGATTGAACCCAGGACCTTCTGCGTGTGAAGTAGACGTGATGACGACTCCACTATGAAACTTGCGAAATCCTGCAAAGTAATGGCATTTAGAGACGAGTTTTGACCGCCAGGGGAAAAAAAATAATAATTTGTAGTTCTGTTTGTGATGGAAGCCAAAAAATCCCGTCATACGGCAACAAAGCCGAGAACTTCATATATTGTAGTTGGATAGCGTATTATTTCAACACTAAGAATAGATTGGTTTCACTGGGGATTGAACCCAGGACCTTCTGCGTGTGAAGCAGATGTGATGACCACTACACTTTGAAACATTTGAAATCTTGCAAAGTAATGGCAATTAGAGACAAGTTTTGACCGCCAGGGAAAAAAAACCAAATTCGTAGCTCTGTTGGTGATGGAAGCTAAAACATCCCGTTATTCGGCAACAAAGCCAAGAACTTTATATACTGCAGGTTGATAGGGGATTATTTCAACACCAAGAACACGTGGGTTTCACTGGGGATTGAACCCAGGACCTTCTGCGTGTAAAGCAGACGTGATGACCACTACACTATGAAACCTTTGAAATCCTGCAAAGTATTGGCAATTAGAGACGAGTTTTGACCGCCAGGGAAAAAAAAAACAAATTCGTAGCTCTGTTGGGGATGGAAGCCAAAACATCCCATCATTCGGCAACAAAGCCAAAAACTTCATATATTGTAGTTTAATTGAGTATTATTTCAACACCAAGAACAGATTGGTTTTACTGGGGACTGAACGCAGGACCTGCTGCATGTTAAGCAGACGTGATGACCACTACTCTATGAAACCTGATGGAAAGTTACTGTGTATTGGCTAGCAGAGCAGAATTGTGACTGACGGGGCCTTTTTATTGCTGAAGGAAAGTATTTTTGGTTAATGAAACATTTACAATTTTTATAACATATTTTACCAGTTTTATTCCTACAAAGGGATTTTGCTTAAAAGGAAGTTTACATTGAATGTGTTACTTTTTTCCACATAGTTTAGTTGTTTGCTTTTGTATTTAAAGGAACTATACATTTTGAAACAAACAGGATTTTTATAATATGGGATTATGTTTTCTGCTAAAATGGTCAATAAAAAAGAAACCCAAAATTGTAGTTCTCTTGGTGAGGGAAGCCAAAATAAATTATCAGTTGGCAACAAAACAAAGAATTTCATATATTACATGTTGATAGCAAATTACTTCAACAGCGAAAACAGCTTGATTTACTGGGGATTGAACCCAGGACCTTCTGCGTGTGAAGTAGACGTGATGACCACTCCACTATGAAACCTGTGAAATCCTGCAAAGTAATGGCATTTAGAGACGAGTTTTGACCGCCAGGGGAAAAAAAAAAAATAATTTGTAGTTCTGTTTGTGATGGAAGCCAAAACATACCATCATTCGGCAACAATGCCGAGAACTTCATATATTGTAGTTGGATAGAAAATTATTTCAACACTAAGAACAGATTGGTTTCACTGGGGATTGAACCCAGGACTTTCTGCGTGTTAAGCAGACGTGATGACCACTACATTATGAAACCTGACGAAAAGTTACTGTGTATTGACTAGCAGAGCAGAATTGTGACTGACGGGGCCTTTTTATTGCTGAAGGAAAGTATTGTTGGTTAATGAAACATTTACAATTATTATTACATATTTTACCAGTTTTATTCCTACAAATGGATTTTGCTTAAATTGAAGTTTATATTGAATGTGTTACTTTTTTCTCCATAGTTTGGTCTTTTGCTTTTGTATTTATGGGAACTATATATTTTGAAACAAATAGGATTTTTATAATATGGGATTATGTTTTCTACTAAAATGGTCAATAAAAAAGAAACCCAAAATCGTAGTTCTCTTTGTGATGGAAGCCAAAATGTATTGTCATTTGGCAACGAAACCAAGAATTTCACATATTACAAGTCGATAGGAAATTACTTCAACACCAAAAACAGATTAGTTTCACTGGGGATTGAACCCAGGACCTTCTGCGTGTGAAGCAGACGTGATGACCACTACACTATGAAACCTTTGAAATCCTGCAAAGTAATGGCAATTAAAGACGAGTTTTGACCGCCAGGGGAAAAAAAACAAATTCGTAGCTCTGTTGGTGATGGAAGCTAAAACATCCCGTTATTCGGCAATAAAGCCAAGAACTTTATATACTGCAGGTTGATAGGGGATTATTTCAACACCAAGAACACATGGGTTTCACTGGGGATTGAACCCAGGACCTTCTGCGTGTAAAGCAGACGTGATTTCCACTACACTATGAAACCTTAGAAAGCCTGCAAAGTAATGGCAATTAGAGATGAGTTTTGACTGCCAGGGAAAAAAAAAACAAATTCGTAGCTCTGTTGGGGATGGAAGCCAAAACATCCCATCATTCGGCAACAAAGCCAAGAACTTCATACATTGTAGTTTACTTGAGTATTTTTCAACACCAAGAACAGTTTGGTTTTACTGGGGATTGAACGCAGGACCTTCTGCGTGTTAAGCAGACGTGATGACCACTACTCTATGAAACCTGATGGAAAGTTACTGTGTATTGGCTAGCAGAGCAGAATTATGACTGACAGGGCCTTTTTATTGCTGAAGGAAAGTATTTTTAGTTAATGAAACATTTACAATTATTATTACATATTTTACCAGTTTTATTCCTACAAAGGGATTTTGCTTAAATTGAAGTTTATATTGAATGTGTTACTTTTTTCTCCATAGTTTGGTCTTTTGCTTTTGTATTTATGGGAACTATATATTTTGAAACAAATAGGATTTTTATAATCTGGGATTATGTTTTCTGCTAAAATGGTCAATAAAAAAGAAACCCAAAATCGTAGTTCTCTTTGTGATGGAAGCCAAAAGGTATTGTCATTTGGCAACGAAACCAAGAATTTCACATATTACAAGTCGATAGGAAATTACTTCAACACCAAAAACAGATTGGTTTACTGGGGATTGAACCCCGGACCTTCTGAGTGTGAAGCAGACGTGATGACCACTACACTATGAAACCTTTGAAATCCTGCAAAGTAATGGCAATTAGAGACGAGTTTTGACCGCCAGGGGAAAAAACACAAATTAGTAGCTCTGTTGGTGATGGAAGCTAAAACATTCCATTATTCGGCAACAATGCCAAGAACTTTATATACTGCAGGTTGATAGGGGATAATTTCAACACCAAGAACACATGGGTTTCACTGGGGATTGAACCCAGGACCTTCCGAGTGTAAAGCAGACGTGATTTCCACTACACTATGAAACCTTTGAAAGCCTGCAAAGTAATGGCAATTAGAGACGAGTTTTGACCGCCAGGGAAAAAAAAAACAAATTCGTAGCTCTGTTGGGGATGGAAGCCAAAACATCCCATCATTCGGCAACAAAGCCAAGAACTTCATATATTGTAGTTTAATTGAGTGTTATTTCAACACCAAGAACAGATTGGTTTTACTGGGGATTGAACCCAGGACCTTCCGAGTGTAAAGCAGACGTGATTTCCACTACACTATGAAACCTTTGAAAGCCTGCAAAGTAATGGCAATTAGAGACGAGTTTTGACCGCCATGGAAAAAAAAAACAAATTCGTAGCTCTGTTGGGGATGGAAGCCAAAACATCCCATCATTCGGCAACAAAGCCAAGAACTTCATATATTGTAGTTTAATTGAGTATTATTTCAACACCAAGAACAGATTTGTTTTACTGGGGATTGAACTCAGGACCTTCTGCGTGTTAAGCAGACGTGATGACCACTACTCTATGAAACCTGATGGAAAGTTACTGTGTATTGGCTAGCAGAGCAGAATTGTGACTAACAGGGCCTTTTTATTGCTGAAGGAAAGTATTTTTGGTTAATGAAACATTTACAATTTTTATTACATATTTTACCAGTTTTATTCCTACAAAGGGATTTTGCTTAAAAGGAAGTTTACATTGAATATGTTACTTTTTTCCACATAGTTTAGTTGTTTGCTTTTGTATTTAAAGGAACTATATATTTTGAAACAAACAGGATTTTTATAATATGGGATTATGTTTTCTGCTAAAATGGTCAATAAAAAAGAAACCCAAAATCGTAGTTCTCTTGGTGATGGAAGCCAAAATATATTATCAGTTGGCAACAAAACAAAGAATTTCATATGTTACAGGTTGATATAAAATTACTTCAACAGCGAAAACAGCTTGTTTTTACTGGGGATTGAACCCAGGACCTTCTGTGTGTGAAGTAGACGTTATGACCACTCCACTATGAAACCTGTGAAATCCTGCAAAGTAATGGCATTTAGAGACGAGTTTTGACCGCCAGGGGAAAAAAAAAAATAATTTGTAGTTTTGTTTGTGATGGAAGCTAAAACATACCGTCATTCGGCAACAATGCCGTGATCTTCATATATTGTAGTTGGATAGCGTATTATTTCAACTCTAAGAACAGATTGGTTTCACTGGGGATTGAACCCAGGACCTTCTGCGTGTTAAGCAGACGTGATGACCACTACACTATGAAACCTGATGAAAAGTTACTGTGTATTGGCTAGCAGAGCAGAATTGTGACTGACGGGGCCTTTTTATTGCTGAAGGAAAGCATTTTTGGTTAATGAAACATTTACAATTATTATTACATATTTTACCAATTTTATTCCTACAAAGGGATTTTGCTTAAATTGAAGTTTATATTGAATGTGTTACTTTTTTCTCCATAGTTTGGTCTTTTGCTTTTGTATTTATGGGAACTATATATTTTGAAACAAATAGGATTTTTATAATATGGGATTATGTCTTCTGCTAAAATGGTCAATAAAAAAGAAACCCAAAATCGTAGTTCTCTTTGTGAAGGAAGCCAAAATGTATTGTCATTTGGCAACGAAACCAAGAATTTCACATATTACAAGTCGATAGGAAATTACTTCAACACCAAAAACAGATTGGTTTCACTGGAGATTGACCCCAGGACCTTCTGCGTGTGTAGCAGATCTGATGACCACTACACTATGAAACCTTTGAATACCTGCAAAGTAATGGCAATTAGAGACGAGTTTTGACCGCCAGGGGAAAAAAAACAAATTCGTAGCTCTGTTGGTGATGGAAGCTAAAACATCCCGTTATTCAGCAATAAAGCCAAGAACTTTATATACTGCAGGTTGATAGGGAATTATTTCAACACCAAGAACACATGGGTTTCACTAAGGATTGAACCCAGGACCTTCTGCGTGTAAAGCAGACGTGATTTCCACTAAACTATGAAACCTTTGAAAGCCTGCAAAGTAATGGCAATTAGAGATGAGTTTTGACCGCCAGGGAAAAAAAAAACAATTTCGTAGCTCTGTTGGGGATGGAAGCCAAAACATCCCATCATTCGGCAACAATGCAATATAGTTGGATAGCGTATTATTTCAACTCTAAGAGCAGATTGGTTTCACTGGGGATTGAACCCAGGACCTTCTGCGTGTTAAGCAGACGTGATGACCACTACACTATGAAACCTGACGATAAGTTATTGTGTATTGGCTAGCAGAGCAGAATTGTGACTGACGGGGCCTTTTTATTGCTGAAGGAAAGTATTTTTGGTTAATGAAACATTTACAATTATTATTACATATTTTACCAGTTTTATTCCTACAAAGGGATTTTGCTTAAATTGAAGTTTATATTGAATGTGTTACTTTTTTCTCCATAGTTTGGTCTTTTGCTTTTGCATTTATGGGAACTATATATTTTGAAACAAATAGGATTTTTATAATATGGGATTATGTTTTATGCTAAAATGGTCAATAAAAAAGAAACCCAAAATCGTAGTTCTATTTGTGATGGAAGCCAAAATGTATTGTCATTTGGCAACGAAACCAAGAATTTCACATATTACAAGTCGATAGGAAATTACTTCAACACCAAAAACAGATTAGTTTCACTGGGGATTGAACCCAGGACTTTCTGCGTGTGAAGCAGACGTGATGACCACTACACTATGAAACCTTTGAAATCCTGCAAAGTAATGGCATTTAGAGACGAGTTTTGACCGCCAGGGGAAAAAAAATAATAATTTGTAGTTCTGTTTGTGATGGAAGCCAAAAAATCCCGTCATACGGCAACAAAGCCGAGAACTTCATATATTGTAGTTGGATAGCGTATTATTTCAACACTAAGAGCAGATTAGTTTCACTGGGGATTGAACCCAGGACCTTCTGCGTGTGAAGCAGACGTGATGACCACTACACTATGAAACCTGTGAAATCCTACAAAGCAATGGAAACTGAAAACGAGTTTTGACCGCCAGGGGAAAAAAATTATTAGTTCTGTTATGATGGAAGCCAAAACATCCCATCATTCGGCAACAAAGCCAAGAACTTCATATATTGTAGTTTGATAGATTGCTTTTACTGGGGATTGAACCAGTGTTAAGCAGACGTGATGACTACTACACTATGAAACCTTCTGGAAAGTTACTGTGTATTGGCAAGCAGAGCAGAATTGTAACTGACGGGGCCTTTTTATTGCTGAAGAAAATTGTTTTTGGTAATGAAACATTTACAATTTTTATTACATATTTTACCAGTTTTATTCCTACAAAGGGATATTGCTTAAAATGAAGTTTACATTGAATGTGTTACTTTTTTCTACACAGTTTAATCGTTTGCTTTTGTATTTATGGGAACTATAAATTTTGAAACAAACAGGATTGTTATAATATGGGATTATTTTTTCTGCTAAAATGTTCAATAAAAAAGAAACCCAAAATCGTAGTTCTCCTTGTGATAGAAGCCAAAATGTATTGTCATTTGGCAACGAAACCAAAAATTTCATACTTTACAGGATGATAGGAAATTACTTCAACACCGAAAACAGATTGGTTTCACTGGGTATTGAACCCAGAACGTTCTGCATATGAAGCAGACTTGATGACAACCACACTTTAAAACCTGTGATTCCTGCAAAGTAATGGCAATTAGAGACGAAATTTGACTGCCAGGAAAAAAAAAAAATTCGTAGTTCTGTTGGTGATGGAAGCCAAAACATCCCATCATTCTGCAACAAAGCCAAGAACTTCATATATTGTAGTTTGATAGGGTATTATTTAAACACCAAGAACAGACTGGTTTTACTGGGGATTAAACCCAGAACCTTCTACGTGAAGTATAATAAGTGAAGGAAAGTATTTTTGGTAATGAAACATTTACAATTTTTATTACATATTTTACCAGTTTTATTCCTACAAAGGGATATTGCTTAAATTGAAGTTTACATTGAATGTGTTACTTTTTTCTTCACAGTTTAGTCGTTTGATTTTGTATTTATGGGAACGATATATTTTAAAACAAACAGGATTTTTATAATATGGGATTGTTTTCTGCTAAAATGGTCAATAAAAAAGAAAGCCAAAATCGTAGTTCTTTGTGATGGAAGCCAAAATGTATTGTCATTTGGCAATGAAAGCAAGGATTTTAGATATTACAGGTTGATAGCAAATTACTTCAACAGCGAAAACGGCTTGTCTTTACTGGGGATTGAACCCAGGACATTCTGCGTGTGAAGCAGACGTGATCACTACTACACTTTGAAACCTGTGAAATCCTGCAAAGTAATGGCAATTAGAGACGAGTTTTGACCACCAGGGAAAAAAAAAATAATTCGTAGTTCTATGGGTGATGGAAGCCAAAACATCCCGTCATTCGGCAACAATGCCAAGAACTTCATATATTGTAGTTGCATAGGGTATTATTTCAACACCAAGAACAGATTGGTTTCACTGGGGATTGAACCCAGGACCATCTGCATGTTAAGCAGACGTGATGACCACTACACTTTGAAACCTGTGAAATCCTGCAAAGCAATGGCAATTGGAGACGATTTTGACCGCCAGGGAAAAAAAAACAAATTCAAAGTTCTGTTGGTGATGGAAGACAAAACATCCTGTTATTCGGCAACAAAGCCAAGAAATTCATATATTGTAGTTGGATAGGGTATTATTTCAACACCAAGAAGAGATTGGTTTCACTGGGGATTGAACCCAGGACTAGAGTTGAGCGCGGTTCGTGGTTCGTGGTTCTCCAGTTCTAGGCTCGAGTGATTTTGGGGCATGTTCTAGATTGAACTAGAACTCGAGCTTTTTGCAAAAGCTCGATAGTTCTAGAAACGTTCGAGAACGGTTCTAGCAGCAAAAAACAAGCTAAATCATAGCTTGGTTTCTGCTGTAATAGTGTAAGTTACTCTGTGAATCACACTATTATCACATTTCAGTGTATAGTGTGCGTGAACAGCGCCTTCAGATGACTGCTGTTTGTATAATGGCGATCGCCATTTTTTTTTTTTTTTTTTCTTGTCTTCCTTCCCTAAGCGCGCGCGTCTTGTGGGGCGGGCCAGCATGTCAGCCAATCCCAGACACACACACAGCTAAGTGGACTTTGAGCCAGAGAAGCAACGGCATGTGTGATAGGATGTCCATGTCACATGTCCCTGCATTATAAAACCGGACATTTTCTTCCAGGACGTCATTATCTGCCTTCTGCGTCTTTGGTCAGAGAGCAATAGAGAAGGGTGTTCAATTGCCGCGCCAACAGATCACTCATTCAGATGATGAAGACCAATGTCACTTTATTTTCATACAGGTCTACGCGTTTCTTGAGCACCTGCTCCCTTCCTCAGGACCATCAGGTTAAAAATAACATCAAATCAAAGACCAATGTCACTGAAAATAAAGTGACATTGGTCTTCATCATCTGAATGAGTGATCTGTTGGCGCGGCAATTGAACACCCTTCTCTATTGCTCTCTGATGTCTGCCACTGGGTGGCTGCAGCCGTGGATCTTGTTTTACATGCACTTATAGTAGTTGTGACTGTCACAACTACATCAGGTGAGTGAGTTTACTCCCCCTTCCCCACCCCACATATATCGGGGTAAGACCCTATTTGCGCTTTTTTGTCCACAGCCTCCTTCTACAGTTAGGTCCAGAAATATTTGGACAGTGACACAAGTTTTGTTATTTTAGCTGTTTACAAAAACATGTTCAGAAATACAATTATATATATAATATGGGCTGAAAGTGCACACTCCCAGCTGCAATATGAGAGTTTTCACATCCAAATCGGAGAAAGGGTTTAGGAATCATAGCTCTGTAATGCATAGCCTCCTCTTTTTCAAGGGACCAAAAGTAATTGGACAAGGGACTCTAAGGGCTGCAATTAACTCTGAGGGCGTCTCCCTCGTTAACCTGTAATCAATGAAGTAGTTAAAAGGTCTGGGGTTGATTACAGGTGTGTGGTTTTGCATTTGGAAGCTGTTGCTGTGACCAGACAACATGCGGTCTAAGGAACTCTCAATTGAGGTGAAGCAGAACATCCTGAGGCTGAAAAAAAAGAAAAAATCCATCAGAGACATAGCAGACATGCTTGGAGTAGCAAAATCAACAGTCGGGTACATTCTGAGAAAAAAGGAATTGACTGGTGAGCTTGGGAACTCAAAAAGGCCTGGGCGTCCACGGATGACAACAGTGGTGGATGATCGCCGCATACTTTCTTTGGTGAAGAAGAACCCGTTCACAACATCAACTGAAGTCCAGAACACTCTCAGTGAAGTAGGTGTATCTGTCTCTAAGTCAACAGTAAAGAGAAGACGCCATGAAAGTAAATACAAAGGGTTCACATCTAGATGCAAACCATTCATCAATTCCAAAAATAGACAGGCCAGAGTTAAATTTGCTGAAAAACACCTCATGAAGCCAGCTCAGTTCTGGAAAAGTATTCTATGGACAGATGAGACCAAGATCAACCTGTACCAGAATGATGGGAAGAAAAATGTTTGGAGAAGAAAGGGAACGGCACATGATCCAAGGCACACCACATCCTCTGTAAAACATGGTGGAGGCAACGTGATGGCATGGGCATGCATGGCTTTCAATGGCACTGGGTCACTTGTGTTTATTGATGACATAACAGCAGACAACAGTAGCCGGATGAATTCTGAAGTGTACCGGGATATACTTTCAGCCCAGATTCAGCCAAATGCCGCAAAGTTGATCGGACGGCGCTTCATAGTACAGATGGACAATGACCCCAAGCGTACAGCCAAAGCTACCCAGGAGTTCATGAGTGCAAAAAAGTGGAACATTCTGCAATGGCCAAGTCAATCACCAGATCTTAACCCAATTGAGCATGCATTTCACTTGCTCAAATCCAGACTTAAGACGGAAAGACCCACAAACAAGCAAGACCTGAAGGCTGCGGCTGTAAAGGCCTGGCAAAGCATTAAGAAGGAGGAAACCCAGCGTTTGGTGATGTCCATGGGTTCCAGACTTAAGGCAGTGATTGCCTCCAAAGGATTCGCAACAAAATATTGAAAATAAAAATATTTTGTTTGGGTTTGGTTTATTTGTCCAATTACTTTTGCCCTCCTAAAATGTGGAGTGTTTGTAAAGAAATGTGTACGCTTCCTACAATTTCTATCAGATATTTTTGTTCAAACCTTCAAATTAAACGTTACAATCTGCACTTGAATTCTGTTGTAGAGGTTTCATTTCAAATCCAGTGTGGTGGCATGCAGAGCCCAACTCGCGAAAATTGTGTCACTGTCCAAATATTTCTGGACCTAACTGTATATTCTGCGTCTTTGGTGTCAGACATCACTGTCGCAGCTCCGTCCTCCTGAGTCCTATAGCCGATACAGCTGTATGCGCTGCATACACAGCGTTAAACAGCTTAGGGAGAGCACTTTATAGCAGTCCTTTTAAGGGCTCAAACCGGCAGGGTCAGAGAGCCATAGGTGACAGGTCCTGCAAACAGCAACAGCGTCTGTGTAGCCAAGGTCAGGGATTTCCTCCCTGCATTTCACCATTAGGAGGGAATAGAAAGGCAGGCTTCCATTCCTCTACCCAGAGCACCACAATCCTGCCACTGTACCCTCTTGTCCTCTGCACACTCCAACTCATTATAACTAAGCCATTATACTAGCAAACACTCAGTGTACCTAGTGGCATCCTATCTGTGGCTATTGGACTTTGCTATAGTCCCACTAGTGCAAAGACATTTGCAGAGCACGTCTGCCTGCATTGCACACTCCAACTTTTTTAAACTAAGCCATTTTACTAGCAAACACTCAGTGTACCTAGTGGCATCCTATCTGTGGCTATTGGACTTTGCTATAGTCCCACTAGTGCAAAGACATTTGCAGAGCACGTCTGCCTGCATTGCACACTCCAACTTTTTTAAACTAAGCCATTTTACTAGCAAACACTCAGTGTACCTAGTGGCATCCTAAATGTGGCTATTGGACTTTGCTATAGTCCCACTAGTGCAAAGACATTTGCAGAGCACGTCTGCCTGCATTGCACACTCCAACTTTTTTAAACTAAGCAATTTTACTAGCAAACACTCAGTGTACCTAGTGGCATCCTAAACGTGGCTATTGGACTTTGCTATAGTCCTACTAGTGCAAAGACATTTGCAGAGCACGTCTGCCTGCATTGCACACTCCAACTTTTTTAAACTAAGCCATTTTACTAGCAAACACTCAGTGTACCTAGTGGCATCCTAAACGTGGCTATTGGACTTTGCTATAGTCCCACTAGTGCAAAGACATTTGCAGAGCACGTCTGCCTGCATTGCACACTCAAACTTTTTTAAACTCAGCCTTTATACTAGCAAACACTCAGTGTACCTAGTGGCATCCTAAACGTGGCTATTGTACTTTTGTCTATTCACACTATTGTAAACATATTTGCAGCATGTCTGCCTGCATTGCACACTCAAACTTTTTTAAACTCGGCCATTATACTAGCAAACACTCAGTGTACCTAGTTGTATCCTAAACGTGGCTATTGTACTTTTGTCTATTCACAGTATTGGAACGTTATTTGCAGCACGTCTGCCTGCATTGCACACTCAAACTTTTTTAAACTTAGCCATTATACTAGCAAACACTCAGTGTACCTAGTGGCATCCTAAATGTGGCTATTGTACTTTTGTCTATTCACACTATTGTAAACATATTTGCAGCATGTCTGCCTGCATTGCACACTCAAACTTTTTTAAACTCAGCCATTATACTAGCAAACACTCAGTGTACCTAGTTGTATCCTAAACGTGGCTATTGTACTTTTGTCTATTCACAGTATTGGAACGTTATTTGCAGCACGTCTGCCTGCATTGCACACTCAAACTTTTTTAAACTCAGCCATTATACTAGCAAACACTCAGTGTACCTAGTGGCATCCTAAACGTGGCTATTGTACTTTTGTCTATTCACACTATTGTAAACATATTTGCAGCATGTCTGCCTGCATTGCACACTCAAACTTTTTTAAACTCAGCCATTATACTAGCAAACACTCAGTGTACCTAGTTGTATCCTAAACGTGGCTATTGTACTTTTGTCTATTCACAGTATTGGAACGTTATTTGCAGCACGTCTGCCTGCATTGCACACTCAAACTTTTTTAAACTCAGCCATTATACTAGCAAACACTCAGTGTACCTAGTGGCATCCTAAACGTGGCTATTGTACTTTTGTCTATTCACACTATTGTAAACATATTTGCAGCATGTCTGCCTGCATTGCACACTCAAACTTTTTTAAACTCAGCCATTATACTAGCAAACACTCAGTGTACCTAGTTGTATCCTAAACGTGGCTATTGTACTTTTGTCTATTCACAGTATTGGAACGTTATTTGCAGCACGTCTGCCTGCATTGCACACTCAAACTTTTTTAAACTCAGCCATTATACTAGCAAACACTCAGTGTACCTAGTGGCATCCTAAACGTGGCTATTGTACTTTTGTCTATTCACACTATTGTAAACATATTTGCAGCATGTCTGCCTGCATTGCACACTCAAACTTTTTTAAACTCAGCCATTATACTAGCAAACACTCAATGTACCTAGTTGTATCCTAAACGTGGCTATTGTACTTTTGTCTATTCACAGTATTGGAACGTTATTTGCAGCACGTCTGCCTGCATTGCACACTCAAACTTTTTTAAACTCAGCCATTATACTAGCAAACACTCAGTGTCTCTAGTGGCATCCTAAACGTGGCTATTGTACTTTTGTCTATTCACACTATTGTAAACATATTTGCAGCATGTCTGCCTGCATTGCACACTCAAACTTTTTTAAACTCAGCCATTATACTAGCAAACACTCAGTGTACCTAGTTGTATCCTAAACGTGGCTATTGTACTTTTGTCTATTCACAGTATTGGAACGTTATTTGCAGCACGTCTGCCTGCATTGCACACTCAAACTTTTTTAAACTCAGCCATTATACTAGCAAACACTCAGTGTACCTAGTGGCATCCTAAACGTGGCTATTGTACTTTTGTCTATTCACACTATTGTAAACATATTTGCAGCATGTCTGCCTGCATTGCACACTCAAACTTTTTTAAACTCAGCCATTATACTAGCAAACACTCAGTGTACCTAGTTGTATCCTAAACGTGGCTATTGTACTTTTGTCTATTCACAGTATTGGAACGTTATTTGCAGCACGTCTGCCTGCATTGCACACTCAAACTTTTTTAAACTCAGCCATTATACTAGCAAACACTCAGTGTACCTAGTGGCATCCTAAACGTGGCTATTGTACTTTTGTCTATTCACACTATTGTAAACATATTTGCAGCATGTCTGCCTGCATTGCACACTCAAACTTTTTTAAACTCAGCCATTATACTAGCAAACACTCAGTGTACCTAGTTGTATCCTAAACGTGGCTATTGTACTTTTGTCTATTCACAGTATTGGAACGATATTTGCAGCACGTCTGCCTGCATTGCACACTCTAACTTTTTTAAACTCAGCCATTATACTAGCAAACACTCACTGTACCTAGTTGTATCCTAAACGTGGCTATTGTACTTTTGTCAATTCACAGTATTGGAACGATATTTGCAGCACGTCTGCCTGCATTGCACACTCAAACTTTTTTAAACTCAGCCATTATACTAGCAAACACTCACTGTACCTAGTTGTATCCTAAACGTGGCTATTGTACTTTTGTCTATTCACACTACTGCAAATCTATGTGCAGCACCTCTGCATGACAACCTCCTGCTCTGTTTTTAATAAGCTATAATGATAGCACAAAATACTGCCATTTAGTGGCATCATAGAACTGGCTGTTGTATTCCATTAGTGCCCCACTGGTGACAAGCTATTTCTAGCACCTCTACATTACACCCCCATGCACATTTTGATACGCTAATGTTATAGCAAACTCATGGAATTCATTGCTGCATTTCATAATTCGGAGGGATAGAAAGTCAGGCTTCCTTTAGCTTTTCCTTCTGTTCATAGACAGCATCTCCAAGACAAATTTCCCCTCCACGTCTAAGTGTGGAGAGTCAGCTAGTGCGCATGCTTGTGCCGATGTACCCCAGCTGCAGCATAATTACAGTGTTTCGCGTAGTGAGTATGCTCAGCCTGACTGTGTTATTCCTGGTGCTAAGTCTTCTTTTCGGGATACAGCGCATGCTCCCACACTAAGTGTGAAAAGCCTCTTTGCACAGGTGCTTGCATTCCGTGCCGGGTCTAAGTCCTGTTTTGTGCCTAGACACCATGCTAAAGCTGATAGTCTTTTTTCAGAGACTGTATTTCATGCTACTGAGCATGCTCAGGCACTTCCTGCATCAGAGACTAGGTCCGGTAATGAACTCTTTGGCCCTGGCCCTGATGTGGGGGTCCTATATAGACTACAGGGCATCAGGTGTCCTCCCAAATGGCTTGCAGAGGCCCACACCTATGACTTGTCACCGCATTATTGATGGTCAGACGATGACTGGTGAGGTGTTTGGGTCATGGCAGCCATGAGGTCATAATTGAAGTTGCATTTCCAAATAGGACGCTAGTTATGCCACTGATGACGTGTCATTCTACTTTTGTCTCCAGGAGGTGCATTGTGGTTCACCCTGGTTTGGGGCGGACCCAGGTTATAAAAGGGGCTGGAGCCAACAAGGAGGTGCGCAGTCTTCTATTATGCTCCGAAAGAGCACACCTCCATGTGTTGAACCCATTGCGGCTTTAGGCCAGAGGTAGGCAGGGATAGGGTGGTGGATGCAGGCCACCACCACAGTTGGTAACGCAGAACGGTTAAGACCAGCTCCTGTCCTAACAGTCCTGCTTGTGCAGCCCAGTGGCATTAACAGGCCTGCTGCTGCTGATGCGCCTGCTGTCCACAGGTGTGGCCCCTACGCACACGGTCAGCGTACTCAATGGCCCCTGTGTTGTTAACAGGGAGTTCCTGGGCTGGGTGGGCATGTGGACCCTGTGACGCTAACAGGGCTCACAGTCTCCAGATCCGAATGGCGTCTAACTCGGTTCAGGCTACTATTAGTTTCATAGCCACACAGCTCTGTATCCTCCACCAAACCTTCAAGTTGCCAACCTCTCCTTTTCCAACTGGGAGCACGGTGGACACTGACTGCTGATGGGGATATATACCTTTCTCTTTCTTTTCTTATTAATTTTCGTTATATAGCGGTCACAGATTATATACCACTTTATCCAAATCTGCCAGTCCCACTGTAACAGATGTTGTTTCTTCAGCAAATGTTACAGTTGCTTAACCACCAAATCCACGGACCAAAACTTTTTTCCCCTTTCCAACACACCTGTTCCCCTTTCCAACAGCATCTGTCCTTTTTCAACTCATTTTGGGATATGACCAAAAGTGCAACTGTGCAGGGACACCGTACTCAACGCCATCTCAGCACAGCAGCCATCCCTCGGTCCCTCCCATGTGGACAAGTAAAAGACCATTTCCTCCTATCCATGACAAAGCGTTGAGATTCACTCTGTGCAGCACTGGTGTTTAGTGGAAAAGTAGATCTAAGATTGCGTACCACATTCTGCAGATACTCCTGTATACGTGCGTCTATTTCTATGGCAGGAATTAGTTCGCCAAATTTTGTCTTGTACCGGGGATCTAACAGTGTGGCAACCCAGTATTCAGGATTACTTCAAATTCATACAATCCGAGGGTTATGTAGGTAGTGCAGCAAGAAGGCGCTCATGTGTCTTGTGCATCCAGGAGGACCAAGTCCTTGGTGTGTTGGTGGCAGAGAGGTGAGAATCGTGCCTCCTTCCTCTGCCCTCTCCCCACAACCTCGCACAACCGAAATGTGAGCAAGCTCTTACTCATCTGCTGAGTCTTCCATGCCCATCGCCAGTTCGTCCTCCATTTCTTCATGGGCTCCTGCACTTTCATCAACACTTTTTGCTGATACTATGCGCCCTTGTTAATCCCTCTCCCTCACCATGACTGCCGCATAGGTGCCGCTGACCATCTGGACCTCGTAGATCTTGTTATCCCTTCCGCATATGACTCCTCCTGTACTTCCTCCCCTTCCTCTTGTCCCAACACCTGACTCCGAATAATAATTACAGTGTGCTCCATCATGTAGATGACAAGAATTGTCACGCTGAGAATGACATTGCCAGTGCTAAACATCTTCGTCGACATTTGTGAACTGTGTAGCAGGGTGCATAGGTCCTTGATCTGACACCACTCCAGCAGCGTGATCTGCACCACCTCTTGATCAAGTTATCCCAGGCTATATGTCATACCGTATTTCAGCAGGGCTCTGCGGTGCTGCCACACACGCTGCAACATGTGCAGATTCCAATTCCTGCGTGTCGGAACATCGCATTTCCGGCGTTTAACTGCCAGACCCTAAGACTTCCGGAGTGATGAAAGTTGTGGAGCTGCTGTGTGCGCACGATGGAAGTGAGCACATAGCGAGCGTGCATGCTGCACAAGGCCATGTAGGCCGTGATGGTGTTTTAAAAATTGCTGGAGAATCAGATTCAACACGTGAGCCATACAAGGCACGTGTGTCACATTGCCCTGAGGATGGCCCGCAGCCAAGTTTGCATCATTGCCGCACACGGCTGTTAAGTCACCAACGGAGTCCGCTCCGGCAATTTGTACTCCAGTCGCCAGGTGACAACGTGTTCCTTTCATGCATAGTGCTGATGATGGGAGAGG
Source organism: Anomaloglossus baeobatrachus (assembly GCF_048569485.1). NCBI lineage: Eukaryota > Metazoa > Chordata > Amphibia > Anura > Aromobatidae > Anomaloglossus > Anomaloglossus baeobatrachus. Next base: position 343,690,744 of record NC_134354.1, on the reverse strand, counting down.
AGTCGATGCCAGCGGCGCAGGTGGACGCAGGTTATGCTCACCCACTGGGCTGCATTACCTTGACAGATGCAGAATCTCTGGCTGAATGTAGCTGGTGGGTATCTCACAGATGAAATACCATCATTCAGCTACAACCAATGTGAAGACACCACACCCTTTTTTATGCCCATCCTGTCTGCAGACCACTGCCAGACATAGCTATGAACCTCTGGTTAATTTTACCCCCAGTTCAGTTTTATGATTTTGTGTGCTTGTTACCTGACTACTTTTCCTGCTTGCTGTTTATGTACCTTGTTGGCCGATCCGCATTTCACCTCTGCTTGTTTTCTGATTAAGTCATGGCCGTCCCATTCTGTTCCTGTTCCTCAATTAATGTTTTGACCCTGCCTGACTACTATTCTCTGGAATAGCGGTGTGACTCACATTTCCCATACATTTCAAAGTAAAACTTTGACCGCCTGATGGCATTGAGCTCTGCTGCCAGCATAGTAAGGAGGTGTGTGGTAGTCCTTGTGCGCAGTTGCAAGGAAGGGTGGCCTGACCACACAGGGTTTGCGCCAAGGTGGAGGACCCACACGAGGTTGAAGAGGCAGAAGCAGTGTATTAACTTCTACATACAGAACAAGGATTGAAACAACTCGTGGGGACGGCAAGACTTGTACAGCAGACCCTTCTCCATCTCTCACCATAGTTTGCCAGTGCCCAGTCAGCGACATGTAACATCCCTATCCATGCTTACTGGTCCAAGTATCGGTGGTGAAATGCACCTGTTCACACACAGAGTTTCTCAAGGAAGCGGTGATGTTGTGTGCGACATGCTGGTGTAGCGCAGGCACACCTTTCTTAGAGAAGTAGTGGCGACTGGGCATCTGGTACTGGGGCACAGTGACAGACATAAGGTCTCTAAAATCCTGTGTGTCCACCATGCGGAAAGGCAGCATTTCGGTAGCCAACAGCTTACAGAGGGATAGAGTCAACCTCTTAGCTTTGTCATGGGTCGCAGGAAGTGGCCTTTTATTTGACCACATCTGAGGGACAGAGATCTGGCTGCTGTGTGTAGACGGTGTTGAGTAGGGTGTCCCTGGAAAAATGCAGGTTTGTGAGGAAAGTGCAGGCGGAGACATGATGTTGCCTTCATCTTGCCTTCAGATCTGTTCATCTTGTATCATTTTTAAAAAACACAGCAAGCAAGGGTTACTCCAAGCGGAGTCTACCTTTTTTCCAAAACTTGGGCACACAGACACCCCATCAGTGGCAGCACTTGTGCCATAGCTGCAAACAGGATGTTTTGATTTGCATCAAGCACATTCAAAAATACGCCATAATTAACCGTCTCCAGCATGACACCGGGGTAGGTAGGTAAAGTCTTTGCTGAACCATGACTTGGTCATCTTGTCTCCTTTTAAAAACAATGTAAGCAAGGGTTACTCCAAGCGGAGCCTCCCTTTTTTCCAAAAATTGTGCCCCACACACACCCACCCATTCAGTGGCAGCACTTGTGCCCTAGTTGCAAACAGGATGTTTTGATTTGCATCAAGCACATTCCAAATCCACAAGCATTTACTCTCCCCAGGATGACACAGGGGTAGTAAATTCATTCTGGATCCATGACTTGTTCATTTTGATGAACGTCAGTCTGTCCACATTGTCACTGGACAGACGCGTGCGCTTATCTGTCAGCACACACCCAGCAGCACTGAAGACACGTTCAGAGACAACGCTGGCAGCTGGACACGACAAAATCTTCAAGGCGTAACTGGAGAGCTCTGGACATTTTTCTAGATTTGAAGCCCAAAAGGAGCAAGGCTCCATTTGAAAAGTCATTGCATCGATGTTCATTTGGAGATACTCCTGTATCATCCTCTCCATCCGTTGACTATGTGTCAGACTTGTTGTCTCTGGTGGCCTTGCAAAGGAGGGTCTAAAAAAATTATTAAAAGATTCCATAAAATTGCTGTTACCAGCACCAGATCCGGTCCTACTGGTACGGGTAGACTGTTGAAGATGACGAGGCCGTCCCATGTTTGTCAAGTTCCAACTGGAAGAATCACTCCCTTCACCTGCACGTGTCACGCTCCCCGGGTCCTCACCCCCGTTCCCCGGCTCACCTGCCACGCTCTCCGCTCCCCAGTCACCGGATTCCGTCCGTCCCAGGGCTCCGGGCCCCCGATCCCGGCGCCCGACAGCTTCCCTGGACCTGGCCGGCTCCCCTGCGTCCTCCTCGCAGCCTCCTTCCCTGGCTTCTGGCACCCGGGCGGCGCGCATGCGCATTAGGGCGCGCGCGCGGTCACTGACCCTTTCTTAAAGGGCCAGCGTCCATTAACAGGAAATGAGGTTGCACAGGTACGGGGTATATAGGGGGTCATTGTCCAAGGGGGCGGGGCCTGATCTTCGTGTTCCCTGAGCTAGGAGTCAGGTCTCTTGGTGTTTATGTGCCTGTACTCACCTATCTGTCTTTGTAGAGCCGTACCTGCCTCGCCATCCAGTCTGCCGTGTCCTGATCCCCGCACGCTGTCCGTCTGCCATCTGACAGTCCGTACCATCCCGGATCCCTGCGGTGACCCGTCATCTTGCTCCAGAGGTTCCGGACCCCGCCTGATATCACCTCGGCCTCCGAACCTGAGCTACGTCACCAAGACCACCTTCTGTGACTCCGTGGTCCCTGGGACTCCTCCGCTGCCTTCACTTGCACGGACTGTTCTACTGCACATCAGTGCTTCAGCTGCCGGACTCCCTACCACCATCTCAGAGAGTTCGGTCCAGTGGATCCACCTCCTGGGTCTGCCCGACCGCCCGGCCGTGACAGTAAGATCAGGCCATGGATCCCGCTGCAGCACTAATGGCTCTGCAAGAGGAACTCCAACGCCAGCGTGAAGTCCAGACCCGCATGCTGCAATTCATGACCTCCGTGGACACCCGCCTGTACACATTACAAGCATCAATGACGCCTGCGGCACCCAGGTCCCCCGCCAGGCAAGCCATGGCCCCCGCACCAGTGGCAACCTCGTCAGATGCTTCCCGACTCCGTTTGGCGTCACCTCCTCGTTATGCTGGAGATCCCAAGACCTGCAGGGGCTTCATAAATCAATGTTCCCTTCATTTCACGCAGCTGCCACATCTGTTCGCCTCCGACCAAGCCAAGGTCGCCTTTATAATGTCCCACCTAGAGGGCGAGGCGCTGGCGTGGATGAACCCCTTGTGGGAGAAGGAGGACCCCATGACCAAGGATCTTCAACAGTTCCTGCAGGCATTCCGCAGCACCTTTGACGAGCCGGGACGCGCTTCTGCCTCTGCTTCATCACTCCTCCGCCTACGTCAAGGAACACTGACGGTGGGCCAATACGCCATCCGTTTTCGCACTTTGGCTTCAGAACTCGGGTGGAATAATGAGGCCCTAACAGCCGCCTTCTGGGAGGGACTCTCGATTCGCATCAAGGATGAGTTGGCGGGTCGGGACGTGCCCTCCACCCTAGATGCCCTGATTGCCCTAGCAACTCGTGTGGACATACGTTTTCAGGAGCGCTCCAAAGAGCTATCTCGTGAGAGACGCCCGTTACGGCATTCATCTCCTCCTCAGAAGCCCTCCGTACCTCAGTCATCAACAGCTGGGAGTCCCGTCCACGAGCCCATGCAGATTGACCGAGTGCGTCAGTCTGCACAACGTAGAGCAGAGCGGCTTGCCCAGGGTCTCTGCTTTTACTGCGGTGAGGGCACACACCTCCTCCGTTCCTGTCCGGAAAGGCCGGGAAACTCCAAAGCCTAGGGTTGGTAGGAGAGGCCACCCTAGGTGCTGGGACTCTCTCTGATCCGGTCACATGGACCGTGCAAGTGACAACGGGAGAGACGCGGTTCACGGCTGAGGCTTATCTTGATTCCGGGGCAGCAGGCAATTTCATCCAGCAAGCCACCGTGGACAAATACCAGGTGCCTGTTATCCCACTCAACAAGCCCCTGGTGATTGCCTCTGTGGATGGGAGACCCCTTTCTGACACCATCTCCTGGACCACCAGGCCGGTTGAACTGCACATCGGTGCTCTTCACACCGAGAACATCGCCTTCTACGTCCTTCCGCACATGTCCCATCAGATCCTGCTGGGCCTTCCATGGTTACGGACTCACGAACCATCAGTCAGCTGGGGCACTGGCGAAATCACCCGCTGGGGTGCTTCGTGCCATGAGAGATGCCTAAAATCCACACAACCCATCCGACGACCTCCGGTTCCTGAGAACCTACCGGGGCTGCCCTCGGCTTATTGGTCCTTTGCTGATGTCTTTGATAAAAAAGAATCCGAGGTACTGCCGCCACATCGCCCCTACGATTGTGCCATCGACCTGCTCCCTGGAACAACGCCACCACGAGGACGGATATATCCTTTATCTCCAGCCGAAACAAGGGCTATGTCGACTTACATCTCAGAGAGCCTGGCTAGGGGATTCATTCGGAGATCCTCCTCTCCTGCTGGAGCAGGTTTCTTCTTTGTCAAGAAAAAAGAGGGCGATTTACGTCCCTGCATCGACTACCGGGGTCTGAATCAGATCACTGTTAAGAACAAGTACCCTCTGCCGCTCATCCCCGAATTGTTTGACCGGCTTAGAGGAGCTCGTCTGTTCACCAAGCTGGATCTTCGGGGTGCTTACAATCTGGTGCGCATCCGCTCTGGTGACGAATGGAAGACCGCGTTTAATACGCGCGATGGACATTATGAGTACTGCGTGATGCCCTTCGGCCTGTGTAACGCCCCTGCCGTCTTCCAAGAACTGGTGAACGACGTGTTCCGAGACCTCCTCTACACCTGTGTGGTAGTATATCTAGATGACATCCTTGTCTTCTCTCCGGACCTCCCAACCCACAGAGAGCACGTACAGCTGGTTCTACGACGACTAAGAGAGAACCGTCTGTACGCAAAGTATGAGAAGTGTGTCTTTGAGCAGTCTTCTCTCCCCTTTCTGGGGTACATCATCTCTGAGACTGGACTGCAGATGGATCCCAAGAAGGTCTCCGCCATTCTCAACTGGCCTCCCCCTTCTGGACTGAAGGCAATCCAACGCTTCCTGGGATTCGCCAACTACTACCGCCAATTCGTCCCTCACTTCTCTGCTCTGACTGCTCCACTTTCCGCTTTGACTAAGAAAGAGGCAAATCCAAAGGACTGGTCGCCTGCGGCCGACGCCGCGTTTGGCTCTTTGAAGCGGGCTTTTGCTTCCTCGCCTGTACTTCACCGTCCGGAGTTGAACCGCCAGTTCACCTTGGAGGTGGATGCCTCCTCCTCAGGAGCCGGAGCAGTGCTCATGCAGAAGTCCTCCTCCGGGAAGATGGTGACTTGCGGATTCTTCTCCAAGGGCTTCTCAGCGCCTGAACGCAACTATACCATCGGGGACCGAGAGCTCTTGGCAGTCAAACTGGCACTGGAGGAATGGCGCTACCTCCTGGAAGGTGCAGTGTATCCCGTGATCATCTACACGGACCACAAGAACCTAGAATACCTGCGGTCCGCTCAGCGACTGAACCCACGGCAAGCCAGGTGGTCCTTATTCTTTGCCAGGTTCGACTTTCAGCTTCACTTCCGACCCGCGGACAAGAATGTACGCGCTGATGCCTTGTCCAGGTCTTTCATGCCCATGGAGCAGGAGGAAGAGACTACCCAACCCATCATCTGTCCTAGCAACATCATTCCGGTGGCCCCTGTTACCCTAGCCCAGATACCGCCCGGGAAGACCTATGTCTCCGATACCGACAGGCAAAAAGTGTTACACTGGGGTCATGCCTCAAAAACAGCCGGGCATGCTGGTCAGAAGAGAACATGGGGTGCGATTGTACGCCATTACTGGTGGCCATCCCTTCGCACGGACGTCGCTGCTTTTGTCTCTGCCTGCTCCTCCTGTGCCAGGAACAAGACGCCCAAACACTTGCCCCATGGCCGTCTTCTGCCTCTGCCGATACCCTCAGTTCCGTGGCAACACATAGCAATGGACTTTATTACGGACTTGCCATTATCCTCCGGGCACACAGTCATATGGGTCGTGGTTGATCGATTCTCCAAAATGGCCCACTTCGTTCCTATGGCCGGACTGCCCTCTGCTCAGGAACTCGCGGAAGCCTATATACATCACATCTTCCGCTTGCATGGCTTTCCATCCCACATAGTGTCCGACAGAGGAACTCAGTTCACCTCCCGCTTCTGGAGGGCTCTATGCAAACATCTGGGAGTGACTCTGGACTTTTCTTCTTCTTACCATCCTCAGTCTAACGGCCAAGTGGAGAGGGTCAATCAAATCGTGACCTCATACCTACGTCACTATGTCAACGCCCATCACGACGACTGGTCCTCGCTTCTGCCTTGGGCTGAATTCTCCCATAACCACCACGTCAGTGAGTCATCCTCCGAATCTCCCTTCCATGTTGTTTACGGACTCCAGCCCGCCGTCCCATTGCCTATATCCCCTTCATCGGATGTCCCGGCTGCTGATACTGCAGTTCGTGACTTTGCTACCATTTGGGACTCTGTCAAAGCGTCCCTTGGGCGCGCTTCCCAGCGGATGAAGAAACACGCTGACAAGAGACGTCTGGATCCTCCGTGTTTCTCTCCTGGTGACCTGGTCTGGCTTGCTTCCCAGTACATCCGATTGAAGATACCTTCCTACAAGCTGGGTCCTCGCTACATCGGGCCGTTTAAGGTCCTCAGCAAGATCAATGAGGTATCCTACAAGCTACAGCTCCCGGCCACGATGAGGATACCCAACTCCTTCCACGTCTCTCTGCTCAAGCCGGTTGTCCTTGGTCCCTTCTCCGCTGCTGCCAGTCCGGCCCCTCCTCCTATTGCCGATGATGACATCTATGCGGTAAGGGATATCGTGGCCATGAAGACCGTACGAGGTCGACAGTTCTTCCTGGTGGACTGGGAAGGGTATGGTCCTGAGGATAGGTCTTGGGAGCCCAGGGAGAACGTGGGCACTCCTCTTATCCGTGCCTTCATGTCCCGGTTGCGGGGAGGGGGGCGTGGGGGGGGGGGTACTGTCACGCTCCCCGGGTCCTCACCCCCGTTCCCCGGCTCACCTGCCACGCTCTCCGCTCCCCAGTCACCGGATTCCGTCCGTCCCAGGGCTCCGGGCCCCCGATCCCGGCGCCCGACAGCTTCCCTGGACCTGGCCGGCTCCCCTGCGTCCTCCTCGCAGCCTCCTTCCCTGGCTTCTGGCACCCGGGCGGCGCGCATGCGCATTAGGGCGCGCGCGCGGTCACTGACCCTTTCTTAAAGGGCCAGCGTCCATTAACAGGAAATGAGGTTGCACAGGTACGGGGTATATAGGGGGTCATTGTCCAAGGGGGCGGGGCCTGATCTTCGTGTTCCCTGAGCTAGGAGTCAGGTCTCTTGGTGTTTATGTGCCTGTACTCACCTATCTGTCTTTGTAGAGCCGTACCTGCCTCGCCATCCAGTCTGCCGTGTCCTGATCCCCGCACGCTGTCCGTCTGCCATCTGACAGTCCGTACCATCCCGGATCCCTGCGGTGACCCGTCATCTTGCTCCAGAGGTTCCGGACCCCGCCTGATATCACCTCGGCCTCCGAACCTGAGCTACGTCACCAAGACCACCTTCTGTGACTCCGTGGTCCCTGGGACTCCTCCGCTGCCTTCACTTGCACGGACTGTTCTACTGCACATCAGTGCTTCAGCTGCCGGACTCCCTACCACCATCTCAGAGAGTTCGGTCCAGTGGATCCACCTCCTGGGTCTGCCCGACCGCCCGGCCGTGACAGCACGGTTGTTTGGTGGAAAAGCCGAGCTAAGATCGAGTAACAGCTTCTGCTGATACTCCTGCATACGTGCGTCCCTTTCTATGGGTGGAATTATGTCACAAAATTTGGACTTGTACCGGGGATCTAATAGTGTGGCAAGCTAGTAGTCATCATCACTTCTAATTTTGACAATACGAGGGTCATGTTGGAGGTAGTGCAACAAGAAGGCACTCATGTGTCTTGCGCAGCCATGCGGACCAAGTCCACGCTGTGTTTGTGGCATAGAGGTGCTAACCGTTCTTTCTTCCTCTGACATCTCCCCCCAACCTCTTTCAACTGAAACTTGACCAAGCTCCCCCTCATCTGCTGAGTCTTCCATGTCCATGGACAGTTTGTCCTCCATATCTTCATGTCCTCCTGCACCTTCCTCAACATCTCTCCTGCTACCATGCGCCCTTGTTGATCCCTGTCCACCATGGTCCAATGCCTGCCGCGTTGGTGATGATGAACGTCTGGACCTTGGTGATGTTGTTGTGTCTTGCGCATATGAATCCTCCTGTAGTTCCTCCCCTTCCTGTTGTCCCACCCCCTGACTCCGAATAGTGTTTAGCGTGTGCTCCAGCATGTAAATGACTGGAATCGTCATGATGATAATGGCATTGTCAGCGCTAAACATATTCGTCGCCATGTCGAAACTGTGCAGAAGGGTGCATAGGTCCTTGATCTGAGATCACTCCATCAGGGTGATCTGCCCCACCTCTGCATCTCGTTGGCCCAGGCTATACGTCATGACGTATTGCACCATGGCTCTGCGGTGCTGCCACAGTCGCTGTAACATGTGGAGAGTTGAATTCCAGCGTGTCGCCACATCGCATTTCAGGCGATGAACCGGCAGGCCGAAAGACTTCTGGAGCGATGCAAGTCGCTCAGCTGCGGCGCTTGAACGGCGGAAGTGAGCAGACAGTTTTCGTGCCCTGTTCAGAAGGCCATCTAGGCCGGGATAGTGTGTTAAAAATTGCTGGACGACAAGGTTCAACACGTGAGCCATACAAGGTACGTGTGTCACCTTGCCAAGGCGAAGTGCCGCACCCAGGTTTGCAGCATTGTCGCACACGGCCTTACCAGGCTGCAGGTTGAGTGGAGACAACCATTTATGAAACTCGGACCGCAGAGCTGACCACAACTCCTCAGCTGTGTGACTCTTATTCCCAAGACATGTCAAGCTAAAGACCGCCTGATGCCGTTGCGCTCTGCTGCCAGCATAGTAATGAGGGTTGCGTGATTCGTTCTGCGCAGTGAGAACGCTGGTGGCCTGACCAGGCAGGCTTGGGGCGGAGGTGGAGGACCCAGATGAGGTGGAGGATGCAGAAGCAGTGGCGGAACTTGGACAGACAGAGGATTGACACACAAGTCGTGTGGACGGCAAGACTTGTGCAGCAGACCCTTCACCAACACCTATCACCATAGTTACCCAGTGGCCAGTCAGCGACATGTAACGTCCCTGTCCATGCTTACTGGTCCAAGTATCGGTGGTGAAATGCACCCGTTCACACACAGAGTTTCTCAAGGAAGCGGTGATGTTGTGTGTGACATGCTGGTGTAGCGCGGGCACACCTTTCTTAGAGAAGTAGTGGCGACTAGGCATCTGGTACTGGGGCACAGCGACAGACATAAGGTCTCTAAAATCCTGTGTGTCCACTAGGCGGAAAGGCAGCATTTCGGTAGCCAACAGCTTACAGAGGGATAGAGTCAACCTCTTAGCTTTGTCATGGGTCGCAGGAAGTGGCCTTTTATTTGACCACATCTGAGGGACAGAGATCTGGCTGCTGTGTGTAGACGGTGTTGAGTAGGGTGTCCCTGGAAAAATGCAGGTTTGTGAGGAAAGTGCAGGCGGAGACATGATGTTGCCTTCATCCAACGTTGGTGCTATCGATGTTTGAGAGAGCTGTACACAATCACTTGTTTCCCCTTCCAAACCAACTGACGACCTACCAAGCAAACTGCCTGTTGCGGTTACAGTGGTGGAAGTTGTGGGTGGAAAAACAGGTGTGACAGCTGTCCCCACAGTCCTAGAAGATCACGAGCGCGCGGATGCACTGGAAGGGGCAGGCGGTGGATGGTTGGCTCCGCTAGGCCGCATTGCAGCACGGTGAGCTTCCCACCAGGCCATATGATATTTATTCATGTGACGATTCATGGAAGAAGTTGTCAAACTGCTGAGGTTTTGACCTCTACTAAGATAACCATGCCAAATGTTACAGATCACATAATTAGGGCGATCTTTTTTTATGTCAAAAAAGGACCAGGCTAGGCAAGGCTTAGAGGCCATGCGACCTGTTGATCCACCCCGAATAATGCTCAGAGGCAGAGTGTTGGCTGAGGATGCAGTTGTAGACGTGCTACCAGTGCTCCGACTGTGTCCAGGAAGGCGCAAGGTTACTTCGACGTCGGTTGCATCCTTCTCCACCGCCTCTGTTGACCTCCTCGAGTGTCTGACTTTGGTTGACAGTAGGTGGGATCTAGGACTTCATCATCAATTGTTGTGTTTGCACTCCCCTCCCCCTCAGACAGAGCCTCTTCTTGCCCTGACCGAATATTTAAGTTGTCATCCCAATCGGGTATCTGCGTCTCATCTTCATCAGTATGTTCCTCATTGTCTATAACCACATTTGTTGGAAAGGCAGCATTTTGGTAGCCAACAGTTTGCAGATGATGAAAGTCAACCTCCAAGCCATGTCATGCCCTTCTAAAAGCATGTAAAACACAGCGAGGGGACTCCAACCACAGTCTCCCTCATTTCCACTAACTGGGCCACACACACCCCACTTGACTGGCATCGGTTGAGCCCCCTTTTGAAAAAGAAAAAGATGCTTTGCATGAAGCACTCTCAAAAATACGCGTGCCTTTCCCGTCCCCTGGCTGACCCAGGGGAAGAAAAGTCCTCTGAGAGCCATGACTTGTTCATCTTGGTTCTTTTAGAGACACAGCGAGGGGACTCCAACCACAGTCTCCCTCGTTTCCACTAACTGGGCCACACACACCCCACTTGACTGGCATCGGTTGAGCCCCCTTTTGAAAAAGAAAAAGATGCTTTGCATGAAGCACTCTCAAAAATACGCGTGCCTTTCCCGTCCCCTGGCTGACCCAGGGGAAGAAAAGTCCTCTGAGAGCCATGACTTGTTCATCTTGGTTCTTTTAGAGACACAGCGAGGGGACTCCAACCACAGTCTCCCTCGTTTCCACTAACTGGGCCACACACACCCCACTTGACTGGCATCGGTTGAGCCCCCTTTTGAAAAAGAAAAAGATGCTTTGCATGAAGCACTCTCAAAAATACGCGTGCCTTTCCCGTCCCCTGGCTGACCCAGGGGAAGAAAAGTCCTCTGAGAGCCATGACTTGTTCATCTTGGTTCTTTTAGAGACACAGCGAGGGGACTCCAATCACAGTCTCCCTCGTTTCCACTAACTGGGCCACACACACCCAACTTGACCGGCATCGGTTGAGTCCCCTTTTGAAAAAGAAAAAGATGCTTTGCATGAAGCACTCTCAAAAATACGCGTGCCTTTCCCGTCCCCTGGCTGACCCAGGGAAAGAAAAGTCCTCTGAGAGCCATGATTTGTTCATTTTGGGTCTTTTAGAAACACAGCGAGGGGACTCCAACCACAGTCTCCCTCGTTTCCACTAACTGGGCCACACACACCCCACTTGACTGGCATCGGTTGAGCCCCCTTTTGAAAAAGAAAAAGATGCTTTGCATGAAGCACTCTCAAAAATACGCGTGCCTTTCCCGTCCCCTGGCTGACCCAGGGGAAGAAAAGTCCTCTGAGAGCCATGATTTGTTCATTTTGGGTCTTTTAGAAACACAGCGAGGGGACTCCAACCACAGTCTCCCTCGTTTCCACTAACTGGGCCACACACACCCCACTTGACTGGCATCGGTTGAGCCCCCTTTTGAAAAAGAAAAAGATGCTTTGCATGAAGCACTCTCAAAAATACGCGTGCCTTTCCCGTCCCCTGGCTGACCCAGGGGAAGAAAAGTCCTCTGAGAGCCATGACTTGTTCATCTTGGTTCTTTTAGAGACACAGCGAGGGGACTCCAACCACAGTCTCCCTCATTTCCACTAACTGGGCCACACACACCCCACTTGACTGGCATCGGTTGAGCCCCCTTTTGAAAAAGAAAAAGATGCTTTGCATGAAGCACTCTCAAAAATACGCGTGCCTTTCCCGTCCCCTGGCTGACCCAGGGGAAGAAAAGTCCTCTGAGAGCCATGACTTGTTCATCTTGGTTCTTTTAGAGACACAGCGAGGAGACTCCAACCACAGTCTCCCTCATTTCCACTAACTGGGCCACACACACCCCACTTGACTGGCATCGGTTGAGCCCCCTTTTGAAAAAGAAAAAGATGCTTTGCATGAAGCACTCTCAAAAATACGCGTGCCTTTCCCGTCCCCTGGCTGACCCAGGGGAAGAAAAGTCCTCTGAGAGCCAAGACTTGTTCATCTTGGTTCTTTTAGATACACAGCGAGGGGACTCCAACCACAGTCTCCTTCGTTGCCACTAACTGGGCCACACACACCCCACTTGACTGGCATCGGTTGAGCCCCCTTTTGAAAAAGAAAAAGATGCTTTGCATGAAGCACTCTCAAAAATACGCGTGCTTTTCCCGTCCCCTGGCTGACCCAGGGGAAGAAAAGTCCTCTGAGAGCCATGACTTGTTCATCTTGGTTCTTTTAGAGACACAGCGAGAAGACTCCAACCACAGTCTCCTTCGTTGCCACTAACTGGGCCACACACACCCCACTTGACTGGCATCGGTTGAGCCCCCTTTTGAAAAAGAAAAAGATGCTTTGCATGAAGCACTCTCAAAAATACGCGTGCCTTTCCCGTCCCCTGGCTGACCCAGGGGAAGAAAAGTCCTCTGAGAGCCATGTCCACATTGTCAGTGGACAGACGCGTGTGCTTATCTGCCAGCAGACCACCAGCAGCACTGAAGACAGGTTCCGAGAGAACGCTGGCTGCAGGACATGACAAGATCCCCAAGGCGTACGTGGCGAGCTCAGGCAATTTATCCAGACTGGAAGCCTAAAATGAGCAGGGCTCAAGTTGCACAATAATGGAATCGATGTTTCCTTGCATATACTCAGATATCTGTGTGTCCTCCTCTTTTCCCTTGTCCAGCTCTTTTGTTTTCACATGAGTATATGTCCTTGTCACTTTCCCATGTGTTGTGAGTTGTTTGTCACCTTTTAAACACCTTTGAGGGTGTTTTCTAGGTGTTTTTCTGTGTTTGTGATTGCCTGCCATTGTTTCCTATGCAGTTCGAGTTCGGTTCGTCGAACGTTCGACGAGCCGAACTCGAACGGGAGCTCCGTTCGGCGAACCGACCTCATGCCGAACCGGAACCGGTTCGCTCATCTCTACCCAGGACCTTCTGCGTGTTAAGCAGACGTGATGACCACTACACTATGAAACCTGATGAAATGTTACTGTGTATTGGCTAGCAGAGCAGAATTGTGACTGACGGGGCCTTTTTATTGCTGAAGGAAAGTATTTTTGGTAATGAAACATTTACAATTTTTATTACATATTTTACCAGTTTTATTCCTACAAAGGGATATTGCTTAAATTGAAGTTTACATTGAATGTGTTACTTTTTTCTACATAGTTTAGTCGTTTGCTTTTGTATTTATGGGAACTATATATTTTAAAACAAACAGGTTTTGTTATAATATGGGATTATGTTTTCTGCTAAAATGTTCAATAAAAAAGAAACCCAAAATCATAGTTCTCCTTGTGATAGAAGCCAAAATGTATTGTCATTTTTGCAACGAAACCAAGAATTTCATACTTTACAGGTTGATAGGAAATTACTTCAACACCGAAAACAGATTGGTTTAACTGGGTATTGATTCCAGAACGTTCTGCATATGAAGCAGACTTGATGACCACCACACTTTAAAACCTGGGAAAGCCTGCAAAGTAATGGCAATTAGAGACGAGTTTTGACTGCCAGGAAAAAAAAAAAATATTCGTAGTTCTGTTGGTTATGGAAGCTAAAACATCCCGTCATTCGGCAACAAAGCCAATAACTTCATGTATTGTAGTTGGATAGGGTATTATTTCAACACCAAGAACAGACTGGTTTTACTGGGGATTAAACCCAGGACTTTCTGCGTGTTAAGCAGACGTGATGACCACTACACTATGAATCCTAATGAAAAGTTACTGTGTATTGGCTAGCAGAGCAGAATTGTGACTGACGGGGCCTTTTTATTGCTGAAGGAAAGTATTTTTGGTAATGAAACATTTACAATTTTTATTACATATTTTACAAGTTTTATTCCTACAAAGGGATATTGCTTAAATTGAAGTTTACATTGAATGTGTTACTTTTTTCTACACAGTTTAGTCATTTGCTTTTGTATTTATGGGAACTATATATTTTAAAACAAACAGGATTTTTATAATATGGGATTATGTTTTCTGCTAAAATGGTCAATAAAAAAGAAAGCCAAAATCGTAGTTCTTTGTGATGGAAGCCAAAATGTATTGTCGTTTGGCAATGAAAGCAAGGATTTTAAATATTACAGGTTGATAGCAAATTACTTCAACAGCGAAAACGGCTTGTCTTTACTGGGGATTGAACCCAGGACATTTTGCGTGTGAAGCAGATGTGATGACTACTACACTTTGAAACCTGTGAAATCCTGCAAAGTAATGGCAATTAGAGACGAGTTTTGACCGCCAGGGGAAAAAAAATAAATTATTAGTTCTGTTGGTGATGGAAGCCAAAACCTCCCATCATTCGGCAACAAAGCCAAGAACTTCATATATTGTAGTTTGATAGGGTATTATTTCAACATCAAGAACAGATTGCTTTTACTGGGGATTGAACCAGTGTTAAGCAGACGTGATGACTACTACACTATGAAACCTTCTGGAAAGTTACTGTGTATTGGCAAGCAGAGCAGAATTGTAACTGACGGGGCCTTTTTATTGCTGAAGAAAAGTGTTTTTGGTAATGAAACATTTACAATTTTTATTACATATTTTACCAGTTTTATTCCTACAAAGGGATATTGCTTAAAATAAGGTTTACATTGAATGTGTTACTTTTTTCTACACAGTTTAATCGTTTGCTTTTGTATTTATGGGAACTATAAATTTTGAAACAAACAGGATTGTTATAATATGGGATTATGTTTTCTGCTAAAATGTTCAATAAAAAAGAAACCCAAAATCGTAGTTCTCATTGTGATAGAAGCCAAAATGTATTGTCATTTGGCAACGAAACCAAAAATTTCATACTTTACAGGATGATAGGAAATTACTTCAACACCGAAAACAGATTGGTTTCACTGGGTATTGAACCCTGAACGTTCTGCATATGAAGCAGACTTGATGACAACCACACTTTAAAACCTGTGATTCCTGCAAAGTAATGGCAATTAGAGACGAAATTTGACTGCCAGGAAAAAAAAAAAATTCGTAGTTCTGTTGGTTATGGAAGCTAAAACCTCCCGTCATTCGGCAACAAAGCCAGGAACTTCATGTATTGCAGTTGGATAGGGTATTATTTCAACACCAAGAACAGATTGCTTTTACTGGGGATTAAACCCAGGACCTTCCGCGTGTTAAGCAGACACGATGACCACTACACTATGAATCCTGATGAAAAGTTACTGTGTATTGGCTAGCAGAGCAGAATTGTGACTGACGGGGCCTTTTTATTGCTAAAGGAAAGTATTTTTGGTAATGAAACATTTCCAATTTTTATTACATATTTTACGAGTTTTATTCCTACAAAGGGAAATTACTTAAATTGAAGTTTACATTGAATGGGTTACTTTTTTCTACATAGTTTAGTCGTTTGCTTTTGTATTTATGGGAACTATATATTTTAAAACAAACAGGTTTTTTTATAATATGGGATTATGTTTTCTGCTAAAATGTTCAATAAAAAAGAAACCCAAAATCGTAGTTCTCCTTGTGATAGAAGCCAAAATGTATTGTCATTTGGCAACGAAACCAAGAATTTCATACTTTACAGGTTGATAGGAAATTACTTCAACACCGAAAACAGATTGGTTTAACTGGGTATTGAATCCAGAACGTTCTGCATATGAAGCAGACTTGATGACCACCACACTTTAAAAACTTGTGAAATCCTGCAAAGTAATGGCAATTAGAGACGAGTTTTGACTGCCAGGAAAAAAAAAAATTCGTAGTTCTGTTGGTTATGGAAGCTAAAACATCCCGTCATTCGGCGACAAAGCCAAGAACTTCATGTATTGTAGTTGGATAGGGTATTATTTCAACACCAAGAACAGACTGGTTTTACTGGGGATTAAACCCAGTACCTTCTGCGTGTTAAGCAGACGGGATGACCTTCTACGTGTTAAGCAGACATGATGACCACTACACTATGAATCCTGATGAAAAGTTACTGTGTATTGGCTAGCAGAGCAGAATTGTGACTGACAGGGCCTTTTTATTGCTGAAGGAAAGTATTTTTGGTAATGAAACATTTACAATTTTTATTACATATTTTACCAGTTTTATTCCTACAAAGGGATATTGCTTAAATTGAAGTTTACATTGAATGTGTTACTTTTTTCTACACAGTTTAGTCGTTTGCTTTTGTATTTATGGGAACTATATATTTTTAAACAAACAGGATTTTTATAATATGGGATTATGTTTTCTGCTAAAATGGACAATAAAAAAGAAACCCAAAATAGTAGTTCTCTTTGTGATGGAAGCCAAAATGTATTGTCATTTGGCAACGAAACCAAGAATTTTATATATTACAGGTTGATAGCAAATTACTTCAACAGCGAAAACAGATTGGTTTCACTGGGGATTGAACCCAGGACCTTCTGCGTGTGAAGCAGACGTGATGACCACTACACTATGAAACCTGTGAAATCCTGCAAAGCAATGGCAATTGAAAACGAGTTTTGACAGCCAGGGATAAAAAATTATTAGTTCTGTTGGTGATGGAAGCCAAAACACCCCATCATTCGGCAACAAAGCCAAGAACTTCATATATTGTAGTTTGATGGGGCATTATTTCAACACCAAGAACAGATTGCATTTACTGGGGATTGAACCAGTGTTAAGCAGACGTGATGACTACTACACAATGAAACCTTCTGGAAAGTTACTGTGTATTGGCAAGCAGAGCAGAATTGTAACTGATGGGGCCTTTTTATTGCTGAAGAAAAGTGTTTTTGGTAATGAAACATTTACAATTTTTATTACATATTTTACCAGTTTTATTCCTACAAAGGGATATTGCTTAAATTGAAGATTACATTGAATGTGTTACTTTTTTCTACACAGTTTAATCGTTTGCTTTTGTATTTATGGGAACTATAAATTTTGAAACAATCAGGATTGTTCTAATATGGGATTATGTTTTCTGCTAAAATGTTCAATAAAAAAGATTGAACCCAGGACCTTCTGCGTGTGAAGCAGACGTGATGACCACTACACTATGAAACCTGTGAAATCCTGCAAAGCAATGGCAATTGAAAACGAGTTTTGACAGCCAGGGGAAAAAATTATTAGTTCTGTTGGTGATGGAAGCCAAAACATCCCATCATTCGGCAACAAAGCCAAGAACTTCATATATTGTAGTTTGATAGGGTATTATTTCAACACCAAGAACAGATTGCTTTTACTGGGGATTGAACCAGTGTTAAGCAGATGTGATGACTACTACACTATGAAATTTTCTGCAAAGTTACTGTGTATTGGCAAGCAGAGCAGAATTGTAACTGATGGGGCCTTTTTATTGCTGAAGAAAAGTGTTTTTGGTAATGAAACATTTTCAATTTTTATTACATATTTTACCAGTTTTATTCCTACAAAGGGATATTGCTTAAATTGAAGATTACATTGAATGTGTTACTTTTTTCTACACAGTTTAATCGTTTGCTTTTGTATTTATGGGAACTATAAATTTTGAAACAAACAGGATTGTTATAATATGGGATTATGTTTTCTGCTAAAATGTTCAATAAAAAAGAAACCCAAAATCGTAGTTCTCCTTGTGATAGAAGCCAAAATGTATTGTCATTTGGCAACGAAACCAAGAATTTCATACTTTACAGGTTAATAGGAAATTACTATAACACCGAAAACAGATTGGTTTCACTGGGTATTGAACCCAGAACGTTCTGCATATGAAGCAAACTTGATGACCACCACACTTTAAAACCGGTGATTCCTGCAAAGTAATGGCAATTAAAGACGAAATTTGACTGCCAGGAAAAAAAAAAATTCGTAGTTCTGTTGGTTATGGAAGCTAAAACATCCCGTCATTCGGCAACAAAGCCAAGAACTTCATGTATTGCAGTTGGATAGGGTATTATTTCAACACCAAGAACAGACTGGTTTTTACTGGGGATTAAACCCAGGACCTTCTGCTTGTTAAGCAGACGTGATGACAAGAGTTGAGCGCGGTTCGTGGTTCGTGGTTCTCCAGTTCTAGGTTCGAGTGATTTTTGGGCTGTTCGAGATCGAACTAGAACTCGAGCTTTTTGCTAAAAGCTCGATAGTTCTAGATACGTTCGAGAACGGTTCTAGCAGCAAAAAGCAGGGCTTTTTACAGCTACAGTGAGCAGGAGCCATCGCTGGCAGCCTGCCACAAGCTGGTAACCAAGATAAACATCGGGTATCCAAGCAAAGCGCTTTGGTTAGTAACCCGATGTTTATCTTAGTTACATGCAGGAAGCCCACACTTTCCCGCTCAGCTCGCTCCACCCCCTCCTGCCCGCGGCATGTACACATACATACACATACACAAACACACACACACACATCCACATCTCCCCCCCCCCCCCGCCCGCCCGCCCGTTCGCTCGCTCGCTCGGCTTACCTGCGGTGATGAAGTCCCGCCATCCCGACCTCAGCGCTGTCACTGTCCTCCATGGCCGCCGCTTGTCACATCACCTATCGCTTCCGACCCGAGACTGACTAGCGGTGACGTCACGGACCTCTCGCGATACTTGGTGTGAAGGCGCCGGGCGGTCATTAAGCTCAGTGACAGGGGCTGTCAGTGTGCTGGAGATCAGCGCAGGTAATGTACCTCACTGACAGCAGCACTTGTCACCCCCCTGCAGTGACCTGGGCTGACCCATTGATGTTAGCTCAGGTCACTGCACTGCTCTCCCAGCCAATGGGGAACATCCTGCTCTTCATTGACTGGGACAGTGTGCATCGTCATGGCAACCCCTTGGATTACACCAGACCTGGATTTGTTTTTCAATCTAATAAATTGGTTAAAGAGGGAATGTTTTGGGGAGTGTTTTTTCAAATAAAAATGTGTTTGTCGTGTATTTTTTTTTTATTACTGACTGGGTTGGTGATGTCGGGTATCTGATAGACGCCTGACCTCACCAACCCCAGGGCTTGATGCCAGGTGACATTACACATCTGGTATTAACCCCAAATATTACCCCGTTTGCCACCGCACCAGGGCGCGGGATGAGCTGGGGCGAAGCACCAGGATTGGCGCATCTAATGGATGCGCCACTTCTGGGGCGGCTGCGGCCTGCTATTTTTAGGCTGGGGAGATTCCAATAACCATGGACCTCCCTAGTCTGAGAATATCAGGCCCCAGCTGTCTGCTTTACCTTGGCTGGTGATCCAATTTTGGGGGACCCCTACGTGTTTTTTTTTTCAATTATTTATTTAATTTAAAATTACAGCGTGGGGTGCCCTCAGTTTTGGATTACCAGCCAAGGTGAGGTTGCCAGCTGTGGTCTGCAGGCTGCAGCCGTCTGCTTTACCCTAGCTGGCTACAAAACTAGGGGGAACCCTATGTCATTTTTTTTTCATTTTTTTGGCTAAATACAAAGCTAAGCACCCCTTAGTGCCACATGAAAGGTACCAAAGGGTGTTCCACTTTTTCTCCATTTTTTTCTCCACTTTCTCTCCACTTTTTCTCCACTTTTTCTCCATTTTTTTCTCCACTTATTCTCCACTTTTTCTCCTCTTATTCTCCACTTTTTCTCCACTTTTTCTCCACTTTTTCTCCTCTTATTCTCCACTTTTTCTCCACTTTTTCTCCACTTTTTCTCCATTTTTTTCTCCACTTTCTCCACTTTTTCTCCACTTTTTTCTCCACTTTTTCTCCTCTTATGCTCCACTTTTTCTCCTCTTAATCTCCACTTTTTCTCCACTTTTTCTCCACTTTTTCTCCACTTTTTTCTCCACTTTTTCTCCTCTTATGCTCCACTTTTTCTCCACTTTTTCTCCACTTTTTCTCCACTTTTTCTCCACGTTTTCTCCACGTTTTCTCCACTTTTTTCTCCACTTTTTCTCCTCTTATGCTCCACTTTTTCTCCACCTTTTCTCCACTTTTTCTCCTCTTAATCTCCACTTTTTCTCCACTTTTTCTCCACTTTTTCTCCACTTTTTCTCCACTTTTTTCTCCACTTTTTCTCCACTTTTTCTCCTCTTATGCTCCACTTTTTCTCCACTTTTTCTCCTCTTATGCTCCACTTTTTCTCCACTTTTTCTCCACTTTTTCTCCACTTTTTCTCCACTTTTTCTCCACTTTTTTCTCCACTTTTTCTCCACTTTTTCTCCTCTTATGCTCCACTTTTTCTCCACTTTTTCTCCACTTTTTCTCCACGTTTTCTCCACGTTTTCTCCACTTTTTTCTCCACTTTTTCTCCTCTTATGCTCCACTTTTTCTCCACTTTTTCTCCACTTTTTCTCCACTTTTTCTCCACTTTTTCTCCACTTTTTCTCCACTTTTTCTCCACTTTTTTCTCCACTTTTTCTCCACTTTTTCTCCTCTTATGCTCCACTTTTTCTCCACTTTTTCTCCACTTTTTCTCCTCTTATGCTCCACTTTTTCTCCACTTTTTCTCCACTTTTTCTCCTCTTATGCTCCACTTTTTCTCCACTTTTTCTCCACTTTTTTCTCCACTTTTTCTCCTCTTCTGCTCCACTTTTTCTCCACTTTTTCTCCACTTTTTCTCCTCTTATGCTCCACTTTTTCTCCACTTTTTCTCCACTTTTTCTCCATTTTTTTCTCCACTTATTCTCCACTTTTTCTCCTCTTATTCTCCACTTTTTCTCCACTTTTTCTCCACTTTTTCTCCTCTTATTCTCCACTTTTTCTCCACTTTTTCTCCACTTTTTCTCCATTTTTTTCTCCACTTTCTCCACTTTTTCTCCACTTTTTTCTCCACTTTTTCTCCTCTTATGCTCCACTTTTTCTCCTCTTAATCTCTACTTTTTCTCCACTTTTTCTCCACTTTTTTCTCCACTTTTTCTCCTCTTATGCTCCACTTTTTCTCCACTTTTTCTCCACTTTTTCTCCACTTTTTCTCCACTTTTTCTCCTCTTAATCTCCACTTTTTCTCCTCTTATGCTCCACTTTTTCTCCACTTTTTCTCCACTTTTTCTCCACTTTTTCTCCTCTTATGCTCCACTTTTTCTCCACTTTTTCTCCTCTTAATCTCCACTTTTTCTCCTCTTATGCTCCACTTTTTCTCCACTTTTTCTCCACTTTTTCTCCTCTTATGCTCCACTTTTTCTCCACTTTTTCTCCACTTTTTCTCCTCTTATGCTCCACTTTTTCTCCACTTTTTCTCCACTTTTTTCTCCACTTTTTCTCCTCTTATGCTCCACTTTTTCTCCACTTTTTCTCCACTTTTTCTCCACTTATGCTCCACTTTTTCTCCACTTTTTCTCCACTTTTTTCTCCACTTTTTCTCCTCTTAATCTCCACTTTTTCTCCACTTTTTCTCCACTTTTTCTCCACTTTTTCTCCACTTTTTCTCCACTTTTTTCTCCACTTTTTCTCCACTTTTTTCTCCACTTTTTCTCCTCTTAATCTCCACTTTTTCTCCACTTTTTCTCCACTTTTTCTCCACTTTTTCTCCACTTTTTCTCCACTTTTTTCTCCACTTTTTCTCCACTTTTTCTCCTCTTATGTTCCACTTATTCTCCACTTTTTCTCCACTTTTTCTCTACTTTTTCTATGGTCGGTCTACCCATTAGCTCTGCCATGCATAGTGTAGCTCTACACCTACTGCACATGTTACTTCATGATTGACATCTTTTTCGTACCAGAGCTGTCTAAGCCTACTCTGACCCCATATTTGTCATTACTATATTGTCCTTGTACTGTATTATGACATTTGTATCATGTGTTTCATTTCTTGCTGTGTTGCAATTTTTTTGCTGCATCCCAATTGTACCTCTACATTGTTCGAGTTTATGTTATTGTTCTCTCACTCTTATGTGATACTGATTATTGTCATTTTTCATGATTACATGCAGATAAGTCCAATCTGACGAAGGCTCAGGCCGAAACGTCATTTGTAACTTGTTTTGGACAAAAACATATATGCTTATGAAAAAAAAATTTTCTTAATACGGACCAATAAAGAGTGATTTTGCATTACTATCCGTTGTGACTTACTGACTTAGTCTGGGAGATATAGAGTGCCGAGGTTACTCACTAATTTTATCTATTATTACCTCTGAGCACCTATATACCAGTGAGCAGAGCTTCCTCTACAGTAGTTCTCCTGATTAGGCATGCCCTTACCTCATGAGCAGGGCATTGCAGCTTTGGTAGCAACCATTACGACATGGACTCTGCTGCTGTGGACCCGGGGAGAGTGAGTGCAGATTCATTGCACCCACACTCCTCACATGAAGGGTCCGCACTCCTAGAAAATGGGGGATACGTTCCCTGAGTGTCTCCCCCCCATATTCTAGACGGTCCAGAGTCGTCGTGGGACCCCTTTATTTTTTTTCTTACAATAAATTGGTGAAAGAGGAAATGTTTTGGGGACTGTTTTTTCAAATAAATTTCTTTTGTCGATTTTTTGTTTTTGTTAGTACTGACAGTTTATGATGTTGGGTATCTAATAGACGCCATGACATCACAAACTGCTGGGCTTGATCTCAGGTGACTTTACAGCTAGTATCAACCCGATTTATTACCCCGTTTACCACTGCACCAGGGCACGGGATGAGCTGGGGTGAAGCGCCAGGATTGGCGCATCTAGTGGATGCGCCACGTCTGGGGTGCCTGCGGCCTGCTATTTTTAGGCTGTGAAGGCCCAATAACTATGGACCTTCCCACCCTGAGAATACCAGACCACAGCTGTCCGCTTTACCTTGGCTGGTGATCCAATTTGGGGGGTCCCCTACTTTTATTGTGTAATTATTAATATTTATAAAATAATTATAAAAAAGAGCCTGAGGGGACCTCCACATTGGATCCCCAACCACGGTAAAGCTGCCAGCTGTGGTTTTCAGGCTACAGCCGTCTGCTTTACCCTAGCTGGCTATCAAAAATGGGGGGACCCAACGTAATTTTTTTTTTTTAACTATTTTTTAAATAGAAAAAATTAATGGGCTTCCCTGTATTTTGATTGCCAACCAAGGTAACGGCAGGCAGATGGGGGTGGCAACCCATAGCTGTCTGCTTTATCTGCGCTGAGAATCAAAAATACCGCGGAGCGCTACGTCATTTTTTTAAAGATTTATTTTTACAGCACTGTGATGTCCAGCAATCAAAATACAGGGAAGCCCATTTTATTTTTAGTTATTTAAATAAATAATTAAAAAAAATATATGTTAGCTCCCACTGCATTTTTTGTATTGCTAGCTAAGGGTAATCCAAGCAGCTACTGGCTGCTAACCCCCACTGCTTGGTGTTACCTTCACTGGCAATGGAAAATCCAGGGAAGCATTTTTTTTTTTTTTGCCAAAAAGCTACAAGAAAGGACGTGAGCTTCGCCATATTTTTGTATGCTAGCCAGGTATAGCAGGCAGGTGCTGGAAGAGTTGGATACAGCGCCAGAAGATGGCGCTTCTATGAAAATGCCATTTTCTGAAGTGGCTGCAGACTGCAATTCGCAGCAGTGGGGCCCAGAAAGCTCAGGCCAACCGGTGGTGCGGATTCCAATCCCAGCTGCCTAGTTGTACCTGGCTGGACACAAAAATGGGGCAAAGCCTACGTCATTTATTTTCTAATTATTTCATGAAATTCATGAAATAATAAAAAAAGGGCTTCCCTTTATTTTTGGTTCCCAGCCGGGTACAAATAGGCAACTGGGGGTTGGGGGCAGCCGTACCTGCCTGCTGTACCTGGCTAGCATACAAAAATATGGCGAAGCCACATAATTTTTTCAGGGGGCAAAAAACTTCTGCATACAGTCCTGGATGGAGTATGCTGAGCCTTGTAGTTCTGCAGCTGCTGTCTGTCTGTATGGAGAAGAGCAGACAGCAGCTGCAGAACTACAAGGCTCAGCATACTCCATCCAGGACTGTATGCAGAAGTTTTTTGCCCACCAAAAAAATGACGTGGGCTTCGCCATATTTTTGTATGCTAGCCAGGTACAGCTGGCAGCCACGGGCTGCCTCCAACCCCCAGTTGCCTATTTGTACCCGGCTGGGAACCAAAAATATAGGGAAGCCCGTTTTTTTTAATTATTTCACTTATTTCATGAAATAATTAAAAAACAAATGACGTGGGCTTCGCCCTATTTTTGTGTCCAGCCGGGTACAACTAGGCAGCTGGGGATTGGAATCCGCAGCACAGGTTAGCCCGAGGTTTGTGGGTGCCTCTGCTGCGGATTTCAGTCCGCAGCCGTCCCAGAAAATGGCGCTCTCATAGAAGCGCCATCATCTGGCGCTGTATCCAACTCTTCCAACAGCCCTGGAGCCGGGTGGCTTGTTGGGTAATCATGAGTTAATACTGGCTTTGTTTTACCAGCCAGTATTAAGCCAGAGATTCTTAATGTCAGGCACGTTTGACCCGGCCATTAAGAATCTCCAATAAAGGGTTAAAAAAAGACACCACACAGAGAAAAAATACTTTAATAGAAATAAATACACAGACACATTAGAGACTCCATCTTTATTACCCCTGTCAGCCCTCCACGATCCTGCTCTTCTGTCTTCTTTCTTTCTAGTGTAGTAGTAGTGACGATTGTAGTGAGGGGCATCACTTGGGGCTGGGGAACCTCCATCCTAACTACAATGCTCACTACAATCGGGAAGCAGCGTGCAGCCTTCACTCCGTGAGTGATCACTGCTGGCTGCTAGCGGTAACGCTGACAGACGCGTTACCATAGCAACGGTGCTCCCGGAGCCGCGGTTAGCGGTGACGTCACCGCTAACTGCGTTGCTATGGCAACGGTGATATCCGTTAATGACCGGCTGTGTCAGCCGGTCCCTAACGGAACGGGGAGTCGACCGTGTGCTAGAGCATGTCGCCGGTACACGGCGATACACATATGTGCACCGTGTACCGGAGAGATGCACTCGCAGGTCCTACATGACGTGTCATAGTCATGTGACCAGTCTGTAGCCAATGAGATAATAGCCACGTGACTGGTCACATGGCTATTTTGACGTCACGATAGGTCCTGCTTCTCTGCTGGCAGTGCAGGTCACCGGGAGGATTCAGCGATCATCGGATGGAATAGCGGCAGGAGACAGAGTGCAGAAGGGATCGCGAGGACCGGTAAGTGTTATGGCAATGTTTATTAACTGTTTGTGTACATTTATAATGCATTTTTATGTGTTTGTGATTGCCTCCCATTATAGCCTATACGTTCGAGTTCGGTTCGTCGAACGTTCGACGAACCGAACTCGAACGGGACCCCCGTTCGGCGAACCGGCCTCGAGCCGAACCGGGACCGGTTCGCTCATCTCTAGTGATGACCACTACACTATAAAACCTGTGAAATCCTGTTGATAGCAAATTACTTCAACAGCGAAAACAGATTGGTTTCACTGGGGATTGAACCCAGGACCTTCTGCGTGTGAAGCAGACGTGATGACCACTACACTATGAAACCTGTGAAATCCTGCAAGGCAATGGCAATTGAAAACGAGTTTTGACCGCCAGGGGAAAAAAATTATTAGTTCTGTTGGTGATGGAAGCCAAAACATCCCATCATTCGGCAACAAAGCCAAGAACTTCATATATTGTAGTTTGATAGGGTATTATTTCAACAACAAGAACAGATTGCTTTTACTGGGGATTGAACCAGTGTTAAGCAGACGTGATGACTACTACACTATGAAACCTTCTGGAAAGTTACTGTGTATTGGCAAGCAAAGCAGAATTGTAACTGACGGGGCCTTTTTATTGCAGAAGAAAAGTTTTTTTGGTAATGAAACATTTACAATTTTTATTACATATTTTACCAGTTTTATTCCTACAAAGGGATATTGCTTAAAATGAAGTTCACATTGAATGTGTTACTTTTTTCTACACAGTTTAATCGTTTGCTTTTGTATTTATGGGAACTATAAATTTTGAAACAAACAGGATTGTTATAATATGGGATTATGTTTTCTGCTAAAATGTTCAATAAAAAGAAACCCAAAATCGTAGTTCTCATTGTGATAGAAGCCAAAATGTATTGTCATTTGGCAACGAAACCAAAAATTTCATACTTTACAGGATGATAGGAAATTACTTCAACACCGAAAACAGATTGGTTTCACTGGGTATTGAACCCAGAACGTTCTGCATATGAAGCAGACTTGATGACAACCACACTTTAAAACCTGTGATTCCTGCAAAGGAATGGCAATTAGAGACGAAATTTGACTGCCAGGAAAAAAAAAAAATTCGTAGTTCTGTTGGTTATGGAAGCTAAAACATCCCGTCATTCGGCAACAAAGCCAGGAACTTCATGTATTGCAGTTGGATAGGGTATTATTTCAACACCAAGAACAGATTGCTTTTACTGGGGATTAAACCCAGGACCTTCTGCGTGTTAAGCAGACACGATGACCACTACACTATGAATCCTGATGAAAAGTTACTGTGTATTGGCTAGCAGAGCAGAATTGTGACTGACAGGGCCTTTTTATTGCTGAAGGAAAGTATTTTTGGTAATGAAACATTTCCAATTTTTATTACATATTTTACGAGTTTTATTCCTACAAAGGGAAATTGCTTAAATTGAAGTTTACATTGAATGTGTTACTTTTTTCTACATAGTTTAGTCGTTTGCTTTTGTATTTATGGGAACTATATATTTTAAAACAAACAGGTTTTTTTATAATATGGGATTATGTTTTCTGCTAAAATGTTCAATAAAAAAGAAACCCAAAATCGTAGTTCTCCTTGTGATAGAAGCCAAAATGTATTGTCATTTGGCAACGAAACCAAGAATTTCATACTTTACAGGTTGATAGGAAATTACTTCAACACCGAAAACAGATTGGTTTAACTGGGTATTGAATCCAGAACGTTCTGCATATGAAGCAGACTTGATGACCACCACACTTTAAAACCTGTGAAATCCAGCAAAGTAATGGCAATTAGAGACGAGTTTTGACTGCCAGGAAAAAAAAAAAATTCGTACTTCTGTTGGTTATGAAAGCTAAAACAGCCAGTCATTCGGCAACAAAGCCAAGAACTTCATGTATTGTAGTTGGATAGGGTATTATTTCAACACCAAGAACAGACTGGTTTTACTGGGGATTAAACCCAGGACTTTCTGCGTGTTAAGCATACGTGATGACCACTACACTATGAATACAAATGAAAAGTTACTGTGTATTGGCTAGCAGAGCAGAATTGTGACTGACGGGGCCTTTTTATTGCTGAAGGAAAATATTTTTGGTAATGAAACATTTACAATTTTTATTACATATTTTACCAGTTTTATTCCTACAAAGGGATATTGCTTAAATTGAAGTTTACATTGAATGTGTTACTGTTTTCTACACAGTTTAGTCGTTTGCTTTTGTATTTATGGGAACTATATATTTTAAAACAAACAGGATTTTTATAATATGGGATTATGTTTTCTGCTAAAATGGTCAATAAAAAAGAAAGCCAAAATCGTAGTTCTTTGTGATGGAAGCCAAAATGTATTGTCATTTGGCAACGAAAGCAAGGATTTTAGATATTACAAGTTGATAGCAAATTACATCAACAGCGAAAACAGCTTGTCTTTACTGGGGATTGAACCAAGGACATTCTGCGTGTGAAGCAGACGTGATGACTACTTCACTTTGAAACCTGTGAAATCCTGCAAAGTAATGGCAATTAGAGACGAGTTTTGACCACCAGGGAAAAAAAAAAATAATTCGTAGTTCTATTGGTGATGGAAGCCAAAACATCCCGTCATTCGGCAACAATGCCGAGAACTTCATATATTGTAGTTGCATAGGGTATTATTTCAACACCAAGAACAGATTGGTTTCACTGGGGATTGAACCCAGGACCTTCTGCATGGTAAGCAGACGTGATGACCACTACACTATGAAACCTGTGAAATCCTGCAAAGCAAT
Organism: Anomaloglossus baeobatrachus; assembly: GCF_048569485.1. NCBI lineage: Eukaryota > Metazoa > Chordata > Amphibia > Anura > Aromobatidae > Anomaloglossus > Anomaloglossus baeobatrachus. The sequence goes on along the minus strand of NC_134354.1, from coordinate 343,662,701 downwards.
GGCAATTGGAGACGATTTTGACCGCCAGGGAAAAAAAAAAAAATTCAAAGTTCTGTTGGTGATGGAAGCAAAAACATCCTGTTATTTGACAACAAAGCCAAGAACTTCATATATTGTAGTTGGATAGGGTATTATTTCAACACCAAGAAGAGATTGGTTTCACTGGGGATTGAACACAGGACCTTCTGCGTGTTAAGCAGACGTGATGACCACTACACTATGAAACCTGATGAAAAGTTACTGTGTATTGGCTAGCAGAGCAGAATTGTGACTGACGGGGCCTTTTTATTGCTGAAGGAAAGTATTTTTGGTAATGAAACATTTACAATTTTTATTACATATTTTACCAGTTTTATTCCTACAAAGGGATATTGCTTAAAATGAAGTTTACGTTGAATGTGTTACTTTTTTCTACACAGTTTAGTCGTTTGCTTTTGTATTTATGGGAACTATATATTTTTAAACAAACAGGATTTTTATAATATGGGATTATGTTTTCTGCTAAAATGGACAATAAAAAAGAAACCCAAAATAGTAGTTCTCTTTGTGATGGAAGCCAAAATGTATTGTCATTTGGCAACGAAACCAAGAATTTTATATATTACAGGTTGATAGCAAATTACTTCAACAGCGAAAACAGATTGGTTTCACTGGGGATTGAACCCAGGACCTTCTGCGTGTGAAGCAGACGTGATGACCACTACACTATGAAACCTGTGAAATCCTGCAAAGCAATGGCAATTGAAAACGAGTTTTGACCGCCAGGGGAAAAAAAAAATAATTCGTAGTTCTGTTGGTGATGGAAGCCAAAACATCCTGTTATTCGGGAACAAAGCCAAGTACTTAATATATTGCAGGTTGATAGGATATTATTTCAAAGGACAGATGGGTTTCACGGGGGTTTGAACCCAGGATCTTCTGCGTGTAAAGCAGACGTGCTTATCACTACACTATGAAACCTGTGAAATCCTGCAAAGCAATGGCAATTAGAGACGAGTTTTGACCGCCAGGGCAAAAAAAAAAAAATCGTAGATCTGTTGGTGATGGAAGCCAAAACATCCCGTTATTCGGCAACAAAGCCAAGAACTTCATATATTGTAGTTAGATAGGGTATTATTTCAACACTAAGAAGAGATTGGTTTTACTGGGGATTAAACTCAGGACCTTTTGCGTGTTAAGCAGACGTGATGACTTGAGTTGAGCGCGGTTCGAGGTTCGAGGTTCTCCAGTTCTAGGCTCGAGTGATTTTGGGGGCTGTTCGAGATCGAACTAGAACTCGAGCTTTTTGCAAAAGCTCGATAGTTCTAGATACGTTCGAGAACGGTTCTAGCAGCAAAAAGCAGGGCTTTTTACAGCTACAGTGTGCAAGAGCCATCGCTGGCAGCTTGCCAGAAGCTGGTAACCAAGATAAACATCGGGTATCCAACCAAAGCGCTTTGGTTAGTAACCCGATGTTTATCCTAGTTACGTGCAGGAAGCCCACACTTCCCCGCTCAGCTCGCTCCGCCCCCTCCTGCCCACGGCATGTATTGTACACACGTACACACACACACACACACACACACACACACACACACACACGGTCCCGCTCGGCTTACCTGCGGTGATGAAGTCCCACCATCCCGACCTCAGCGCTGTCACTGTCATCCATGCCTGCCGCTTGTCACATCACCTTCTCTCGCTTCCAACCCGAGATTGACTAGTGGTGACGTCACGGGCCTCTCGCGATACTTGGTGTGAAGGCGCCGGTCATTGAACTCAGTGACAGGGGCTGTCAGTGTGCTGGAGATCAGTGCAGGTAATGTACCTCGCTGACAGCAGCACTTGTTATGCCCTGCAGTGACCTGGGCTGACCCATTGATGTTAGCTCAGGTCACTGCACTGCTCTCCCAGCCAATGGGGAACATCCTGCTCTTCATTGACTGGGACAGTGTGGATCGTCATGGCAACCCCTTGGATTACACCAGACCTGGAATTGTTTTTCATTCTAATAAATTGGTTAAAGAGGGAATGTTTTGGGGAGTGTTTTTTCAAATAAAAATGTGTTTGTCGTCTATTTTTTTTTATTACTGACTGGGTTGGTGATGCCGGGTATCTGATAGACGCCTGACCTCACCAACCCCAGGCCTTGATGCCAGGTGACATTACACATCTGGTATTAACCCCATATATTACCCCGTTTGCCACCCCACCAGGGCGCAGGATGAGCTGGCGCGAAGCACCAAGATTGGCACATCTAATGGTAGCACCACTTCTGGGGCGGCTGCGGCCTGCTATTTTTAGGCTGGGGAGAGTCCAATAACCATGGACCTCCCTAGTCTGAGAATATCAGGCCCCAGCTGTCTGCTTTACCTTGGCTGGTGATCCAATTTTGGGGGACCCCTACGTGTTTTTTTTTTAATTATTTATTTAATTTAAAATAACAGCGTGGGGTGCCCTCAGTTTTGGATTACCAGCCAAGGTGAGGTTGCCAGCTGTGGTCTGCAGGCTGCAGCCGTCTGCTTTACCCTAGCTGGCTACAAAACTAGGGGGAACCCTACGTCATTTTTTTTTTCATTTTTTTTGGCTAAATACAAAGCTAAGCACCCCTTAGTGCCACATGAAAGGCACCAAAGGGTGCTCCACTTTTTCTCCACTTTTTCTCCACTTTTTCTCCACTTTTTCTCCATTTTGTTCTCCACTTTTTCTCCACTTTTTTTTCTCCACTTTTTCTCCACTTTTTCTCCATTTTTTCTCCATTTTTTTCTCCACTTTTTCTCCACTTTTTCTCCACTTTTTCTCCACTCGTTCTCCATTTTTTTCTCCACTTTTTCTCCACTTTTTCTCCACTTTTTCTCCACTTTTTTCTCCACTTTTTTCTACACTTTTTCTCCACTTTTTCTCCACTTTTTCTCCATTTTTTCTCCACTTTTTCTCCACTTTTTCTCCATTTTTCTCTCCATTTTTTCTCCACTTTTTCTCCACTTTTTCTCCGTTCTTTTTCTATGGTCGGTCTACCCATTAGCTCTGCCATGCATACTGTAGCTCTACACCTACTGCACATGTTACTTTATGATTGACATCTTTCGTACCAGAGCTGTCCAAACCTACTCTGACCCCATATTTGTCATTACTATATTGTCCTTGTACTGTATTATGACATTTGTATCATGTGTTTCATTTCTTGCTGTGTTGCATTTTTTTTGCTGCATCCCAATTGTACCTCTACATTGTTCGAGTTTATGTTATTGTTCTCTCACTCTTATGTGATACTGATTATTGTCATTTTTCATGATTACATGCAGATAAGTCCAATCTGACGAAGGCTCAGGCCGAAACGTCATTTGTAACTTGTTTTGGACAAAAACATATATGCTTATGAAAAAAAATTTTTCTTAATACGGACCAATAAAGAGTGATTTTGCATTACTATCCGTTGTGACTTACTGACTTAGTCTGGGAGATTTAGAGTGCCGAGGTTACTCACTAATTTTATCTATTATTACCTCTGAGCACCTTTATACCAGTGAGCAGAGCTTCCTCTACAGTAGTTCTCCTGATTAGGCATGCCCTTACCTCATGAGCAGGGCATTGCAGCTTTGGTAGCAACCATTACGACATGGACTCTACTGCTGTGGACCCGAGAAGAGTGAGTGCAGATTCATTGCACCCACACTCCTCACATGAAGGGTCCGCACTCCTAGAAAATGGGGGATACGTTCCCTAAGTGTCCCCCCCATATTCTAGACGGTCCAGAGTCGTCGTGGGACCCCTTTATTTTTTTTCTTACAATAAATTGGTGAAAGAGGAAATGTTTTGGGGACTGTTTTTTCAAATAAATTTCTTTTGTCGATTTTTTTTTTTTGTTAGTACTGACAGTTTATGATGTTGGGTATCTAATAGACGCCATGACATCACAAACTGCTGGGCTTGCTCTCAGGTTACTTTACAGCTAGTATCAACCCGATTTATTACCCCGTTTGCCACTGCACCAGGGCACGGGATGAGCTGGGGTGAAGCGCCAGGATTGGCGCATCTAGTGGATGCGCCACTTCTGGGGTGCCTGTGGCCTGCTATTTTTAGACTGTGAAGGCCCAATAACTATGGACCTTCCCACCCTGAGAATACCAGACCACAGCTGTCCGCTTTACCTTGGCTGGTGATCCAATTTGGGGGGGACCCTACTTTTATTGTGTAATTATTAATATTTATAATTATAAAAAAGAGCCTGAGGGGACCTCCACATTGGATCCCCAACCACGGTAAAGCTGGCAGCTGTGGTTTTCAGGCTCCAGCCGTCTGCTTTACCCTAGCTGGCTATCAAAAATGGGGGGACCCAACGTCATTTTTTTTTTTAACTATTTTTTAAATAGAAAAAATTAATGGGCTTCCCTGTATTTTGATTGCCAACCAAGGTAACGGCAGGCAGATGGGGGTGGCAACCCATAGCTGTCTGCTTTATCTGCGCTGAGAATCAAAAATACCGCGGAGCGCTACGTCATTTTTTTAAAGATTTATTTTTACAGCACTGTGATGTCCAGCAATCAAAATACAGGGAAGCCCATTTTATTTTTAGTTATTTAAATAAATAATTAAAAAAAATATATATGGGCTCCCGCTGCATTTTTTGTATTGCTAGGTAAGGGTAATCCAAGCAGCTACTGGCTGCTAACCCCCACTGCTTGGTGTTACCTTCACTGGCAATGGAAAATCCAGGGAAGCATTTTTTATTTTTTTTGCCAAAAAACTACAAAAAAAGGATGTGAGCTTCGCCATATTTTTGTATGCTAGCCAGGTATAGCAGGCAGGTGCTGGAAGAGTTGGATACAGCGCCAGAAGATGGCACTTCTATGAAAATGCCATTTTCTGAGGCGGCTGCAGACTGCAATTCGCAGCAGTGGGGCCCAGAAAGCTCAGGCCAACCTGTGCTGCGGATTCCAATCTCCAGCTGCCTAGTTGTACCTGGCTGGACACAAAAATGGGGCGAAGCCTATGTCATTTGTTTTCTAATTATTTCATGAAATTCATGAAATAATAAAAAAAGGCTTCCCTTTATTTTTGGTTCCCAGCCGGGTACAAATAGGCAACTGGGGGTTGGGGGCAGCCGTACCTGCCTGCTGTACCTGGCTAGCATACAAAAATATGGCGAAGCCCACATAATTTTTTCAGGGGGCAAAAAACTTCTGCATACAGTCCTGGATGGAGTATGCTGAGCCTTGTAGTTCTGCAGCTGCTGTCTGTCTGTATGGAGAAGAGCAGACAGCAGCTGCAGAACTACAAGGCTCAGCATACTCCATCCAGGACTGTATGCAGAATTTTTTTGCCCACCAAAAAAATGACGTGGGCTTCGCCATATTTTTGTATGCTAGCCAGGTACAGCAGGCAGCCACGGGCTGCCTCCAACCCCCAGTTGCCTATTTGTACCCGGCTGGGAACCAAAAATATAGGGAAGCCCGTTTTTTTTTAATTATTTCACTTATTTCATGAAATAATTAAAAAACAAATGACGTGGGCTTCGCCCCATTTTTGTGTCCAGCCGGGTACAACTAGGCAGCTGGGGATTGGAATCCGCAGCACAGGTTAGCCCGAGGTTTCTGGGCGCCTCTGCTGTGGATTTCAGTCCGCAGCCATCCCAGAAAATGGCGCTCTCATAGAAGCGCCATCATCTGGCGCTGTATCCAACTCTTCCAACAGCCCTGGAGCCGGGTGGCTTGTTGGGTAATCATGAGTTAATACTGGCTTTGTTTTACTAGCCAGTATTAAGCCAGAGATTCTTAATGTCAGGCACGTTTGACCCGGCCATTAAGAATCTCCAATAAAGGGTTAAAAAAAAACACCACACAGAGAAAAAATACTTTAATAGAAATAAATACACAGACACATTAGAGACACCATCTTTATTACCCCCTGTCAGCCCTCCACGATCCTGCTCTTCTGTCTTCTTTCTTTCTAGTGTAGTAGTAGTGACGATTGTAGTGAGCATGAGGTGCACCAGCCCATCACTTGGGGCTGGGGAACCTCATCCTCAGTACAATCATCACTACAATCGGGAAGCAGCGTGCAGCCTTCACTCAGTGAGAGATCAGTGCTGCTGGCTGTCAGAGGTAACAGCGGTAACGCTGACAGACGCGTTACCATAGCAACGGTGCTCTCGGAGTCGCGGTTAGCGGTGACGTCACCGCTAACTGCGTTGCTATGGCAACGGTGATCTCCGTTAATGACCGGCTGTGTCAGCTGGTCCCTAACGGAACGGGGAGTCGACCGTGTGCTAGAGCATGTCGCCGGTACACGGCGATACACATATGTGCACCGTGTACCGGAGAGATGCACTCGCAGGTCCTACATGACGTGTCATAGTCATGTGACCAGTCTGTAGCCAATGAGATAATAGCCACGTGACTGGTCACATGGCTATTTTGACGTCATGATAGGTCCTGCTTCTCTGCTGGCAGTGCCGTCACCGGGAGGATTCAGCGATCATCGGATGGAATAGCGACAGGAGACAGAGTGCAGAAGGGATCGCGAGGACCGGTAAGTGTTATGGCAATGTTTATTAACTGTTTGTGTACATTTATAATGCATTTTTATGTGTTTGTGATTGCCTCCCATTATAGCCTATTGGTTCGAGTTTGGTTCGTCGAACGTTTGACGAACCGACCTCGAGCCGAACCGCGACCGGTTCGCTCATCTCTAGTGATGACCACTACACTATGAAACCTGATGAAAAGTTACTGTGTATTGGCTAGCAGAGCAGAATTGTGACTGATGGGGCCTTTTTATTGCTGAAGGAAAGTATTTTTGGTAATGAAACATTTACAATTTTTATTACATATTTTACCAGTTTTATTCCTACAAAGGGATATTGCTTAAATTGAAGTTTACATTGATTGTGTTACTTTTTTCTACACAGTTTAGTCGTTAGCTTTTGTATTTATGGAAGCTATATATTTTGAAACAAACAGGATTTTTATAATATGGGATTATGTTTTCTGGACAATAAAAAAGAAACCCAAAATAGTAGTTCTCTTTGTGATGGAAGCCAAAATGTATTGTCATTTGGCAACGAAACCAAGAATTTTATATATTACAGGTTGACAGCAAATTACTTCAACAGCGAAAACAGATTGTTTTCACTGGGGATTGAACCCAGGACCTTCTGCGTGTGAAGCAGACGTGATGACCACTACACTATGAAACCTGTGAAATCCTGCAAAAAAAAAAAAAAATTCTTAGTTCTGTTGGTGATGGAAGCCAAAACATCCCATCATTCGGAAACAAATACAAGAACTTCATATATTGTAGTTTGATAGGGTATTATTTCAACACCAAGAACAGATTGCTTTTACTGGGGATTGAACCAGTGTTAAGCAGACGTGATCACCACTACACTATGAAAGCTTATGGAAAATTACTGTGTATTGGCAATCAGAGCAGAATTGTGACTGACGGGGCCTTTTTATTGCTGAAGGAAAGTATTTTTGGTAATGAAACATTTACAATTTTTATTACATATTTTACCAGTTTTATTCCTACAAAGGGATTTTGCTTAAATTGAAGTTTACATTAAATGTGTTACTTTTTTCTACATAGTTTAGTCGTTTGCTTTTGTATTTATGTGAACTATATATTTTGAAACAAACAGGATTTTTATAATATGGGATTATGTTTTCTGCTAAAATGGACAATAAAAAAGAAACCAAAAATAGTAGTTCTCTTTGTGATGGAAGCCAAAATGAATTGTCATTTGGCACTGAAACCAAGAATTTTTTAGATTACAGGTTGATAGCAAATTACTTCAACAGCGAAAACGGCTTGTTTTTACTAGGGATTGAACCCAGGACCTTCTGCGTGTGAAGCAGATGAGATGACTACTACACTTTGAAACCTGTGAAAGCCTGGAAAGTAATGGCAATTAAAGACGAGTTTTGACCACCAGGGGAAAAAAAAAGTAATTCGTAGTTCTGTTGGTGATGGAAGCCAAAACATCCTGTTATTCAGCAACAAAGCCAAGAACTTAATATATTGCAGGTTGATAGGGTATTATTTCAACACTAAGGACAGATGGGCTTCACTGGGGTTTGAACCCAGGACCTTCTGCGTGTGAAGCAGACGTGTTGACCACTACACTATGAAACCTGTGAAATCCTGCAAAGCAATGGCAATTGGAAACGAGTTTTGACCACCAGGGAAAAAAAAAAAAAATTCTTAGTTCTGTTGGTGATGGAAGCCAAAACATCCCATCATTCTGCAACAAAGCCAAGAACTTCATATATTGTAGTATGATAAGGTATTATTTCAACACCAAGAACAGACTGGTTTTACTGGGGATTAAGCCCAGGACCTTCTGCGTGTTAAGCAGACATGATGACCACTACACTATGAGTCCTGATGAAAAGTTACTGTGTATTGGCTAGCAGAGCAGAATTGTGACTGACGGGGCCTTTTTATTGCTGAAGGAAAGTATTTTTGGTAATGAAACATTTACAATTTTTATTACATATTTTACGAGTTTTATTCCTACAAAGGGATATTGCTTAAATTGAAGTTTACATTGAATGTGTTACTTTTTTCTACACAGTTTAGTCGTTTGCTTTTGTATTTATGGGAACTATATATTTTAAAACAAACAGGATTTTTATAATATGGGATTATGTTTTCTGCTAAAATGGTCAATAAAAAAGAAAGCCAAAATCGTAGTTCTTTGTGACGGAAGCCAAAATGTATTGTCATTTGGCAACGAAAGTAAGGATTTTAGATATTACAGGTTGATAGCAAATTACTTCAACAGCCAAAACAGCTTGTCTTTACTGGGGATTGAACACAGGACCTTCTTCGTGTGTAGCAAACGTGATGACTACTGCACTTTGAAACCTGTGAAATCCTGCAAAGTAATGGCAATTAGAGACGAGTTTTGACCACCAGGGGAAAAAAAAAATAATTCGTAGTTCTATTGGTGATGGAAGCCAAAACATCCCGTCATTCGGCAACAATGCCAAGAACTTCATATATTGTAGTTGCATAGGGTATTATTTCAACACCAAGAACAGATTGGTTTCAATGGGGATTGAACCCAGGACCTTCTGCGTGTTAAGCAGACGTGATGACCACTACACTATGAAACCTGTGAAATCCTGCAAAGCAATGGCAATTGGAGACGATTTTGACCGCCAGGGAAAAAAAAAAATTGAAAGTTCTGTTGGTGATGGAAGCCAAAACATCCTGTTATTCGACAACAAAGCCAAGAATTTCATATATTGTAGTTGGATAGGGTGTTATTTCAACTCCAAGAACAGATTGGTTTCACTGGGGATTGAACCCAGGGCCTTCTGCGTGTTAAGCAGACGTGATGACCACTACACTATTAAACCTGATGAAAAGTTACTGTGTATTGGCAAGCAGAGCAGAATTGTGACTGACGGTGCCTTTTTATTGCTGAAGTAAAGTATTTTTATTAATGAAACATTTACAATTTTTATTAAATATTTTACCAGTTCTATTCATACAAAGGGGTATTGCTTAAATTGAAGTTTACATTGAATGAGTTACTTTTTTCTACACAGTTTAGTCGTTTGTTTTTGTATTTATGGGAACTATATATTTTTAAACAAACAGGATTTTTATAATATGGGATTATGTTTTCTGCTAAAATGGACAATAAAAAAGAAACCCAAAATCGTAGTTCTCTTTGTGATGGAAGACAAAATGTATTGTCATTTGGCACTGAAACCAAGAATTTTTTATATTACAGGTTGATAGCAAATTACTTCAACAGCGAAAACGCTTGTTTTTACTAGGGATTAAACCCAGGACCTTCTGCCTGTGAAGCAGATGTGATGACTACTACACTTTGAAACCGGTGAAATCTTGCAAAGTAACGGCAATTAGAGACAAGATTTGACCGCCAGGGGAAAAAAATAAATAATTCGTAGTTCTGTTGATGATGGAAGCTAAAATATCCAATCATTCGGCAACAAGGCCAAGAACTTCATATATTGTAGTTTGATAGGGTATTATTTCAACACAAAGAACAGATTGGTTTTACTGGGGATTGAACCCAGGAACTTTTGCATGTTAAGCAGACGTGATGACCACTACACTATGAAACCTTATGGAAAGTTTCCTTATGGAAAGGAAAGTATTTTTGGTAATGAAACATTTACAATTTTTATTACATATTTTACCAGTTTTTTTCCTACAAAGGGATATTGCTTAAATTGAAGTTTACATTGAATGTGTTACTTTTTTCTACACAGTTTAATCGTTTGCTTTTGTATTTATGGGAACTATAAATTTTGAAACAAACAGGATTGTTATAATATGGGATTATGTTTTCTGCTAAAATGTTCAATAAAAAAGAAACCCAAAATCGTAGTTCTCCTTGTGATAGAAGCAAAAACGTATTGTCATTTGGCAACGAAACCAAGAATTTCATACTTTACAGGTTGATAGGAAACTACTTCAACTACGATAACAGATTGGTTTCACTGGGTATTGAACCCAGAATGTTCTGCATATGAAGCAGACTTGATAACCACCACACCTTAAAACCTGTGATTCCTGCAAAGTAATGGCAATTAGAGACGAAATTTGACTGCCAGGAAAAAAAAAAAAAATTCGTAGTTCTGTTGGTTATGGAAGCTAAAACATCCCGTCATTCGGCAACAAAGCCAAGAACTTCATGTATTGCAGTTGTATATGGCATTATTTCAACACCAAGAACAGACTGGTTTTACTGGGGATTAAACCCAGGACCTTCTGCGTGTTAAGCAAACATGATGACCACTACACTATGAATCCTGATGAAAAGTTTCTGTGTATTGGCTAGCAGAGCAGAATTGTGACTGACGGGGCCTTTTTTATTGCTGAAGGAAAGTATTTTTGGTAATGAAACATTTCCAATTTTTATTACATATTAATATTATATGTGATGACTACTACACTTTGAAACCTGTGAAATCCTGCAAAGTAATGGCAATTAGAGACGAGTTTTGACCACCAGGGAAAAAAAAAAAAATTGTAGTTCTATTGGTGATGGAAGCCAAAACATCCCGTCATTCGGCAACAATGCCAAGAACTTCATATATTGTAGTTGCATAGGGTATTATTTCAACACCAAGAACAGATTGGTTTCACTGGGGATTGAACCCAGGACCTTTTGCATGTGAAGCAGACGTGATGACCACTACTCGATGAAACCTGTGAAATCCTGCAAAGCAATGGCAATTGGAGACGATTTTGACCGCCAGGAAAAAAAAAAAAAAATTCAAAGTTCTGTTGATGATGGAAGCCAAAACATCCTGTTATTCGACAACAAAGCCAAGAACTTCATATATTGTAGTTGGATAGGGTATTAATTCAACACCAAGAAGAGATTGGTTTCACTGTGGATTGAATCCAGGACCTTCTGCGTGTTAAGCAGACGTGATGACCACTACAGTATGAAACCTGATGAAAAGTTACTGTGTATTGGATAGCAGAGCAGAATTGTGACTGACGGGGCCTTTTTATTGCTGAAGGAAAGTATTTTTGATAATGAAACATTTACAATTTTTATTACATATTTTACCAGTTTTATTCCTACAAAGGGATATTGCTTAAATTGAAGTTTACATTGAATGTGTTACTTTTTTCTACACAGTTTAGTCGTTTGCTTTTGTATTTATGGGAACTATATATTTTTAAACAAACAGGATTTTTATAATATGGGATTATGTTTTCTGCTAAAATGGACAATAAAAAAGAAACCCAAAATAGTAGTTCTCTTTGTGATGGAAGCCAAAATGTATTGTCATTTGGCAACGAAACCAAGAATTTTATATATTACAGGTTGATAGCAAATTACTTCAACAGCGAAAACAGTTTGGTTTCACTGGGGATTGAACCCAGGACCTTCTGCGTGTGAAGCAAACGTGATGACCACTACACTATGAAACCTGTGAAATCCTGCAAAGCAATGGCAATTGAAAACGAGTTTTGACCGCCAGGGGAAAAAAATTATTAGTTCTGTTGGTGATGGAAGCCAAAACATCCTATTATTCGGCAACAAAGACAAGAACTTCATATATTGTAGTTTGATAGGTTATTATTTTAACACCAAGAACAGATTGCTTTTACTGGGGATTGAACCAGTGTGAAGCAGACGTGATGACTACTACACTATGAAATCTTCTGGAAAGTTACTGTGTATTGGCAAGCAGAGCAGAATTGTAACTGACGGGGCCTTTTTATTGCTGAAGAAAAGTGTTTTTGGTAATGAAACATTTACAATTTTTATTACATATTAATATTATATGTGATGACTACTACACTTTGAAACCTGTGAAATCCTGCAAAGTAATGGCAATTAGAGACGAGTTTTGACCACCAGGGAAAAAAAAAAAAATTGTAGTTCTATTGGTGATGGAAGCCAAAACATCCCGTCATTCGGCAACAATGCCAAGAACTTCATATATTGTAGTTGCATAGGGTATTATTTCAACACCAAGAACAGATTGGTTTCACTGGGGATTGAACCCAGGACCTTTTGCATGTGAAGCAGACGTGATGACCACTACTACAAAGGTATATTGATTAAATTGAAGTTTACATTGAATGTGTTACTTTTTTCTACACAGTTTAATCGTTTGCTTTTGTATTTATGGGAACAATAAATTTTGAAACAAACAGGATTGTTATAATATGGGATTATGTTTTCTGCTAAAATGTTCAATAAAAAAGAAACCCAAAATCGTAGTTCTCCTTGTGATAGAAGCCAAAATGTATTGTCATTTGGCAACGAAACCAAGAATTTCATACTTTACAGGTTGATAGGAAATTACTTCAACACCGAATACAGATTGGTTTCTCTGGGTATTGAACGCAGAACTTACTGCATGAGAAGCAGACTTGATGACAACCACACTAGAAAACCTGTGAAATCCTGCACAGTAATAAAAATTAGAGACGAGTTTTGACTAGAGTTGAGCGCGGTTCGTGGTTCGTGGTTCATGGTTCTCCAGTTCGCAGCTCGAGTGATTTTGGGGGCTTTTCTAGATCGATCTAGAACTCGAGCTTTTTGGTAAAAGCTTGATAGTTCTAGATACGTTAGAGAACGGTTCTAGCAGCAAAAAAACCAGCTAATTCCTAGCTGGCTTTCCGCTGTAATAGTGTAAGTCACTCTGTGACTCACACTATTATGACATTTCAGTGTATAGTGTGCGGGAACAGCGCATTCAGATCACTGCTGTATGGATAATGGCGATCGCCATTTTTTTTTTTCCTTGTCTTCCTTCCCTAAGCGCGCGCGTGTAGTGGGGAGGGCCAGCATGTCAGCCAATCCCAGACACACACAGCTAAGTGGACTTTTAGCCAGAGAAGCAACGGCATGTGTGATAGGATGTCCATGTCACATGTCCCTGCATTATAAAAACGGATATTTTCCTCCAGCATGCCATTATCTGCCTTCTGCGTCCTTGGTGTCAGACATCACTGGCGCAGCTCCTATCGCCGATACAGCTGTTTACACTCCATACACAGCGCTGGACAGCATAGGGATAGCACTTTCTATCAGTCCTTTTAAGGGCTCATACCGGCAGGGTCAGAGCCATAGGTGACAGGTCCTGAAAACAGAGTTTAACAGCTACACAAGATGACAGCGTCTATATAGCTAAGGCCAGGGATTTCCTCGCTGCATTTCTCCATTAGGAGGGATAGAAAGGCAGGCTTTCTTTCCTCTACCCAGAGACCCACAACCCTGCCACTGTACCCTCCTGCCCTTTGCACACTCCAACTCATTGTTACTAAGCCATTATACTAGCAAACACTGAGTGAACTTAGTGGCATCCTAAACGTGGCTATTGGACTTCTGTATAGTCCCAGTAGTGCACAGATATTTGCAGCACCTCAGCCTGCATTGCACACTCAAACTCATTGTTACTAAGCCATTATACTAGCAAACACTGAGTGAACCTAGTGGCATCCTAAACGTGGCTATTGGACTTCTGTATAGTCCCAGTAGTGCACAGATATTTTCAGCACCTCTGCCTGCATTGCACACTCAAACTTATTGTTACTAAGCCATTATACTAGCAAACACTGAGTGAACCTAGTGGCATCCTAAACGTGGCTATTGGACTTCTGTATAGTCCCACTAGTGCAAAGATATTTGCAGCACGTCTGCCTGCATTGCACAATCAAACTCATTGTTACTAAGCTATTATACTAGCAAACACTGAGTGAACTTAGTGGCATCCTAAACGTGGCTATTGGACTTCTGTATAGTCCCAGTAGTGCACAGATATTTGCAGCACCTCTGCCTGCATTGCACACTCAAACTCATTGTTACTAAGCCATTATACTAGCAAACACTGAGTGAACCTAGTGGCATCCTAAACGTGGCTATTGGACTTCTGTATAGTCCCACTAGTGCACAGATATTTGCAGCACGTCTGCCTGCATTGCACACTCAAACTCATTGTTACTAAGCCATTATACTAGCAAACACTGAGTGAACCTAGTGGCATCCTAAACGTGGCTATTGGACTTCTGTATAGTCCCACTAGTGCAAAGATATTTGTAGCACGTCTGCCTGCATTGCACACTCAAACTCATTGTTACTAAGCCATTATACTAGCAAACACTGAGTGAACCTAGTGGCATCCTAAACGTGGCTATTGGACTTCTGTATAGTCCCACTAGTGCAAAGATATTTGCAGCACGTCTGCCTGCATTGCACACTCAAACTCATTGTTACTAAGCCATTATACTAGAAAACACTGAGTGAACCTAGTGGCATCCTAAACGTGGCTATTGGACTTCTGTATAGTCCCACTAGTGCAAAGATATTTGCAGCACGTCTGCCTGCATTGCACACTCAAACTCATTGTTACTAAGCCATTATACTAGCAAACACTGAGTGAACCTAGTGGCATTCTAAACGTGGCTATTGGACTTCTGTATAGTCCCAGTAGTGCACAGATATTTGCAGCATGTCTGCCTGCATTGCACACTCAAACTCATTGTTACTAAGCCATTATACTAGCAAACACTGAGTGAACCTAGTGGCATCGTAAACGTGGCTATTGTACGTCTGTATAGTCCCACTAGTGCAAAGATATTTGCAGCACTGCTGCCTGCATTGCACACTCAAACTCATTGTTACTAAGCCATTATACTAGCAAACACTGAGTGAAATTAGTGGCATCCTAAAGTTGACTATTGGACTTCTGTATAGTCCCACTAGTGCACAGATATTTGCAGCACGTCTGCCTGCATTGCACACTCAAACTCATTGTTACTAAGCCATTATACTAGCAAACACTGAGTGAACCTAGTGGCATCCTAAACGTGGCTATTGGACTTCTGTATAGTCCCACTAGTGCAAAGATATTTGTAGCACGTCTGCCTGCATTGCACACTCAAACTCATTGTTACTAAGCCATTATACTAGCAAACACTGAGTGAACCTAGTGGCATCCTAAACGTGGCTATTGGACTTCTGTATAGTCCCACTAGTGCAAAGATATTTGCAGCACGTCTGCCTGCATTGCACACTCAAACTCATTGTTACTAAGCCATTATACTAGAAAACACTGAGTGAACCTAGTGGCATCCTAAACGTGGCTATTGGACTTCTGTATAGTCCCACTAGTGCAAAGATATTTGCAGCACGTCTGCCTGCATTGCACACTCAAACTCATTGTTACTAAGCCATTATACTAGCAAACACTGAGTGAACCTAGTGGCATTCTAAACGTGGCTATTGGACTTCTGTATAGTCCCAGTAGTGCACAGATATTTGCAGCATGTCTGCCTGCATTGCACACTCAAACTCATTGTTACTAAGCCATTATACTAGCAAACACTGAGTGAACCTAGTGGCATCGTAAACGTGGCTATTGTACGTCTGTATAGTCCCACTAGTGCAAAGATATTTGCAGCACTGCTGCCTGCATTGCACACTCAAACTCATTGTTACTAAGCCATTATACTAGCAAACACTGAGTGAAATTAGTGGCATCCTAAAGTTGACTATTGGACTTCTGTATAGTCCCACTAGTGCACAGATATTTGCAGCACGTCTGCCTGCATTGCACACTCAAATTCATTGTTACTAAGCCATTATACTAGCAAACACTGAGTGAACCTAGTGGCATCCTAAACGTGGCTATTGGACTTCTGTATAGTCCCACTAGTGCAAAGATATTTGCAGCACTGCTGCCTGCATTGCACACTCAAACTCATTGTTACTAAGCCATTATACTAGCAAACACTGAGTGAACTTAGTGGCATCATAAAAGTGGATGTTGGACTTCTGTATTGTCCCACTAGTGCAAAGATATTTGCAGCACGTCTGCCTGCATTGCACACTCAAACTCATTGTTACTAAGCCATTATACTAGCAAACACTGAGTGAACCTAGTGGCATCCTAAACGTGGCTATTGGACTTCTGTATAGTCCCACTAGTGCAAAGATATTTGCAGCACGTCTGCCTGCATTGCACACTCAAACTCATTGTTACTTACTAAGACATTATAATACCAAAAATTGAGTAAACTTAGTGGCATACAAGAAGTGGCTGTTGTACTCCATTAGTGGCCCACTGGTGCAAATCTATGTGCAGCACCTGTGCAGGACACCCTCCTGCTCTGTTTTTAATAAGCTATAATGATAGCAAAAAATACTGCCATTTAGTGGCATCATAGAACTGGATGTTGTATTCCATTATTGTCCAACTGGTGCCAAGCTATTTCTAGCACCCGTGCAGGACACCCTCCTGCTCTGTTTTTAATAAGCTATATTGATAGCAAAAAATACTGCCATTTAGTGGCATCATAGAACTGGATGTTGTATTCCATTATTGTCCCACTGGTGCCAAGCGTTTTCTAGCACCTGTGCAGGACACCCTCATGCACATTTTGCTACGCTAATGTTATAGCAAACTCAGGGAATTCATTGCTGCATTTGATAATTCGGAGGGATAGAAAGTGAAGCTTTCTTTAGCTTTTCCTTCTGTTCATAGACAGCATCTCCAAGTCCACACCCGAAGAGCAATTTCTCCTCCACATGTAAGTGTGGAGAGGCAGCTAGTGCGTATGCGTGTTCCGATTTACCCCAGCTGCAGCCCAACTACAGTGTTTCTCCTAGTGAGTATGCTCAGCCTGACTGTGCCATTCCTGACGCTAAGTCTTCATTTCGGGATACAGCGCATGCTCCCACACTTAGTGTGAAAAGCCTCTTTGCACAGGTACTTGCATTCCGTGCCGGGTCTAAGTCCTGTTTTGTGCCGAGACACCATGCTAAAGCTGATAGTCTTTTTTCAGAGACTCTATTTCATGCAACTGACCATGCTCAGGCACTTACTGCATCAGAAACTAGGTCCAGTAATGAACTCTTTGGCCCTGCCCCTGATGTGGGGGGGCCATATAGACCACAGGGCATCAGGTGTCCTGACGATGTGGCGAGGCCACTCCCAAATGGCTTGCAGAGGCCCGCCCCTATGACTTGTCACCTCATTATTGATGGTCAGACGATGACTGGTGAGGTGTTTGTGTTGTGGCAGTCATGAGGTCATTATTGAAGTTGCGGTTCCAAATAGGACGCTAGTTATGCCACTCATGACGTGTCACTCTGCTTTTGTCTCCAGGAGGTGCATTGTGGTCCACCCTGGTTTGGGGCGGACCCAGGTTATAAAACGGGCTGGAGCCAACAAGGAGGTGCGCAGTCTTCTATTATGCTCCGAAAGAGCACACCTCCATGTGTTGAACCCATTGCGGCTTTAGGCCAGAGGTAGGCAGGGATAGGGCGTCAATGCAGGCCGCCACCACAGTTGGTAACCCAGAACGGTTAAGACCAGCTCCTCTCCTTCAAGTCCTGCTTGTGCAGCCCAGTGGCATTAACAGGCCTGCTGCTGCTGATGCGCCTGCTGTCCACAGGTGTGGCCCCAATGCACACGGTCAGCGTACTCAATGGCCCCTGTGATGTTAACAGGGAGTTCCTGGGCTGGGTGGGCGTGTGGACCCTGTGACGCTAACAGGGCTCCCAGTCTCAAGATCCGAGTGGCGTCTAACTCGGTTCGGGCAACTATTAGTTTCATAGCCACACAGATCTGTATCCTCCACCTAACTTTCCATTTGCCAACCTCTCCTTTTCCATCTGGGAGCACGGTGGACATTGACTGCTGATGGGGATATATACCTTTCTCTTTCTTTTCTTATTAATTTTCGTTATATACCAGTAACATAGTATATACCACCTTATCCAAATCTGCCAGTCCCACCGTAACAGATGGTGTTTCTTCATCAAATGTTACTTTTGCTTAACCACCAAACCCACTCACAAAAACTTTTTTCCCCTTTCCAACACACCTGTTCCCCTTTCCACCAGCATTTGTCCTTTTTCAACTCATTTGGTATATGACCAAAAGTGCAACTCTGCAGGGACACCATACTTAATGCCATCTCAGCCCAGCAGCCAGCCCTCGGTCCCTCAGATGTGGACAAGTAAAAGCCCATTTCCTCCTATCCATGACAAAGCGTTGAGATTCACTCTGTGCAGCACTGGTGTTTACTGGAAAAGCAGATCTAAGAATCCGTACCACCTTCTGCAGATACTCCTGTATACGTGCGTCCCTTTCTATGGCTGATATTATTTCGCCAAATTTTGTCTTGTAACGGGGATCTAACAGTGTGGCAACCCAGTAGTTAGCATTACTTCGAATTCGTACAATCCGAGGGTCATGTTGTAGGTAGTGCAGCAAGAAGGCGCTCATGTGTCTTGTGCATCCAGGAGGACCAAGCCCTTGGTTTGTTGGTGGCAGAGAGGTGAGAATCGTGCCTCCTTCCTCTGCCCTCTCCCCCCAACCTCGCACAACCGAAATGTGAGCAAGCTCTCACTCATCTGCTGAGTCTTCCATGCCCATCGCAAGTTCGTCCTCCATTTCTTCATGGGCTCCTGCACCTTCCTCAACAATTTTTGCTGATACTATGTGCCCTTGTTAATCCCTATCCCCCACCATGACTGCCGCCTAGGTGCCGCTCAACGTATGGACCTTGTACATCTTATTATCCCTTCTGCATATGACTCCTCCTGTACTTCCTCCCCTTCCTCTTGGACCAACACCTGACTCCGAATAATGCTTACAGTGTGCTCCATCTTGTAGATGACCAGAATTGTCACGCTGAGAATGGCATCGCTAGTGCTAAACATCTTCGTCGACATTTGTAAACTGTGTAGAAGGGTGCATAGGTCCTTGATCTGACACCACTCCAGCAGCGTGATCTGCACCACCTCTGGATCAAGTTAGCCCAGGGTATACATCATACCGTATTTCAGCAGGGCTCTGCGGGGCTTCCACAGACGCTGCAACATGAGCAGATTCCAATTCCTGCGTGTTGGAACATCGTATTTCCAGCGTTTAACCGCCAGACCCTAAGACTTCAGGAGCGATGAAAGTTGTTGAGCTGCTGGGTGCGAAGGATGAAAGTGAGCACATAGCAGCGTGCCCGCTGCACAAGGCCATGTAGGCCGGGATGGTATTTTAAAAATTGCTGGAGAATCAGATTCAACACATGAGCCATACAAGGCATGTTTGTCACAATGCCCTGACGAAGGGCCGCAGACAGGTTTGCATCATTGCCGCACACGGCTGTTAAGTTACCAACGTAGTCCACTTAATCAATTTGTACTCCGGTCGCCAGGTGACAACGTGTTCCTTTCGTGCATAGTGCTGATGATGGGAAAGGAGTCGATGCCTGCGGCGCAGGTGGACGCAGGTTATGGTCACCCACTGGGTTGCGTTACCTTGACAGATACAGAGCCACAGGCTGAATGTAGGTGGTGGGTATCTCACAGATGAAGTATCATCATTCAGCTACAACCAATGGGAAGACACCACACCCTTTTTTAGGCCCCTCCTGTCTGCAGACCACTGCCAGACAAAGCTATGAACCTTTTGTTACTGTTACCCCCAGTTCAGTTTTATGAGTTTGTGTGCTTGTTACCTGACTACTTTTCCTGCTTGCTGTTTATGTACTTCGTTGGCCGATCCGCATTTCACCTCTGCTTGTTTTCTGATTAAGTCCTGGCCATCCCATTCTGTTCCTCTTCCTCAATTAATGTTTTTGACCCTGCATGACTACTATTCTCTGGAACTGCAGCCTTCCACAGGTATTGATCAACTTGTTCCCTGTGTAATTCCAAATCACTGTATAGGGGTTAAAGGGTTTCAGGGTTCTGGGTATCCAGCTTGGTGAGTGGCTTGCCTCTAGCCTATCCTTTACAGCCCATCTGAGTGTGTCGATCCAGGCAGGCGTTACACCGTGCCCTCTGCAGAAGGCCATGTAGGCCGGGATAGTGTTTTAAAAATTGCTGGACAACCAGGTTCAACACGTGAGCCATACAAGGCACGTGTGCCACATTGTCCTGAAGAAGGGTCGCAGACTGGTTTGCATCATTGTCGCACCCGACCTTCCCTGGCTGCTGGTTGAGTGGAGACAACCATTGATGAAACTCGGTCTCACTCTCCAGAGCTAACCGTCCACAATTCCTCAGCGGTGTCTCACATTTCCCCTACATTTCAAAGTAAACATTTGACCGCCTGATGGCCTTGAGCTCTGCTGCCAGCATAGTAAGGAGGTGTGTGGGATTCCTTGGGCGCAGTTACAAGGAAGGGTGGACTGACCACACAGGGTTTGGGTCGAGGTGGAGGACCCACACGAGGTTGAGGAGGCAGAAGCAGTGGAGGAACTTGTACATACAGAGGAAGGATTGACTTGTACAGCAAACCCTTCTCCATCTCTCACCATAGTTACCTAGTGCCCAGTCAGCAACATGTAACTCCCCTGTCCATGCTTACTGGTCCAAGTATCTGTGGTGAAATGCACCCTGTCACACACAGGGTTTCTCAAGGAATCGGTGAGGTTGTGTGCGACCTACTGTGGTAGCGCGGGCACGCCTTTCTTGGAGAAGGAGTGACGACTGGCCATCGGCTCTTGGGGTACTGCAATGGGCATAAGGTCTCGAAAATCCTCGGTCTCAAAAGGGTGTAAAGGCAGCCTTTCTGTTGCCAACAAGTTGCAGATGATGAAACTCAACCTCTTAGGCATGTCATGCCCTTCGAAAATCATGTAAAACACAGCGAAGGGACTCCAACCACAGTCTCCCTCGTTTCCACTAATTGGGCCCCACACACCCCACTTGACTGGCATCACTTTATCCCTCTTTTCAAAATGAAAACGATGCTTTGCATGAAGCACTCTCAAAAATACGCGTGTCTTTCCCGTCCCCTGGCTGACCCAAGGGAAGAAAAGTCCTCTGAGAGCCATGACTTGTTCATCTTGGTTCTTTTAGAAACACAGCGAGGGGACTCCAACCACAGTCTCCCTCGTTGCCACTAATTGGGCCACACACACCCCACTTGACTGGCATCAGTTGACCCCCCTTTTGAAAAAGAAAAAGATGCTTTGCATGAAGCACTCTCAAAAATACGCGTGCCTTTCCCATTCCTTGGGTGACCCAGGGGAAGAAAAGTCCTCTGAGAGCCATGTCCACATTGTCAGTGGACAGACGCGTGTGCTTATCTGCCAGCAGACCTTCAGCAGCACTGAAGAAAGGTTCCGAGAGAACGCTGGCTGCAGGACACGACAAGATCCCCAAAGCGTACGTGGCAATCTCAGGCAATTTATCCAGATTGGAAGCCTAAAATGAGCAGGGCTCAAGTTACACAGTAATGGCATCGATGTTTCCTTGCATATACTCATATATCTGTGTGTCCTCCTCTTTTTCCTTGTCCAGCTCTTTTGTTTTCGCATGAGTATATGTCCTTGTCACTTTCCCATGTGTTTGTGTTGTGTTGTGAGTTGTTTGTCACCTTTTGGACACCTTTGAGGGTGTTTTCTAGGTGTTTTTATATCTTTGTGAATGCCAGCCATTGTTTCCTATGCAGTTCGAGTCCGGTTCGTCGAACGTTCGACGAACCAAACTCGAACGGGAGCTCAGTTCGGTGAACCGACCTCGAGCAGAACCGCGACTGGTTCGCTCATCTCTAGTTTTGACCGCCAGGGGAAAAAAAAAAATAATTCGTAGTACTGTTGGTGATGGAAGACAAAACATCCCGTTATTCGTGAACAAAGCCAAGAAATTTTTATATTGCAGGTTGATAGAGTATTACTTCAACACCAAGAACAGATAGGTTTCACTGGGGATTGAATCAGGACCTTCTGCATGTAAAGCACACATGATTACCACTACACTATGAAACCTGCCAAAAAAAATTATAGAGTATTGGCTATCGGAGCAAAATTGTGACTGACAGGGCCTTTTTATTGCTGAAGAAAAGTATTTTTGGTAATGAAAAATTTACAATTTTTATTACATATTTTACCAGTTTTAGTCCTACAAAGGGATATTGCTTAAATTGAAGTTTACATTGAATGTGTTACTTTTTTCTACACAGTTTAGTCGTTTGCTTTTGTATTTATGGGAACTATATATTTTGAAACAAAAAGGATTTTTATAATATGGGATTATGTTTTCTGCTAAAATGGTCAATAAAAAAGAAACCCAAAATCGTAGTTCTCTTTGTGATGGAAGCCAAAATGTATTGTCATTTGGCAACGAAACCAAGAATTTCATATACTACAGGTTGAGAGCAAATTACTTCAACACCGAAAAAAGATTGGTTTTACTGGGGATTGAACCCAGAACGTTCTGCATGTGAAGCAGACTTGATGACCACCACACTAGAAAACCTGTGAAATCCTTCAAAGTAATGGCAATTAGAGACGAGTTTTGACCACCAGGGGAAAAAAAAAATAATTCGTAGTTCTGTTGGTGATGGAAGCCAAAACATCCTGTTATTCGACAACAAAGCCAAGAACTTCATATATTGTAGTTGGATAGGGTATTATTTCAACACCAAGAACAGATTGGTTTCACTGGGGATTGAACCCAGGACCTTCTGCGTGTTAAGCAGACGTGATGACCACTACACTATGAAACCTGTGAAATCTTGCAAAGCAATGGCAATTAAAGACGAGTTTTGACCGCCATGGGAAAAAAAAATAATTCGTAGTTCTGTTGGTGATGGAAGCCAAAACATCCTGTTATTCGACAACAAAGCCAAGAACTTTATATATTGTTGGTTGATAGGGTATTATTTCAACACCAAGAACAGATTGGTTTAACTGGGGATTTAACTCAGGACCTTTTGCGTATTAAGCAGACGTGATGAACACTACACTATGAAACCTGATGGACAGTTACTGTGTATTGGCAAACAGAGCAGAATTGTGACTGACGTGGCCTTTTTATTGCTGAAGGAAAGTATTTTTGGTAATGAATAGTGATGAGCGAGTATGCTTGTTACTACTCGGTACTCGCACGAGTATCACTGTACTCGGGCAACTTGGCGGGGACTAAGTAATCTCGCGATACTCGTGCTGGACTCGTGGTCTTCATCCCTGCATGTTGGCGCTCTTTTGAGAGCCAGCCCTTATGCAGGGATTGGCTGGCAGACCACTGCAATGCCACAGCCCTGTTAGTTGTGGAATTGCAGTGATTGGCCGGCCTGCACAGCGTGACCGAGCCTTTATACCGGCGGGCGCGCTGTGCTCTGCACACAGCCATCCAGACAGTCAGTGCAGGGAGAGTGTTGCTGCTTCAGGGAAAGGTTTGCGGCCCTTTATAGCTATTTCCGTAGCAGGGCTGCAAACAGTGTGACCAGAAGTCCTTCTTAGGACTATTATAGTTGTATACAGGCAGGCAGGGTATAGCCAGGTCGGAGTACAGTAGCAGAGTCTTTCTCAGGACTATTGTTGCTGTATACAGGCAGGGTATAGCCAGGTCGGAATACAGGCTAGTGACTAGAAGAGTCCTTGTCAGGACTATTGTAGCAGTATACAGGCAAGCAGGCAGGCAGGGTATATAGCCATTCCTAGTGGTGACCGTATACCAGCCTTCATCATATCTGGGGCTGGTGTACAAAGTCTAAAACAATCCAGATAGTGTCAGACTTCTCAGTAATTGTCGCTCCTAAAAACCTGTTAGGTTCTTAGTGCGTCCGTGCTTGCATTTAAAAACCGCACGTGTGTGCCTGTCGGTGGCAGCGTACAGGTGCACGATTTGCACAAACTTGGATATAACGCACAAGTCTAGTGTATAATACACGTCAGGTAGCAGTGTCTAATAGTGTCAGACTTGTCAGTAATTGTCACTCCTAAAAACCTGTTAGGTTCTTAGTGCGTCCGTGCTTGCATTTAAAAACTGCACGTGTGTGCCTTTCGGTGGCAGCGTACAGGTGCACGTTTTGCACAAACTATTATATAACGCACAAGTCTAGTGAATAATACACGTCAGTCAGCAGTGTCTGATAGTGTCAGACTTCTCAGTAATTGTCGCTCCTAAAAACCTGTTAGGTTCTTAGTGCGTCCGTGCTTGCATTTAAAAACCGCACGTGTGTGCCTGTCGGTGGCAGCGTACAGGTGCACGTTTTGCACAAACTATTATATAACGCACAAGTCTAGTGAATAATACACGTCAGTCAGCAGTGTCTGATAGCGTCAGACTTCTCAGTAATTGTCGCTCCTAAAAACCTGTTAGGTTCTTAGTGCGTCCGTGCTTGCATTTAAAAACTGCACGTGTGTGCTTGTCGGTGGCAGCGTACAGGTGCACGATTTGCACAAACTTGGATATAACGCACAAGTCTAGTGTATAATACACGTCAGTCAGCAGTGTCTGATAGTGTCAGACTTCTCAGTAATTGTCGCTCCTAAAAACCTGTCAGGTTCTTAGTGCGTCCGTGCTTGCATTTAAAAACCGCACGTGTGTGCCTGTCGGTGGCAGCGTACAGGTGCACGATTTGCACAAACTTGGATATAACGCACAAGTCTAGTGAATACACGTCAGCACAGCATTGCAAAATGCGCAAGTTCGTTGGCAAGGAACAAGGAAGTGGACGTGATAGTGGTGCAGGCAGATGCCAAGGTCGTGGGCAAGCTCTAATTTCGCCACAACAAAGGGCCACATCTAGTCACTCGCACGTCCTGTCCCAAATTCTTGGGGACCGCAGCAGTACACCGCTCTTGAACCAAGACCAGTGTCAACAGGTTGTTAGTTGGATAGCGGATAATGCTTCCAGTCAGATTGGCTCCACCACAAACACTCTGTCTTCCACACGGTCAAGTGTCAGTAGCCGTGATACTGCACCGCACATTTCAGAACCTGATCCTCCTTCCTACTACAAGGCTGAGTACACGTCCTCGGACATTACTGATCCCACACTTGGACACTCGGAAGAGCTGTTCACGTTTCCATTCGCACATTCTGGCCTCTCGCCAGCTCATGTTGAAGTGGGTCATGAGGAGATCGTATGTACAGATGCCCAAATATTTGAGCAGCCACGTTCTCACGAAGTTGGCAACGTGTCTCAACAAGGGGTGGACGATGATGAGACACAATTGTCAGGAAGTCAGGAGGAGGAGCAGGGTGCGGAAGAGGAAGACGATGTGGTGGATGATCCAGTAACTGACCCAACCTGGCAGGAGGATATGCAGAGCGAGGACAGCAGTGCACAGGGGGAGGGAGGCGTAGCATCCCAACAGGCAGTAAGAAGCAGGGTGGTGGCTCCAGGCAGAAGTCAGGCAACCGTTCCCCGGAACAACAACACGACACAAGGTGCCTGTACAAATGTTAGGTCTTCCCTAGTCTGTCAGTTTTTTAAGTTGGCTCCAGATGATTCTAAAAAGGCCATTTGCAACACCTGCCGTGCCAGCATCAGCAGGGGTACCAAAACTAGCAGCCTGACCACCACCAGTATGATCAGGCACATGTCAGCCAAGCACCCGACTTTGTGGGAAGTACAACAGAGTCGAGGAGCAGTGCTTGCTGATGTCACTGCTACGTCTTCGCTTGTTGTGCATGCGAGCCAATCCCCTATCCATGCTGCCTGCGAACAAGCCTCCTCTGGTCCTGCACCTGCAGTTGCCTACGCAGAAATAACACCATCATCAAGCACGTCCTTGTCCCATCGCAGCGTTCAGTTATCCATTCAGCAAACCTTTGAACGCAGGCGCAAATACACTGCCAACACCCCACATGCCACAGTTCTAAATGCTAACATTTCGCGACTGCTTGTGCTGGAAATGTTGCCTTTTAGGCTGGTCGAGACAGAAGCATTCCGCGACCTGATGGCGGCAGCTGTCCCACGTTACTCGGTCCCCAGCCGCCACTATTTCTCCCGATGTGCCGTCCCCGCGTTGCATAACCACGTGTCACAAAACATCACACGTGCCCTGAACAACGCTGTTTCACCCAAAGTCCACCTAACCACAGACACGTGGACAAGTGCTTGTGGGCAAGGCCGCTACATCTCGTTGACGACACACTGGGTTAATATTGTGGAAGCTGGGACCCAGTCTCAGCGAGGGACGGAACACGTCCTTCCCACACCAACGTTTGCAGGCCCTACCTCAGTCAGGGTTTCACCCACACTCTACAGCTTCGGAATGTCATGCTCTTCAGCCTCCTCCTCCTCCTGCGCATCCTCATCCACTTTACCCTCCACACCAGTCCCAAGCTGGAAGCACTGCAGCACTGCCTCGGCAAAGCGGCAACAGGCTGTGCTGAAGCTAATCTGCATAGGTGACAAACCCCACAATGCAGAAGAGGTGTGGACAGCTCTGAAACAGCAGGCAGATCACTGGCTCACACCTCTGAACCTAAAGCCAGGAAAGGTCGTGTGTGACAATGGCCGGAACCTGGTGGCGGCTTTGAGGCGAGGCCAGCTGACACATGTTCCATGCGTGGCCCATGTGCTCAACCTCGTGGTTCAGCGGTTTCTAAAGTCATACCCAGAGCTGTCTGATCTGCTGGTAAAAGTTTGCCGCCTGTCTGCACATTTTCGAAAGTCACCTACTGCTTCAGCCGGCCTTGCCGGCTTTCAGCGCCGTTTGCATCTTCCGGCTCACAGACTGGTGTGTGATGTCCCCACGCGTTGGAATTCAACTCTGCACATGTTGGTCAGGATATGTGAGCAGAAGAGGGCAGTTGTTGAGTACCTGCATCACCTAAGCCGTCGGGAAATGGGTCAAACTTTACACATAACACCTGAGGAGTGGAGATGGATGTCCGACCTATGTACCATCCTCCAAAACTTTGAGGACTCCACCAAGATGGTGAGTGGTGATGACGCCATTATTAGCGTCACCATACCGCTTCTCTGCCTTCTAAAACGGTCTCTGCTCAAAAACAAACATGATGCATTGCAGGCGGAGCGCGATGAGTTGCAGCAAGAAACATTAGTGGGTGTGGGTGATAACACAGAGCCCAGCCTCGTCTCATCACAACGTGCAGTGGAGGACTATGACGAGGAGGAGGATGAAGACATGGAGCAACTCTCCGGCCAAATTGAGGATATGACATGCACACCAGTCATATCCTCGGTTCAGCGTGGCTGGCCAGAGGACAGGGTAGATGAGGAGGAAGAGGAGGACAGTATGTTCAGTCATCGTGTTGGTCAGGATACTGAAGTACTGGCTGTTAAGAGTCTGGCGCACATGGCTGACTTTATGGTAAGCTGCCTGTCTCGTGACCCTCGCGTTAAGAACATCTTGGCCAACAATCATTACTGGTTGGTAACACTGTTAGACCCACGCTACAAGGAGAACTTTATAAAATACAAGATGGGACACTGGAACCTATCATGATTAATTTATCCAAGATCACTAGACTCCATGATGCACAATTTACAAACCAGAGAAAAATAGGAGTCAACTAGTGAGGCCAAAGCATGGCCAAATAATCACAAGGAGTAGAAAGCCTCTTATAATAACCACAAAAAATCTTTATTAATGGAAATTTACAACCATAAGAGGAAAAAGTCAAATTACGTACTGACAATACAATAAATATCAGGTAATGCCGGAAAAAATCCGATACCAAAACACACCAAGCAGTCAGGGAATGGGATAGTGGAGCAATATTAATTATCTCATAAGGCCTGAATAGATAAATAGCAGGGGAGAGTAATGATAATAAACCTGACAAAAACCCACACATATGCTGTGAATAGGGGTGGCGACAGGATGGTAATATATATATAAAGATATAAGGGGTTGCACCAAAAAAGACATCAAACAGTTAATGCTTTGATTGCTTATATAAAGTAGTCAAAAAGGCACATCCACTCAATTGTCAGCAATCCGAAACATACCATGGAGGGTAAGTCAGGAACCCATATCAGAAAAGACCTCAGATGACATAATGGGTGATGCTATAAATAATGCACCACAGTCTCCAGCCCAAATACGGGCAATATAAGGGGAACAATGAGAAGCCCAAATCACTTACCCATAAAACCCGACTGCTCGGCGTGGCGTGCTCCGACGCGCACGTTTCGTGTCCTTCCTCGGGGAGCTGCGCTACAGCTGTGCAGTGCAGGGGGGTTTTTTAAACTAGCCGCCATACCATATGATTGGCGCACGCGGGGCGGCACCACAATAAGAGGTCCACGTCATCGGGCGCTCCCAGGTCTAACGCGGGTGTGAGTCATGTCGTCACATGACACACCCACGTGACCTGTACGGAGGCCGTCCGAGATGCACATTACCTGTGGAACCACCGCGCGTGCGCACAGTATAGCGGCCATCTTCTCTACTGGCAAAGAGGGCAACCCTGAGCAGATGAATACAGCCTTCACATAGAAAAAAGTCAGAGGCTAACAAAATCCTATATGACATCAAAGTCCAAGGGTACATAATCAATAGAATATATTATATAAGGTACAGAAGTAAAACAGTATATAATATCAATATATCAAAATTCATAAACAAAATGCCCTAAGGTGAATAATCACAAGATGATATAAGCAATAAATACAAAAATACAAAACATTCTACAGATTAAGAGGTGCGTCCATAAATAGACTTCCAAGATCCTTGGGGAACACATTCTCTCCTATAATTATAGGAGTGGCGTCACATAGGATATCCGATGTATTGAAATAGCCAAGAAAGGGAGGCCCGCTTCAAAGGGTAATCACTCAAAATTAGTATAGATGTAGAGAATATGACATATATTACTGAATAAAAACAAAGAAAGAAAAATAAAATTAAAACCAACATTCGCACAAATTAAAATGACACAGAGATAGCAACAATACCATCATATAGTCTAACCAGAGGACAAAGAGAAAGGTGAAAGACAAAATTTCTATATAACGTGTGCATATGTGCGAAAGCACACATGGTCACGTGAATCCATATTAAATGCAGGTAAATTATAAGAAAGGGGCAAACGACAATTTCTCATTTAGACCACTTGGTGACATTGTGCCCAGGGTGACAATCCACCTGCATTCCAGGCGTGCCAAAGCTTGTTTAAAGTTACCGCCTCTGGAACCCATGTGGAGTTTGTCAATGCCTCTGACGCGTAAAGAAGTTGCGTTACAATTATGAAATAATTTAAAATGTCGGGGGATGGTCCTGAGGGAGTCGAGGTCATCCACATCCACCGCAGCAGCTATGTCTCTGACGTGTTCGCGTACACGAATACGCAATTGTCTAGATGTTAGGCCAACATAGGCTAAACCACACCCACACTTAGCCAAATATACCACATAGTCACTGCTGCAGGAGATGTACTTCCTGATCTCAAACTCCCTCAGACCATCCGCGGACACAAAGGAAGTCGCCCTCTCAATGTTTCTGCAGGGGAGGCAAGAACCGCATGGGAAGCAACCCCATCTAGGTCTACCCGTGTAAAATGGAAGGGTGCTTTTACAAATATAGTGGCTATGAACCAACAAATCTTTGAGGTTCTTCCCCCTCCTCGCAGTCATCAATGGGCGTTCCGACAGAGCCTTTCTAAGAGTTTGTTCAGTGGTCAAAATGGGCCAATGTTTAGTTAAGATGCGCCTAATGTCCTCCCACTGGTTATTGAATGTAGAGATAAATCTAATAGCGGGTTTGGTATTATTGGTTTTTCTAGTTGCTAAGAGAAGATCAGCTCTGGGTGTGGACCTGGCCCTAGCATATCCTGATTTGATACCCCTTGCACTGTAGCCTCTATCTTTAAAACGTCGGGAGAGATCCCCTGCCTGTTTTTCAAAGAGGGTGTCCGAAGAACAAACCCTCTTCATTCTGAGAAATTGACCAATAGGTACGGCCCTAATCGTTGATGGTAAATGGGCCGAGGACGCATGTAACAGATTATTCACTGACGTCTCCTTGCGGAAGACGTCAGTTTGAACAAATCTGTCACATGAGATAGAAATTTTTATGTCCAAAAAGTCAATTTCTTCAGAATTACTCCTGTAAGTCAACCTGATGTTACGATCATTATGATTTAAAAAAGAAAAAAATGACTTCAGCTCAAGGTCGGTTCCCCTCCAGATGATAAACACGTCATCTATATAACGTAACCAGCACTGCAACTGGGTGGCAGCGCAGGCACCGTCGTCGGGAACCTCCCTCTCCCAATGGCCGAGAAAGAGGTTCGCGTACGACGGCGCGCACGCCGCGCCCATTGCAGTGCCACGTTTCTGGAGGAAGAACCTATCCTTGAACAGGAAAAAATTATGAGTCAGGATGAATTCCAGGAGTTCTAAAATCAAATCCTGCAGGGGAACCTCCCAGTTGCTCATGCGCAAGAAGTATTTGACTGCCCGAAGTCCATGCTCATGATAAATACATGAGTAGAGGGTCTCCACATCTGCTGCAACCAAGAATACACCAGGATCCAAACATAATCCATCAATCCTCCTCAGGACGTCCGAAGTGTCTCTGACATAGGAGGGCAGCGTCTCAACCAATGGATGTAAATAATACTCGATAAATCGACAGATGGGATCGCACAGCCCTCCAATGCCAGAGACAATAGGACGCCCTGGGGGACAGCGTGGATTTTTGTGTATCTTGGGCAGCAGATAGAATGTAGGTGTTATTGGAAATTTTGTATTGAGACCCTCAAAAACTTTCTTGGTGATAATGCCTTGGGCCAGGGCCACATCCAGAATACCGGTCAACTCCAGCATAAATTTACCAGTAGGATTCTCAGAGAGAGATGTGTAAGCCTCACGATCTCTCAATTGTTTAAATGCCTCACGTTCATACATAAGTGCAGGCCAGACTACCACGTTCCCTCCTTTGTCAGCAGGTTTTATTACTATCCCATCCATATTCTTTAATTCTTGGATGGCTTTTCTTTGTTTTAATGACACATTATGACGATTCCCCCGTTTTTGCAGGTTATGTAGATCTTCCAGGACTAGTTTATTAAAGATCTCAACCTGCGGGCATAAGGAGAAGGGAGGGAACGTGGCAGATCTTGGCTGCACATTAGTAGGAAATTTACCTTTCAATATTGGTGTGGACTCCTCCTCCAGCTCCTTCAAAATCTCAATTGCTTCCAACTCTGCCGGTGTGAAAAACTGGTTATTCAGATCCTTTTTGGCATGTAATTTATGTAGAATCAGTTTCCTAGAGAATAGGTGTAAATCTTTTGTTACTATAAATGAATCAAAATCAGAGTCAGGTGAGAATGTAAGTCCCAATTTCAGGACCTCTAATTGGGTCTCTGTTAATGACACATCAGAGAGATTTATTACCTCTAGTACGTTCTTGCTTTTCTTCTCCATGGGTTGTGGAGGTGTAATTTTACGTTTATAGTTGGAGCCCTTCTCACCACGATTCTCACCTCTAAACATGGTATTAAATCTCCCAGAAAATGTATTAATTTTATTGCCACCAGGATAGGTCTCATCCACCGAGGATACGGAAGAGAAGGAGCCAGAGCGGGAGTGCACACCAGGTTTCTTAAATTTACGGTGTTGTTTCCATCTATATACGTGGCCGTTCTTATAATCCAGCATGTCTCTCTGGTATTTCTTCGTCTTTACACCTATTATTTCTTTTTCCCACTTGGAGAAATCTTTCTCCAAGTCAGCATTAAGAGATGTTAACCTGTCTGCAGGAAGTAATTCCATTAGTTTCTCCTGAATTGAATCCAATTCAGTCTCCACATCCACCAGTGTGTTAGTATTCTGCTCAATCAGAAGATTCATATAAATTTTTGAGCACTCATTAGACGCATCTTCCCATTTTCTCTTAAAAATTGTATCCTCTATTTCATATGAAGGACACAATTGAATGCGAAGGCCCCTTGGGATCAAATCCTTCTCTAAATAGCGCTGCATAAATGTTTTGTTCCACCAGAGCTTCGTCTTCTGATTTAACAATGGTTTCAATTTACTAATAAGCAGTTCAGCTGCCTCAGTGTCAGGTTTAAAAACAGGTTCGGCGTTCTCCTTAAAAACCTGATCCATTTTTACAAGCCACGACTGTTCGCGGGCTCTGAGGTCCATTGGTCCCTTGGAAACTGCTGTGAAAAACACAGGAAACAGAACAAATAAAATACAAGATGGGACACTGGAACCTATCATGATTAATTTATCCAAGATCACTAGACTCCATGATGCACAATTTACAAACCAGAGAAAAATAGGAGTCAACTAGTGAGGCCAAAGCATGGCCAAATAATCACAAGGAGTAGAAAGCCTCTTATAATAACCACAAAAAATCTTTATTAATGGAAATTTACAACCATAAGAGGAAAAAGTCAAATTACGTACTGACAATACAATAAAGATCAGGTAATGCCGGAAAAAATCCGATACCAAAACACACCAAGCAGTCAGGGAATGGGATAGTGGAGCAATATTAATTATCTCATAAGGCCTGAATAGATAAATAGCAGGGGAGAGTAATGATAATAAACCTGACAAAAACCCACACATATGCTGTGAATAGGGGTGGCGACAGGATGGTAATATATATATAAAGATATAAGGGGTTGCACCAAAAAAGACATCAAACAGTTAATGCTTTGATTGCTTATATAAAGTAGTCAAAAAGGCACATCCACTCAATTGTCAGCAATCCGAAACATACCATGGAGGGTAAGTCAGGAACCCATATCAGAAAAGACCTCAGATGACATAATGGGTGATGCTATAAATAATGCACCACAGTCTCCAGCCCAAATACGGGCAATATAAGGGGAACAATGAGAAGCCCAAATCACTTACCCATAAAACCCGACTGCTCGGCGTGGCGTGCTCCGACGCGCACGTTTCGTGTCCTTCCTCGGGGAGCTGCGCTACAGCTGTGCAGTGCAGGGGGGTTTTTTAAACTAGCCGCCATACCATATGATTGGCGCACGCGGGGCGGCACCACAATAAGAGGTCCACGTCATCGGGCGCTCCCAGGTCTAACGCGGGTGTGAGTCATGTCGTCACATGACACACCCACGTGACCTGTACGGAGGCCGTCCGAGATGCACATTACCTGTGGAACCACCGCGCGTGCGCACAGTATAGCGGCCATCTTCTCTACTGGCAAAGAGGGCAACCCTGAGCAGATGAATACAGCCTTCACATAGAAAAAAGTCAGAGGCTAACAAAATCCTATATGACATCAAAGTCCAAGGGTACATAATCAATAGAATATATTATATAAGGTACAGAAGTAAAACAGTATATAATATCAATATATCAAAATTCATAAACAAAATGCCCTAAGGTGAATAATCACAAGATGATATAAGCAATAAATACAAAAATACTTGGTGTATTCTTGGTTGCAGCAGATGTGGAGACCCTCTACTCATGTATTTATCATGAGCATGGACTTCGGGCAGTCAAATACTTCTTGCGCATGAGCAACTGGGAGGTTCCCCTGCAGGATTTGATTTTAGAACTCCTGGAATTCATCCTGACTCATAATTTTTTTCTGTTCAAGGATAGGTTCTTCCTCCAGAAACGTGGCACTGCAATGGGCGCGGCGTGCGCGCCGTCGTACGCGAACCTCTTTCTCGGCCTTTGGGAGAGGGAGGTTCCCGACGACGGTGCCTGCGCTGCCACCCAGTTGCAGTGCTGGTTACGTTATATAGATGACGTGTTTATCATCTGGAGGGGAACCGACCTTGAGCTGAAGTCATTTTTTTCTTTTTTAAATCATAATGATCGTAACATCAGGTTGACTTACAGGAGTAATTCTGAAGAAATTGACTTTTTGGACATAAAAATTTCTATCTCATGTGACAGATTTGTTCAAACTGACGTCTTCCGCAAGGAGACGTCAGTGAATAATCTGTTACATGCGTCCTCGGCCCATTTACCATCAACGATTAGGGCCGTACCTATTGGTCAATTTCTCAGAATGAAGAGGGTTTGTTCTTCGGACACCCTCTTTGAAAAACAGGCAGGGGATCTCTCCCGACGTTTTAAAGATAGAGGCTACAGTGCAAGGGGTATCAAATCAGGATATGCTAGGGCCAGGTCCACACCCAGAGCTGATCTTCTCTTAGCAACTAGAAAAACCAATAATACCAAACCCGCTATTAGATTTATCTCTACATTCAATAACCAGTGGGAGGACATTAGGCGCATCTTAACTAAACATTGGCCCATTTTGACCACTGAACCAACTCTTAGAAAGGCTCTGTCGGAACGCCCATTGATGACTGCGAGGAGGGGGAAGAACCTCAAAGATTTGTTGGTTCATAGCCACTATATTTGTAAAAGCACCCTTCCATTTTACACGGGTAGACCTAGATGGGGTTGCTTCCCATGCGGTTCTTGCCTCGCCTGCAGAAACATTGAGAGGGCGACTTCCTTTGTGTCCGCGGATGGTCTGAGGGAGTTTGAGATCAGGAAGTACATCTCCTGCAGCAGTGACTATGTGGTATATTTGGCTAAGTGTGGGTGTGGTTTAGCCTATGTTGGCCTAACATCTAGACAATTGCGTATTCGTGTACGCGAACACGTCAGAGACATAGCTGCTGCGGTGGATGTGGATGACCTCGACTCCCTCAGGACCATCCCCCGACATTTTAAATTATTTCATAATTGTAACGCAACTTCTTTACGCGTCAGAGGCATTGACAAACTCCACATGGGTTCCAGAGGCGGTAACTTTAAACAAGCTTTGGCACGCCTGGAATGCAGGTGGATTGTCACCCTGGGCACAATGTCACCAAGTGGTCTAAATGAGAAATTGTCGTTTGCCCCTTTCTTATAATTTACCTGCATTTAATATGGATTCACGTGACCATGTGTGCTTTCGCACATATGCACACGTTATATAGAAATTTTGTCTTTCACCTTTCTCTTTGTCCTCTGGTTAGACTATATGATGGTATTGTTGCTATCTCTGTGTCATTTTAATTTGTGCGAGTGTTGGTTTTAATTTTATTTTTCTTTCTTTGTTTTTATTCAGTAATATATGTCATATTCTCTACATCTATACTAATTTTGAGTGATTACCCTTTGAAGCGGGCCTCCCTTTCTTGGCTATTTCAATACATCGGATATCCTATGTGACGCCACTCCTATAATTATAGGAGAGAATGTGTTCCCCAAGGATCTTGGAAGTCTATTTATGGACGCACCTCTTAATCTGTAGAATGTTTTGTATTTTTGTATTTATTGCTTATATCATCTTGTGATTATTCACCTTAGGGCATTTTGTTTATGAATTTTGATATATTGATATTATATACTGTTTTACTTCTGTACCTTATATAATATATTCTATTGATTATGTACCCTTGGACTTTGATGTCATATAGGATTTTGTTAGCCTCTGACTTTTTTCTATGTGAAGGCTGTATTCATCTGCTCAGGGTTGCCCTCTTTGCCAGTAGAGAAGATGGCCGCTATACTGTGCGCACGCGCGGTGGTTCCACAGGTAATGTGCATCTCGGACGGCCTCCGTACAGGTCACGTGGGTGTGTCATGTGACGACATGACTCACACCCGCGTTAGACCTGGGAGCGCCCGATGACGTGGACCTCTTATTGTGGTGCCGCCCCGCGTGCGCCAATCATATGGTATGGCGGCTAGTTTAAAAAACCCCCCTGCACTGCACAGCTGTAGCGCAGCTCCCCGAGGAAGGACACGAAACGTGCGCGTCGGAGCACGCCACGCCGAGCAGTCGGGTTTTATGGGTAAGTGATTTGGGCTTCTCATTGTTCCCCTTATATTGCCCGTATTTGGGCTGGAGACTGTGGTGCATTATTTATAGCATCACCCATTATGTCATCTGAGGTCTTTTCTGATATGGGTTCCTGACTTACCCTCCATGGTATGTTTCGGATTGCTGACAATTGAGTGGATGTGCCTTTTTGACTACTTTATATAAGCAATCAAAGCATTAACTGTTTGATGTCTTTTTTGGTGCAACCCCTTATATCTTTATATATATATTACCATCCTGTCGCCACCCCTATTCACAGCATATGTGTGGGTTTTTGTCAGGTTTATTATCATTACTCTCCCCTGCTATTTATCTATTCAGGCCTTATGAGATAATTAATATTGCTCCACTATCCCATTCCCTGACTGCTTGGTGTGTTTTGGTATCGGATTTTTTCCGGCATTACCTGATCTTTATTGTATTGTCAGTACGTAATTTGACTTTTTCCTCTTATGGTTGTAAATTTCCATTAATAAAGATTTTTTGTGGTTATTATAAGATGCTTTCTACTCCTTGTGATTATTTGGCCATGCTTTGGCCTCACTAGTTGACTCCTATTTTTCTCTGGTTTGTAAGGAGAACTTTATGTCTCTTATTCCCGAGGCGGAGAGGTCAACCAAAATGCAGCAGTCCCGGAAGGCCATAGTCACAGAAGTAGGCAAAGCATTCCCCTCACAAAACGCTAGCGGCATAGGTCAGGAATCAGTAAACACCCAAGGCGTACAGCCGAGAGAGGCACAAGTCCAATCCGCCAGAGGTAGGGGAACAGTCTTTAAGATGTGGGACAGTTTTCTCAGCCCCTCATGTACCACAGCCCCTGAGGTGCGGGGTAGTGCCACAAGAAATTCTAAGTTTGCCCAGATGCTCAAGGAGTACCTTGCAGATCGAACAACTGTACTCCGACATTCCTCTGTGCCTTACAATTATTGGGTATCCAAGGTGGACACGTGGCATGAATTGGCTCTCTACGCCTTGGAAGTCCTGGCCTGCCCTGCCGCTAGCGTTTTGTCAGAGCGTGTTTTTAGTGCCGCAGGTGGAATCCATACAGATAAACGCACCCGCCTGTCAACTGAAAATGCTGACAGGCTGACTCTGATCAAGATGAACAAGTGTTAGATTGGGCCAGACTTCACCACACCACCAGCAAATGAGAGCGGAATTTAAAGTTTGAAACGGGAATTTGCCATGTACCTCCACTCACCCATGGGTACACACTTCTGGATTTTGGATAATCGCTGGACTGCTCCTCCTTCTCCTCATGCACCACCATGATGACCGTTACAGTAGTTAGGCCTTTGTTTCAGGAATACCCCCAGTGGTAAATTTTTTCGCCCATTCTTTTGGAATGGACATTACAACGACAGGAGACCCGCTCCTTTGCAATGGGAACAATGTTTTGAGGCCCTCATGCACATCTCTATCCAGGGACAACGTGGAGCCTCCCTATTTTTGGCTGCCCTGCCAAAGGGCTATACTACAATAGACCCACTTCCTTACAATGGGCACTTCAGGGTTACAGGCCCTCATGCACGTCTCTATCAAGGGACAACGTGGAGCCTCCCAATTTTTGGCTGCCCTGCCAAAGGGCTATACTACAATAGACCCACTTCCTTACAATGGGCACTTCAGGGTTACAGGCCCTCATGCACGTCTCTATCCAGGGACAACGTGGAGCCTCCCATTTTTTGGCTGCCCTGTCAAAGGGCTATACTACAATAGACCCACTTCCTTACAATGGGCACTTCAGGTTTACAGGCCCTCATGCACGTCTGTATGCAGGGGCATGGGTGAACCTCACAATTTTGGACTGCCCTGGCAAAGGAAAAAACTACAAAGACTCACTTCCTCAAAATGGGCACATTAGACTCAAGAGGCCTTCATGTACGTCTCTTCTTAGGGACATCGGAGTGCCACACAATGTTTTAGGTAAAATCTTTCATGTATTAATCTCAAAAAGTAACATACACCAGCTCTATCTCACTATTGGGTATGTGCCCTTAACATTTCTGCCATGAAAATTCATTTTGGTGTCATTTTGGAAGGTTTTCTGGTGAGTCCGTAAAAATGGTGTAAAACGCGGACAAAATTGTTCACAGCTGTGACTTTTGAGTGATAAATGCTTCAAGGGGTCTTCCCCATGCTGTTGCCATGTCATTTGAGCACTCTTCTGAGACTTTTGTGACATTTTTAGGGTTTCTACATGCTGCCGGGGGTCATTTCATAAAAATACTCGGGTCTCCCATAGGATAACATTGGGCTCGGTGCTCGGGCCGAGTACACGAGTATCTTGGGATGCTCGGCCCGAGCCTCGAGCACTCGAGCTTTTTAGTACTCGCTTATCACTAGTAATGAAACATTTACAATTTTTATTACATATTTTACCAGTTTTATTCCTACAAAGGGAAATTGCTTAAATTGAAGTTTACATTGAATGTGTTACTTTTTTCTACACAGTTTAGTCGTTTGCTTTTGTATTTATGGGAACTATATATTTTGAAACAAACAGGATTTTTATAATATGGGATTATGTTTTCTGCTAAAATGTTCAATAAAAAAGAAACCCAAAATCGTAGTTCTCTTTGTGATGGAAGCCAAAATGTATTGTCATTTGGCAACAAAACGAAGAATATTATATATTACAGATTGATAGCAAATCACTTCAACAGCGAAAACGGCTTATTTTTACTGGGGATTGAACCCAGTACCTTCTGCGTGTGAAGCAGATGTGATGACTACTACACTTGAAACCTGTGAAATCCTGCAAAGTAATGGCAATTAGAGACGAGTTTTGACCACCAGGGAAAAAAAAAATAATAATTCGCAGTTCTATTGGTGATGGAAGCTAAAACATCCCGTCATTCGGCAACAAAGCTGAGAACTTCATACATTGTCGTTTGATAAGGTATTATTACAACACCAAGAACATTTTGGTTTCACTGGGGATTGAACCTAGGACCTTCTGCATGTTAAGCAGACGTGATTACCACTACACTATGAAACCTGACAAAAAATGTAGAGTATTGGCTATCGGAGCCGAATTGTAACTGACGGGGCCTTTTTATTGCTGAAGAAAAGTGTTTTTGGTTAATGAAACATTTACAATTTTTATTACATATTTTACTAGTTTTATTCCTACAAAGGCTTTTTGCTTAAATTGAAGTTTATATTGAATGTGTTACTTTTTTCTACATAGTTTAGTCTTTTGTTTTTGTATTTATGGAAACTATATTTTTTAAACAAACAGGATTTCTATAATATGGGATTATGTTTTCTGCTAAATTGGTCAATAAAAAAGAAACCCAAAATCGTAGTTCTCTTGGTGATGGAAGCCAAAATGTATTGTCATTTGGCAACGAAACCAATAATTTCATATATTATGAGTCGATAGGAAATTACTTCAACACCGAAAACAGATTGGTTTCACTGGGGATTGAACCCAGGACCTTCTGCGTGTAAGGCAGACGTGATGACCACTACACTATGAAACCTGTGAAATCCTGCAAAGCGAAGGCAATTGGAGACGAGTTTTGACCGCCAGGGGAAAAAAAAATAAATTTGTAGTTCGGTTGGTGATGGAAGCCAAAAAATCCCATCATTCGGCAACTCTGTGAGAGTGACTACAGGCTCCCGGCTGTAAGCGGTGGAACGGGTTGCCATAGCAACGCTGCTCCGATCACGTGATTCCGGTGCCGCTGCGTGCTGGTAGCGGGACGTCCCCGTCACTGCTACCAAGCGCATTGCTATGGCAACGGTTATCTCCGTGATTGACCGGCTGTGTCAGCCGGTCAGGAGCCGGCTTCTGCGGTTGCTGGTAACTACGGTAAACATCGGGTAAGCAAGAAGCCCTTTCCTTGGTTACCCGATGTTTACCGTAGTTACCAGCATCCGCTGCTCTCACGCTGCCAGTGCCAGCCCCCTGCATACATAACCAGACTACACATCGGGTTAAATTAACCCGATGTGTACTCTGGCTAGGAGTGCAGGAAGCCAGCGCTAAGCGGTGTGCGCTGGTAACCAAGGTAAATATCGGGTTGGTTACCCGATATTTACCTTTGTTATCAAGTGCAGCATCGCTTCGACGCGTCGCTGCTGGCTGGGGGCTGTGGTCACTGGTTTCTGGTGAGATCTGCCTGTGTGACAGCTCACCAGCAACCCGTGTAGCGACGCTCCAGCGATCCCTGCCAGGCCAGGTTGCTGGTGGGATCGCTGGAGCTTCGCTTAGTGTGACGGTACCTTAAGGGAACATGGAAGCAGAGCGGGGAGTCGAGCTAGAGCACCCTGTAACAGATATGCAATGACAGGTTCTACATGACGCGTCATAGTCATGTGACCAGTCTGTAGCCAATGAGATAACAGGCACCTGACTGGTCACATGGCTATTTTTCACGTCATGATAGGTCCTGCATCACTGCTGGCAGTGCTGGTTACCGGGAGGATTCAGCGATCATCGGATGGAATAGCGGCAGGAGACAGAGTGCAGGAGGGATCGCGGGAACCGGTAAGTGTTATGGCAATGTTTATTAACTGTATGTGTACATTTATAATGTGTTTTTATGTGTTTGTGATTGCCTCCTATTGTTCCCCATGCGGTTCGAGTTCGGTTCGTCGAACGTTCGCCGAACTCGAACGAGACCTTCGTTCGGCGAACCGAACTCGAGCCGAACCACGCCCGGTTCGCTTATCTCTAATTAACAGTCATTATGAAGTCACAGTATCCACACATTATCCACACACGGAGTCAAAGTTAACAACAATGGTAACTGGCAGTTAATTTATATATTGTGGAAAATTATATGGGCCACAATATGGTGGCAAGGGAGACTTATTTAATATATATTTTTTAATAATGAATCATGAGGTCTCTGCAAAGATTTATTTGATTATTTTTGGCTGTGTCTGCCTAGATGTAGTACAAAGTACAAGGATTGTTGAGATTATAATTTAAATTGTGACTATTCATGTCAAACTGTTATCTATGGTATAATTAATGCTTTTGTTATGCTCAGTGTGTGGAAAATCAGCCACACACCTCCACGGCAAGCTGTCAGATTAACACTATCAGATGAAAACCGCATGTTGTAATCAGTGCCATTAAATCAGTAGCTGGATCATTCAAAAACTTCACATAGGAAAACCTCTGTTGTGAACACTGGGATACCAGCCCCAAGCTTTTTTTTTAGGGACGTGAACACACCCTGCTAACAATAGGATCATTGTGAATCACACGATCGCAGATAGTATAAGGCTATGTGCCCACGCTAGAATGTCCCTGCGGATTTTTCTGCCTGAAAATCCGCGACTTTCGCGGCAAATCCGCACCCGCGGATTTGCCGCGAATTTACTGCGGATTTACCGCGGATTTGCCGCGGATTTTGATGCGGATTTCATTTTTTTTTTCCCCCATTCAAAACCAAAAATCCGGACCAAATCTGCACCAAACAATTGACATGCTGCAGATTTTTCCGGATCAAAATCCGCGGCAAATTCGCAGCCGAAAAATCCGCAGCATGGACACAGCATTTCCAAAATGCCATTGAAATGGCTTGGAAGTGCCGCTGCTGCAGATTTTCGGGAAATCCGCGGCAAATCCGCGGCAAAATCCGCGCAAAATCCGCGGTAAATCCGCAGCATGGGCACATAGCCTAAAGCAAACTTGAAAGTTCACCATTACAGAAGCAGACCTACGTGTTGCAAATGTTCGTTTACTACTAGACATTATAAAATCAAATTATCCACACACTGAGTCAAGATTGATAACAATGGTAACTGGCACTCGATTTATACATTGTGGAAAATTCTATAAGCCACAATATGATGGCAAAAGAGACTTATTTAATATATATTTTTTAATAATAAATCATGAGGTCTCTGCGGAGATTCAGACCATGAGGGAAAGTAGTTCCTAGTCTGAATATCCACCAGACCTCTCTTTTACGTAAAAATGTTTCTAAGTTACCCCCTCTATAAGACTTCTGTATTTTTTCTATGCCATATACTCGTAGGGTGTCAAATTGTCCATTGT
The DNA here is from genome assembly GCF_048569485.1 of Anomaloglossus baeobatrachus. NCBI lineage: Eukaryota > Metazoa > Chordata > Amphibia > Anura > Aromobatidae > Anomaloglossus > Anomaloglossus baeobatrachus. The sequence goes on along the minus strand of NC_134354.1, from coordinate 343,620,691 downwards.
GTTTATTAATGAAGTGTTTTGATAATTGGGAGGTGCCTCTGGAAGTTTTTTTGTGTTTTATGTCGTACAGATGTTCCTTAATGCGTATATGCAGTTCCCGTTTAGTACTACCTATATATTTGAATTTGCAGATTGTGCATTCTGCCAAGTAGATAATATATGTACTTTTACAGTTTATAAAGGTTTTAATTGCATAGCTACTACTGGCATTATTATTATCAAAGGATGTGATTTTTTTAGAAGTTAATGGACATAATTTGCAATGTTTCCTGGCACATTGGTAGAAATCCTTTAAGGATAACCAGTTAGTGCCTATAAAGTTCGATTTCTTACTGATAATGTCACTTGGGGATAATTTGTCACCCAGAGAGGTTGATCGTTTAGCAACCACTCTACAGTTGTTATCGAGAATTTTTTTCAGAACTCTGTCTGTTTTTAATGTATTTAAATTACGATAAAAGATTTTACGTATATCATTAAATTGGTTGCTGTATTGTAATGCAAGGGTAATGACTGAATTAATGGTAGATTGATTCTTAGATGAATTATGGGGATGAACTTTAGTTGGAGTGATTCGAGATTTTACGATTTTTTGTGCTCTATTGAGCATCCAGTTCTTATATCCTCTGTTTCTAAGTCTAGAATTAATTGTATTTATTTCAGTTTGTAAGGTTGTTTGTGAATTACAATTCCTATAAGCACGTTGAGTTTCCCCTACTGGTATAGCTTTAATAGTATGTATTGGGTGATGGCTTGCTGCATGCAATATGTTGTTACCTGATACTTGTTTTCCATGGGTGCATGTTTCAATGTAACCATTACTATGCCCCGTCAGCCGCAAATCAAGGAACTCCACAGCAAATTGCTGGAAGTTCACTTTAAATTTTATGTTGAGAGGATTATTGTTTAAATAGGTAGTGAGGTCTGATACGAGAGACCCACCGCCCGCCCACACCAGGAGGACGTCATTGATGAATCTCCCATACCAGACCACACACTCTGCAAATGGATTGTCATCGCTGTAAATATACATTTCCTCCCACCAACTCATAACTAGGTTTGCGACTGACAGGGAATATTTAGCACCCATAGATACTCCTACCCTTTGGATGAAAAATGTAGGATCAAATAGAAAGTAGTTATTAGCCATAAGAAACTTAATGGTGTCCAATATGAACAACACCTTTTCATTGTCAAAATTCGAATATTTTACCAAATGATGTTGAACCGCCATTAATGCTACCTGCTGGGGTATTGAAGTATATAAAGAGATGACATCTGCTGTTATCCACCCATAACCATTCTGCCATTTGATGTTTTTGATTCTGATAGTGTCTCTAAGGTAACCTGGGACTCGACGGGCCAGAGGCTGCAACACCGAATCAATCCATTGTCCAAGCCTCTCACCCACCGAGCTAATACCTGACATTATAGGCCGCATGGGAGGTGGATTTTCCCCTTTGTGTGTTTTAGGTAACCCGTATAAAATGGGTATTTTGGGGGTATCAATTACGAAATATTCAGCATGTTTTTTACTATAGCAACCAAGGGAGGCCCCTTCACTTATTAACTTGTGAATTTTTTTGTTGATGGTAAGGGTGGGATCGGTGGCAACAGGGGCATATGTATTATTATCTGATAACAAAAGATACATCCAATCAATATAATCAGTCTTATCCATTAGTACCACCGATCCCCCATTATCAGATTTTTTGATGATAATATTACTATTATTTTCTAGTTGATGTAGTGCCTCCCTCTGCTGGACATTCAAGTTATTGAGATTGGTGTTTTTGCCCGAATCATGTAGTAATCTCAAATCCCTTTCCATATTTTTTTGAAAATCAACTATGGCTTCACATCTTTCATTTAAGGGATAAAAATCTGGATTGGGGACTCGAGCTGCAATATTGCTATCAAAGGGGGACTCTGGTTTGTGTTGATTATCTAGGTCTTCCAATGACAATAATGCAAGTTGTTCTCTAAAATCAAAATTTGCATACACATTTTCATGCTTAGCCTTATTAGTGTTTAATTGTGCATCAGCCTCTTCTTTATAACAGCATTACGAACAAATCTATTGATATCACACAATGTACCAAAAAAAAATCAAAACTGTTTGTTGGGGCAAAATTTAAACCCAGTGCAAGAAGTGCTCTTTGTGTTTCTGACACATTATGTGACGACAAATTAATGACATCAAAATTGGCATCTAGGTCTAAGTCCTTTTTGGACGTAGGGCATAACCTTTTGGATTTATGCTTCCTACCTCCTCTTCTACATTTCTTTTGAAATTTTTCTGTTTTCTGTAGTAGTTTTTTGAAGGTTGAAATGTTGATTCAACAGATGATTCATCAGTAGTGTATACCATAGAAGTGTCCAGATCAGAGGAACCAAATGAGACTTTAGATTTCATTTTGGGAGTTTTTAGTATGGAGCGCGGGCTTTTCCATTTATTTGCATTCTCCCATCTGCCCCATTCATAGACTTGGTTAGATGAATAGTCATGTAAGTCCCTATTAAGCTTGCGTTTTTTCATGTGCATAATACTTGATTCAATTTTATCAACAGATACTTGTATGCGATTAATAGTTTCCAGAAAATCTTCTTCCGAAACAGTAGATTTAAATGTAGATTTTGCTTCATCCAAACTTGTCTGGGTCTCTTTAAGTGTGATCTCTTCATGTTCGATAATTAGACCCATGAGCTTCAGAGAGCAAAAAGATAATAAATCATTCCATTTGGAGACAAATTCTTCAGAATAGACTGTGTTGGGAATTTTTTTCAGGCGTAAGCCCCTTGGAATAATAGACTTTTCAGCATAGTTCTTTAAGGTGGTTACATTCCACCAAATTCTATTTTCTTTTTCTGCCAATTTTTGCAATATTTTCACTGATTCATCGCTTGATACAGAAATGGCAGGTGCATGCATGTTTGTAGCACCAAATAGTAACTTTGCTTTATCTAGGCGTTGGCTACGGCCATTCATCTTACTGGTTAGATGAACAAAATGGGTTAAGTCCAGAAAGGTAACAACGTTGTATGCTCAATTAGTATGGAAAGCAAAGCCACGGGAGTCCCGAAAGGCATAAAATAATCCAGTAATATATATCAGCTCACCGTGTGTAGGCACACTCCTGGTTGTCCCCTGGAGCACAGACAGGCACTGCCATAGCCTAGTATTGCAAATAAAGAAGAATGGATGTTCAGCTCTTTAGGCAGAGAAACCAAGGTCTTTAATTCATCACGCAGATACAATGAAAAACATGACCAGCACTACACGTTTCAGGTGAAACACTTATTTCAACACCATGAAGAGATTTGTTTTACTGGGGATTGAACCTAGGACCTTCTGCATGTTAAACAGACGTGATGACCACTGCACTATGAAACCTGATAGATACTTACTGTGTATTGGCTTGCAGAGCAGAATTGTGACTGACGGGGCCTTTTTATTGCTGAAAGAAAGTATTTTTGGTTAATGAAACATTTACAATTTTTATTACATATTTTACCAGTTTTATTCCTACAAAGGGATTTTGCTTAAATTGAAGTTTACAATAAATGTGTTATTTTTTTCTACATAGTTTAGTCGTTTGCTTTTGTATTTATGGGAACTATATATTTTAAAACAAACAGGATTTTTATAATATGGGATTAAGTTTTCTGCTAAAATGGTCAATAAAAAAGAAACCCAAAATCGTAGTTCTCTTGGTGATGGAAGCCAAAATGTATTGTCATTTGGCAACGAAACCAATAATTTCATATATTACAAGTCGATAGGAAATAACTTAAACTCCGAAAACGGATAGGTTTCAGTGGGGATTGAACTCAGGACCTTCGGCATGTGAAGCAGACTTGATGCTCACCACACTAGAAAACCTGTGAAATACTGCAAAGTAATGTCAATTAGAGACGAGTTTTGACTGCCAGGAAAAAAAAAAAAAATAATTCGTAGTTCTGTTGGTGATGGAAGCCAAAACATCCCATCATTTGGCAACAAAGCCAAGAACTTCATATTTTGTAGTTTGATAGGGTATTATTTCAACATCAAGAACAGATTGGTTTTACTGGAGATTGAACCAAGGACCTTCAGCGTGTTAAACAGACGTGATGACCACTACACTATGAAACCTGACGGAAAGCTACTGTGTATTGGCTTGCAGAGCAGAATTGTGACTGACGGGGCCTTTTAATTGCTGAAGGAAAGTATTTTTGATTAATGAAACATTTACAATTTTTATTAAATATTTTACCAGTTTTATTCCTACAAACGGATTTTGCTTTAATTGAAGTTTACATTGAATGTGTTATTTTTTTCTACAAAGTTTAGTCGTTTGCTTTTGTATTTATGGGAACCATATATTTTTTGAAACAAACAGGATTTTTATAATATGGGTTTATGTTTTCTGCTAAAATGGTCAATAAAAAAGAAACCCAAAATCGTAGTTCTCTTGGTGATGGAAGCCAAAATGTATTGTCATTTGGCAACGAAATCAAGAATTTCATATATTACAAGTCGATAGGAAATTACGTCAACACCAAAAATGGATTGGTTTTACTGAGGATTGAACCCAGGACCTTCAGCGTTTGAAGCAGATGCGATGACCACTACACTATGAACCCTTTGAAATTCTGCAAAGTAATGGCAAATAGAGATGAGTTTTGACCGCCAGGGGAAAGAAAAACAAATTCGTAGCTCTGTTGGTGATGGAAGCTAAAAGATCCCGTCATTCGGCAACAAAAGCAAGAACTTCATATATAACAGGTTGATCGTGTTTTATTTCAACACCATGAACAGATTGGTTTTACTGCGGATTGAACGTAGGACCTGCTGCGTGTTTGGCAGACGTGATGACCACTACACTATGAAACCTGATGGAATGTTACTGTGTATTGGCTTGCAGAGCAAAATTGTGACTGACGGGGCCTTTTTATTGCTGAAGGAAAGTATTTTTTGGTTAATGAAACATTTACAATTTTTATTACATATTTTACTAGTTTTATTCCTACAAAGGGATTTTGCTTAAATTGAAACTTACATTGAATGTGTTACATTTTTCTACATAGTTTAGTCATTTGCTTTTGTATTTATGGGAACTATATATTTTGAAACAAACAGGATATTTATAATATGGGAAGATGTTTTCTGCTAAAATGGTCAATAAAAAAGAAACCCAAAATCGTAGTTCTCTTGGTGATGCAAGCCAAAATGTATTGTCATTTGGCAACGAAACCAAGAATTTCATATTTTACAGGTTGATAGGAAATTACTTCAACACCGAAAACGGATTGGTTTCACTGGGGATTGAACCCAGGAACTTCTGGGTGTGAAGCAGAAAAGTTTGAGATTTCTTCTGGTGGACCAACCCAAATCAGTAGCATGTCATCCAGGTAACTGCCATACCAAAGGATGCTACTGCTGCTGCTGCTGCTGCTGAATGGGTTGGCATCACCGTATAAAAACTGTTCCTTCCACCTCACCATGACAATGTTAGCTAGTGAGGGGGAGAATCGAGCCCCCATACTGACTCCCCTACACTGCAAATAATACTGCCCATCAAAGGTAAAATAATTGTGTTGTAAGAGAAACTGTACAGCCATCAAAATAAAATCCTTAAGTTCAGTTTCATAAGTGCTGAATCTGTCCAGATTTTGTGACAGAGATCTTAATGCTATATTGTGTGGTATTGAAGGGTACAATGAAATTAAATCGCATGAGAGCCATCGATAGTTTTTTTGCCAATGAAATCTATCTAATGCTTTGACAATCTCTTTCGTGTCTTTGATAAAACCTGGGATGTTATAAACCAATGGTTGCAAAAATTGATCCACCCAACCTCCTAATTTTTCCCCCAAAGACCCTATGCCGGAGGGGGGGAGGAAAAATGTTTTTATGTATTTTACGTAATGAATGGTATATTGGTACCACAGGAAATGACACAAATAGATTGTCTTTTATTTTACTATCAATGGCTCCCATTCAAACACCCTCTTCCAAGATTTTTAACATAAGAATATTGTAATGGTCAGTAGGATCCTTTTGTAGTTCAGCATAGGTATCCAGGTCCTGTAGATCAGAGAGAGTTAATTTCTTATATAGGCCAGAGTCGAGCAGGACAATCAACCCTCCTTTATCTGCTTGTCTGATCACTATGTTAGTATTATGAATTAGTTCAGACAATGCGGTTCTTTCTCCTTTTGTGAGATTATCTCTGTGGGGGGAGAATGTCCTGCTCAGCTCTGTTAATTCTTGGACTATCAGTTCTTGAAAAGTGTCCATTATCATTGGTCATGATTGAACTGGATAATATGTCTAATTAGACAACTGAATTTTTGATCTAATGTCTTCAGAGTAAAATTGCTGATTCTGGTCCGACTGGAGAAGACGGAGGTCCATGATGGCTTTTTGTTCTTGAAACAATGGGTAGTCATTTGCAATATAAGGTTTATCAGTTGGTACAATAGTCTTTTGGATATTTACTGTTGTCTCTGTATCTTGAAAGAAGTGTCGCTTTAACGTTATATTTCTGGCAAATTTTTTCAGGTCTAAGCTGGTATGGAAGACAACAAAATTAGTATTAGGTGAGAATCCCAAGCCCTTGCTTAATAGAGAAATTTGATTCTCTGAAAGGATATAAGCAGATAGGTTCCAGACTGGCACATTATCTAATTGTAATTTCGTGCTCCTTTTATGTTTTTTTTATGAAATCCTTGCGAAGTAATGGCAATTAGAGACAAGTTTTGACCACCAGGAAAAAAACAAACAAATTCGTAGTTCTAATGGTGATGGAAGCGAAAACATCCCATCATTCGGCAACAAAGCCAAGAACTTCATATACTGTAGGTTGATAGGAAATTACTTCAACACCGAAAACAGCTTGTTTTCACTGGGGATTGAACCCAGGACCTTCAGTGTGTGAAGCAGACATGATGACTACTACACTATGAAACCTGTGAAATCCTGCAAAGCAATGGCAATTGGAGACGAGTTTTGACCGCCAGGGGAAAAAAAAAAATCGTAGTTCTGTTGGTGATGGAAGCCAAAACAACCCATCATTCGGCAACAAAGCCAAAAACTTCATATATTGCAGTTTGATAGGGTATTATTTCAACACCAAGAACAGATTGGTTTTACTGGGGATTGAACCCAAGACCTGCTACGTGTTAAGCAGACGTGATGACCACTACACTATGAAACCTGGTGAAAAGTTACTGTTTATTGGCTAGCAGAGCAGAATTTTGACTGACGGGGCCTTTTTATTGCTGATGGAAAGTATTTTTGGTAATAAAACATTTACAATTTTTATTGCATATTTTACCAGTTTTATTCCTACAAAGGGATATTGCTTAAATTGAAGTTTACATTGAATGTGTTACATTTTTCTACACAGTTTAGTCGTTTGCATTTGTATTTATGGGAACTATGTATTTTGAAACAAACAGGATTTTTATAATATGGGATTATGTTTTCTGCTAAAATGGTCAATAAAAAAGAAACCCAAATTCGTAGTTCTCTTTGTAATGGAAGCCAAAATGTATTGTCATTTGGCAACGAAATGAAGAATTTCATTTCTTACAGGTTGATAGGAAATTACTTCAACACCGAAAACAGGTTGGTTTCACTGGGGATTGAACCCAGAACTTACTGCATGTGAAGCAGACTTGATGACAACCACACTAGAAAACCTGTAAAATCCTGCACAGTAATGGCAATTAGAGACGAGGTTTGACCGCCAGGGGAAAAAAAAAAATAATTCGTAGTACTGTTGGTGATGGAAGACAAAACATCCCATTATTCGTGAACAAAGCCAAGAACTTTTTATATTGCAAGTTGATAGAGTATTACTTCTACACCAAGAACTGATAAGTTTCACTGGGGATTGAATCAGGACCTTCTGCATGTAAAGCACACATGATTACCACTACACTATGAAACCTGACAAAAAAATTATAGAGTATTGGCTATCAGAGCAAAATTGTGACTAACGGGGCCTTTATATTGCTGAAGAAAAGTATTTTTGGTAATGAAAAATTTACAATTTTTATTACATATTTTACCAGTTTTATTCCTACAAAGGTATATTGATTAAATTGAAGTTTACATTGAATGTGTTACTTTTTTCTACACAGTTTAGTCATTTGCTTTTGTATTTATGGGAACTATATATTTTGAAACAAAAAGGATTTTTATAATATGTGATTATGTTTTCTGCTAAATTAGTCAATAAAAAAGAAACCCAAAATCGCAGTTCTCTTTGTGATGGAAGCCAATATGTATTGTCATTTGGCAACGAAACCAAGAATTTCATATACTACAGGTTGAGAGCAAATTACTTCAACACCGAAAAAAGATTGGTTTCACTGGGGATTAAACCCAGAACGTTCTGCATGTGAAGCAGACTTGATAACCACCACCCTAGAAAACCTGTGAAATCCTGCAAAGTAATGGCAATTACAGACGAGTTTTGACCGCCAGGGGCAAAAAAAAAATAATTCGTAGTTCTGTTGGTTATGGAAGCCAAAACATCCCATCATTCAGCAACAAAGCCAAGAACTTCATATATTGTAGTAGGATAGGGTACTATTTCAACACCAAGAACAGATTGGTTTCACTGGGGATTGAACCCAGAACCTTCTGCGTGTGAAACAGACATGATGACCACTACACTATGAACCATGTGAAATCCTGCAAAGTAATGGCAATTGGAGACGAGTTTTGACCGCCAGGGGGAAAAAAAAAAATTCGTAGTTCTGTTGGTGATGGAAGCCAAAACATCCTGTTATTCGACAACAAAGCCAAGAACTTTATATATTGCTGGTTGATAGGGTATTATTTCAACACCAAGAACAGATTGTATTCACTGGGGATTTACCTCAGGACCTTTTGCGTATTAAGCAGACGTGATGACCACTACACTTTGAAACCTGTGAAATCCTGCAAAGTAATGGCAATTAGAGACGAGTTTTGACCGCCAGGGGAAAAAAAAAATAATTCGTAGTTCTGTTGATGATGGAAGCTAAAACATCTCATCATTCGGCAGCAATGCCAAGAACTTCATATATTGTAGTTTGATAGGTTATTATTTCAACACCAAGAACATATTGGTTTTACAGGGTATTGAACCCTGGACCTTCTGCATATTAAGCAGACGTGATGACCACTACACTATGAAACCTTGTGGAAAGTTACTGTGTATTGGCAAGCAGAGCAGAATTGTGACTGACGGGGCCTTTTTATTGCTGAAGGAAAGTATTTTTGGTTAATGAAACATTTGCAATTTTGATTACATATTTTACCAGTTTTATTCCTACAAAGGGATATTGCTTAAATTGAAGTTTACATTGAATGTGTTACTTTTTTCTATACAGTTTAGTCGTTTGCTTTTGTATTTATGGGAACTATATATTTTAAAGCAAACAGGATTTTTATAATATGGGATTATGTTTTCTCCTAAAATGGTCAATAAAAAAGAAACCCAAAATCGTAGTTCTCTTGGTGACGGAAGCCAAAATGTATTGTCATTTGTAGAGTTGAGCGCGGTTCGCGGTTCGAGGTTCTCCAGTTCTAAGCTCGAGTGATTTTGGGGGCTGTTCGAGATCGAACTAAAACTCGAGCTTTTTGCAGAAGCTCGATAGTTCTAGATACGTTCGAGAACGGTTCTAGCAGCAAAAAGCAGGGCTTTTTACAGCTACAGTGTGCAGGAGCCATCTCTGGCAGCCTGCCAGAAGCTGGTAACCAAGATAAACATCGGGTATCCAACCAAAGCGCTTTGGTTAGTAACCCGATGTTTATCCTAGTTACGTGCAGGAAGCTCACACTTCCCCGCTCAGCTCGCTCCGCCCCCTCCTGCCCGCAGCATGTACACACGTACACACACACACACACACACACACGGTCCCGCTCGGCTTACCTGCGGTGATGAAGTCCCGCCATCCCGACCTCAGCGCTGTCACTGTCCTCCATGGCCGCCGCTTGTCACATCACCTCTCGCTTCCGACCCGAGACTGACTAGCGGTGACGTCACGGGCCTCTCGCGATATTTGGCTGTGAAAGCGGTGGAGCTCAGGTAACTGCACTGCTCTCCCAGCCAATGGGGAACATCCTGCTCTTCATTGACTGGGACAGTGTGGATCGTCATGGCAACCCCTTGGATTACACCAGACCTGGATTTGTTTTTCATTCTTATAAATTGGTTAAAGAGGGAATGTTTTGGGGAGTGTTTTTTCAAATAAAAATGTGTTTGTCGTCTATTTTTTTTTATTACTGACTGGGTTGGTGATGTCGGGTATCTGATAGACGCCTGACCTCACCAACCCCAGGGCTTGATGCCAGGTGACATTACACATCTGGTATTAACCCCATATATTACCCTGTTTGCCACCGCACCAGGGCGTGGGATGAGCTGGGGCGAAGCACCAGGATTGGCGCATCTAATGGATGCGCCACTTCTGGGGCGGCTGCGGCCTGCTATTTTTAGGCTGGGGAGAGTCCAATAACCAAGGACCTCCATAGTCTGAGAATATCAGACCCCAGCTGTCTGCTTTACCTTGGCTGGTGATCCAATTTTGGGGGGACCCCTACGTGTTCTTTTTTTTTAATTATTTATTTCATTTATAATAACAGCGTGGGGTGCCCTCAGTTTTGGATTACCAGCCGGGTACAAATAGGCAACTGGGGGTTGGGGGCAGACGTACCTGCCTGCTGTACCTGGCTAGCATACAAAAATATGGCGAAGCCCACATAACTTTTTCAGGGGGCAAAAAACTTCTGCATACAGTCCTGGATGGAGTATGCTGAGCTTTGTAGTTCTGCAGCTGCTGTCTGTCTGTATGGAGAAGAGCAGACAGCAGCTGCAGAACTACAAGGCTCAGCATACTCCATCCAGGACTGTATGCAGAAGTTTTTTGCCCACCAAAAAAATGACGTGGGCTTCGCCATATTTTTGTATGCTAGCCAGGTACAGCAGGCAGCCACGGGCTGCTTCCAACCCCCAGTTGCCTATTTGTACCCGGCTGGGAACCAAAAATATAGGGAAGCCCATTTTTTTTTAATTATTTCACTTATTTCATGAAATAATTAAAAAACAAATGACGTGGGCTTCGCCCCATTTTTGTGTCCAGCCGGGTATAACTAGGCAGCTGGGGATTGGAATCCGCAGCATAGGTTAGCCCGAGGTTTCTGGGCGCCTCTGCTGCGGATTTCAGTCCGCAGCCGTCCCAGAAAATGGCGCTCTCATAGAAGTGCCATCATCTGGCGCTGTATCCAACTCTTACAACAGCCCTGGAGCCGGGTGGCTTGTTGGGTAATCATGAGTTAATACTGGCTTTGTTTTACTAGCCAGTATTAAGCCAGAGATTCTTAATGTCAGGCACGTTTGACCCGGCCATTAAGAATCTACAATAAAGGGTTAAAAAAATGACACCACACAGAGAAAAAATACTTTAATAGAAATAAATACACAGACACATTAGAGACTCCATCTTTATTACCCCCTGTCAGCCCTCCACGATCCTGCTCTTCTGTCTTCTTTCTTTCTAGTGTAGTAGTAGTGACGATTGTAGTGAGGATGAGGTTCACCAGCCCATCACTTGGAGCTGGGGAACCTCATCCTCAGTACAATCCTCACTAGTGTAGTAGTAGTGACGATTGTAGTGAGGATAAGGTTCACCAGCTCATCACTTGGGGCTGGGGAACCTCATCCTCAGTACAATCCTCACTACAATCGGGAAGCAGCGTGCAGCCTTCACTCCGTGAGTGATGAGTGCTGGCTGTCAGCGGTAACAGCGGTAACTAGAGATGAGCGAACCGGTCCCGGTTCGGCTCGAGGTCGGTTCGCCGAACGGAGGTCCCGTTCGAGTTCGGCTCGTCGAACGTTCGACGAACCGAACTCGAACTGCATAGGAAACAATGGCAGGCAATCACAAACACATAAAAACACCTAGAAAACACCCTCAAAGGTGTCCAAAAGGTGACAAACAACTCACAACACAACACAAACACATGGGAAAGTGACAAGGACATATACTCATGCGAAAACAAAACAGCTGGACAAGGAAAAAGAGGAGGACACACAGATATATGAGTATATGCAAGTAAACATCGATTCCATTATTGTGCAACTTGAGCCCTGCTCATTTTAGGCTTCCAATCTTGATAAATTGCCTGAGCTCGCCACGTACGCCTTGGGGATCTTGTCGTGTCCTGCAGCCAGCGTTCTCTCGGAACCTGTCTTCAGTGCTGCTGGGGGTCTGCTGGCAGATAAGCACACGTGTCTGTCCACTGACAATGTGGACATGGCTCTCAGAGGACTTTTCTTCCCCTGGGTCAGCCAGGGGACGGGAAAGGCACGCGTATTTTTGAGAGTGCTTCATGCAAAGCATCTTTTTCATTTTGAAAAGGGGGGTCAAGTGATGGCAGTCAAGTGGGGTGTGTGTGGCCCAATTAGTGGAAACGAGGGAGACTGTGGTTGGATTCCCTTCGCTTTTGAAAAAAGAACCAAGATGAACAAGTCGGGGCTCTCAGAGGACTTTTCTTCCCCTGGGTCATCCAGGGGAGGTGAAAGGCACGCGTATTTTTGAGAGTGCTTCATGCAAAGCATCTTTTTCATCTTGAAAATTGGCTCAACTGATGCCAGTCAAGTGGGGTGTGTGTGGCCCAGTTAGTGGAAACGAGGGAGACTGTGGTTGGAGTCCCCTCGCTGTGTTTCTAAAAGAACCAAGATGAACAAGTCATGGCTCTCAGAGGACTTTTCTTCCCCTGGGTCAGCCAGGGGACGGGAAAGGCACGCGTATTTTTGAGAGTGCTTCATGCAAAGCATCTTTTTCATTTTGAAAAGGGGCATCAACTGATGTCAGTCAAGTGGGGTGTGTGTGGCCCAATTAGTGGCAACGAGGGAGACTGTGGTTGGAGTCCCCTCGCTGTGTTTCTAAAAGAAACAAAATGAACAAATCATGGCTCTCAGAGGACTTTTCTTCCCCTGGGTCAGCCAGGGGACGGGAAAGGCACGCGTATTTTTGAGAGTGCTAAATGCAAAGCATCTTTTTCATCTTGAAAATTGGCTCAACTGATGCCAGTCAAGTGGGGTGTGTGTGGCCCAGTTAGTGGAAACGAGGGAGACTGTGGTTGGAGTCCCCTCGTTGTGTTTCTAAAAGAACCAAGATGAGCAAGTCATGGCTCTCAGAGGACTTTTCTTCCCCTGGGTCAGCCAGGGGACGGGAAAGGCACACGTATTTTTCAGAGTGCTTCATGCAAAGCATCTTTTTCTTTTTCAAAAGGGGGCTCAACCGATGCCAGTCAAGTGGGGTGTGTGTGGCCCAATTAGTGGCAACTAGGGAGACTGTGGTTGGAGTCCCCTCGCTGTGTTTCTAAAAGAAACAAAATGAACAAATCATGGCTCTCAGAGGACTTTTCTTCCCCTGGGTCAGCCAGGGGACGGGAAAGGCACGCGTATTTTTGAGAGTGCTTCATGCAAAGCATCTTTTTCATCTTGAAATTTGGCTCAACTGATTCCAGTCAAGTGGGGTGTGTGTGGCCCAGTTAGTGGAAACGAGGGAGACTGTGGTTGGAGTCCCCTCGCTGTGTTTCTAAAAGAACCAAGATGAACAAGTCATGGCTCTCAGAGGACTTTTCTTCCCCTGGGTCAGCCAGGGGACGGGAAAGGCACGCATATTTTTGAGAGTGCTTCATGCAAAGCATCTTTTTCATCTTGAAAATTGGCTCAACTGATGCCAGTCAAGTGGGGTGTGTGTGGCCCAGTTAGTGGAAACGAGGGAAACTGTGGTTGGAGTCCCCTCGCTGTGTTTTACATTCTTTTAGAAGGGCATGACATGGCTTGGAGGTTGACTTTCAGCATCTGCAAACTGTTGGCAACCAAAATGCTGCCTTTCCAACCTTTTTAACCGAAGATTTTCGAGACCTTATGCCCATCGCAGTGCCCCAAGAGCCGATGCCCAGGCGCCACTCCTTCTCCAACAAAGGCGTGCACGCGCTACACCAGCATGTCGCACTAAACATCACTGATTCCTTGAGAAACTCTGTGTGACAGGGTGCATTTCACCACAGATAATTGGCCCAGTAAGCATGGACAGGGGCGTTACATGTCGCTGACTGGGCAATGGGTTACTGTGGGGAGAGATGGAGAAGGGTCTGCTGTACAAGTCTTGCCGTCCCCACGAGTTGTTTCAATCCTTCTTCTGTATGTAGAAGTTAATACACTGCTTGTGCCTCTTCAACCTCGTGTGGGTCCTCCACCTTGGCGCAAACCCTGTGTGGTCAGGCCACCCTTCCTTGTAACTGCGCACAAGGAATACCACACACCTCCTTACTATGCTGGCAGCAGAGCTCAATGCCATCAGGCGGTCAAAGGTTTACTTTGAAATGTATGGGAAATGTGAGTCACACCGCTGAGAAGTTGTGGACGGTTAGCTCTGGAGACCGAGTTTCATCAATGGTTGTCTCCACTCAACCAGCAGCCAGGGAAGGCCGGGTGCGACAATGATGCAAACATGGGTGCGGCCCTTCGCTGTGACAATGTGACACACGTGCCTTGTGTGGTTCACATATTGAACCTGGTTGTCCAGCAATTTTTAAAGCACTATCCTGGCCCACATGGCCTTCTGCAGAGAGCACGGTGTAACGCCTTCCTTGATCCACACACTCAGATGGGCTGTAAATGATAGCCTAGAGGGAAGCCACTCACCAAGCAGGACCCCTTGAACCCTGAAACCCTTTAACCCCTATACAGGGATTAGGAATTACACAGGGCCCAAGGTGATTAATACCTGTGGAAGGCTGCAGTTCCAGAGAATAGTAGTCAGGCAGGGTCAAAACATTAATTGAGGAACAGGAACAGAATGGGACGGCCAGGACTTAATCAGAAAAAAAGCAGAGGTGAAATGCGGATCGGCCAACAAGGTACATAAATAGCAAGCAGGAAAAGTAGTCAGGTAACAAGCACACAAAATCATAAAACTGAACTGGGGTTAAAATTAACCAGAGGTTCATAGCTATGTCTGGCAGTGGTCTGCAGACAGGATGGGCATAAAAAAGGGTGTGGTGTCTTCCCATTGGTTGTAGCTGAATGATGGTATTTCATCTGTGAGATACCCACCAGCTACATTCAGCCAGAGATTCTGCATCTGTCAAGGTAATGCAGCCCAGTGGGTGAGCATAACCTGTGTCCACCTGCGCCGCTGGCATCGACTCCTCTCCCATCATCAGCACTATGCATGAAAGGAACACGTTGTCACCTGGCGACCGGAGTACAAATTGACGGAGCGTACTCCGTTGGTGACTTAACAGCCGTGTGCGGCAATGATGCAAACTTGGCTGCGTGCCGTCGTCAGGGCAATGTGACACACGTGCCTTGTATGGCTCACGTGTTGAACCTAATTCTCCAGCAATTTTTAAAACACCATCCCGGCCTACATGGACTTGTGCAGCGGGCACACTCGCCATGTGCTCACTTCCATCGTGCGCACACAGCAGCTCAACAACTTTCATCACTCCGGAAGTCTTAGGGTCTGGCAGTTAAACGCCGGAAATGCGATGTTCCGACACGCAGGAATTGGAATCTGCACATGTTGCAGCGTGTGTGGCAGCACCGCAGAGCCCTGCTGAAATCCGGTATGACATATAGCCTGGGATAACTTGATCCAGAGGTGGTGCAGATCCCGCTGCTGGAGTGGTGTCAGATCAAGGACCTATGCACCCTGCTGCACAGTTTACAAATGTCGAAGAAGATGTTTAGCACTGGCAATGTCATTCTCAGCGTGACAATTCTGGTCATCTACATGATGTAGCACACTGTAATTATTATTCGGAGTCAGGTGTTGGGACAAGAGGAAGGGGAGGAAGTACAGGAGGAGTCATATGCGGAAGGGATAACAAGATCTACGAGGTCCAGATGGTCAGCGGCACCTATGCGGCAGTCATGGTGAGGGAGAGGGATTAACAAGGGCGCATAGTATCAGCAAAAAGTGTTGATGAAAGTGCAGGAGCCCATGAAGAAATGGAGGACGAACTGGCGATGGGCATGGAAGACTCAGCAGATGAGTAAGAGCTTGCTCACATTTCGGTTGTGCGAGGTTGTGGGGAGAGGGCAGAGGAAGGAGGCACGATTCTCACCTCTCTGCCACCAACACACCAAGGACTTGGTCCTCCTGGATGCACAAGACACATGAGCGCCTTCTTGCTGCACTACCTACATAACCCTCGGATTGTAAGAATTTGAAGTAATCCTGAATACTGGGTTGCCACACTGTTAGATCCCCGGTACAAGACAAAATTTGGCGAACTAATTCCTGCCATAGAAATAGACGCACGTATACAGGAGTATCTGCAGAATGTGGTACGCAATCTTAGATCTACTTTTCCACTAAACACCAGTGCTGCACAGAGTGAATCTCAACGCTTTGTCATGGATAGGAGGAAATGGTCTTTTACTTGTCCACATGGGAGGGACCGAGGGATGGCTGCTGTGCTGAGATGGCGTTGAGTACGGTGTCCCTGCACAGTTGCACTTTTGGTCATATCCCAAAATGAGTTGAAAAAGGACAGATGCTGTTGGAAAGGGGAACAGGTGTGTTGGAAAGGGGAAAAAAGTTTTGGTCCGTGGATTTGGTGGTTAAGCAACTGTAACATTTGCTGAAGAAACAACATCTGTTACAGTGGGACTGGCAGATTTGGATAAAGTGGTATATAATCTGTGACCGCTATATAACGAAAATTAATAAGAAAAGAAAGAGAAAGGTATATATCCCCATCAGCAGTCAGTGTCCACCGTGCTCCCAGTTGGAAAAGGAGAGGTTGGCAACTTGAAGGTTTGGTGGAGGATACAGAGCTGTGTGGCTATGAAACTAATAGTAGCCTGAACCGAGTTAGACGCCATTCGGATCTGGAGACTGGGAGCCCTGTTAGCGTCACAGGGTCCACATGCCCACCCAGCCCAGGAACTCTTTGTTAACAACACAGGAGCCATTGAGTACGCTGACCGTGTGCGTAGGGGCAACACCTGTGGACAGCAGGCGCATCAGCAGCAGCAGGCCTGTTAATGCCACTGGGCTGCACAAGCAGGACTGGTAGGACAGGAGCTGGTCTTAACCGTTCTGCGTTACCAACTGTGGTGGTGGCCTGCATCGACACCCTATTCCTGCCTACCTCTGGCCTAAAGCCGCAATGGGTTCAACACATGGAGGTGTGCTCTTTCGGAGCATAATAGAAGAATGCGCACCTCCTTGTTGGCTCCAGCCCCTTTTATAACCTGGGTCCGCCCCAAACCAGGGTGAACCACAATGAACCTCCTGAAGACAAAAGTAGAGTGACACGTCATGAGTGGCATAACTAGCGTCCTATTTGGAACCGCAACTTCAATGATGACCTCATGGCTGCCATGACCCAAACACCTCACCAGTCATCGTCTGACCATCAATAATGCGGTGACAAGTCATAGGGGTGGGCCTCTGCAAGCCATTTGGGAGGACACCTGATGCCCTGTGGTCTATATGGGACCCCCACATCAGGGCCAGGGCCAAAGAGTTCATTACCGGACCTAGTCTCTGATGCAGTAAGTGCCTGAGCATGCTCAGTAGCATGAAATACAGTCTCTGAAAAAAGACTATCAGCTTTAGCATGGTGTCTAGGCACAAAACAGGACTTAAACCCAGCACGGAATGCAAGTACCTGTGCAAAGAGGCTTTTGACACTTAGTGTGGGAGCATGCGCTGTATCCCGAAATGAAGACTTAGCGTCAGGAATGGCACAGTCAGGCTGAGCATACTCACTAGGCGAAACACTGTAGTTAGGCTGCAGCTGGGGTAAATCGGCACACGCATGCGCACTAGCTGCCTCTCCACACTTAGACGTGGAGGAGAAATTGCTCTTCGGGTGTGAACTTGGAGATGCTGTCTATGAACAGAAGGAAAAGCTAAAGGAAGCCTCACTTTCTATCCCTCCGAATTATCAAATGCAGCAATGAATTCCCTGAGTTTGCTATAACATTAGCGTAGCAAAATGTGCATGAGGGTGTCATGTAGAGGTGCTAGAAATAGCTTGGCACCAGTGAAGCACTAATGGAATACAACATCCAGTTCTATGATGCCACTAAATGGCAGTATTTTTTGCTATCATTATACCTTATTAAAAACAGAGCAGGAGGGTGTCATGCAGAGGTGCTGCACATAGCTTGGTAGCAGTGGGGCACTAATGGAATAGAACAGCCAGTTCTATGATGCCACTAAATGGCAGTATTTTTTGCTATCATTATAGCTTATTAAAAACAGAGCAGGAGGGTGTCATGCAGAGGTGCTGCACATAGCTTGGTACCAGTGGGGCACTAATGGAATACAACAGCCAGTTCTATGATGCCACTAAATGGCAGTATTTTTTGCTATCATTATAGCTTATTAAAAAAAGAGCAGGAGGGTGTCATGCACAGGTGCTAGAAATAGCTTGGCACCAGTGGGGCACTAATGGAATACAACAGCCAGTTCTATGATGCCACTAAATGGCAGTATTTTTTGCTATCATTATAGCTTATTAAAAAAAGAGCAGGAGGGTGTCATGCACAGGTGCTAGAAATAGCTTGGCACCAGTGGGGCACTAATGGAATACAACAGCCAGTTCTATGATGCCACTAAATGGCAGTATTTTTTGCTATCATTATAGCTTATTAAAAACAGAGCAGGAGGGTGTCATGCAGAGGTGCTGCACATAGCTTGGTACCAGTGGGGCACTAATGGAATACAACAGCCAGTTCTATGATGCCACTAAATGGCAGTATTTTTTGCTATCATTATAGCTTATTAAAAACAGAGCAGGAGGGTGTCATGCACAGGTGCTGCACATAGATTTGCACTAGTGTGACTAGACAAAAGTCCAATAGCCACGTTTAGGATGCCACTAGGTACACTGACTGTTTGCTAGTATAATGGCTTAGTTAAAAAGAGTTGGAGTGTGCAATGCAGGCAGACGTGCTGCAAATATCTTTCCACTAGTGTGACTACACAAAAGTACAATAGTCACGTTTAGGATGCCACTAGGTACACTGACTGTTTGCTAGTATAATGGCTTAGTTAAAAAGAGTTGGAGTGTGCAATGCAGGCAGACGTGCTGCAAATATCTTTCCACTAGTGTGACTACACAAAAGTACAGTAGCCACGTTTAGGATGCCACTAGGTACAGTGACTGTTTGCTAGTATAATGGCTTAGTTAAAAAGAGTTGGAGTGTGCAATGCAGGCAGACGTGCTGCAAATATCTTTCCACTAGTGTGACTACACAAAAGTACAATAGTCACGTTCAGGATGCCACTAGGTACACTGACTGTTTGCTAGTATAATGGCTTAGTTAAAAAGAGTTGGAGTGTGCAGAGGACAGGAGGGTACAGTGCCAGGATTGTGGGGCTCTGGGTAGAGGAATGGAAGCCTGCCTTTCTATTCACTCCTAATGGGGTAATGCAGCGAAGAAATCCCTGACCTTGGCTACACAGACGCTGTCTCTGTTTTCAGGACCTGTCACCTATGGCTCTGACCCTGCCGGTTTGATCCCTTAAAAGGACTGATAGAAAGTGCTCTCCCTAAGCTGTCCAGCGCTGTGTATGGAACGCATACAGCTGTATCGGCGATAGGACAAAGGACGGAGCTGCGACAGTGATGTCTGACACCCATGACGCAGAAGAGATAATGGCGTCCTGGATGAAAATGTCCGGTTTTATAATGCAGGGACATGTGACATGGACATCCTATCACACATGCCGTTGCTTCTCTCGCTAAAAGTCCACTTAGCTGTGTGTGTGTCTGGGATTGGCTGACATGCTGGCCCGCCCCACTACATGCGCGCGCTTAGGGAAGGAAGACAAGGGAAAAAAAAAAAAAATGGCCATTATACAAACAGGAGTGATCTGAAGGCGCTGTTCACGCACACTATACACTGAAATGTCATAATAGTGTGAGTCACAGAGTGACTTACACTATTACAGCGGAAAGCCAGCTAGGAATTAGCTGTTTTTTTGCTGCTAGAACCGTTCTCGAACGTTTCTAGAACTATCGAGCTTTTGCAAAAAGCTCGAGTTCTAGTTTGATCTAGAACAGGCCCCAAAATCACTTGAGCCTAGAACTGGAGAACCTCGAACCGCGAACCGCGCTCAACTCTAGTGCGGGGTAGTGCCACAAGAAATTCTAAGTTTGCCCAGATGCTCAAGGAGTACCTTGCAGATCGAACAACTGTACTTCGACATTCCTCTGTGCCTTACAATTATTGGGTATCCAAGGTGGACATGTGGCATGAATTGGCTCTCTACGCCTTGGAAGTCCTGGCCTGCCCTGCCGCTAGCGATTTGTCAGAGCGTGTTTTTAGTGCCGCAGGTGGAATCATTACAGATAAACGCACCCGCCTGTCAACTGAAAATGCTGACAGGCTGACTCTGATCAAGATGAACAAGGGTTGGATTGGGCCAGACTTCACCACACCACCAGCAAATGAGAGCGGAATTTAAAGTTTGAAACGGGAATTTGCCATGTACCTCCACTCACCCATGGGTACACACTTCTGGACTTTGGATAATCACAGGACTGCTCCTCCTTCTCCTCATGCGCCACCATGATGGCCGTTACAATAGTTAGGCCTTTGTTTCAGGTATACCCCCAGTGGTACATTTTTTCGCCCATTCTTTCAGAATGGACATTACAACGACAGGAGACCCGCTCCTTTGCAATGGGAACAATGTTTTGAGGCCCTCATGCACGTCTCTATCCAGGGACAACGTGGAGCCTCCCAATTTTTGGCTGCCCTGCCAAAGGGCTATACTACAATAGACCCACTTCCTTACAATAGGCACTTCAGGTTTACAGGCCCTCATGCACGTCTGTATGCAGGGGAATTGGTGAACCTCACAATTTTGGACTGCCATGGCAAAGGAAAATACTACAAAGACTCACTTCCTCAAAATGGGCACATTAGACTCAAGAGGCCTTCATGTACGTCTCTTCTCAGGGACATCGGAGTGCCACACAATGTTTTACGTAAAATCTTACATGTATTAATCTCAAAAAGTAACATACACCAGCTCTATCTCACTATTGGGTATGTGCCCTTAACATTTCTGCCATGAAAATTCATTTTGGTGTCATTTTGGAAGGTTTTCTGGTGAGTCCGTAAAAATGGTGTAAAACGCGGACAAAATTGTTCACAGCTGTTACTTTTGAGTGATAAATGCTTCAAGGGGTCTTCCCCATGCTGTTGCCATGTCATTTGAGCACTCTACTGAGACTTTTGTGACATTTTTAGGGTTTCTACATGCTGCCGGGGGTCATTTCATAAAAATACTCGGGTCTCCCATAGGATAACATTGGGCTCGGTGCTCGGGCCGAGTACACGAGTATCTTGGGATGCTCGGCCCGAGCCTCGAGCACCCGAGCTTTTTAGTACTCGCTCATCAATAGTAATGAAACATTTACAATTTTTATTACATATTTTACCAGTTTTATTCCTACAAAGGGATATTGCTTAAATTGAAGTTTACATTGAATGTGTTACTTTTTTCTACACAGTTTAGTTGTTTGCTTTTGTATTTATGGGAACTATATATTTTGAAACAAACAGGATTTTTATAATATGGGATTATGTTTTCTGCTAAAATGGACAATAAAAAAGAAACCCAAATTCGTAGTTCTCTTTGTGATGGAAGCCAAAATGTATTGTCATTTGGCACTGAAACCAAGTATTTTATATATTACAGGTTGATAACAAATTACTTCAACAGAGAAAACGGCTTGATTTACTAGGGATTAAACCCAGGACCTTCTGCGTGTGAAGCAGATGTGATGACTACTACACTTTGAAACCTGTGAAATCCTGCAAAGTAATGGCAATTAGAGACGAGTTTTGACCGCCAGGGGAAAAAAAAAAAGAAATTCGCAGTTCTGTTGATGATGGAAGCGAAAACATCCCATCATTCGGCAACAAAGTCAAGAACTTCATATATTGTGGTTTTATGGGGTATTATTTCAACACAAAGAAACGATTGGTTTCACTGGGGATTGTACCCAGGACCTTCTGAGTATTAAGCAGACGTGTTGACCACTACACTATGAAACCTGATGGAAAGTTACTCTGTATTGGCAAGCAGAGCAGAATTGTGACTGACGGGGCCTTTTTATTGCTGAAGGAAAGTATTTTTGGTAATGAAACATTTACAATTTTTATTACATATTTTATCAGTTTTATTCCTACAAAGGGGTATTGCTTAAATTGAAGTTTACATTGAATGTGTTACTTTTTTCTACACAGTTTAGTCGTTTGCTTTTGTATTTATGGGAACTATATATTTTGAAACAAACAGGATTTTTATAATATGGGATTATGTTTTCTGCTAAAATGGACAATAAAAAAGAAACCCAAAATCGTAGTTCTCTTAGTGATGGAAGCCAAAATGTATTGTCATTTGGCACTGAAACCAAGAATTTTTTATATTACAGGTTGATAGCAAATTACTTCAACAGCGAAAACGGCTTGTTTTTACTAGGGATTAAACCCAGGACCTTCTGCGTGTGAAGCAGACGTGATGACTACTACACTTTGAAACCTGTGAAGTCCTACAAAGTAATGGCAATTAGAGACGAGTTTTCACCACCAGGGGAAAAAAAAAATAATTCGTAGTTCTGTTGGTGATGGAAGCCAAAACATCCCGTCATTCGGCAAAAAAGCCAAGAACTTCATATATTGTAGTTGGATAGGGTATTATTTCAACACCAAGAACAGATTAGTTTCACTGGGGATTGAACCCAGGACCTTCTGCATGTTAAGCAGATGTGATGACCACTTCACTATGAAACCTGTGAAAGCCTGCAAAGTAATGGCAATTAGAGACGAGTTTTGACCGCCAGGGAAAAAAAAAATAATAATTCGTAGTTCTGTTGGTGATGGAAGCCAAAACATCCTGTTATACGGCAACAAAGCCAAGAACTATATATATTGCAGGTTGATATGGTATTATTTCAACACCAAGAACACATGGGTTTCACTGGGGATTTAACTCAGGTCCTTCTGCGTGTAAAGCAGACGTGATGACCACTACACTATGAAGCCTGATGAAAAGTTTCTGTGTATTGGCTAGCAGAGCAGAATTGTGACTGACGGGGCCTTTTTATTGCTGAAGGAAAGTATTTTTGGTAATGAAACATTTACAATATTTATTACATATTTTACCAGTTTTATTCCTACAAAGGGATATTGCTTAAATTGAAGTTTACATCGAATGGGATTATGTTTTCTGCTAAAATGGACAATAAAAAAGAAACCCAAAATCGTAGTTCTCTTTGTGATGGAAGCCTAAATGTATTGTCATTTGGCACTGAAACCAAGAATTTTATATATTACAGTTTGATAGCAAATTACTTCAACAGCGAAAACGGCTTGTTTTTACTAGGGATTAAACCCAGGACCTTCTGCGTGTGAAGCAGACGTGATGACAACTACACTTTGACACCTGTGAAATCCTGCAAAGTAATGGCAATTAGAGACGAGTTTTGATAACCAGGGGAAAAAAAAAATAATTCGTAGCTCTATTCGTGATGGAAGCCAAAACATCCCTTCATTCGGCAACAAAACCAAGAACTTCATATATTGTAGTTGGATAGGGTATTATTTCAACACAAAGAATAGATTGGTTTCACTGGGGATTGAACCCAGGACCTTCTGCGTGTTAAGCAGATGTGATGCCCACTACACTATGAAACCTGATGGAAAGTTACTGTGTATTGGCAAGCAGAGCAGAATTGTGACTGACGGGGCCTTTTATTGCTGAAGGAAAGTATTTTTGGTAATGAAACATTTACAATTTTTATTACATATTTTACCAGTTTTATTCCTACAAAGGAGTATTGCTTAACTTGAAGTTTACATTGAATGTGTTCCTTTTTTCTACACAGTTTAGTCGTTTGCTTTTGTATTTATGGGAACTATATATTTTGAAACAAACAGGATTTTTATAATATGGGATTATAATTTCTGCTAAAATGGACAATAAAAAAGAAACCCAAAATCGTAGTTCTCTTTGCGATGGAAGCCAAAATGTATTGTCATTTGGCAACGAAACCAAGAATTTCATACTTTACAGGTTGATAGCAAATTACTTCAACAGCGAAAACGGCTTGTTTTTACTAGGGATTAAACCCAGGACTTTCTGCATGTGAAGCAGATGTGATGAGTACTACACTTTGAAACCTGTGAAATCCTGCAAAGTAAAGACAATTAGAGACGAGTTTTGACCGCCAGGGGAAAAAAATAATAATTCGTAGTTCTGTTTATGATGGAAGCTAAAACATCCCATCATTCGGCAACAAAGCCAAGAACTTCATATATTGTAGATTGATAAGGTATTATTTCAACACCAAGAACAGATTGGTTTTACTGGGGATTGAACCCAGGACCTTCTGCATGTTAAGCAGACGTGATGACCACTACACTATGAAACCTTACGAAAATTTACTATGTATTGGTAAGCAGAGCAGAATTGTGACTGACGGGGCATTTTTATTGCTGAAGGAAAGTAATTTTGGTTACATAGTTACATAGTTACATAGTTACTTAGGTTGAAAAAAGACCTAGGTCCATCTAGTTCAACCTTCCTCCACCAGTTCTACATTTAGTCACTAAGTCATTTATAACCAACAATGTTTTGTGTACTGAGGAAATCATCCAGCCCTTTTTTAAAAGCTGTTACAGTATCTGCCATTACTACCTCTTGTGGTAGGGCATTCCACAGTCTGACTGCTCTAACTGTAAAGAACCCTTTCCTATTTAGCTGTTGGAATCGCTTTTCTTCCACTCGCAGTGAGTGCCCCCTGGTCCTTAGTACTGTCTTTGGAAGAAATAAGTCATGTGCCAGTCCTTTATATTGACCACACATGTATTTATACATATAAATGAGATCTCCTCTGAGACGTCTTTTTTCTAAGCTAAACATATCTAACTTTTTCAACCTGTCATCATATGGGAGGCCTTCCATTCCTTGTAATAGTCTAGTTGCCCGCCTTTGAACTGACTCTAACTTCTGAATGTCCTTTTTAAAATGTGGAGCCCAAAACTGGATCCTGTATTCCAGATGTGGCCTTACAAGTGATTTATAGAGGGGTAACAATACGTTGGGATCACGGAATCTAATCTCTCTTTTTATACACCCTAAAATATTGTTTGCTTTAGCAGCTGCTGCTTGACATTGAGTGCTGCTGCTCAGCTTATTTGTAATGAGAATACCCAAGTCCTTCTCCTGTTCTGTAGTCCCGAGTTTACTTCCATTTAATATATACGCAGCTATAGGATCACTCCGTCCTAGGTGCATTACTTTACATTTATCAACATTAAATCTCATTTGCCAAGTATCTGCCCATTCTGACATCTTATCCAGATCTTTTTGTAATATTGTACTATCCAGGTCAGTTTTTAATATCCTACATAGTTTGGTGTCATCGGCAAAGACTGACACTGTACTATCAATCCCATCCACAAGGTCATTAATAAAGAGATTAAAAAGAATCGGTCCAAGCACAGATCTCTGCGGCACCCCACTGCTGACTATAGCCCATTTAGAGAATGTACCATTTATGACTACTCTTTGTTTCCTATCTTTTAGCCAATTCCTTACCCAGTTGCATATTGTGTCCCCTAGTCCTTGCTTCTGGAACTTTAGTATAAGGCTATTATGTGGTACAGTATCAAATGCCTTTGCAAAGTCCAAATAAATCACATCAACTGCATTACCAATATCCAGGTTTGAACTTACCCCCTCATAGAACCCCAACAGGTTGGTTAGACACGACTTATCTTTCATGAATCCATGCTGTTTGTCAGTTATCATATTATTTTCTGCAATATATTTTTGCATGTCATCCCTTAAAATGCCCTCAAAAACTTTGCATACTACTGATGTCAGGCTTACCTCTTACCTTTCCTAAATATCGGTACCACATCAGCAATCCTCCAATCCTGAGGCACCAACCCTGTTACAAGTGAGTCTAAAAAGATGAGATACAGTGGTCTGTCGATTACGGAGCTCAATTCCCTCAATATTCGTGGATGAATGCCATCTGGCCCTGGGAATTTGTCAATGTTTAATTTACTCAGACGTAGGCGTACTTCATCTTGTGTTAAATTAATTATATCGGGTGGTGAACTTTGATTTTTCACTTGTTGAATGATCCCTGGTACAGTCAGTTCCTTGGTGAATACAGATGAGAAATGCCTATTTAATATCTCAGTCTTTTGTTTGTCCTCTATAACTAACTTGTTATTATATTTTAAGGGGCCGATACTATCCTTTGTTTTCCTTTTGGCATTAATGTATTTATAAAAGATTTTGGGATTTATTTTAATGTCATTGGCGATTTTTGTTTCAGTAGCTTATTTTGCTTGTTTGATTTCTTTTTACATTTCCTATTGATATCTTTATACTTCTGAAATGCTATTTCTGTATTCTCAGCCTTTAAGATTTTAAATGCCCTTTGTTTTTGTTTTATTATACTTTGTACAGTCTTTATTATCCATAGTGGTTTCTTTTTATTCCTGGACATTTTATTACCAGAGGGTATACGTTTTTTACAGGACTCTAGTAGTATATCCTTAAACTTACCCCATTTATGTTCGGTATCCCCAGTTATTATGACTTTGTCCCAATCTACATTTAAGCTCTTCCCTTAATTTGTTGAAATCAGCTTTCCTAAAATTCCAGGTTTTAGCATCCCCCTTTGAAATGTTCTATTGAATATTATGTTGAAGCTTACCATATTATGATCGCTGGTGCCCAAGTGCTCCCGGACCTGTAGATCTGAAATTGTATCCGGTCTATTTGACAGGACCAGATCTAGCAAATTATCTCCCCTGGTCGGTTCACCTACCATCTGAGAGAGGAAATTGTCTTGAATAGTAGATAAGAACTTACAGATTTTAGCAGAACCAGAAGATTCTATGTCCCACTGTATGTCTGGATAGTTGAAATCCCCCATAATAAGAACTCGATTATTATTATTAGCTGCCTTTTCAATTTGTTCCAGCATTTCACCCTCTATTTGTTGAGGTATGTTAGGAGGCTTATAGCAAACTCCAATTAGTATTTTTCCATTATTCCCCTCCCCATGTACATTTACCCATACTGACTGTACATTGTTGCTGTTCCCCTCAATGTCATCATACAACACAGGTTTTAGGTACATATTTTACCAGTTTTATTCCTACAAAGGGATTTTTCTTGAATTGAAGTTTACATTGAATGTGTTACTTTTTTCTACATAGTTTAGTCATTTGCTTTTGTATTTATGGGAACTATATATTTTGAAACAAACAGGATTTTTATAATATGGGATTATGTTTTCTGCTAAAATGGACAATAAAAAAGAAACCCAAAATTGTAGTTCTCTTTGTGATGGAAGCCAAAATGTATTGTCATTTGGCAACGAAACCAAGAATTTCATATACTAGAGGTTGAGAGCAAATTACTTCAACACCGAAAAAAGATTGGTTTCACTGGGGATTGAACTCAGAACGTTCTGCATGTGAAGCAGACTTGATGACCACCACACTAGAAAACCTGTGAAATCCTGCAAAGTAATGGCAATTAGAGACGAGTTTTGACCGCCAGGGGCAAAAAAAAATAATTCGTAGTTCTGTTGGTGATGGAAGCCAAAACATCCCGTCATTCGGCAACAAAACCAAGAACTTCATATATTGTAGTTTGATAGGGTATTATTTCAACACCAAGAACAGATTGCTTTTACTGGGGATTGAACCAGTGTTAAGCAGACATGATGACCAATACACTATGAAACCTTATGCAAAGTTACTGTGCATTGGCTAGCAGAGCAGAATTGAGACAGACGGGGCCTTTTTATTGCTGAAGGAAAGCATTTTAGGTTAATTAAACATTTACAATTTTTATTACATATTTTACCAGCTTTATTCCTACAAAGGGATATTGCTTAAATTGAAGTTTACATTGAATGTGTTACTTTTTTCTACACAGTTTAGTCGTTTGCTTTTGTATTTATGGGAACTATATATTTTGAAACAAGCAGGATTTTTATAATATGGGATTATGTTTTCTGCTAAAATGGACAATAAAAAAGAAACCCAAAATCGTAGTTCTCTTTGTGATGGAAGCCAAAATGTATTGTCATTTGGCAACAAAACCAAGAATTTTATATATTACAGGTTGATAGCAAATTACTTCAACAGCGAAATCGTCTTGTTTTTACTAGGGATTGAACCCAGGATCTTCTGCGTGTTGAGCAGACGTGATGACCAGTACACTATGAAACCTGATGGAAAATTACTGTGTATTGGCAAGCAGAGCAGAATTGTGACTGACGGGGCCTTTTTATTGCTGAAGGAAAGTATTTTTGGTTAATGAAACATTTACAATTTTTATTACATATTTTACCAGTTTTATTCCTACAAAGGGATTTTGCTTAAATTGAAGTTTACATTGAATGTGTTACTTTTTTCTACATAGCTTAGTCATTTGCTTTTGTATTTATGGGAACTATATATTTTGAAACAAACAGGTTTTCTTATAATATGGGATTATGTTTTCTGCTAAAATGTTCAATAAAAAAGAAACCCAAAATCGTAGTTCTCCTTGTGATAGAAGGGAAAATGTATTGTCATTTGGCAACGAAACCAAGAATTTCATACTTTACAGGTTGATAGGAAATTACTTCAACACCGAAAACAGATTGGTTTCACTGAGGATTGAACACAGAACGTTCTGCATGTGAAGCAGACTTGATGACCACCACACTTTAAAATCTGTGAAATCCTGCAAAGTAATGGCTATTAGAGACGAGTTTTGACTGCCAGGAAAAAAAAAAAAATTCCTTGTTCTGTTGGTTATGGAAGCCAAAACATCCCGTCATTCGGCAACAAAGTCAAGAACTTTATGTATTGTAGTTGGATAGGGTATTTTTTTAACACCAAGAACAGATTGGTTTTCCTGGGGTTTGAACCCAGGACCTTCTGCGTGTGAAGCAGACGTGATGACTACAACACTTTGAAACCTGTGAAATCCTGCAAAGTAATGGCAATTAGAGACGAGTTTTGACCACCAGGGGAAAAAAAAAATAATTCGTAGTTCTATTGGTGATGGAAGCCAAAACATCCCGTCATTCGGCAACAAAGCCAAGAACATCATACATTGTAGTTGGATAGGGTATTATTTCAACACCAAGAACAGATTGGTTTCACTGGGGATTGAACCAAGGACATTCTGCGTGTTAAGCAGATGTGATTACCACTACACTATGAAACCTGATGGAAAGTTACTGTGTAATGGCAAACAGAGCAGAATTGTGACTGACGGGGCCTTTTTATTGCTGAAGGAAAGTATTTTTGGTAATGAAACATTTACAATTTTTATTACATATTTTACCAGTTTTATTCCTACAAAGGGATTTTGCTTAAATTGAAGTTTATATTGAAAGTGTTACTTTTTTCTACATAGTTTGGTCTTTTGCTTTTGTATTTATGGGAACTATATTTTTTGAAACAAACAGGATTTTTATAATATGGGATTATGCTTTCTGCTAAAATGGTCAATAAAAAAGAAACCCAAAATCGTAGTTTTCTTGGTGATGGAAGCCAAAATGTATTGTCATTTGGCAACAAAACCAAGAATTTTATACATTACAGGTTGATAGCAAATTACTTCAACAGCGAAATCGTCTTGTTTTTACTAGGGACTGAACCCTGGACCTTCTGCGTGTTGAGCAGACGTGATGACCAGTACACTATGAAACCTGATGGAAAATTACTGTGTATTGGCAAGCAGAGCAGAATTGTGACTGACGGGGCCTTTTTATTGCTGAAGGAAAGTATTTTTGGTTAATGAAACATTTACAATTTTTATTACATATTTTACCAGTTTTATTCCTACAAAGGGATTTTGCTTAAATTGAAGTTTATATTGAAAGTGTTACTTTTTTCTACATAGTTTGGTCTTTTGCTTTTGTATTTATGGGAACTATATTTTTTGAAACAAACAGGATTTTTATAATATGGGATTATGCTTTCTGCTAAAATGGTCAATAAAAAAGAAACCCAAAATCGTAGTTCTCTTGGTGATGGAAGCCAAAATGTATTGTCATTTGGCAACGAAACCAAGAATTTCATATATTACAAGTCGATAGGAAATTGCTTCAACACCGAAAACAGATTGGTTTCACTGGGGATTGAACCCAGGACCTTCTGTGTAAAGCAGACGTGATGACCGTTACACTATGAAACCTGTGAAATCCTGCAAAGCAATGGCAATTGGAGACGAGTTTTGACCGCCAGGGGAAAAAAAAAAATTCGTATCTCTGTTGGTGATGGAAGCCAAAACATCCCGTCATTCGGCAACAAAGCCAAGAACTTCATATATTGCAGGTTGATAGGGTTTTATTTCAATCAGTAATTTATATCAGCTCACCGCTCACCGTGTGTAGGCTCACTCCTGGTTGTCCCCTGGAGCACGGACAGGCACTACCACAGCCTAGTATTGCAGATAAAAAAGAAGGGATGTCCAGCTCTTCAGGCAGAGAAACCAAGGTCTTTAATTCATCATGCAGATACAACGAAATACATGGCCAGCACTACGCGTTTTAGGTGTAAAACTCACCCTTAATCATGATGCTGGAAAGGAGGCGCTACAGAGTTTATATACAATTGTCAAAGCAGGTGTTTAGAACACTTGAGCACCATACACATTTTAAGTCAGGCTTCCATAATGATTATAATATAATACAAACAAGATTTTTTTTAGATTTTTTGGATTTTCTTAAAAATATCTGGACTAAATATAGATATATATTACAGCATACTGGTTATGGTGCGCCAATATACAGTGCAAATATGCATACTTGAAAATATACGCACATATTAGTATATAAATATACATAAACATGCACAATTACAATGACACCTATAAACCTGCACATGGAAATAATTGTTTTTTTCTGTGATTTTTCCCTTTTTATTTTAATTATTTAATAGTGACACCTTATATAAGATTTAATTCAAAAACAAAATGTTCTTTAAATTGAATGATGTCCTACATTTATGTGCAGTTGGTAATCATGCTTTTGTTGAATATATTTCTGAAAACTACCCAATTCTATGTAGCTCATCTATAATACTGGATTCGTATTGAGAAAAAAAATTATCAGTTCTTAAAATTTTAATAATTTATTTGGTGATTTTTTTGATTATTTTTTGGCTGTGTCTGCCTAGATATAATACAAAGTACAATTAATAGTAAGCAAAGGTTGTTGAGATTGTATTTTAAATTGCAGCCATTCATGTCAAGCTGTTATCTGTGATAAGTATTGCTTTTGTTTAACTCAGTGTGTGGAAAATCGGCCGTACACCTCCATGGCAAACTATAAGATTAGCACTAACAGATCAAAGTCGCAAGTTGTAATCAGTGCCATTAAGACTGTAGCACGATCATCCATAAACTTCACATGGGAGAACTTCTGTTGTGAACACTGGGAGATAAGCCCCAAGCTTTTTTCTAGGGACATGAACACACCCTACTACCAATAGGATCATTGTGAATCACACGATCGCAGGTAGTATGAAGCAGACTTAAAAGTTCCACATTGCAGAAGCAGACCTACATGTTGCAAATGTTCGTTTATTAACAGTAGAGTTGATCGTGGTTCGCGGTTCTCCAGTTCGCGGTTCGAGTGATTTTGGGGGGTGTTCTAGAACGAACTAAAACGCGAGCCTTTTGCTAAAGTTCGAAAGTTCTAGTTACGTTCGAGAACGGTTCTAGCAGCAAAAAGCAGGGCTTTTTGCAGCTAGTGTGCAGGAGCCATCGCTGGCAGCCTGCCAGAAGCTGGTAACCAAGATAAACATCGGGTATCCAAGCAAAGCGCTTTGGTTAGTAACCCGATATTTATCCTAGTTATGTGTGCAGGAAGCCCACACTTCCCTGCTCAGCTCACTCCGCCCCCTCCTGCACGCGGCCTGTACACACACACACACACACACACACACTCACACTCACCTGTCCCCAGCCAAGCAGTCCACGACACTGACGTCCTCAGCGCCATATGACCCCGCTAGGCTCCACCCACTTCGCACTCCGCCGCCAGCACACATGGCTCCGCCCACCTGGCACTCTGCACACATGGTCCTGCTAGGCTCCGCCCACCTGACAATCTGCACACATGGTACCGCTGAGCTCCGCCCACCTGGAACTCTGCACACATTACCCCGCTAGGCTCCGCCCACCTGGCACTCTGCACACATGGCTATGCTAGGCTCCGCCCATCTGGCACTTTGCACACATTACCCCGCTTGGCTCCGCCCACCTGTCACTCTGCACACATGGTCCCGCTAGGCTCCGCCCATCTGGCACTCTGCACACATGGTCCCACTAGGCTCCGCCCACCTGGCACTCTGCACACATGGTCCCGCTAGGCTCCGCCCACCTGGCACTCTGCACACATGGCTCCGCCCACCTGGCACTCTGCACACATTGCCCCGCTAGGCTCCGCCACCTGGAACTCTGCACACATGGTCCCGCTAGGCTCCGCCCACCTGGCACTTTGCACACGTGGTCCCGCTAGGCTCCGCCCACCTGGCACTCTGCACACATTACCCCGCTAGGCTCCGCTCACCTGGCACTCTGCACACATGGTCCCGCTCGGCTTACCTGCGGTGATGAAGTCCCGACCTCAGCGCTGTCACTGTCCTCCATAGCCGCCGCTTGTCACATCACCTTCTCTCTCTTCCGACCCGAGACTGACTAGCGGTGACGTCACGAGCCGCTCGCGATACTTGGCTGTGAAGATGATTGAAGTCAGTGTGCAGGAGATCAGCGCAGGTAATGTACCTCGCTGACAGCAGCACTTGTCATCCCCTGCAATGACCTGGGCTGACCCATTGATGTTAGCTCAGGTCACTGCACTGCTCTCCCAGCAAATGGGGAACATCCTGCTCTTCATTGAGTGGGACAGTTTGGATCGTCATGGGAACCCCTTGGATTACACTAGACCTGGATTTGTTTTTCTATCTAATAAATTGGTTAAAGAGGGAATGTATTGGGGAGTCTTTTTTCAAATAAAAATGTGTTTGTCGTCTATTTTTTTTTATTACTGACTGGGTTGGTGATGTCGGGTATCTGATAGACGCCTGACCTCACCAACCCCAGGGCTTGGTGCCAGGTGACATTACACACTGGTATTAACCCCATATATTACCCCGTTTTCCACCGCACCAGGGCACGGGATGAGCTGGGGCGAAGCACCAGAATTGGCGCATCTAATGGATGTGCCACTTCTGGGGCGGCTGCGGCCTGCTATTTTTAGGCTAGGGAGAGTCCAATAACCATAGACCTCCCTAGTCTGAGAATATCAGACCCCAGCTGTCTGCTTTACCTTGGCTGGTGATCCAATTTTGGGGGGACCCCTACGTGTTTTTTTTTTATTTAATTATTTATTTAATTTAAAATAACAGCGTGGGGTGCCTCAGTTTTGGATTACCAGCCAAGGTGAAGCTGCCAGCTGTGGTCTGCAGGCTGCAGCCGTCTGCTTTACCCAAGTTGGCTACAAAAATAGGGGGAACCCTACGTCATTTTTTTTTTCTTTTTTTTGGCTAAATACAAAGCTAAGCACCCCTTAGTGCCACATGAAAGGCACCAAAGGGTGCAAAATTACAAAATGCAGGAGAGTGGGACATTATGTGTCTTTCTGCCATTATAATGACAGAAAAGACTGATATAAAGTGTACAAGCACTGTAAAATCACCAGAGCGCTCTACGCTGTGAAAAGCAGTAGAAAATGGCACTGGAGTGAACATGTGACCGCCTCATGTATGTTGAAGCTATTTATCCTGGGTAAATTTATGTATTTTCCCTCCTTCAGTTTTTTTGCAGTACGCAAAAAAAACAGAAGGCACACGGATGACAAACAGATGACATACGGACCGTCTACGGAACGGAAACGGATGCCACACGGATGCACCCATGAAAAAAAGGACTGTTTTTTGCAGACCGCAAAAATGGATCGGTCGTGTTAATGTAGCCTTATTCTGATCTGCCGTTTATAAACAGCAGGCAGAAATAAGTGAATAGCGCCCCCCAGCGTCAGAAAATCTCCGGGGTTTCAGGCGTAGCTGAGATCCTGGAGATCCTGATTCAGGATGGTTTTTCCGGTCCCCGCTCACGTGATTACAGGTATACACCGTACACTGATGATCACGTTACAGTAAATGACAGTGTCGGTAAAAAATTATTTATCTCCCATCTGGCATGAACAAACATGATAAATCTCCTACCCGGTCCCCTCCAGTCCCCCGGTGTCGCCAAAGTGCCCCCCCTGATGCCCTCCCAGAAATCCAAGATGGCCGCGTGCACAGCAGCGCGCCGGCCACATTCACCCTACTCTTCTGATTTCTGTCACATGTGCCATGACACATGCGACAGAAAACTCCTCCCCAGGCCCTGCTAGGTCACCCCCTATAACCCCACCGGTGTTCCCCGGTGTCCCACGGTACCTGTGCAGTGTTGATCCCCCGCGGCCCTCTCCTTCACAATAGACGCTGCCGCATGCACAGAGCGGCTGTCAGCTCAAGTTCCTGTGTTCAGACACAGTGAGTGGTGGTTATGCATCTCTAAGCTAAATGGGCGGCATGGTGGCTCAGTGGTTAGCACTGCAGTCTTGCAGCACTGAAGTACTGGGTTCAATTCCCACCAACAACACCATCTGCAAGGAGTTTGTATGTTCTTCCTGTGTTTGTGTGGGTTTCCTCTGGGTACTCTGGTTTCCTCCCACACTCCAAAGACATACAGATAGGGAATTTAGATTGTGAGCCCCAATGGGGACAGTGTTCCCAATGTATGCAAAGTGCAATGGAATTAATAGCGCTAAATAAATGAATAAATTATTATTATTACTGCAATGCCCTGTTCATGAGGTAAGGAACATAGTTGATCAGGAGAGCTATATACTACATTTCCAAATGGAGGCATTTGATTTTATAGTTGCCCTGCTGAACGACTACCAAACATGAGAGTCCGTTATACGCCACAAGAAAACACATCTAAATAACGAGCTCTGTTGTTTAGTATTCATTCAGCTGGATAACTGGACTTAAAGGGGTATTCCATCTCCAAGATCCTATCCCCAATATATAGTAGGTGGAATAGCAATAATATCAGCAAATACCAAGATTTGGAAATGTAGAATAGTTCTCCTGATTAGGCATGCCCTTACCTCATGAGCAGGGCATTGCAGCTTTGGTAGCAACCGTTACGACATGGACTCTGCTGCTGTGGACCCGGGGAGAGTGGGTGCAGATTCATTGCACCCACACTCCTCACATGGAGGGTCTGCACTCCTAGAAAATGGGGGATACGTTCCCGTTTTTTCCTTACAATAAATTTGTGAAAGAGGGAATGTTTTGAGGAGTTTTCTTTCAAATACATTTTTTTTTTATTTTTTTTGTTAGTACTGACAGTTTGTGATGTCAGGTATCTGACAGATGCCATGACATCACAAACTGCTGGGCTTGATGTCAGGTGACTTTACAACTAGTATCAACCCCATTTATTACCCCATTTGCCACTGCACCAGGGCACGGGATGAGCTGTGGTGAAGCGCCAGGATTGGCGCATCTAGTGGATGTGCCACGTCTAGGGTGCCTGTGGCCTGCTATTTTTAGGCTGTGAAGGCCCAATAACTATGGACCTTCCCACCCTGAGAATACCAGACCACAGCTGTCCGCTTTACCTTGGCTGGTGATCCAATTTGGGGGGGACCCTACTTTTTTTTGTAATTATTATTATTTATAAAATAATTATAAAAAAAGAGCCTGGGGTGACCTCCACATTGGATTCCCAACCACAGTAAAGCTGCCAGCTGTGGTTTTCAGGCTACTGCCATCTGCTTTATATTAGGGAATGAGGGCAAGATGTGACATAAAATATTGCATCGAATGCAGACTACACCCTATTAAATACTATGAGAACAAGAGGACCACGGGAATAGTAGTCAAGGGTCATACAAGGACCCATTCATTATCAATAACCAAAATCACTGCTTTTTTGCAAAAATATAACAAATATTTTATTAGGCATAAATAGCAAAAAAGTGACATACGACAGTAAAAAACAGCATTAGACAAAGATCAGGCTCAACAAGGAGATGTCACTGACACACAAAAACCAGGAGTCCACCACTCATCAGGGCAGCAGTATCACAATAATAATACGTGGGACATGGTCGGAGAAAACCCCCGGACAGCAGACACACAACAACCCCAGTATTCCAGACTGTGCACACCTTTTATAGTACGCACCAGAAGGAAAATAGCATACATAGGGGATCCAGTGCCCGGAGGGTCAGGCCATGTCCCATATAATACTCATACCAGAGACCAATACCAATCACCATATATCACATTTCTATTAAGCAGTCCCTGTGCTGCACTCACCCATAATGAGGAAGGTGGAACCCGAGTAAAACGTGCCCCACGTTTTACTCGGGTTCCACCTTCCTCATTATGGGTGAGTGCAGCACAGGGACTGCTTAATAGAAATGTGATATATGGTGATTGGTATTGGTCTCTGGTATGAGTATTATATGGGACATGGCCTGACCCTCCGGGCACTGCATCCCCTATGTATGCTATTTTCCTTCTGGTGCGTACTATAAAAGGTGTGCACAGTCTGGAATACTGGGGTTGTTGTGTGTCTGCTGTCCGGGGGTTTTCTCCGACAATGTCCCACGTATTATTATTGTGATACTGCTGCCCTGATGAGTGGTGGACTCCTGGTTTTTGTGTGTCAGTGACATCTCCTTGTTGATCCTGATCTTTGTCTAATGCTGTTTTTTACTGTCGTATGTCACTTTTTTGCTATTTATGCCTAATAAAATATTTGTTATATTTTTGCAAAAAAGCAGTGATTTTGGTTATTGATAATGAATGGGTCCTTGTATGACCCTTGACTACTATTCCCGTGGTCCTCTTGCCATCTGCTTTACCCTAGCTGTGTTACAAACCGGCGCCGCCATAGCCACAAGCAGCCTGCTGCGGTTCCTGTTGTGCCCAGGCGTCGGCTGCCGTTCTTGGCCGTGCCTCGGGTCGTTCAGTTGGCTGTTCCTTCCACCACGTCTAAGTGTGGTCAGGCGGCTAGTGCGCATGCGTGCGCCGATTTACCTCAGCCAGAGTTTAAGCCCGGTGTTTTGCCTAGTGAGCATGCTCAGCCTGATTGTGTTATGTCTGAGACTAAGTCCTCAGTTCAGGCTACTGAGCATGCTCCCACAATTAACCCTAACAGCCTCTTTGCACAGGTACTTGGACTTCGTGCTGTGTCTAAGTGCTGGGATGTGCCTACTGAGCATGCTCAAACTG
The DNA here is from genome assembly GCF_048569485.1 of Anomaloglossus baeobatrachus. Classification (NCBI taxonomy): domain Eukaryota; kingdom Metazoa; phylum Chordata; class Amphibia; order Anura; family Aromobatidae; genus Anomaloglossus; species Anomaloglossus baeobatrachus. The sequence goes on along the minus strand of NC_134354.1, from coordinate 343,583,306 downwards.
ATAGTCTGCTTTCTGAGCCTGTTGCTCAGGCTACTGGGCATGCTCAGGCACTTAGTGCACCAGAGGCTAGGTCCGGTAAGGACCTCACTGAGAATGTCCGTGAGGTGGCAGGCCCTGATAGGGCAGAGGGTGTCAGGTGTCCTGATGACGTGGCAACTCCGGACTGGCTCGCAGAGGCCCACCCCTATGATCTGGCACCTCAGTATTGGTCATCAGACGATGACTGGTGAAGTGTTTGGGGCGTGGCTGCCATGAGGTCATCAATGACGTGGCAGTTCCGGATAGGTCGCATGTGACGTCACTGATGACATGGCACTCTGCTATTGGACCTTGGTGGTTCCACCCTGGGTTTGGGGCGGACCCAGGTTATAAAAGGGGCTGGAGACAACATGGAGGTGCGCAGTCTTCACTTTTGCTCAGTCAGAGCACACCTCCATGTTAGAGCCTCATTGCGGCATAAGCCTATGTTGGGAAGCGGTAGGTAAGGTTAGGCGAACGGTGCCTGTCACGCCGAGATTCGTGGCTCGGCACATCAGGGTCAGGCGCCGTGCTTCCCTCCTGCCGTTCCAGTCTTGCTATAGCAGCCCAGTGGCGTTAACTGGGCTGCGGCTGTTGTGCTTCCTGTCCGATTGTGCCCCCTACGCACACGGACAACGCACCTGCTGCGCCACCTGTCCAATTGTGCCTCCTACGCACATGGACAACGCACCTGCTGCGCCACCTGTCCAATTGTGCCCCCTACGCACACGGACAACGCACCTGCTGCGCCACCTGTCCGGTTGTGTCCCCTACGCGCACGGACAGCGTACCCCAGGACCCCTGTGGAGTTAACAGGGTGTTCCTTATCCTCATCGGCTTCCCGGTCAGCGCTACTGGTGTACCCATCTGGCCTGACGTGTCCTACACACACGTGGCCAGGCGAGAGCTGGCCAGAAACGCTAATCGGAGGACCGCTCGGCCTGATGTGTCCTACACACGTGGCCAACAGGGCGCTTTCGTGGCGGTCTTCCGGTCAACGCTACCTGGTTACCACCCGGCCTGACATGTTTCCTGCACACGTGGTTGGTGTAGCGCTAGGTGCACCAAAACGCTAATCGGGTTGTCGTCCGGTCTGACGTGTCCCAACACACGTGACCGGTTCCCAGAGTTCCTGGGTTATCTCAGAGCCATCCAGCTCTATAGGCTCCGCCTAACCCTCAGCTGCCAGCAGCTCCTTTGTCATCTGGAGCACGGTGGGCCCCGACTGGCGATTAGGATATATACCCCCTGGTCCTAATCTGCCGGTCCCCCCGTAACAAGCTGGCTATCAAAAATGGGGGGACCCAACATCATTTTTAACTATTTTTTAAATAAAAAAAATTGATGGGCTTCCCTGTATTTTGATTGCCAACCAAGGTAACGCCAGGCAGATGGGGGTGGCAACCCATTGCTGTCTGCTTTATCTGCACTGAGAATCAAAAATACCGCGGAGCGCTACGTCATTTTTTTAAAGATTTATTTTTACAGCACTGTCATGTCAGGCAATCAAAATAAAGGGAAGCCCATTTTATTTTTAGTTATTTATATAAATAATTAAAAAAAATAAATATGGGCTCCCGCTGCATTTTTTGTATTGCTAGCTAAGGGTAATCCAAGCAGCTACTGGCTGCTAACCCCCACTGCTTGGTGTTACCTTCACTGGCAATAGAAAATCCAGGGAAGCATTTTTTATTTTTTTTTGCCAAAAAACTACAAAAAAAATGACGTGGGCTTCGCCATATTTTTGTATGCTAGCCAGATACAGCAGGCAGGTACGGGCTGCCCGTAACCCCCAGCTGCCTATTTGTACCCGGCTGGGAACTAAAAATATAGGGAAGCCCGTTTTTTAATTAATTTATGAATTTTATGAAATAATTAAAAAAAAAACAAATAAACGACGTGGGCTTCGCCCCATTTTTGTGTCCAGCCGGGTACAACAAGGCAGCTGGGGATTGGAATCCACAGCACAGGTTAGCCCGAGGTTTCTGGGCCCCTCTGCTGCGAATTGCAGTCCGCAACCGCCCCAGAAAATGGCGCTCTCATAGAAGCGCCATCATCTGGCGCTGTATCCAACTCTTCCAACAGCCCTGGAGCCGGGTGGCTTGTTGGGTAATCATGAGTTAATACTGGCTTTGTTTTACTAGCCAGTATTAAGCCAGAGATTCTTAATGTCAGGCACGTTTGACCCGGCCATTAAGAATCTCCAATAAAGGGTTAAAAAAAAACACCACACAGAAAAAAAATACTTTAATAGAAATAAATACACAGACACATTAGAGACTCCATCTTTATTACCCCTTGTCAGCCCTCCACGATCCTGCTCTTATGTCTTCTTTCTCCTTCAACACATGCAGCTCTGTCTGCTCCATCAAACAGCACAGCTGCATGGGGGAAGACGCTTTGCTCCGTGCAGAAATCACTCTGTGAGAGTGACCACAGGCTCCCGGCTGTAAGCGGTGGCACGGGTTGTCATAGCAACGCTGCTCCGATCACGTGATTCCGGTGCCGCTGCGTGCTGGTAGCGGGACGTCCCCGTCACTGCTACCAAGCGCATTGCTATGGCAACGGTGATCTCCGTGATTGACCGGCTGTGTCAGCCGGTCAGGAGCCGGCTTCTGCGGACGCTGGTAACTACGGTAAACATCGGGTAAGCAAGAAGCCCTTTCCTTGGTTACCCAATGTTTACCGTAGTTACCAGCATCCGCTGCTCTCACGCTGCCAGTGCCAGCCCCCTGCATACATAACCAGACTACACATCGGGTTAAATTAACCCGATGTGCACTCTGGCTAGGAGTGCAGGGAGCCAGCGCTAAGCAGTGTGCGCTGGTAACCAAGGTAAATATCGGGTTGGTTACCCGATATTTACCTTTGTTACCAAGTGCAGCATCGCTTCCACGCGTCGCTGCTGGCTGGGGGCTGTGGTCACTGGTTGCTGGTGAGATCTGCCTGTGTAACAGCTCACCAGCAACCCGTGTAGCGACGCTCCAGCAATCCCTGCCAGGCCAGGTTGCTGGTGGGATCGCTGGAGCTTCGCTTAGTGTGACGGTACCTTAAGGGAACGGGGAAGCAGAGCGGGGAGTCGAGCTAGAGCACCCTGTAACAGATATGCAATGACAGGTTCTACATGACGCGTCATAGTCATGTGACCAGTCTGTAGCCAATGAGATAACAGGCACCTGACTGGTCACATGGCTATATTTCACGTCATGATAGGTCCTGCATCACTGCTGGCAGTGCTGGTTACCGGGAGGATTCAGCGATCATCGAATGGAATAGCGGCAGGAGACAGAGTGCAGGAGGGATCGCTGGGACCGGTAAGTGTTATGGCAATGTTTATTAACTGTATGTGTACATTTATAATGTGTTTTTATGTGTTTGTGATTGCCTCCTATTGTTCCCTTATTAGTGTTTAATTGTGCATCAGCCTCTTCTTTATAACAGCATTACGAACAAATCTATTGATATCACACAATGTACCAAAAAAAATCAAAATTGTCGGTTGGGGCAAAATTTAAACCTAGTGCAAGAAGTGCTCTTTGTGTTTCTGACACATTATGTGACGACAAATTAATGACATCAAAATTGGCATCTAGGTCTAAGTCCTTTTTGGACGTAGGGCATAACCTTTTGGATTTATGCTTCCTACCTCCTCTTCTACATTTCTTTTGAAATTTTTCTGTTTTCTGTAGTAGTTTTTTGAAGGTTGAAATGTTGATTCAACAGATGATTCATCAGTAGTGTATCCCATAGAAGTGTCCAGATCAGAGGAACCAAATGAGACTTTAGATTTCATTTTGGGAGTTTTTAGTATGCAGCGCGGGCTTTTCCATTTATTTGCATTCTCCCATCTGCCCCATTCATAGACTTGGTTAGATGAATAGTCATGTAAGTCCCTATTAAGCTTGCGTTTTTTCATGTGCATAATACTTGATTCAATTTTATCAACAGATACTTGTATGCGATTAATAGTTTCCAGAAAATCTTCTTCCGAAACAGTAGATTTAAATGTAGATTTTGCTTCATCCAAACTTGTCTGGGTCTCTTTAAGTGTGATCTCTTCATGTTCGATAATTAGACCCATGAGCTTCAGAGAGCAAAAAGATAATAAAACATTCCATTTGGAGACAAATTCTTCAGAATAGACTGTGTTGGGAATTTTTTTCAGGCGTAAGCCCCTTGGAATAATAGACTTTTCAGCATAGTTCTTTAAGGTGGTTACATTCCACCAAATTCTATTTTCTTTTTCTGCCAATTTTTGCAATATTTTCACAGATTCATCGCTTGATGCAGAAATGGCAGGTGCATGCGTGTTTGTAGCACCAAATAGTAACTTAGCTTTATCTAGTCGTTGGCTACGGCCATTCATCTTACTGGTTAGATGAACAAAATGGGTTAAGTCCAGAAAGGTAACAACGTTGTATGCTCAATTAGTATGGAAAGCAAAGCTACGGGAGTCCCGAAAGGCAGAAAATAATCCAGTAATATATATCAGCTCACCGTGTGTAGGCACACTCCTGGTTGTCCCCTGGAGCACAGACAGGCACTGCCATAGCCTAGTATTGCAAATAAAAAAGAAAGGATGTCCAGCTCTTCAGGCAGAGAAACCAAGGTCTTTAATTCATCACGCAGATACAATGAAAAACATGACCAGCCCTACAGGTTTCAGGTGAAACACTTATTTCAACACCATGAAGAGATTGGTTTTACTGGGGATTGAACCTAGGACATTTTGCATGTTAAGCAGACGTGATGACCGCTACACTATGAAACTATTGGCTAGCAGAGAAAAATTGTGACTGACGGGGCCTTTTTATTGCTGAAGAAAAGTGTTTTTGGTTAATGAATAGAGTTGAGCGCGGTTCGCGGTTCGAGGTTCTCCAGTTCGGGGCTTGAGTGATTTTTGGGGCTGTTCGAGATCGAACTAGAACTCGAGCTTTTTGCAAAAGCTCGATAGTTCTAGATACGTTCGAGAACGGTTCTAGCAGCAAAAAGCAGGGCTCTTTACAGCTACAGTGTGCAGGAGCCAGCTGGCAGCCTGCCACAAGCTGGTAACCAAGATAAACATCGGGTATCCAAGCAAAGCGCTTTGGTTAGTAACCCGATGTTTATCTTAGTTACGTGCAGGAAGCCCACACTTCCCACTCAGCTCGCTCCGCCCCCTCCTGCCCGCGGCATGTATACATACATATACACACACGCACACACACACACACACTCTCACACATGCAACCCCCCCCCCGCTCGGCTTACCTGCGGCGATGAAGCCCCGCCATCCCGACCTCAGCGCTGTCACTGTCCTCCATGGCCGCCGCTTGTCACATCACCTATCGCTTCCGACCCGAGACTGACACTGGCGGTGACGTCACGGACCTCTTGCGATACTTGATGTGAAGGCGCCGGTCATTGACCTCAGTGACAGGGGCTGTCAGTGTGCTGGAGATCAGCGCAGGTAATGTACCTCGCTGACAGCAGCACTTGTCATGCCCTGCAGTGACCTGGGCTGACCCATTGATGTTAGCTCAGGTCACTGCATTGCTCTCCCAGCCAATGGGGAACATCCTGCTCTTCATTGACTGGGACAGTGTGGATCGTCATGGCAACCCCTTGGATTACACCAGACCTGGATTTGTTTTTCTTTCTAATAAATTGGTTAAAGAGGGAATGTTTTGGGGAGTGTTTTTTCAAATAAAAATGTGTTTGTCGTCTATTTTTTTTTATTACTGACTGGGTTGGTGATGTCGGGTATCTGATAGACGCCTGACCTCACCAACCTCAGGGCTTGATGCCAGGTGACATTACACATCTGGTATTAACCCCATATATTACCCCATTTGCCACCGCACCAGGGCGCGGGATGAGCTGGGGCGAAGCACCAGGATTGGCGCATCTAATGGATGCGCCACTTCTGGGGCGGCTGCGGCCTGCTATTTTTAGGCTTGGGAGAGTCCAATAACCATGGACCTCCCTAGTCTGAGAATATCAGGCCCCAGCTGTCTGCTTTACTTTGGCTGGTGATCCAATTTTGGGGGACCCCTACGTGTTTTTTTTTTTTTAATTATTTATTTAATTTAAAATAACAGCGTGGGGTGCCCTCAGTTTTGGATTACCAGCCAAGGTGAGGTTGCCAGCTTTGGTCTGCAGGCTGCAGCCGTCTGCTTTACCCTAGCTGGCTACAAAACTAGGGGGAACCCTACGTCATTTTTTTTTTCATTTTTTTGGCTAAATACAAAGCTAAGCACCCCTTAGTGCCACATGAAAGGCACCAAAGGGTGCTCCACTTTTTCTCCACTTTTTCTCCACTTTTTCTCCATTTTTTTCTCCACTTTTTCTCCACTTTTTCTCCATTTTTTTCTCCACTTTTTCTCCACTTTTTCTCCACTTTTTCCTCCACTTTTTCCTCCACTTTTTCTCCACCTTTTCTCCACTTTTTCTCCACTTTTTCTCCACTTTTTCTCCACTTATTCTCCACTTATTCTCCACTTATTCTCCACTTTTTCTCCACTTTTTCTCCACTTTTTCTCCACTTTTTCTCCACTTTTTCTCCACTTTTTCTCCACTTATTCTCCACTTATTCTCCACTTTTTCTCCACTTATTCTCCACTTATTCTCCACTTTTTCTCCACTTTTTCTCCACTTTTTCTCCACTTTTTCTCCCTTTTTTTCTCCACTTTTTCTCCCCTTTTTCTCCACTTTTTCTCCACTTATTCTCCACTTATTCTCCACTTATTCTCCACTTATTCTCCACTTATTCTCCACTTATTCTCCACTTATTCTCCACTTATTCTTCACTTATTCTCCACTTTTTCTCCACTTTTTGTCCACTTTTTCTCCACTTTTTCTCCATTTTTTTCTCCACTTTTTCTCCACTTTTTCTCCACTTTTTCTCCACTTTTTCTCCACTTTTTCTCCACTTTTTCTCCACTTTTTCTCCCTTTTTTTCTCCACTTTTTCTCCACTTTTTCTCCACTTTTTCTCCACTTATTCTCCACTTATTCTCCACTTTTTCTCCACTTTTTCTCCACTTATTCTCCACTTATTCTCCACTTATTCTCCACTTATTCTCCACTTATTCTCCACTTATTCTCCACTTATTCTCCACTTTTTCTCCATTTATTCTCCACTTATTCTCCCCTTTTTCTCCCCTTTTTCTCCACTCTTTCTCCACTTTTTCTCCATTTTTTTCTCCACTTTTTCCTCCACTTTTTCTCCACTTTTTCTCCACTTTTTCTCCACTTTTTCTCCACTTTTTCTCCACTTTTTCTCCACTTTTTCTCCACTTTTTCTCCATTTATTCTCCACTTTTTCTCCATTTTTTTCTCCACTTTTTCTCCACTTTTTCTCCACTTATTCTCCACTTATTCTCCACTTTTTCTCCACCTTTTCTCCACTTTTTCTCCACTTTTTCTCCACTTTTTCTCCACTTTTTCTCCACTTTTTCTCCACTTTTTCTCCACTTTTTCTCCATTTATTCTCCACTTTTTCTCCATTTTTTTCTCCACTTTTTCTCCCCTTTTTCTCCACTTATTCTCCACTTTTTCTCCACTTTTTCTCCATTTATTCTCCACTTATTCTCCCCTTTTTCTCCCCTTTTTCTCCACTTTTTCTCCATTTTTTTCTCCACTTTTTCTCCACTTTTTCTCCATTTTTTTCTCCACTTATTCTCCACTTATTCTCCACTTATTCTCCACTTATTCTCCACTTATTCTCCACTTATTCTCCACTTTTTCTCCATTTATTCTCCACTTTTTCTCCATTTTTTTCTCCACTTTTTCTCCTCTTTTTCTCCACTTATTCTCCACTTTTTCTCCACTTATTCTCCATTTTTTTCTCCATTTATTCTCCACTTATTCTCCCCTTTTTCTCCACTTTTTCTCCATTTTTTTCTCCACTTTTTCTCCACTTTTTCTCCATTTATTCTCCACTTTTTCTCCACTTTTTCTCCATTTTTTTCTCCACTTTTTCTCCACTTTTTCTCCACTTTTTCTCCACTTTTTCTCCACTTATTCTCCACTTATTCTCCACTTTTTCTCCACTTATTCTCCACTTATTCTCCACTTATTCTCCACTTATTCTCCACTTTTTCTCCACTTTTTCTCCACTTTTTCTCCACTTATTCTCCACTTATTCTCCACTTATTCTCCACTTATTCTCCACTTATTCTCCACTTATTCTCCACTTATTCTCCACTTATTCTCCACTTTTTCTCCATTTATTCTCCACTTATTCTCCCCTTTTTCTACACTTTTTCTCCATTTTTTTTTCCACTTTTTCTCCACTTTTTCTCCATTTATTTTCCACTTTTTCTCCATTTTTTTCTCCACTTTTTCTCCACATTTTCTCCACTTATTCTCCACTTTTTCTCCACTTTTTCTCCACTTATTCTCCATTTTTTCTCCATTTATTCTCCACTTATTCTCCCCTTTTTCTCCACTTTTTCTCCATTTTTTTCTCCACTTTTTCTCCACTTTTTCTCCATTTATTCTCCACTTTTTCTCCATTTTTTTCTCCACTTTTTCTCCACTTTTTCTCCACTTTTTCTCCACTTTTTCTCCACTTTTTCTCCACTTTTTCTCCACTTTTTCTCCACTTATTCTCCACTTTTTCTCCACTTATTCTCCATTTTTTCTCCATTTATTCTCCACTTATTCTCCCCTTTTTTCCACTTTTTCTCCATTTTTTTCTCCACTTTTTCTCCACTTTTTCTCCATTTATTCTCCACTTTTTCTCCACTTTTTCTCCACTTTTTCTCCATTTTTTTCTCCACTTTTTCTCCACTTTTTCTCCACTTTTTCTCCACTTTTTCTCCACTTTTTCTCCACTTTTTCTCCACTTTTTCTCCACTTATTCTCCACTTATTCTCCACTTTTTCTCCACTTTTTCTCCATTTATTCTCCACTTATTCTCCCCTTTTTCTACACTTTTTCTCCATTTTTTTCTCCACTTTTTCTCCACTTTTTCTCCATTTATTCTCCACTTTTTCTCCATTTTTTTCTCCACTTTTTCTCCACATTTTCTCCACATTTTCTCCACATTTTCTCCACTTTTTCTCCACTTTTTCTCCACTTTTTCTCCACTTATTCTCCACTTATTCTCCACTTATTCTCCACTTTTTCTCCACTTTTTCTCCACTTATTCTCCACTTTTTCTCCACTTTTTCTCCATTTTTTTCTACACTTTTTCTACACTTTTTCTACACTTTTTCTCCACTTTTTCTCCACTTTTTCTCCACTTTTTCTCCACTTTTTCTCCACTTATTCTCCACTTATTCTCCACTTATTCTCCACTTTTTCTCCACTTTTTCTCCACTTTTTCTCCACTTATTCTCCACTTTTTCTCCATTTATTCTCCACTTATTCTCCCCTTTTTCTACACTTTTTCTCCATTTTTTTCTCCACTTTTTCTCCACTTTTTCTCCATTTATTCTCCACTTTTTCTCCATTTTTTTCTCCACTTTTTCTCCACATTTTCTCCACTTTTTCTCCACTTTTTCTCCACTTTTTCTCCACTTTTTCTCAACTTATTCTCCACTTTTTCTCCACTTATTCTCCACTTTTTCTCCACTTTTTCTCTACTTTTTCTCCATTTTTTCTCAACTTATTCTCCACTTATTCTCCACTTATTCTCCACTTTTTCTCCACATTTTCTCCACTTATTCTCCACTTTTTCTCCACTTATTCTCCATTTTTTTCTCCACTTTTTCTCCACTTTTTCTCCACTTTTTCTCCACATTTTCTCCACTTTTTCTCCACTTTTTCTCCATTTATTCTCCACTTTTTCTCCATTTTTTTCTCCACTTTTTCTCCACTTTTTCTCCACATTTTCTCCACTTATTCTCCACTTTTTCTCCACTTTTTCTCCACTTATTCTCCATTTTTTCTCCATTTTTTCTCCACTTATTCTCCCCTTTTTCTCCACTTTTTCTCCATTTTTTTCTCCACTTTTTCTCCACTTTTTCTCCATTTATTCTCCACTTTTTCTCCATTTTTTTCTCCACTTTTTCTCCACTTTTTCTCCACTTTTTCTCCACATTTTCTCCACTTATTCTCCACTTTTTCTCCACTTATTCTCCATTTTTTCTCCATTTATTCTCCACTTATTCTCCCCTTTTTTCCACTTTTTCTCCATTTTTTTCTCCACTTTTTCTCCACTTTTTCTCCATTTATTCTCCACTTTTTCTCCACTTTTTCTCCATTTTTTTCTCCACTTTTTCTCCACTTTTTCTCCACTTTTTCTCCACTTTTTCTCCACTTTTTCTCCACTTTTTCTCCACTTTTTCTCCACTTTTTCTCCACTTTTTCTCCACTTTTTCTCCACTTTTTCTCCACTTATTCTCCACTTATTCTCCACTTTTTCTCCATTTATTCTCCACTTATTCTCCCCTTTTTCTACACTTTTTCTCCATTTTTTTCTCCACTTTTTCTCCACTTTTTCTCCATTTATTCTCCACTTTTTCTCCATTTTTTTCTCCACTTTTTCTCCACATTTTCTCCACATTTTCTCCACTTTTTCTCCACTTTTTCTCCACTTTTTCTCCACTTTTTCTCCACTTTTTCTCCACTTTTTCTCCACTTATTCTCCACTTATTCTCCACTTATTCTCCACTTATTCTCCACTTTTTCTCCACTTTTTCTCCACTTATTCTCCACTTTTTCTCCACTTTTTCTCCACTTTTTCTCCACTTTTTCTCCATTTTTTTTACACTTTTTCTACACTTTTTCTACACTTTTTCTACACTTTTTCTACACTTTTTCTCCACTTTTTCTCCACTTTTTCTCCACTTATTCTCCACTTATTCTCCACTTATTCTCCACTTATTCTCCACTTATTCTCCACTTATTCTCCACTTTTTCTCCACTTTTTCTCCACTTTTTCTCCACTTTTTCTCCACTTTTTCTCCACTTTTTCTCCACTTATTCTCCACTTATTCTCCACTTATTCTCCACTTTTTCTCCACTTATTCTCCACTTTTTCTCCACTTTTTCTCCACTTTTTCTCCACTTTTTCTCCACTTTTTCTCCACTTTTTCTCCACTTTTTCTCCACTTTTTCTCCACTTTTTCTCCACTTTTTCTCCACTTTTTCTCCACTTTTTCTCCACTTTTTCTCCACTTTTTCTCCACTTATTCTCCACTTATTCTCCACTTATTCTCCACTTATTCTCCACTTATTCTCCACTTATTCTCCACTTATTCTCCACTTATTCTCCACTTATTCTCCACTTATTCTCCACTTATTCTCCACTTTTTCTCCACTTTTTCTCCACTTTTTCTCCACTTTTTCTCCACTTTTTCTCCACTTTTTCTCCACTTTTTCTCCACTTTTTCTCCACTTTTTCTCCACTTTTTCTCCACTTTTTCTCCACTTTTTCTCCACTTTTTCTCCACTTTTTCTCCACTTTTTCTCCACTTTTTCTCCACTTTTTCTCCACTTTTTCTCCACTTTTTCTCCACTTTTTCTCCACTTTTTCTCCACTTTTTCTCCACTTTTTCTCCACTTTTTCTCCACTTTTTCTCCACTTTTTCTCCACTTTTTCTCCACTTTTTCTCCACTTTTTCTCCACTTTTTCTCCACTTTTTCTCCACTTTTTCTCCACTTTTTCTCCACTTTTTCTCCACTTTTTCTCCACTTTTTCTCCACTTTTTCTCCACTTTTTCTCCACTTTTTCTCCACTTTTTCTCCACTTTTTCTCCACTTTTTCTCCACTTTTTCTCCACTTTTTCTCCACTTTTTCTCCACTTTTTCTCCACTTTTCTCCACTTCTCCCTCCCCCCCCCACTCCCCCCTCTCCCCCCCCCCCTCCCCCCCCCCCCCCCCACCCCCCCCCCCCCCCCCCCCCCCCCCCCCCCCCCCCTCCCCCCTCCCCCCCCCCCCCCCCCCCCCCCCCCCCCACCCCCCCCCCCCCCCCCCCCCACCCCCCCACCCTCCCCCCCCCCTCCCCCCCCCCCACCCCCCCTCCCCCCCCCCCCCCCCCCCCCCCCCCCCCACTTTTCTCCACTTTTTCCTCCACTTTTTCTCCACTTTTTCTCCACTTTTTCTCCACTTTTTCTCCACTTTTTCTCACTTTTTTCTCCACTTTTTCTCCACTTTTTCTCCACTTTTTCTCCACTTTTTCTCCACTTTTTCTCCACTTTTTCTCCACTTTTTCTCCACTTTTTCTCCACTTTTTCTCCACTTTTTCTCCACTTTTTCTCCACTTTTTCTCCACTTTTTCTCCACTTTTTCTCCACTTTTTCTCCACTTTTTCTCCACTTTTTCTCCACTTTTTCTCCACTTTTTCTCCACTTTTTCTCCACTTTTTCTCCACTTTTTCTCCACTTTTTCTCCACTTTTTCTCCACTTTTTCTCCACTTTTTCTCCACTTTTTCTCCACTTTTTCTCCACTTTTTCTCCACTTTTTCTCCGTTCTTTTTCTCCACTTTTTCTCCGTTCTTTTTCTCCGTTCTTTTTCTCCGTTCTTTTTCTCCGTTCTTTTTCTCCGTTCTTTTTCTCCACTTTTTCTCCACTTTTTCTCCGTTCTTTTTCTCCACTTTTTCTCCGTTCTTTTTCTCCGTTCTTTTTCTATGGTCGGTCTACCCATTAGCTCTGCCATGCATACTGTAGCTCTACACCTACTGCACATGTTACTTTATGATTGACATCTCTTTCGTACCAGAGCTGTCTAAGTCTACTCTGACAACATATTTGTCATTACTATATTGTCCTTGTACTGTATTATGACATTTGTATCATGTGTTTCATTTCTTGCTGTGTTGCAATTTTTTTGCTGCATGCCAATTGTACCTCTACATTGTTCGAGTTTATGTTATTGTTCTCTCACTCTTATGTGATACTGATTATTGTCATTTTTCATGATTACATGCAGATAAGTCCAATCTGAAGAAGGCTCAGGCCGAAACGTCAATTGTAACTTGTTTTGGACAAAAACATATATGCTTATGAAAAAAAAATGTTCTTAATACGGACCAATAAAGAGTGATTTTGCATTACTATCCATTGGGACTTACTGACTTAGTCTGGGAGATTTAGAGTGCCGAGGTTACTCACTAATTTTATCTATTATTACCTCTGAGCACCTATATACCAGTGAGCAGAGCTTCCTCTACAGTAGTTCTCCTAATTAGGCATGCCCTTACCTCATGAGCAGGGCATTGCAGTTTTGGTAGCAACCATTACGACATGGACTCTGCTGCTGTGGACCCGGGGAGAGTGAGTGCAGATTCATTGCTCCCACACTCCTCACATGAAGGGTCCGCACTCCTAGAAAATGGGGGATACGTTCCCTGAGTGTCTCCCCCCCATATTCTAGACGGTCCAGAGTCGTCGTGGGACCCCTTTATTTTTTTTCTTACAATAAATTGGTGAAAGATGAAATGTTTTGGGGACTGTTTTTTCAAATAAATTTCTTTTGTCGATTTTTTTTTTTTTTTGTTAGTACTGACAGTTTATGATGTTGGGTATCTAATAGACGCCATGACATCACAAACTGCTGGGCTTGATCTCAGGTGACTTTACAGCTAGTATCAACCCGATTTATTACCCCGTTTGCCACTGCACCAGGGCACGGGATGAGCTGGGGTGAAGCGCCAGGATTGGCGCATCTAGTGGATGCGCCACGTCTGGGGTGCCTGCGGCCTGCTATTTTTAGGCTGTGAAGGCCCAATAACTATGAACCTTCCCACCCTGAGAATACCAGACCACAGCTGTCCGCTTTACCTTGGCTGGTGATCCAATTTGGAGGGGACCCTACTTTTTTTGTGTAATTATTAATATTTATAAAATAATTATAAAAAAGAGCCTGAGGGGACCTCCACATTGGATCCCCAACCACGGTAAAGCTGCCAGCTGTGGTTTTCAGGCTACAGCCGTCTGCTTTACCCTAGCTGGCTATCAAAAATGGGGGGACCCAACGTCATTTTTTTTTTTTTAACTATTTTTTAAATAGAAAAAATTAATGGGCTTCCCTGTATTTTGATTGCCAACCAAGGTAACGGCAGGCAGATGGGGGTGGCAACCCATAGCTGTCTGCTTTATCTGCGCTGAGAATCAAAAATACCGCGGAGCGCTACGTCATTTTTTTAAAGATTTATTTTTACAGCACTGTGATGTCCAGCAATCAAAATACAGGGAAGCCCATTTTATTTTTAGTTATTTATATAAATAATTAAAAAAAATAAATATGGGCTCCCGCTGCATTTTTTGTATTGCTAGCTAAGGGTAATCCAAGCAGCTACTGGCTGCTAACCCCCACTGCTTGGTGTTACCTTCACTGGCAATGGAAAATCCAGGGAAGCATTTTTTATTTTTTTTGCCAAAAAACTATAAAAAAAGGACGTGAGCTTCGCCATATTTTTGTATGCTAGCCAGGTATAGCAGGCAGGTGCTGGAAGAGTTGGATACAGCGCCAGAATATGGCGCTTCTATGAAAATGCCATTTTCTGAGGTGGCTGCAGACTGCAATTCGCAGCAGTGGGGCCCAGAAAGCTCAGGCCAACCTGTGCTGCGGATTCCAATCCCCAGCTGCCCAGTTGTACCTGGCTGGACACAAAAATGGGGCGAAGCCTACGTCATTTGTTTTCTAATTATTTCATGAAATTCATGAAATAATAAAAAAGGGCTTCCCTTTATATTTGGTTCCCAGCCGGGTACAAATAGGCAACTGGGGGTTGGGGGCAGCCGTACCTGCCTGCTGTACCTGGCTAGCATACAAAAATATGGCGAAGCCCACATAATTTTTTCAGGGGGCAAAATACTTCTGCATACAGTCCTTGATGGAGTATGCTGAGCCTTGTAGTTCTGCAACTGCAGTCTGTCTGTATGGAGAAGAGCAGACAGCAGCTGCAGAACTACAAGGCTCAGCATACTCCATCCAGGACTGTATGCAGAATTTTTTTGCCCACCAAAAAAATGACGTGGGCTTCGCCATATTTTTGTATGCTAGCCAGGTACAGCTGGCAGCCACGGGCTGCCTCCAACCCCCAGTTGCCTATTTGTACCCGGCTGGGAACCAAAAATATAGGGAAGCCGGTTTTTTTTAATTATTTCACTTATTTCATGAAATAATTAAAAAACAAAAGACGTGGGCTTCGCCCTATTTTTGTGTCCAGCCGGGTACAACTAGGCAGCTGGGGATTGGAATCCGCAGCACAGGTAAGCCCGAGGTTTGTGGGCGCCTCTGCTGCGGATTTCAGTCCGCAGCCGTCACAGAAAATGGCGCTCTCATAGAAGCGCCATCATCTGGCGCTGTATCCAACTCTTCCAACAGCCCTGGAGCCGGGTGGCTTGTTGGGTAATCATGAGTTAATACTGGCTTTGTTTTACCAGCCAGTATTAAGCCAGAGATTCTTAATGTCAGGCACGTTTGACCCGGCCATTAAGAATCTCCAATAAAGGGTTAAAAAAAAGACACCACACAGAGAAAAAATACTTTAATAGAAATAAATACACAGACACATTAGAGACTCCATCTTTATTACCCCCTGTCAGCCCTCCACGATCCTGCTCTTCTGTCTTCTTTCTTTCTAGTGTAGTAGTAGTGACGATTGTAGTGAGGAAGGATGAGATTCACCAGCTCATCACTTGGGGCTGGGGAACCTCCATCCTCACTACAATCATCACTAGTGTAGTAGTAGTGACGATTGTAGTGAGGAAGGATGAGATTCACCAGCTCATCACTTGGGGCTGGGGAACCTCCATCCTCACTACAATCATCACTAGTGTAGTAGTAGTGACGATTGTAGTGAGGATGAGATTCACCAGCTCATCACTTGGGGCTGGGGAACCTCCATCCTCACTACAATCATCACTAGTGTAGTAGTGACGATTGTAGTGAGGAAGGATGAGGTTCACCAGCTCATCACTTGGGGCTGGGGAACCTCCATCCTCACTACAAACATCACTACAATCGGGAAGCAGCGTGCAGCCTTCACTCCGTGAGTGATCAGTGCTGGCTGCTAGCGGTAACGCTGACAGACGCGTTACCATAGCAACGGTGCTCTCGGAGCCGCGGTTAGCGGTGACGTCACCGCTAACTGCGTTGCTATGGCAACGGCGATCTCCGTTAATGACCGGCTGTGTCAGCCGGTCCCTAACGGAACGGGGAGTCGACCGTGTGCTAGAGCATGTCGCCGGTACACGGCGATACACATATGTGCACCGTGTACCGGAGAGATGCACTCGCAGGTCCTACATGACGTGTCATAGTCATGTGACCAGTCTGTAGCCAATGAGATAATAGCCAAGTGACTGGTCACATGGCTATTTTGACGTCACGATAGGTCCTGCATCTCTGCTGGCAGTGCAGGTCACCGGGAGGATTCAGCGATCATCGGATGGAATAGCGGCAGGAGACAGAGTGCAGAAGGGATCGCGAGGACCGGTAAGTGTTATGGCAATGTTTATTAACTGTTTGTGTACATTTATAATGCATTTTTATGTGTTTGTGATTGCCTCCCATTATAGCTTATACGTTCGAGTTCGGTTCGTCGAACGTTCGACGAACCGAACTCGAACGCGACCCCGTTCGGCGAACCGGCCTTGAGCCGAACCGGGACCAGTTCGCTCATCTCTATTAATGAAACATTTACAATTTTTATTACATATTTTACCAGTTTTATTCCTACAAAGGAA
Source organism: Anomaloglossus baeobatrachus (assembly GCF_048569485.1). Lineage (NCBI taxonomy): Eukaryota > Metazoa > Chordata > Amphibia > Anura > Aromobatidae > Anomaloglossus > Anomaloglossus baeobatrachus. Next base: position 343,566,663 of record NC_134354.1, on the reverse strand, counting down.
TTTTGCTTAAATTCAAGTTTACATTGAATGTGTTACTTTTTTCTACATAGTTTAGTTGTTTTCTTTTGTATTTATGGGAACTATATATTTTGAAAAAAACAGGATTTTTATAATATGGGATTATGTTTTCTGCTAAAAGGTCAATAAAAAAGAAACCCAAAATCGTAGTTCTCTTGGTGATGGAAGCCAAAATGTATTGTCATTTGGCAACTAAACCAATAATTTCATATATTAAAAGTCGATAGGAAATAACTTCAACTCCAAAAACGGATTGGTTTCACTAGGGAATAAACCCAGAATACTCTGCATGTGAAGCAGACTTGATGAACAAGACACTAGAAAACCTGTGAAATCCTGCAAAGTAATGGCAATTAGAGACGAGTTTTGACCACCAGGGGAAAAAAAAATAATTTGTATTTCTGTTGGTGATGGAAGCCAAAACATCCCATCATTCGGCAACAAAGCCAAGAACTTCATATTTTCTAGTTTGATAGGGTATTATTTCAACACCAAGAACAGATTGGTTTTACTGGGGATTTAACCAAGGACTTTCTGCGTGTTAATGCTGAAGGAAAGTATTTTTGGTTAATGAAACATTTACAATTTTTATTACATATTTTACCAGTTTTATTCCTACAAACGGATTTTGCTTAAATTGAAGTTTACATTGAAAATTTTACTTTTTTCTACATAGTTTAGTCGTTTGCTTTTGTATTTATGGGAACCATATATTTTAAAACAAACAGGATTTTTATAATATGGGATTATGTTTTCTGCTAATTTCATATATTACAAGTCGATAGGAAATAACTTCAACTCCGAAAACGTATTGGTTTCAGTGGAGATTGAACCCAGAACGTTCTGCATGTGAAGCAGACTTGATGACCACCACCCTTGAAAACCTGTGAAATCCTGCAAAGTAATGGCAATTAGAGACGAGTTTTGACCGCCAGGGGCAAAAAAAAATAATTCATAGTTCTGTTGGTGATGGAAGCCAAAACATCCCGTCATTCGGCAACAAAGCCAAGAACTTCATATATTGTAGTTTGATAGGGTATTATTTCAACACCAAGAACAGATTGCTTTTACTGGGGATTGAACCCAGGACCTGCGTGTTGAGCAGACGTGATGACCAGTACACTATGATACCTGATGGAAAATTACTGTGTATTGGCAAGCAGAGCAGAATTGTGACTGACAGGGCCTTTTTATTGCTGAAGGAAAGTATTTTTGGTTAATGAAACATTTACAATTTTTATTACATATTTGACCAGTTTTATTCCTACAAAGGGATTTTGCTTAAATTGAAGTTTACATTGAATGTGTTACTTTTTTCCACAAAGTTTAGTCGTTTGCTTTTGTATTTATGGGAACTATATATTTTGAAACAAACAGGTTTTTTTTATAATATTGGATTATGTTTTCTGCTAAAATGTTCAATAAAAAAGAAACCCAAAATCGTAGTTCTCCTTGTGATAGAAGCCAAAATGTATTGTCATTTGGCAAAGAAACCAAGAATTTCATACGTTAAAGGTTGATAGGAAATTACTTCAACACCGAAAACAGATTGGTTTCACTGGGGATTGAACCCAGAACATTCTGCATGTGATGCTGACTTGATGACAACCACACTTTAAAACTTGTGAAATCCTGCAAAGTAATGGCAATTAGAGACGAGTTTTGACTGCCAGGAAAAAAAAAAATTCGTAGTTCTGTTGGATATGGTATCCAAAACGTCCCGTCATTCAGCAACAAAGCCAAGAACTTTATGTATTGTAATTGCATAGGGTATTATTTCAACACCAAGAACAGATTGGTTTCACTTGGGATTAAACCCAGAACCTTCTGCGTGTTAAGCAGACGTTATGACCACTACACTTTGAAACCTGTGAAATTCTGCAAAGTAATGGAAATTAGAGACGAGTTTTGACCACCAGGGGAAAAAAAAATATAATTCGTAGTTCTATTGGTGATGGAAGCCAAAACATCCCGTCATTCGGCAACAATGCCAAGAACTTCATATATTGTAGTAGGATAGGGTATTATTTCAACACCAAGAACAGATTGGTTTCACTGGGGATTGAACCCAGGAACTTCTGCATGTTAAGCAGACATGATGATCACTACTCTATGAAACCTGTGAAATCCTGCAAAGCAATGGCAATTGGAGACAAGTTTTGACCGCCAGGGGAAAAAAAAATAATTCGTAGTTCTGTTGGTGATGGAAGCCAAAACATCCTGTTATTCGACAACAAAGCCAAGAACTTTATATATTGCTGGTTTATAGGGTATTATTTTAACATTAAGACCAGATTGGTTTCACTGGGGATTGAACCTAGGACCTTCTGCAAGTTAACTCAGGACCTTTTGCGAATTAAGCAGACGTGATGACCACTACACTTTGAAACCTGTGAAATCCTGCAAAGTAATGGCAATTAGCGACGAGTTTTGACCGCCAGGGGAAAAAAAAATAATTCGTAGTTCTGTTGATGATGGAATCTAAAACATCTCATCATTCGGCAACAATGCCAAGAACTTCATATATTGTAGTTTGATAGGTTACTATTTCAACACCAAAAACAGATTGGTTTTACTGGGGATTGAACCCAGGACCGTCCGCATCTTAAGCAGACGTGATGCCCACTACACTATGAAACCTTATGGAAAATTTCTGAGTATTGGCAAGCAGAGTAGAATTGTGACTGACGGGGCCTTTTTATTGCTGAAGGAAAGTATTTTTGGTAATGAAACATATACAATTTTTATTACATATTTTACCAGTTTTATTCCTACAAAGGGGTATTGCTTAAATTGAAGTTTACATTGAATGTGTTACTTTTTTCTACACAGTTTAGTAATTTGCTTTTGTATTTATGGGAACTATATATTTTGAAACAAACAGGATTTTTATAATATGGGATTATGTTTTCTGCTAAAATGGACAATAAAAAAGAAACCCAAAATCGTAGTTCTCTTTGTGGTGAAAGCCAAAATGTATTGTCATTTGGCAACGAAACCAAGAATTTTATATATTACAGGCTGATAGCAAATTACTTCAACAGCGAAAACGGCTGGTTTTTTACTAGGGATTGAACCCAGGACCTTCTGCGTGTGAAGCAGATGGGATGACTACTACACTTTGAAACCTGTGAAATCCTGCAAAGAGAAGGCAATTAGAGACGAGTTTTGACCACCAGGGGAAAAAAAAAATAATTCGTAGTTCTATTGGTGATGGAAGCCAAAACATCCCGTCATTCGGCAACAACGCCAAGAACTTCATGTATTGTAGTTAGATAGTGTATTATTTCAACACTAAGAACAGATTGGTTTCACTAGGCTTTGAACTTAGGACCTTCTGCGAGTTAAGCAGACGTGATGACTACTACACTATGAAACCTGATAGAAATTTACTGTGTATTGGCAAGCAGAGCAGAATTGTGACTGACGGGGCCTTTTTATTGCTGAAGAAAAGTAGTTTTGGTAATGAAACATTTACAATTTTTATTACATATTTTACCAGTTTTATTCCTACATAGGGATATTTCTTAAATTGAAGTTTACATTGAATGTGTTACTTTTTTCTACACAGTTTAGTCATTTGCTTCTGTATTTATGGGAACTATATATTTTAAAGCAAACAGGATTTTTATAATATGGAATTATGTTTTCTGTTAAAATGGTCAATAAAAAAGAAACCCAAAATTGTAGTTCTCTTTGTGATGGAAGCCAAAATGTATTATCATGTGGCAACGAAAGCAAGAATTTTATATATTATAGGTTGATAGCAAATTACTTCAACAGCGAAAACGGCTTGTTTTTACTGGGAATTGAACCCAGGACCTTCTGCGTGTGAAGCAGACGTGATGACTACTACAATTTAAAACCTGTGAAATCCTGCAAAGAGAAGGCAATTAGAGACGAGTTTTGACCACCAGGGGAAAAAAAAAATAATTCGTAGTTCTATTGGTGATGGTAGCCAAAACATCCTGTCATTCGGCAAAAAAGCCAAGAACTTCATATATTGTAGTTGGATAGGGTATTATTTTAACACCAAGAACAGACTGGTTTCACTGGGGATTGAACCCAGGACCTTCTGCATGTGAAGCAGACGTGATGACCACTACACTATGAAACCTGTGAAAACCTGCAAAGTAATGGCAATTAAGACGAGTTTTGACCGCCAGCGGGAAAAAAGAATAATTCTTAGTTCAGTTGGTGATGGAAGCCAAAACATCCTGTTATTCGGCAACAAACCCAAGAACTTTATATATTGCTGGTTGATAGGGTACTATTTCATCACCAAGGACAGATGGGTTTCACTGGGGATTGAACTCAGGTCTTTCTGCATGTAAAGCAGACGTGATTACCACTACACTATGAAACCTGACAAAAAAATTATAGAGTATTGGCTATCGGAGCCGAATTGTAACTGACGGGGCCTTTTTATTGCTGAAGAAAAGTGTTTTTGGTTAATAAAACATTTACAATTTTTATTTCATATTTTACTAGTTTTATTCCGACAAAGGGATTTTGCTTAAATTGAAGTTTATATTGAATGTGTTACTTTTTCCACAAAGTTTTGTCTTTTGCTTTTGTATTTATGGGAACTATATTTTTTCAAACAAACAGGATTTTTATAATATGGGATTATGTTTTCTGCTAAAATGGTCAATAAAAAAGAAACCCAAAATCGTAGTTCTCTTGGTGATGGAAGCCAAAATGTATTGTCATTTGGCAATGAAACCAAGAATTTCATATATTACAAGTCGATAGGAAATTACTTCAACATCGAAAACAGATTGGTTTCACTGGGGATTGAACCCAGGACCTTCTGCGTGTCAAGCAGACGTGATGACCACTACACTATGAAACCTGTGAACTCTTGCAAAGCAATGGCAATTGGAGACGAGTTATGACCACCAGGGGAAAAAAAAAAATTCTTAGTTCTGTGGCTGATGGAAGCCAAAACATCCCATCATTCGGCAACAAAGCCAAGAACTTCATATATTGTAGTTTGATACGGTATTATTTCAACACCAAGAACAGATTGCTTTTACTGGGGTTTGAACCCAGGACCTTCTGCGCGTTATGCAGACGTGATGACCACTACACTATGAAACCTGTGAAATCCTGCAAATTAATGGCAATTAGAGACGAGTTTTGACCGCCAGGGGAAAAAAAAAAATAATTCATAGTTCTGTTGGTGATGGAAGCTAAAACAACCCATCATTCGTCAACAAAGCCAAGAACTTCATATATTGTAGTTTGATAGGGTATTATCTCAACACCAAGCACAGACTGGTTTTACTGGGTATTGAACCCGGGACCTTTTACGTGTTAAGCAGACGTGATGACCACTACACTATGATACCAGATGAAAAGTTGCTGTGTATTGGCTAGCAGAGCAGAATTGTCACTGACGGGGCCTTTTTATTGCTGATGGAAAGTATTTTTGGTAATGAAACATTTACAATTTTTATTACATATTTTACCAGTTTTATTCCTACAAAGGGATATTGCTTAAATTGAAGTTTACATTGAATGTGATACTTTTTTCTACACAGTTTAGTCGTTTGCTTTTGTATTTATGGGAACTATATATTTTGAAACAAACAGGATTTTTATAATATGGGATTATGTTTTCTGCTAAAATGGTCAATAAAAAAGAAATCCAAATTCGTAGTTCTCTTTGTGATGGAAGCCAAAATGTATTGTCATTTGGCAACAAAACCAAAAATTTCATTTCTTACAGGTTGATAGGAAATTACTTCAACACCGAAAACAGGTTGGTTTCACTGGGGATTGAACCCAGAACTTACTGCATGTGAAGCAGACTTAATGACAACCACACTAGAAAACCTGTGAAATCCTGCACAGTAATGTCAATTAGAGACGAGTTTTGACTAGAGTTGAGCGCGGTTCGTGGTTTGTGGTTCTCCAGTTCGCGGCTCGAGTGATTTTGGGGGCTGTCTTAGATCGATCTAGAACTCGAGCTTTTTGATAAAAGCTCGATAGTTCTAGATACGTTCGAGAACGGTTCTAGCAGCAAAAAAAACAGCTAATTCCTAGCTGGCTTTCCGCTGTAATAGTGTAAGTCACTCTGTGACTTACACTATTATAACATTTCAGTGTATAGTGTGCGGGAACAGCGCGTTCAGATCACTGCTGTATGGATAATGGCAATCGCCATTGTTTTTTTTTTTCCTTGTCTTCCTTCCCTAAGCGCGCGCGTGTAGTGGGGAGGGCCAGCATGTCAGCCAATCCCAGACACACACACAGCTAAGTGGACTTTTAGCCAGAGAAGCAACGGCATGTGTGATAGGATGTCCATGTCACATGTCCCTGCATTATTAAACCGGACATTTTCCTCCCGCACGCCATTATCTGCCTTCTGCGTCCTTGGTGTCAGACTTCACTGGCGCAGCTCCTATCGCAGATACAGCTGTATACGCTCCATACACAGTGCTGGGCAGCATAGGGATAGCACTTTCTATCAGTCCTTTTAAGGGCTCATACCGGCAGGGTCAGAGCCATAGGTGACAGGTCCTGAAAACAGAGTTTAACAGCTACACAAGATGACAGCGTCTGTGTAGCTAAGGTC